>NC_054381.1:30481318-31118818 GCF_017654675.1 Xenopus laevis | reverse complement strand
ATCCATTAAAGAATCGACTCCTTTTTACTCACAATTGGCCATTTGCAAAATTCCAAAACAAAAAAATTATATGCACATTTATCTCAAAACTAAAGACGTGATATTGACTGATGTACTTTTTAAAATCCAAAATATTTTTTTCTTATTTTCCTCATAATATAGGAATACAGTCAGTGGCGTAACTAGATGTTATTGGGCCTCACAGAAAATTTATTTTAGGGCCCCAACATATCCAGAGGTTGTTCTTTTTACCAATATATGTTGAAAATGGTCATTAATAAGGGCCTCGTGGGCCCTTATACCTCCTGGGCCCCCAAGCAGCTGCAGGGTCTGCTTACTCTGTAGTGATAAATTATTTAAATGCTCAACTATCATTAGCAAACCTCCTAAAAATCAAGTGCCTGGACCAACTGTGATTGAGAGAGCATGTTGTTTTAGGCCTGTTTTCTAGATTTTGTCATTTTTAACTGGAATATGCTACTGCTCTTGCCAATTTACCTTTCATAAATGGACAAATGACAGGACAATAAACCAAGCAGATTATATAGACTGGGAGTGTATTTTTTCTGTTCCTTGAAATACATTTTAAATGTTTATGTCAATTACAGAGAAGAAAAAAATGACGTACTTGACAATATAAGACCTTTAAAGATATAAGATAATTAACATTTTTCTCATTGTTTAGGTAACGACAAAAATAAAAGAATTTTGATTTGTTGCTATTGCCTGTGTTACTGATTCATGTTTTTATTTGACTCCTGAAACAGGTTTTTCTACTAGTGTAGTTTTTAATATAATGACGTCATGAAAAAAACCTCTCTTAATAACCTTTCCAGCCCCGTAGTTGTTAATGGAATAGGAATAATGACAGTGTGTGTACATAGGTTCTAAGGATGCAAGAGGGTGGGTTTTGACAAAAGAAAGTTTCCATGAGAACCCATGTTTGACCCTGGAGGAGAAAGTAAGAAACAGGTGGACCAGATACTCATGGAAAGTCTCTAGGAAAGTTTCACACACGTTAACCTAGGAATAGTGTAGTAAACGTGTGATCAATATGTTGCCAGTGTATAGTCCTTGCCTTGCTGCATTTCCATACAAAGTAAAGATGTGAATACTGTATATGCAGCACTTTGTTCTCTGTATGGCATGGCATAAAGATATCATTTACTACACTTAGGTGAAAATAAACTGAACTTCTACGGCTTCAGTAATCTATTTTCGTAGTAGTCAATTTAGCTCTTCCATTAACGTGGAGACTTTTGCAGATGATAGTTTGCCCCCAGGTGGTTGTAATTCCACTTTAGGTAGCAATATATCCTCTCAGATATCAGTTGGCCTGATCATTTATTTATATCCTGTTATTTACTGTATATAGCACCAACACATTTCTGCAGCACTTTACAGAGATTGTTCACCATTCACACTAGTTGTTGCAACAGAGGAGCTTACAATCTAAGGTCCATATCACATTCACACACACTATTGTCAATTTAGCCAGTAGTCAATTAATCTGCCTTAGGGCAGGACTCTGAGGATGATTCTGGCGCGATCCGACGCGCTGCACAAAAATGTCGGGTGCAACGGAAATAAGGTAAGTAATTCTATTGTCGGATGCGATGTGACACGACTGTCAGATGCACGCCTGCGTTTTTGCACAGCACATCAAATTGCGGCGGAATCATCCGTGGAGTCCTGCCCTTAATGTTTTTGGAGTGTGGGAGGAAACCCGAGCACTTGGCTGGGATTGAGTTAAGGACCCCAGTGCTGCTACAGAGCCTGGTTTCAGCAGGTGGCTTTTTCAGATACACGGATCAGTGTTATTTGGCCATCTGTATGGCCACACATGGTCATGGCTTGTCAGAATTTGTCAACACACATGGATGGCTAAATTTCACTGATTCAACTAACTGACCCATTGGAGTAACCCCATCACATACAAGTTGGTCTGTGAGTTCATAAAGCCACACACAGACTACTTTTGGCAACAGCACCAGACTTTGTTTCTAGTAATCATGTAGGGGACTCACACACTAATTACTAACTCCTGCATTAGCCTTAAGATGTGAAATGTAAAGTAGTAACTTCAAAAGCAATAGCTGCAAAGCAATATAAATGCATATTTGTCTTTCCATAGGGAGATTTGTCTTGTGAACCTTGTGGTTAAAAAAGTGGGAATAACCTTCTATCCCAATCCAATGCTGCTCTAAGTTTATATGTAATAACTCCCCCCAAAGCTTTTTGTTATCTCTAAATCTATTTGAGACTGAATGACTTTCTAGACTTCAAATATTTGGTACGGTATATTATGTTATAATTAACCTGTAACTGTTATTTTTTTACTATCATATTAGCTGTGGCTGTGATTTTTTTACTTACCTGTTTATTTTCTTTTGTGTGATCGTTTTGTTTATGAGATGAAATGACAACTTAATTGTTCCATTTACACCCAATATATATATATATATATATATATATATATATATATATATATATATATATATATATATTTATATTTATATATATATATATATATATATTTATATATATATATATATATATATATATATATATATATATATGTTGCACATCAAAATTATTAATGCATTTGAACAAAATTGTTGGAGGCATCAAAAATTGACGCACGTCAAAATCATTTTAAGAAATTAGATTATTGATGAATAGGCCCCTTTGGGTTACCTTACAACATAGAATAAGTGGTCCAACAGGAGAACATAAGTAGCAAGGTGTTTTTTGTGCAATTGTCACTATAGTCTTCCTCCGGTGATTCACAGGGACATCTTATATCTATTCATTTCTACCATGAAAAAGAGAGGAAGATTTTTTTAAAAACTATGGTTCATTTCTCTAACATGATTTACAGGCACAAAAATAAACATCATAGTTTGTTTCCTTCCAAATGTGGGCAGTAAATGTAACCAGTGTAAGGACTGACAAAGTGAAACAGTGTTAAGAAAGTGATGAGTGATGTAGATTAGTCTGGCAACAACATTATTATCCTTTATTTATTATGCCCTGACATCTTCAACAGAGCCCTACAGTACTAACATATGGAGGGCTGTGTTAATATACTGAAAATTGTCCAGCTAAGTGGAAACAATTTCTGAAGGAGAACTAAACTTTAAAAGCTATATTTTAGTTACAGAACAGAAGAATAGTGAATGAACCATAACTATAGAGTATGTTGAAGTTGCAGTCGTCTGGAAACTTGGGACCTCAGACGACCCATCGGTCACAAATTATTAGATGTTACATAAACTGCCATTAATGTTTCAGTCTCACCGCTCTATGTGATGCTCAAGGTCAATTCCCTGTTATTGATATCAAGGTATATGCCTGAGGTTGAGTTCCATAGGGGATGTTCATCTGACCTAAATCTTATGGGGGGCTGGGTTCAGCAGATGTGAAAATGTACTTGCAGGCAATCACCATGGCATGCATAAAGGTTTAGCAACACCAACACTGAAACCAAGACTTTGTGCACATAAAACAAAATGTTGCAGGTAGGCTACTGTTTGAAATCCCTTGGCTAGCTGAAAGAGAAAAGCAAACAGAAGAGAAATTGCCAATAGTAATTAGAATTCCACTAAAGGCCCCCCATACACGGGCCGATAAATGCTGCAGACAGACCGAGTCGGCAGCTTATTGGCCCATGTGTGGGGCCCTCTGACGGGCTTTCCTGATCGATACCTGTCCGAAAGTCAGCCAGATGTCGATCGGTCAGGGTAAAAAATTCCGTTGGATCGCGGCCCCATCTGTTCATTGATCTGGTCTCATGATTCGACCGCCCGTATGGCCTCAGTTCTGATCCAATTCTGATTGGGCCCTAGGGCCCACGATCAGATCAGCACGATATCGCCCACCTCAATGTCGGCATATCGAGGAGACATCCGCTTGTTTGGTGACATCAACAGTTTATTGGCCCGTGTGTGGGGCCCTCTGACGGGCTTCCCCGTCCCACTATCTAGCCGCCCGTATGACCTCCATTCTGATCCGATCGTTCAGGGCCCATGATCGGATCAGCACGATATCGCCCACCTTAATGTGGCCAAACGAGCCAAACTAGCAGATCTCCTTTTGTATGGCCACCTTTAGACAGGAACACCTACCATTAAGATAATTAAGGACATATCAAAACTATAACAGGAGAAATAGGAAACTAGGGTTTCTATACAGGGCTCCATAAACAGTGGTTTCTGCAAATCTGTTAGATGGTGAATGAGTGGCTTGTTATCATTAAGCTCAATAATGCCTCATGAACAAAAAAGTTTAGTACATGGAACTGAATCATTGGTATAATCCTAAATCCAAAAAGGCTATGTTTGGGTGACTCCTTTTGAGGTCCTTCTGGTAGCACCAAAGCCCCTTAAACATATTATGATTAGTTTTAACAGCAAAACAAATGAGATAGGAGGATTTATAAGCTACATACAATGAGTTTCTTCTTCATACTTATAACTATTATAATTCTTTTGCAATGTCTGCTATATTGTCTGAAAATTAATTTAGTGATGTCTAATTAATTTCTAATGTTTAATGTTCCACAATTTTTTTTGTGTTTTTTTTTCTTTGCTAAAACATCTGTTTCCTGTACCATGGAAACATTTCAAAACTTTTGTCTGTGCAGACCAACTTGATGCCAGGGGCCAAAAAGTTCACTATTATGGGATAGGGAATACCTACCAAATCCTTCCAGTTCTGTCTTGATTGTTACTGGCTGACCTGCTTTTCTGGCATTTATTTAAAACATACACCGTTGAGTCCTTAATCCTATAAAGCCATGCAATATTAGAATCTAGTGCCCTAGCAGAGTTCATAGTAAAAAGTTTCCATTGATATCAGGATGGGCGTTTTTTAACTTCACCGGTAACTCCGCAGTTTTTTTGGGGTATAGTTAGGCTATGCAGATAACAGGTCACATATTTTCCTTTTTAAGCGCAATTATCTTTTAGGATAGCAATTTAAAGGCTTATACTAAATTCTTAACCAATCCATGTTAAAACTCGCTATATAAATGCTTAAACTGTATGAAGATTTTAAAAAAAAAAATGTGGCAAGGTTTCTATTAAAATCCAACATCTGGAAACCATTAAATATTTTAGTGAATGAAGCGCAAAGTGATTTGATATATTTTTCATTTACCTTTTTAACTCTGACTTTGCATTGTAGCCTATACAAAAGTTTAAATACTGGTCACTTCTGATCAATATGTCAGCTTAATTTTTAGTACTTAATTTTTATCATATTTGTATACAATCAGGATGTTTTCATAACAAAAATAACCCTACCAAACAGCTGCACCTGGAGGATTTTTAAAAAGGTTCCAGCTTCTATAACTTTTGATAGAAAGCTGCTTTGGAATACCCTGTACATTTCTACAGAGCAATAGGGGAGAGGAAGTTAAAAAAAAGAATACAACAGATCCCTCTGCCAGCTCTCGGAATATAATTGCATTCTTTCTGGTACAGTTCTGATGATCTTGGCCAAGTTGATGCAAAGTTCCTAATGCCATATTTTGTAGTAATTGTGTTTTTTCTTCAGTAAATACTCAGAGAAAATAACAGTATAATATTTAAAATGTACTGAACAAGTGGATCATTGAAGTCTGCTTTCCAGAACCACGGAGTGACAACACAAAAGGTCCTTTCAAAGTCTGTACTGGAAGTCCTAAGACAATTGTTGCATCTTCAGATGTTGCATCACTGCAAAAATGTACAGGTTCTCATAAGCTCCTTAGTAAATCAGAGGTTAATTTCTGAATTATTGGTTTGACATAGTTATGGTATTGTAATCATATAACAAGGTGAATAATTAAAAACTAGCTTTAAATGATTAAACATACAGTATTATAATGTAGAAAAGGAGAAACCCAACGTTTTTGAAAGTATTCTGTTCAATTTTCATAAAACCAATGATCAATTTTCTGTTACCATTGTTAAAAAAGTACATATTTCAAGAACACTTTCTTATCTCAATTACTGCCAATTAAGGGCAGATACTCACGCTGCTATTTTGTGAGATTAGTTGCCCATCGACAAATCGCTTCTTCTTTGGGCGACTAATCTCCCCGAACTGTCTTCCCATCGGCTAGAATGTAAACCACCAGATGGCACTTGGATTGCTTCGTGAGGCAACTTCAGGCGACTTCGGAAAATGAAGCACTCCGAGTGCCATCCTGCCATCGATTTACATTCTATATGCCCTTAAGGTTCAATACCCTGAACTATATCTTCTGTAATCACCATTGTTGGAAGATCTATGTTTTCTCCGTTGGTGGAAAAACAAGTGGTGAAGTGTCACACCACTCTGATTGGCCAGTTAGCACAGAGAGTGGATTTTGGCCCAAAACGGTGTACAAAAAAAGTGTGCATTTTCATGCAAAGAAAATGCCACACATGACAAAGGTCTAAGGGCTGGTAGAACTTTTTCTAAATGTAAGCAATATTTTTAACTTTTTACTAGCTATTCTACTTTACGTGTTTTTAGGCACAAATGCAAGTTTTATTTTTTGTGTGATAGGGAAGAGTTCCACACCAAACACCTTATAATGGTAGATTTGGGAATACAGGTGTTTCCTCTAAAGAAGGAAAAAAGTGTTTTTCAACTAAAGAGGGCCATTGAGCCGTATTCAAAAAATGAGCAACAATGCTTATAGCATCTTGAGGAAGTGTTGAAGCATGAAATATTGGGTGATTCTGCACAACTATCACATATTCAGAATATATAGTTGAAAATGCAACTCATAAGTGTTGTTTTTAACTTAAACCACATTTCCCAGGGCAATTATCTTGCAATGTAAAAATAGATTTAATGGATTCACATTTCCTGGAAAGAAGTAAATCGTAGAGGCCAGAGTCAAAGAAGGACTTAGAAAGTTTAATTCATCTGAGACATTTTAGGTACAGCTGAAATCAGGTTTCCAATAAATTGTTCAGGAAAAAATAATCCTTTAAAAACTTCACTGATGTTTAACTCTCGGAATGTGCAGACAGCTTTCCAGAAACATGTCAACCTCTTTCTTTTCATCAAATCCCGCTCGGTTACAAATTTATAAGTAAAATGTGTGTTGGCTGATGCTTTTCCTTCATTCATCTCCATCTTCTTATTTTGTGTAGGTAATTTATGACCTGTAATTGACAGTACTGATCATAGTGCTCGGCTTTGACTGTTTCTAAAGAAAAATTAACAAGTGAATTAAGTGTGGGACTTGAATATTAATGGGAATATGAGTCTGTCTCTCAATGTAATATATTGTCTAGAATGAAATGTCACTTTATTTAAGGGGATCGTATTTGGGAAAGTATTTGTTGCTGAGAAAAGGATGCACATTGCATTTGATAAAGAATAAAATGTTGTGTATGCAGATTTCCCCAGGAGCGACCCTGATTGGATGTACTTTGTTGTCAAGCTAACCTTGGTCACTAATGCAAAGGCCTTTAGGGCAGAGCCACCTGTTTGGCTGTAAGAACAGTTCTTTGTTTTCCTGTGCTGTGGAGCAATATGCAAAAATCTTTTAGTTGTCCAGCACACTTGGTACATTCAAGGTTTTTTCTTTTATAGGGTGCCCGCAATGGAATGTGTTCATCCTCACATACCTTTAACTGTAGATATACAAAGATTGCAGCACTCCAGATGAATAATAAAACCGCCTTTATTCCAAAGATAGCATAGCGACGTTTCGGACCCACCGTGTGGGTCCGAAACGTCGCTATGCTATGTTTGGAATAAAGGCGGTTTTATTATTCATCTGGAGTGCTGCAATCTTTGTATATCTACTGTGGAGCAATATGTCCATGCTCTCCCACTGGTAACTACCTTTTTACAAGTATATGAAAACTCTGATTCCTTTGTTCAGTTATGACTTAAATAATCGTTCTATCAAATAAACTTTGTCTTTCATCCCAAGTGAAAGGAAAATATACCCCCATTATGACATGATCTTATTCAGCTCTAGAAGAAGCTGCTCAACAATGCCTTGCCCATGGAAAACGTTGTAATAATCTGTGACCTGTGAACAGGACATTGATTATGTTTCTTAACTATGACAGTCATGCTGGGAACTACGGCTCATATAACCTCCCCCTATGCCTGTACCCACCACCACTCAATCTCCCTTTTATTGTTTCACATGTCTGCCCTTTTCTTATTGTCTGAACCATTTAAGTGCGGACGTAGATAGGGACAGGACGGATTGGATAGGACAGCACAGGACAGGATGTTTCGGGCATAGAATGAGATCAGACTCGGGTCTGGGTAGCAGGAGGACTGAGCAGGAACGAGAGGAAAAAGCAGAGCAATATACAGAGCGAGGGCAGATATAAGACAAAGTTCTAGGTACAAGGCAGAACAGGACTGAAAGCAGGAAAAGGCAAGGCAAGGTCAGGTCAAGGACAGGTAAGGACAAGGCAGAATAAGGTTAAGGCAAGACAGGATCAGAACAAGGCAAGGTAAACAAGGCAAGGTTCAAGGTAAGGCAGGATACAAGCAAAAGGGCTAGAGCAGGAAACCTAGCTAGGGGTGATGTAAGTAGGTCAATGCTCAGGCAAGGAGGGTGAGGAGGGCTGGCTTTATATAGGGCAGGGTCAGCCCTGATTGGCTAACCCCAACCCGCCAATAAGGCTACCCACCTGGCCCAATGGTTAAGGCACCAAGGCAGAAACCCAGAGGTCCCTGGCTCGAATCCCAGCAGCGCCTGACAATTATGTAATGTAGTTATGTGCTATTATGAAGTTATCTGCTTCAGTACAGAGAATCTTATTAAATATGTTATTTATATGCAAATTAGAACTACAGTATATACAACAGTATATACAACATAAATGAACTGAAAGTTATGTTATATGCCTTATATGCCTTGTGGTCACAGGAAAAGTCACCAAAGAAATACCTCTAACTTATAGCACCCAATGTTCCTATGGAAAGATCCCTTGATCAGAAAACCCCAGGTCCCAAACATTCTGGATAATAGGTCCCATACCATAGTAATCTTTCAATAACAGTATGTTACATAGTTAAATTGGGTTGAAAAAAGACAAAGTCCATCAAGTTCAACCCCTCCAAATGAAAACCCAGCATCCATACACACACCCCTCCCTACTTTTTATTCAATTCTATATACCCATATCTATACTAACTATAGAGTTTAGTATCACAATAGCCTTTGATATTATGTCTGTCCAAGAAATCATCCAAGCCATTCTTAAAGGCATTAACTGAATCAGCCATCACAACATCACTGGCAGTGCATTCCACAACCTCACTGTCCTGACTATGAAGAACCCCCTACGTTGCTTCAAATGAAAGTAATTTTCTTCTAGTCTGAAGGGGTGGCCTCTGGTACGGTGATCCACTTTATGGGTAAAAAGGTCCCCTGCTATTTGTCTATAATGTCCTCTAAACAGATGCATGTAACTGGACAACCACTTCATTGACTTCAACGGTGTCACACTTCATTTGGTGATCGATAGATTTCTTCAAACTGTATAGATACATATGCAGGCTGGTTGCAGAAATTAACAAAATGCATCTAGATTTATGACAAAATTGCATTAGACATATTAAAATCAGTTTCCCCAATTCAGCTAAGACAGTCACTGACAAATATAGTGATGGACTTTTATGAATACAGGTTGTATCACATGAATTCCTTTCGTTCATGAACTGGTCGGATCATTTATCCTTCTCTTTCAACCAGAGCTCCCCTAACAGGCATTTTCCCTAAAAAAATAACATTGTGTCTATGTGTAGAACTCACAAATATTTATGTAAAATTAAGCTATTAGAAAGCTTGTGTCATTATTTGGCAGCTGGTGGGAATCAATTTCCCCTTCCAATCGTCCCTGTTGAACATTTTCCTCAGCAGGAGGCTGTTAAGTGCTCAGATGGAAAATGGATTCCTTCAGCTGCTGAAAAAGAGCTGTTCCAGACCAAAATATCCAGCGCATTGCTGATTTTAACCATTGTGGAAACTTTTCTTTCCTTTACTTTGTATGCATTTAGTATCTGTTTGTGATTATTTTATTATTATTAGATTTTGGGCACTGTCTTAGGCAGATTTGGCTTTTTGCTGAAACCCTATGTGTCAGTTCCTAATGACTATGGTCGTCACAATCTCTTTATGCTTCAGACACCAAATACTTTGTGATTTCCAGAGGCCAGGGATTCCATGTCTGAATCATCAGCATGCAGTATTGTATATACAGGTATTAGGGTAGGACTACACGGATGTTAACTATACTAGTTGAGCCCTTAAAAGTACTATAGGAGTAGTAGAGGATTCTACACCCTTATATTGTTCCCAGAAATTGAGGGATTTTGTTTTGCATAAGGGTGAACTGCTTATACCTACCCATGTTATTTTTCACCTCTGTTAAGGAAGGAATCACTACGGTGGTGCAGCTATTAAATAGGTGGGTCTGGTCCCCCTTGCACGAAACGCATCAGTAGTGACTTTATGCACTGAGCCATAGCTGACTTTTTATTAAATTATGAAATAAAGTAAATTGTATTCATCTCCATCACACAAGTCAAGGAAATCCTATTTTGCAAATATCATGTTTTTTTTGTTTGTTTTTTAATATCTGCTGTCAGATCATATTGTCATCTGAAGATTTGTCAAATGTACAGATAAGTAATACTCATGATAATATCTGTGTTGCATTAACTCTCAATATACAGACACGCATAGTGGTATATTTATGAAAGAGTGAAGTTAGAGATCACCACAGTCTTCTGGAGTGAAATTTCGCCACTCTCCATTCATTTCTATGGGATTTTAAAAAGAGTATTTATCAATGGGTGAAAGTTCATCCGTTGATAAATTAATGGAGAGTTGCGGAATTTCACTCCCTGTGGCAATCTCACTCCTTGATAAATATACCCCATAGATTGAATCTGTATGTGGATTGCCAGTGTAACCCTCTATTTCCACAACTGAAATTTAATAGATAACAGTTTTGGTAATTTGCGTAATTAATGTCCCTTTGTTCATGAAAGGCTCAAGTTGGTGAAACAAAAGTACTACAGGTATGGAACCGATTATCCAGAATGCTCGGGACCTGGGGTTTTCCTTTTTAATGGATCTTTTCGTAATTTGGATCTCCATACTTTAAAGGGGCAGAATTGTGTTTTCCATGAAAATTCAAGTTTTTGTGTTTATTTTTTGGTCAAAATTAACATTTTTAGGTTACAAAAAAAAAAAGACTAGAGATTTTTTAAACCCTGACCAAGTTTTTGTTTTTCTTAAATTACAAAACATTTGAGTTGTGAGTTCCATCGAAGTATACAAAATTCGACCTTTGATAAAACCCCCCTACTTAAAAATCATGTAAACATTAAATAAACCCAATAAGATTGTGTTGCCTCAAATAAGGATATTTATAATTATATTTTAGTATGGATCAAGTACAATGTACTGTTTTTTTGTTATTACAGAGGAAAAGAAAAAATTTAAAAAATCTGAATTATTTTACTAAAATTGAGTCAATGGGAAATGGCCTTCACGTAATTTGGAGCTTTCTGGAGAACGGATTCCTTACCTGTATAACACTGGGAGCAATACAGACCTGTACTCTATTTAAGAGAGCACTGGTTATAATTCTAATTTCTAATTTCTGAACATGATGAAGTTGACTTATGATTGTACAGTGTATTTTATCTCCTGCATCTACTGAATTCAGAGCCAGCTGATGTCTGAGCAATTAACGTGCAATCATTTTGGGGTCAGTTTATGAAGATATGAAGATGCTGTAGTATTCCAACGACTCATATGTTGTTACAAAGGACGGGGAAGAGGACTTTAATAGAAATGAGTAATTATAAAAGTGCAAGGCAGGAAGAAGAAAACTTGTTAATGTTTCAAGAGATGCAGTTGCTATTAGGACATTGGTTTTAAGGTATAAAAGAAGAAGTTACCAGCATGTGGAAAGTGTGGATAAAATGACACCTCTGCTTCAATGCCCTTTAATTAATTCTGTTGAGATCACCAGCGTGTGGGCACCAAACCTATAGGTACAGAGAATTCTGATCTTATGTCTTTATTTCTGCTTGTTCCATGGATTATAATTTATTTCTATCTCATTGTTTCTATTCTGTCATAATGTACAAATGAGTCATATAATCACAAGCTAATGCTTTTTCCACTGTCCAGCTATATGAACATACTAACCATTCAAGTGCCGAATAACTGTCAATGGAAAGAGCAAGTATTGGAGATGAGCCATCCAAATGTATATTACTAGTATACGTAGCATTTACAGTAACAAATAGAATAGCCTGTAATACTCTTCAGTTTAGGCACTATAAGGGGGTTATTTATCAAGGTCCAAATTTACTCAGCATCGGCTGCTACAAACTCCGATCTAATCCGCTCGGGTTTTCCACGCTTATTTATTATTATATTTTCCCGAAAATTACCTTTGCAGGAAAAGCTCAGAATTTCACGATTTTTCCGTGAATTTTCCACGAAAACTCTGAATTTTTCGTGATTTTTTTAAAAGACCAATTTTATTAAAAAAAAATCACAAATTTTTTGGATTTCGGGGAATTTCGGGTATTCGGAGCTTAGTAAATAACCCCCTAACCTATTCAAATATGTAAAATAGTGAAAACAGATATTTTGCGCAGAAGTCATTATTCACGTGTATTGCCAAACGACATGTTTTGATCACATGCTCCCATAGTTTTGTAGAGTCTGCCCTAAAGGATTGTTGATTGTTAGTGATGGGCGAATTTGCGCCATTTTGCTTTGATGAAAAATTCACTAATTTCGCGCAAATTCGCCGCAAATTTGCGCCTGCCGAATAAATTCGCCCATCACTATTGATTGTACATACATTAGCGGAGAGAGATGGGGAAAAGAATTCCATAGTATGCCAACAGCAGCAGTTTGTCTCAAACATATTTATCCCTATTAAGCATTACATTCATATACATCGTATATGATTCTTAGGGATAGATTTTTCAAGTTTAGATTGCTGCATCTGTTTACAAGTTAGTAGTTGTTTCATTAACTACACGGGCTAAGGGACAATACAACCCTTTTGGATTTTGAAAATTCTTACTAACACTAGTTATAGTAAATATTTGCTGGTGTACTAAAAGGCCAATCGATGAACATTAGAACCCAGTGAATCTAAAGACAATGGGGTAAATTTACTTACCTCCGCTGGCTTGTGCACATCGCAACACTTCGCCAGGCGTAAATTTGCCTGGACAACGCTAATTTAAGAAAATCCGAAGTTGCGCACAGGGTACCAAATGCTTGTGAAGTTGCACTGGCGATAATACGATCAGCAGTTCGAAGTTACAATGGACGTATATGTTGCAGTAAACACATTACACTACACAAGGCCAGAGAACCTTAATAAAATAAAGTTGTTATATTGCCCTACACATGTGCCCACTGTATAGTTTATGTGCCATATGTAAGGAAATGTAGGGGGGAAGCCAGGTACCCTAAAAAATATTTACACACTTTTGCAGGCTATCACCCTGAAAAAAGGAAAAGACGCCAGCGTTTTTTGGGACTTAGAAACATTTTCAACAAAATTTCAAGTAAGTCCTACTCCATTGCACTTCGCCTGGTCTGAGGTGGCGAAGGCACGTCTGGCAATAGAGGTAATGGTCAGTAAAATAAAAAACATAGTGAATTTGCGTAGTAACGCTCTGTCGCCAAATCGAAAATTCGTCTATCTCCTTTGCTGGCGAAATTGCGACCATTAGTAAATCGGCGAAATGCTGAAATTACGTCACGCTGTCGAATTTTCGCCAGCGTTAGCCACTTCGCCCTTTAGTAAATTTGCCCCAATAATGGAATAAAGCAGTCACTGTATGATCACATCCAGTCCATTTGGTGCCCTGGGCAACTAAGATCTTCCCATAGCTGTGCAGCCATACTCAGTGCCTTGGTGTCCTTCTTTTGGCAATGCTTAGTTTTTGGTTGGATACTTGTTGGATTATCAACCAAGTGGACTCCAGTGGGTTAAGCCACTAAATATGTAGCATACTGTATAACTGGCCCAGCACACAGAATACATTTCAGCTTATGCTCGCATACCGTATTGCCCACACTGAATTATACCCAGACATGGCCACTTTTGGGTAAACCCTGCTCGTTCAGGTCTCTGAATTAGGAATGTCCAAGTCAGAAGAGTTTTCTCAACTCTGTTCCTGCATTAGTAACTACAAAAGAACACAAACCATGAGAAAAAAATCAGTAGGGCAACGATTTAATGAGGAGTGGACAATTTCTTTTTTTTTCAGTATTATTCCACATCTTCTCATTGTGATGGTTTTAGGCAGCACCCTTTATAGCCACATCAGTTATGGCCACTCAGACCTACTCAAGTTAGCCCCAGACAATCTGTTGTTGATCCACTGGAAGGTTTCTGTTCCATTATACATGTAACCGTGAGATTCAAGACCAGTCCTAGCTTCAACCACATATTAGGCATCATGACTTTCTGTGAACATACTACATTTTTTTCAAGGGAAACCAGATAAAAAAAAATCAAATGTGCCTCAAATTGCTTTCCATTGAAAGTGTTACTAATGAGAATTGCTGAGCACAAGTGAGCAATGATTGCCTGAAAATACAGAGCTGTGAACTTGTGTGCCATTAGCACCATGAGTCTCATTATCTATAACGAAAAGCAGTTAGTGATCATTCCTGATGTTTTGGTGCTGCATTGTGCTCTTCAAATAAAGACTTCAAAGAGCCACATGAACCATTAGTCTAAGAATAATTTTACGAAAACTGACTGACTAAGTAACAAAAGTGCACACTACTAACTAAACACACTTTACATTGCTCCATCTTTATACGACTTTTTTATTCGCTTACTATCATGAAAATTCTCTTGACAAATGTGCCATAAATGATATGATTTCTCATCCTTTTCATTAAAGCCAACTCCAGTTCTGGCCTGTGTTTCAAACAGATGGCATATCAAGTAAACACTGTAAGCAATATGAAAAGGAAAATTCTCTCTGTATATTGTTAATAATCTTTTGTGTTATGTGCCTCCACATCTGCCGATACCTCATTCATTCCCTGAGAGAGGACATTGACGGCTACGGTTTTCAGTTTGGAAAGAATAACTGATCTTTGATGGAACTGCAGGACAGTCTGTGAAAACTGTTCCTCCGAGGTACCATGGTTTGTATCTTACTAGGATAGAAAGACAGGATAAAATTCAATCATTCTTTCTAAATTTTAATACATGCCCAGATTGTTACACAATATATTTACCAAACCCCACAAATTAATCTTGGTCCGTATGGCCAGTCCTCCTTGACAATGGAAAGTGATTGGAGTGGACAGTAATTCATTTGTGTGCTGGCTTCCATTGTATACAGGAACACACATACTTCAAAAACCTACAAAGTAATATCTGTGCCCAAGGGCCCACATGAGATCCTCAGTAGCACAGAGAATATGCAACAAATATAAAAATATATTGTTTATCTAACCTTGAAATCTGCCTTTATGTTGCATACATTTTCTTTTAAACTTGCAACTATCACATTGAAAAACGTTCGAATTTGAGATTCGAATTCAAAAAGACCAACCAAAATGAAAAATTTTGAAGTAATAGCACATTTGAATCGTATGAACATTTTTCAAAGTCCACCAATTGACTCCAAATAGGTTCTAGGAGGTCCTCCATAGGCTAAAACAGCAATTTGGCAGGTTTTAATTGGCGAATGGTCGAAGTCGAATTTTTAAAGAGACAGTACATGATACATTTATTCAAATATGAATTGAATTTGGACTATTCCCTAGTCGAAGAAATTTTAATTTTTTTAATTTGAATGGTCACTTCGACCTTTGATAAATCTGCCCCTAAGATGTTGTTTAAAGCAAAGCACTGTTAGTACTTGCATCCATACTTAAGTGAACATTATAGTAGCAAATCTTTCTCCACAGAAAACAACAGCAAACATACAATTTTTAAGCAAAAGCTCCCACAAATTACTTTGTTCCTCCTACAATTAATAGCATGTGATGAGTCTGCTATTGATTGAGGGATGGTTAATATAAAGGTGTGCGTGAAACAACAAATTAAAAAATAGCCGCAAATCCAGGGCTAAAGTGACCATAAGTCAGAGACTCCCCCTACCCCTAGTGATGTGGCAAACCCATGATATCAAGTTACACAACTGTGTAACTTAATATCACGGGTTTGGCACAGCATAGGGGTAGGTGGGAGTCTCTGACTGATGGTCACTTTAGCCCTGGAGTTGCTGCTATTTTTTAATTTGTTGTTTCACACACACCCTTATATTTGCACATCCTGAGATCATGATAGATTGCCAATATGATTGTACACACCATATGATGATGTCACAGGCGGGTTTTGGCACCAATTCGGCCTTTAAAAGTGGTGGTTTGTTGTGTTTTTCAGTTCCTGAAGACAGCTTGAGTTAGGAGCCGAAACATAGAAATAAACTACATTTTTATGCACTAAATTAAGTCCTGTGAGTGTGGTTCTGTTTTGAAGTTCTGTATCATATGCTTAACCAGCACCCAGGCACTAACTACGCTTTGGATTTTTGAGTGCACCAGCATACAGTATATGCATATATATATTACACAAAAGCTATGAATATCTTGTAAATAATATCCTTAAACGGTGAGTACTGATGTCATCAGTTATAAACGGTGAGTAGTGATGTCATTTCTGTCACATGACTCACTGAATCTTGTGTATAATAATAATAATAATGTACCCGTTGCAAAATATGAGGATATTAGAAGTTACCTCGGAGTTCCATGACCTGTATAAACGACGAGGCCGAATGAAACTCCTCGATAACTTATAATATCCTTATAATTTACAAGAGGAGGGACTTTATTCACTATATAATTAATTAGTGCCCCCCGGTATGAGATGGACTGCAAATAAAACAGTTCTTTGAAACTGAAAAGCATTTAATTGGATCACCGCAAGAAACAGTGGAAACCTTCCAGCAACTATCCAATTTAAACATTTTGTGCAAAAATCAAGAGGCACTGCTGTTGCTCTTCTTCCTTGACATAATAGATAGAATAGGCATGTAGACAAACAAGTTCATGAGTATTATCCTTGTGTTATTTCCCACAATTAATTTTTTTTCCAAATGGAAAAGACAGAAAGAACAAAATCACTCATTTGTGGTTTACTTCAGTTAAAAGGATGAAATTACACAGCTTCATTTTGTCTAAATATACAGCCATATTATCCCGTTGGCTGCTGCTGCCTTACGTCTGATTTCCTCATTTCCAGGCTTTTCCATCTCAGGGTCTTGATTAGCCCAGTTTTTATGACTTCAGACATTACCAGACATGCAACTGACAAAGCTGTCTGCGAGAAGTCTCTTTGGAATTGGAACAAACCCAGCGGTAAAGATACTTTACAAGAAGTTGCACAGTTTTCCCCAAGTCTTGTAACCTATGGCAATCAATAGGATGTTTGCTATCAGACAGCTGACATGAGTTACTAGACCTGCAGCACGTTTCTTTTTTTTTTTATATACCCCTGCAAAGTTTTCAGATGTAAATAATAAAATAAAGTGTTGCCGGTTCTAGAAACCCATAGCAACCAGTAAACAGGTAGTAATTATTAGTCAGCTGTCTACTTTCCAGATTCTGGTAATCCATCAATAGATTCACAGGCTAGAGCTCAGATATTGTATACTTTGGCCACACATGTGGATGGACAACCTGCACTTATCAGTGGGTAATAATTGACACCTGAAGGACCAATACGCTTACAATACGGCTGTACAATTTGATTGTAATGGGCCAGACTGTAGTATCAGGTAATATATTTGCCTGTGGGATATTCAATGACAAACATCTTTATGAGGGAATACCAGTAACCCACTTCCTGCTATGTCATAGTCGTAGTGGAGCATGACTTCAGGTATGGAACCTGTTATCCGCATTTTTTGGAGAAGGGATTTGTAATTTGGATCTTCATCCCTTAAGTCTACTAGAAAATCATTTAAAACATTAAATAAACCCAATAGGCTGGGTTTGTCTCCAGTAAGGATTAATTATATTTTAGTTTGGATCAAGTACAAGGTAGTGTTTCATTATTACAGAGAAAAATTATATAATTTTAAAAAATATGAATTATTTGGATAAAATGGAGTCTATGGGAGATGGCCTACCTATAATTTGGAGCATTTCGGGTAACTGGAAAAGAAAGATCTAGGATCCACTTTCTCACAATCAAACAATATTAAATAGATGGACCAGCGTTCAAAAACAGCTTGAGGATAAATAAAAAAAGGACACAATTGTCTTAAATAGTGTAATATTTTTGACCTTTAACCATACACCTTTATGTGGCTACACACTCTATAAGGAAAGTGCTCCTTCTCTTTCACCCCTTGGGTTAATGGTAAAACCTTTTATCCAATCAGTAATTTGGGAGTTTATGGGTGGGTACTTACAAACGTTTAGTACTTATATGGACCTTCAAATAAAATATTGGCTTTCATGGACTGTCTGTTCTTTCGTCTCCAGTTCTTCAATAGTTATTTCCACAATGTAATAGGGTATAGTAGTATAGTATAGTATGGAAATAACTATTGAAGAACTGGAGACTAAAGAACAGTCCGTGAAAGCCAACATTTTATTTGAAGGTCCATATACTGTAAGTATTACATTTTTGTAAGTACCCACCTATAAACTCCCAAATCACCAAGGGGTGAAGGAGAAGGAACAGGTCAAAAATAGTAGACTATATTAGACAAATTTTGTCCTTTTTTATCTATCCTCAAGTGGTTTCTGAGCACCAGGTCCTTCTATTTAATATTATTCTGGGTAACTGGTTTCTGGATAATAGATACCATACATGTACTTTGATTATAATCTCTTCTACTGAGCCAAGGACAAGATTTATTATATAGAAACAACTGAAGGGAACTCTCCTATACAACCACCTTGATTTTAGACCAAAGGGTTCCTTTAGAAATGAATTATAGCAAAGGTGGAAAACCAAAGCGGATATAAAATTAAATCAACTGCTAGAACATGTAAATTGCGTCTAAACAAACCAAACTATTCAACATACAATGAATATACGGGACCACCATCAGAAATCGCAGGGCCCCACATGACAAAATTTCCTGGGCCCCCTGGGCTGCACCCACCGCAAGCCCCACCTACAGGTCTGCCCTCCCCACCCACCACACAGAAAAAAAACTAAAAAAAAAAAATATTGGTGGCTAGGGTTCCCACATGTTAATAAAAAAATAAAAAGATATTGGTGGTCAGGGCCCCCCATAAAAAAAAAAAACATTTGTGGCTAGGGCCCCCCCATTAAAAAATATTGGTGGCTAGGACCCCACATGAGAAAAAAAAATTGGTGGCCAGGGCCCCCCACATTATGAGAAAATTGGTGGCCAGGGCCCCTTAAACATCCATGCCTTTCCGAAGTCAGCAGCTCTCAGAAAGATGGGGGGCCTCGCTAATCAAGTAAGTATGGCGTTGCCAGGCCCCCCTTACCCTCGGGCCCCCTACAACTCTCCCCACTGTCCCCCCCTGATGGCTGCCCTGAATATAGAGCATATGGTTCTTGATGTCCTGTGTAGTAGATGTGAATTTTCTAGGGGGCCAAAAAAACAAAATATAATTCCAAGCTGCATTTATTCTTGCAGACACAAATACTGGAACATGATAACCTTAATACTTTGGCAAGCTCAGGAAGAGCCTGGTTCCCACAGCCAAGCCACAGGAAGAACTTGTGGAACAGAAAAACATCACTGCTTCAGAGCCTCTCAGACAACACCGTTTGGAAAGTTCAGCTTGGGTGGCAAATTCTGTCATCTTACCACTTTGAGTGACTGACAGCGAGGGCATGCATAGCATTCTCTGCCAGACAAAGGGCTTCTGCCCTGGACACTTTAAAGGACAAGCAACCTCGGATGGGGTCTCATAATCATAAAAATCCCATCAAACAGATGGTAAGTGGGGAATAGGTGACGGAGCTCAATGTCACTGGAGTCATCCACTGCTTTTAATTCTCTTCTAGTAAAGGCCTAACGAGGTGAAAGTGGGACAACCACATATATCCCTGCTGAACATTCTGATGGTTTTTTAGAAGCAAAACCCATGAACCAAATAAAAATGAGCAACGGTTGCACTTAGAAATAGATGATTTAAGCAATTCGAAATGTATAAAAATGATGCATTAATATATATTCTATATTAGTGCATTAGAATTCTGTTTCTAATGTACAGGCTGTGATAAGAAATGAGAAATAAATATATATCCTGCAGAGCATGTGGCTTTTATATAAATATAATGATAATAATATGCGATTAAATGAGCCGATTTAAAATAATGTAAATTTCATGTAAAAGGAGTTATTTTGCATAAAAGCTAACTATACATTTTGTTCATCTGAGTAAATTGTCTCATCTTTTTATAAAAAAAAAATTACAATATTAAAAAAAATATTTTCCATTAAAAGGATTATATATTATTATGCAAGGACAAAATCCCCACAGATGTCTATTATTTATACATATTTAATATACCTTATCTATAGTCTAGGGGCCCTATATATGACATTGTGCTGGCTGAGAAAGGACACTCATTTGAGAAGAATGAACCAAGAGTTATGGGTGTGCCTTGTAATCACTACTACTCTGCAAAACATTCATTTGCTACATTCAGTTATAAGAACTGTAGGCGTTTCATTTTTAGGGTAAAAAAAAAAAAAATGATTAAGATTTAGGTTATTAGCAATAAACAGTGGGAAACAACCAAAGTACCAAACTGAAACATAACCGTTTCCACGATAAAGAGAGTCTTGTGTTTCCTTATGGAAAAATAAAGGATTGGTAGAAGAAATTACAACTAGAAACAGTCCAGTATTTTGTATTTATTGCAAAAAAATTAAAAATGATAAATGTATATATATTTATATATATATATATATAAACTATTTATCTATAAATATAAACAATCTTGTGAAAGCAAACAGAAATAAAGGCAGACTTGTCTGGAAATGGGGGAAAATAAATTGGCTTTTTACAAAAAAAAAAAAAATATATACATTTATATATCAGCTGCAATGCTTAGCGAAACTGCAGCGTTAGGATTATGACATGAATAATTAAAATAACAAGAGTAGAAAACGTGTGGTGGGGTACCCTTGTGCTGCAGTCGTGTCACACACGCGCCACCCCCCTTCAGCTGTTGTGAAGTGTAAATTCAGTTGCAGCTGCTGCAAACTAGCCTGGTTGAGAATTCTGGGAATTGTAGTTCAAAACAGCTGGAGGGCCCATGAGTCTGACAATGTTATTCTGATAGATACAGTCATGGTATTCGTAATAATAACAATTAAATTGTTGTCCTGCTGTAACCCTGTTTTAATGTCAAACTTAACATGTCCCAGCTGTTCTGAACTACTAGAATTCTGCAAATTCAAAAAAATAAAATAAAAAAGCTGGAGGGCCTCAGTCTTCTATCGCAGGCAGTTATAATCACCCATATAAGTCATTTCTGCAAACCTGTGTTAATAATAATAATAAAATCAAATGTGCACTAATAAAACCCATGGTGCAGTTATATCCAAGTATATCCTTCCACCCCACCTATAGATCCCAGAATCCTCAGCAAGACATAGTTAGTGAAGGATTCTAGGGAATATACTTCCAAACAGCTGCAGGGACATTGGTTTAACACTCTTGTCTGGGTATTAAAACGGTTAGAAACAAAAAGGATTTAAATATTTTCTAGAAGGAAGAAGACAGGGTGCATTGAATACTCCAATTATCCAAAATCCTTATATAGAGAGTCTGCACTCAGTGTTGGACTGGCCCACAGGGAAACCAGGAAAAGTCAAGGTGTACCCAGGTGTCAGTGGGCCCCCATGCTGCTAAATATTTGGCCTATTTCATGGCCATTCTCTATTTCTATGAGAACAAAGAGGCTAAATAGATGGAATAATAGGTTATAGGATGTATAACTAAAGAGACTAGGAGGACAGAGGAGGTTGAGTGAGGAGAGGAAGAACAATAGTACGGAGAGTGGGCCCCTGGCCTAAATTTTCTTGGTGGGCCCCTGGTGTCCAGTCCGACACTGTCTGCACTCCCTTGCTAACTTCACAATGCAACTTTCGATAAACAAAGCAAGAACTGCACTCAACCCCCTTCACATGCCTGCAACACATCCTTCTGCCATCACAATGATCCTGGGCAGGTTAAGAAAGAGCTCTAAATAATGCATCCATTTAGCCTATTATGGGCCAGCTAATGAGAAGTATAATGAGCCTCTATACAAACAGCCGTATTTGCAGTGGATTTATGAATAAATACATGAGCCCAGCTATTTATTCTGTACCGAGGCCACAGATCTGGGAGATTATCTAGGGCCCGCACAAATGCTCTTAATATTTTAGGGGTTCAGAATAACTCGTGATGACATGTGTACCCCTCCAAATTCTGCCCAAAAGGGCAGAAATGATACCAAGTCAGATCTTTGGATTATTCTCTCCCCCCGCCCCTCGACTGTTAAGCAAAGCCATTGTATCTAAATAATACCAGGCTATTCATTTAAGTGTAAGGAGAAATATAAAGGCTGACTTATACGTGGTTAGTGTGCGTGTCAAGCCATGTAACAAAAGGCTAAACTTTCAGAGTGGAATGAATGAGTGTTCCTGTGTTACATACAACAGAAGTGCTACATAGTGAAAACACTGCCTCTCCGTAGTCTACGGCATTAGCTTTACAAAGAAGGGGGAAGTAAGAAAAGTTAAAAAAAAAAAAAAAGTAATTTGAACCATTTTGCAACCGATATAATGTTATACTTCATGTCCTCCAACTTTGCCAGCAATAGCCTGCTCTCTGGGGGGAAAATGATTTGCGTGTGCTAGAAAGAAATCAGGTATATTCTAAAGCATAAAAGATAAATACCGATCACAAGTGCTATTATTATTATTATTATGTCTGAAAAGGTTCCCTAAAGTGTTTGCCTGCAAGCAGATGGCCTTGCAAAACAAAAGACTACCCCCCCCTTAGATCCAGTATTAAATCTCAGAAATAGTTAGAACATCCCGCAATAAAAAGGTCTGATCTGTTGTCATTTAAATACAAAATATACTTACAAAATGTTACAGTTGCTATTTACAACAAAACCCAAGAGTCCCCCCGTCCTGTCTCCCCCGCCAGTTCATTTCAGGGCTCACACAGTCGTTTCCCCTTGTTTACTGTTGGTGAGCCTCGTGTAGAACTTTCTCCAAGAGTTAAGAGTTTTCCCCGACCAGATCCAAAAGCCGGATGTTATTCCCACTATCAAGGTCATGAGGTACTTGATCATGAAGACAGTGAAGTCTGGACTCATGGGCGGGTGGCCGGTGCTGGGACAGGGAATGGCATAGGTTTTACAGCTTTGGCTAATCCAACTTTTTTCCCACTGTTCCCTAAACGCTTGCTCATAGAAATAACAGGCGATGACAATAGTGGCCGGGACGGTGTAGAGGACGCTAAAGATCCCTATCCTCACCATCAGCTTCTCCAACTTTTCCGTTTTGGTGCCGTCGTGTTTCATGATGGTTCTAATCCGAAAGAGGGACACGAAGCCGGCCAAGAGGAAGGACGTGCCAATGAACAGGTAGACGAACAGAGGAGCCAGGACGAATCCGCGGAGGGCGTCCACGTTATTGATCCCGACAAAGCAAACTCCACTGAGGGTATCTCCATCCACCTGCCCCACGGCCAAGATGGTAATGGTCTTGATGGCCGGCACTGCCCAGGCTGCCAGGTGAAAATATTGGGAATTGGCTTCAATGGCTTCATGCCCCCACTTCATGCCAGCTGCCAAAAACCAAGTCAAGGAAAGGATAACCCACCAGATGGAGCTGGCCATGCTGAAGAAGTAAAGCATCATGAAGAGAAAGGTGCAGCCCTCCTTCTTGGTGCCCTGGGCTACAGTTTTGTAGCCATCTTCTGCAAACCTCTCGTTGCACACCACTTTGTCCTCCAACAGAAAGCCAGCGATGTAGGCTATGGCCACCATGGTGTAGCAGCCCGAGAGGAAGATGATGGGTCTCTCTGGGTAGCTGAAGCGCTTCATGTCTACCAGGTAGGTGAGCACGGTGAAAAGAGTAGAGGCACAACAGAGCACCGACCAGATCCCAATCCAGATACGGGCAAAGTTCAGCTCCTCGGGGGCAAAATACATCAGCCCGTGCACCTTTCCCACTTCACAAGGGGCCCCGCAGTCCTTCTCCCCCAAGAAGTGGTAGTTAACGTAGGCAGGCACTTTTAGCGCCCTGGGGCACATGAATTTGTCGCGGTAGTAAGTCCTGCTGTTGCTGGTCCAGGTCTCGGGCACCGCGGGGGTGGGTGTCCCGCTCTCAGTAGTGTTCTGCCCCACGCACAACTCCCCGGCCCCGTTGATGGGAAACTTCTCGCAGCGGAGGCTCTCGGGCCACTGGAAGCCGAACTTGTTCATTAGCGCCTCGCAACCCTGTCGGGCTCGGTCACACAGCGACCTGCATGGGGGCAGCGCCTGCTCCAACACGGTGCAAACCGGCGCGTAAATTGAGCAGAGGAAGAACTTGAGCTCGGGCGAGCATTGCACTTTGACCAGCGGGTAGAACTGATGCACCTCCAGCCCCGCGTCCTCCTGGTTGGTGTGTCCCAGCAGGTTGGGCATGATCGTCTGGTTGTAGGCGATATCGGTGCACAGAGGGATGGAGATGGGCTGACAGTATCCGTGGTCCGGGATGGAGATGCCTTTCTCGCCGTTATACTGCCCTTCCACCGACAGACAGACGCTCAGCAGCAGCGACAGAATCAGAGAGGATCCACGGGTGCAAAGTTGCGCGGAGCAGCGCTGGAGGAGGTGGGAGTGTTTCATGCTGCCCGCTGCTGCCCCACTCGGATCCCTTGCCGTGGAAGTTGAGTGTTTGCAGCATGAAGCCTCGCTGCGCGCCAGTCTGGGCTCCTCCACTCGTACAAGTCAGTCTGGAGAGATCGCTCGTCTGCGCCCCCTGCGCTCAACCCTCTCTCCTTGTGCCCAGGTCCCCTCCCCGGCTGCGAAGTGAATGCGCGAACACAGGAGCCAGAGCCCAACTCCCAGCAGCTCCGACCATTTGTGTCAATCCTTCACCAACTCGGCTCAAGGCAGTTTCCAGGCTCCCCGCAGCCCGCCTCTTCGCCGAGAGGGAGGAGCCTTGAAACCGATGGAAACTTGTCAGCTGGAAGGGATTCTTTTTCCTAACTATTCTGTAACACGGGCGCTTCCAGCCCGCGCTCTGCCTCATGGGAGTTGTAGTCCAGCAGCGGGAGTAGGGGGGTCGCAGGATCATGGAAGTATCATTTTGCGCTTCTTTTTATTCACAAACATTAAAGGGGTTGTTCACCTTTGATATAACTTTAAGAATGATGTAGAGAGTGATATTCTGAGACAATTTGCAATTGGTTTTTATTATTTGTGGTTATTCAGTTATTTAGCTTTTTATTCAGCAGCTGACCAGTTTGCCATTTGGTTGCTAGGGTCCAAATTCCCCTAGCAACAATACATTGATTTGAATGAGAGACTGTGCTATGAATAGGACAGGTTAGATTAGAAAGATGAGCAATAAAAAAGTAGCAATAACAATACATTTGTAGCCTAAGGGCTCTTACACACTGGCGGTTTTCCTGCGCTCCCCTGCATTTCGCTTTCTTTCGATCAGCCGCAGGGGAGCGCAGGAGTAGACGCACTCAATTATTGTGAAGGGGGCTGTACTCACACAGACGCATGTAACGCCAAACGCAGGTGGGATGCAGCATGTTGCATTTCACCTGGGTTCGGTGCATACATGCATCTGTGTGAGCACAGCCCCCTTCACAATAATTGAGTGCGTCTGCTCTTGCGCTCCCCTGCGGCCGAACGGAAGAAAGCGAAACGAAGGGGAGCGCAGAAAAAAACGCCAGTGTGTAAGAGCCCTTACGGAGCATTTGCTTTTTAAGAGTCAGCAACACCCGTTTGAAAGTTGCAAAGAGTCAAAAGAAAAACTATAAAAGTATAAAAAAGAAATAAAGAAAACCAATTGAAAAGTTGCTTAGAATTAGTCATTATATAACATACTGAAAGTTACTTTAAGGGCAGAGACAGACGAGAAGATTCGCAGAGATTCAGTCGCCTCCCCGAACTGCCTTCCTGCGGCTAGAATGTAAATCGACTGTGGGATGGCACTCTGATTGCTTCGTTTTCCGAAGTTGCTTCACGAGGAAACTTCAGGCGTCTTTGGAAAACGTAACGCTCCAAGTACCATCCCGCTGGCGATTTAGATTCTAGCCGTGGGGAGGCAGTTCGGGGAGATTAGTCACCCAAAGAAGAGGCAATTTGTTCCTGGGCGATTAATCTACCCAAATCTTCTCGTCTATCTCTGCCCTGAAGGTGAACTAACCCTTTAAGTCTGTACCACCTCTAACTGCATGACTTCTATAAACAGATAATGCTGCACAGCTAGCAATCATTATCAGTGAGTTAATTTACACTACAAAATTTTGCTGCAGCATGATTTTCAGCTGAAAGAGTGGTTGGAAAAGTGCTAGCAATTCCATTAAGGGGGTGTTCACCCTTAAATTAACTTTAAGGGCCCTTATAGACGAGCGTTGGAAGCTGCGCTCCCCTGCGTTCCGTTTTTATGCGTTCAGCCGCAGGGAAGCGCAGGAGTAGACGCATTCAGTTTTTTTCAGTGGGGCTGTACTCACACAGGCGCATGTAGGTGCCAAACGCAGGAAAAATGCAGCATGTTGCGTCTCAACCTGCGTTTGGCACTTACATGCGCCAAAACTGCCCCACTGAAAAAAACTGAATGCGTCTACTCCTGCGCTTCCCTGCGGCTGAACGCATAAAAACGGAACGCAGGGGAGCGCAGCTTCAAACGCTCGTCTGTAAGGGCCCTTAGTATGATGTAGAGACTGATATTCTGAGAGTATTTGCAATTGGTTTTAATTTTTTATTGTTTGTGGTTTTTATTGTTTTTATCCAAGGGCTTAGCCCGAAATATGTTGTGGTGCAATTTTCCCCAGCAACCCTGCACTGATTTGTATAAGAGACAGGAATATGAATAGGAGAGGACCTGAATAGGACGATGAGTAATAAAACTCTTTCCAGTGTTCAAATGGGGGGTCACTGACCCCATCTAAAAAACAAATGCTCTGTAAGGCTACAAATTTATTGTTATTGCTACTTTTTATTATTTGTCTTTCTATTTATGCCCTCTCCTATTCATATTCCAGTCTCGTATTCAAATCAGTGCATGGTTGCTAGGGTAATTTGGACCCTAGCAACCAGATCGCTGAAATTGCAAACTGGAGAGCTTCATAAATAGCTTCGAAAATAAATCAGAATAACAAAAATGAAAACCAACTGCAAACCGAGTCAGAATATCACCCTGGACATCATGCTAAAAGTTATTTTAAAGGGACAGTAAACTAAAGACAGATACTCCCTGCATGTACTAGATACATTGAAAGAGGGAACACTTACACACACATTAATATAGATCAATAAATAATAGATATACAAACATACATACATAGAGTAGATAGATAAGGGCCCAACATTGCATTGATATAAGGAAGTCCTGTTCTTTATAAGGCAAAGTTCATACTGTATATTTGTATCTTTTTTGCCTATAATAAACTGAATCCAGTACTTTGATGACCTTCCTCCCTACCATGAACAAATGGAGGTGCCCTCTCTGCATCACTGGTAATCATAACCTACCTGGACATACAAGAGAAGGCTGCAGCGGAATCTATACGTACATTTGTTGCTGGAGGTGCAAGAAGATTACATTTCTATTGATAATTATGTCAAAGAGATGACAAACCAGTCACTGCAGGAGTCACACCCAAGACTGACATGAGTCAGAGTCCATTGTCAGAAGAGGCATTAAAGAGCTAATGTACTCAGAATTTCTAGCAGAACCATAATAAATGGTTTCATTTATGGCTCTGTTTGCTGACCGCACCCCAATACTTCCAGAGAACACCTCTCTACTAATAGTCCATTAACATTGTCTTGTCTGATGATTATACTGTAATAGGAGGGCTTAAAGAGTTCATAGTATAGTATAATAACACATCACGTCAATTTTAGGTGTTTTGCCAGTGGCACTGTTCATTTTCAGGTGTCAATCACCTAACAAGCCGCTGAGAATAATATAATGGAGGCAAAAGGGTGATTTGGCCTGTGTGTTTGGCTGCAAAAATACACAGCGATGGGTAACACAACCAAAAACACACTGTGCACTGTTTATCCCAAAGCATCAATGAAAGGGGTTGTTCACCTTCAAACACCTAAATGTTTTAGAGAGATAGCAACTTTTTCCAATTACTTTATATTTTCTATGTGTGACTGTTTTTCTAATATTGAAGTGTAAAGTGTCATTTTTCACCTTCTAAAACAGCTCTGAGTGGAGGGGGGTCGCCGACCCTGTAAACTCATTACAGGCAGCTGTTAGAATTGATACAATAGTTGCTAATACTCCAGAAATGCTGCTGAGAAATGTATCAACTAAATGTTGCGCAAATTGTAACAGTTCAGAGTCTGCGCCTGAATTACTGAGCTGCCAGACTGAAACACCAGAGACAGGAACATTAAACTTTAAACTTAGGGCAAAGCCAGACGTGGCATTTTTACGTTGTGTAAATACGCCACTAAAACCACACGCGACCATCAACATGCGTTTTTCATGCGTTTTTCAGCACGTAGGTTTCTTTACCCAACATGCACTTTTCAGTGTTCTCGTTTCCCATAATTCCGCTGGCTGGAAATAGAAAATAGAAAAGCTATTTAGAAATAGAAAAACTATTTACATGCAAAATGGAGCAGGAATGATCGCCAATACACAACGTAATTACGTCACCGGCCATAAAACCGTATATGCGTCATTTATCTCGCAATAATTTGGATGCCATATTTAAAATACGCTGTGTATTTACGTAAAGTGGGGTTTCGAGCTTACAGAGTCTATTGACTTGGTAGTTTCTTGACGTATTGGTGTTTCTGCTAAAGTCCTGTGACGGATTTCAGCTTACAAGCGCCCTGTGAGAATTGCCATAGTGCATTTTCCATTAGTTTCAGTGGTAGTGCAGTTTATGTGTATTTACGCCCGATGGAGCTTTTGTAAAAATGCAACGTAAAAACGCCACGTCTGGCCTTGCCCTTAGATTTTGAAAAAACGGTAAAAAACAAATAATGGAAAGTAATTAAAAAAAGTCTTTATTTCTGCAGAACAATCTGAAAACAATTGAACTAAAAAAAAATGTTCGGAAGGTGAACAAACCTTTGGTTATTTTTTACATTTTTTTATATTCCTATTCTGGTTTCGGCTGTGTGTTTATGCTCCTTTCTCTGGGTCAAATATGATAGAATATCTGCCACAAGCTTGATGGGTGTTCTTTGCAATTATGCGACTATGTAAACTTTCCCATAAATGATTGACACGTGATTGGCCTGTGATTCTACTGTCACCAGCACTCTCCTCTTTTTCAACTCTCACCATCAGGAAGAGCAAATCAGCAAATAACAGCATTTGTTGTTTCCAGGGAAACTCCACTCCAAAATATTGCATAAGAATGTGATTTGAACTTTCCAGTAAACTCGGACTGCATACTGTTAATTGTTTTAGAGTTACATAACTGTTGTTGAAAGTGGTATCTGTCTGCTCCTTTCTTTTCTCTGCACTGCTGGCGCTGACTCTGGAAACAATGTAGGAGAAGGTCATTTTTAATTCATTTATATTGTTTAGATGCTTAGATTATATTTTCTTTCAATAAGCCAAATAAAGTGTGTAGTTTCCCTATAGATTGGGAAAGTGTAAAATATGCACTTTGGGGAGTGTGTCTGAATTAAAACCCTCTACCTGTTAAAGGGGTAGTTCACCTTTATGTTAACTTTTAGTCTGTTATAGAATGGCTAATTTTAGGCACTTTTCAATTGGTCTCCATTTCATCGTCATTAATTGCCTTTTGCTTCTGACTCCTTCCAGCTTTCAAATGGGGGTCACTGCCCCCATTTAAAAACAAATACCCTGAAAGGCTACAAATTTGTTATTGCTACTTTTAGGGATGCACCGAATCCACTATTTTGTATTCGGCCGAACCCCCGAATCCTTCACGAAAGATTCGGCCGAATACCAAACCGAATCCGAACCCTAATTTACATATGCAAATTAGGGGTGGGAAGGGGAAAACATTTTTACTTCCTTGTTTTCTGACAAAAAGTCATGTGATTTTCCCTCCACACCCCTAATTTGCATATGTAAATTAGGATTCGGTTTGGCCGGGCAGAAGGATTCCTGCTGAATCCGAATCCTGCTGAAAAAGGCAGAATCCTGGATTCGGTGCATCCCTAGCCACTTTTTATTACTCATGTTATTATAATTTTATTTCTATTCAAGCCCTTTTCACTTCATATTCCAGTCACTTATTCCAATCAATGCATGGTTGCTAGGCTAATTTGGACCTAGCAACCAGATTGCTGAAATCGCAAACTGGAGAGCTACTGAATAAAAAGCTAAATAACTAAAAAAAAAACACAAATAATAAAAAATGAAGACCAATTGCAAATTGTCTCCGAATATTACTCTCTATACATCATACTAACAGTTAACTCAAAGGTGAACAACCCCTTTAAACTACAGTTCCCAGCATCCCCTGAAAGCATTTAGTTTTCAGGAGATACTGAAGCAACAGCTAGAGGCTCTAGGCCTGCTTTCTATAAGTTAGAGGAGCAAGTGAAATATACATTCATTTTTATGGGGGAAAGTAAATAGAGATGATTATTTTTACAGATGACATCTGCCAGGAGACATTTGTACTGTAGGTTTCTATTTGCTGGATGAGACTGACGCCCAACTAAAAGGTCACCATTGAAAGTTTATCACACAAAGCATGTGCTACTGATTATAATGCAGAAAAGCTAAAAAAAAAAAAAAAACCCAGAAAGCCTTTCAGCTGCCTCTAGAACTCGTGTTTCTCTTAAAAATAACTTGAAAACACACGTTAACTGAACTGTCTGAAAACTTTATACGAAAGTGAAAAAAAGATGGGTTGTAAATGGGTCCTGGTATTTACGCCAACAAAAATGCAAAGAAGTTACATAACTCAACATATGTCTTCCCGTCGTTCAGAACCGGTTTTAGTGTAAAATATAGACATTGCTCTGTTTGTTTTGGGACCCAGCCTAGCCCACTTGAAGCCTCCTTGCCTAATTACAAAATAAAGTATTCTAATATAAAATCTTTGAGGAGGCATTCAGTGCAGTGTAAGAGGAGCTGGGCACTAGACTCGGTGAAGAAGTGCATGGTCTATTCTTCAGCAGAACTGCAGGTAAAGCTGATAAGAGATACTAATATAGATGCACAACATTTGGAATAGCCAGAGCTATTTATGGTCCCACCTGTCTGGATAGTGTAGGACCCAGACCAGCTGACATTGCAAGAGGGAAGAGAATCAAGGAACTGGTCTAATGATGAGGAGTTGCTGGTTCATATATATATATATATATATATATATATATATATATATATATATATATATATATATATATATATATAATAATTGGTACTTAGGCAGTTGCCTTTGCTATCTACCCCTAGTTTACCTGGGGTCTACCTTGTTCATTGATTTGCTTGCAGAATGATTCATTATGTCCAAGTTGATAAGCAGGGCTGGATTTGCATAGCAGGCGCCCCTGGGCCCGCTGCCGTTTATCACCCCCATTCCCTCCCCTTCCTTTGTGCACATGCGCAAATTTTCAGCATCAGATCCGGAGTACTGGGGATTGGTGCACAGGAAATAAAAACTATGGTATCTCCTGAGAATTCCCAGTGCTTCCAAACGAATGTGAGTGTGGTTGGGTGGCATGCCGCCCCCCTAAAATTCTGCCGCCCCCTAGGCACGGCCTTTGTGGCCTGTCCACAAATCCGGCCCTGTGGATCTTTCTGTAATTTGGAATACTAAAAAACGGGCAGATTTATCAAGGGTAGAGGTGAATTTTGTAATTGAAAATTTTTTAATTTCGAGCTATTTTTGTGTACTTTGACTAGGGAATAGTCCAAATTCAATTCAAATTTGCAATAAACTAGAATATCGAAATTTATCATGTACTGTGTCTTTAAAAATTCGACTTTGACCATTCGCTATCTCAAACCTGCCAATTTGCTGTTTTAGCCTATGGGGGGACCTCCTAGAACCAATTTGGAGTCACCTGGTGGACTTTGAAAAACCAATGTTTTTTTGGGGGAAAAACTTAGAATCTAATTCGATCGAATGCGCTGCTATTCCTTTGTTGGAACGATTTGAATTCAGCTGAATACGGACCTATTAGATCAAAAACTGACCTATTCGACCGAAAAAAAACTTTGACTTCATTTTGGTTGGTCTTTTTGAAGTTTTTTCAATTCGAAATTCGGCCCTTGATAAATATGCCCCTAAAGATTAACTGACCCAAATTGGATTGCCTCCAATAATGATTAATTATATCTAAAGCTGGCCACAGACGCAAAGATCCGATCATACGAATCAATGTACGATCGGACTTTCCCATCTCCCGACCTGTCACTAACCATTCAGATCAAAGTCTTACCATTCCGATCAAAGAAAGTATTAAAAGAACAGATCAGCCAATGTTCTGCCCCTGACAGCAATCGTACGATATCTATGTCCGACCAAAGCTAGTGACAGTCTCCCACTGAAAATCGTACGATCAGCAATACACGCAGAGATATTATCGGCAGCCAACAGAAATTTTCTAACCTGTCCGATCGACCAAACGACCGTTCTCCGCCGGACGAAAAATGTCGGGACTCTCCACACACTTTCCCAAAATCGTACGAATCCTCGATTCGTACGATGATATCTTTGTGTCTATGGCCAGCTTTAGAGTGGATCAAGAACAAGCTACTGTTATTTGATAACAAAGAAAAATTAAATCATTTCTAAAAATGTGAATTATTTGATTAAAATGGAGTCTATGGGAGATGGCCTTCCCGTAATTCGGAGCTTTCTGGATAACATGTTTCCAGATTATAGATCCCATACCTATACTATTTTTTGCAATTTAGGGTTGGCTATTAGACAGAAACATCCCTAAATTTTTAGTAAATAACTGCCTAGTTGTTCCTGCTTCCTTTAAAAAGTATTATATGCTTCAGTAGGAGGTTCAAATGTATCATCACAATGATCCCATCTATGAAAATTTTCATTTATCCAAGTCATGATATTTAGGGGCACATTCACTAAAGGGCAAGTTTTTGTTTTTGAATAATTTGTCAGCAGGAGCATTTCATAAAGAACGTTCGCTAGTGTTCATTTCTGCCTAGCGAAACTTCATTAGTACACTTAGGATAATTTGAAACGGGCAGGTACATATAGGTTTTATATATGTCTTTATTAGAGACGTTGGTGCAAATGCTTGAAGTGGCCACTTTTTGGCATACAGGATATGATTGATTGAGGAGGATGAAGCTTCATCTTATCAGTTCGTTAGGTCTAAGGTGGTGAAGGAAACTCTGCCGAAAGGGGTAACGTTCTGTAAAATTTGCACTTAAGTACAAAGTGATTTGCACTGAGCGAAAATTTGACTGGTGATAGGGCGTGAAAATGCAATTGCGACGTTCTTGTTCGCTAGCGAATTGTCCTCTATGCGTGTTAGTAAATTCCCAATGTCCCTGTGGATGGGCTTTCTGCAGAATTCTCACTAGCGACGGCCACTTCACTAGTAAATCTGCCCCATAGTATCCAATAGAAATAAGTTTAAAACACTGGACTTTCTTGAAAACATTTCACCACTCAAATCGTTCCGAAGATAAAATGAGCATCAGGCAGGGGGCTACAGTTCTCTCGGTTCTCCTGTAATTTAACAATTGTTGTTGCTTATGGTGGGATCTAAATGGATTATGACTTAGACGGTGAGGGGCTTTAGCTATAAGGCTCACAGGATTAATTCACTTACTGTAAGCTGGCTGGGGAAGTATACTGTCTCCAGTAGGGAATGTTGACTAGTAAGTTACAGATAATGCTTTAGCACTGTCCAGTGCAATATATATTGTCTAGAGTAGTGGTTCCCAACCAATGACTCATAAGCAACATGTTGTCCTATGTTGACTCCTAGTCCAAATCTGGTGCTACATCTACTGGCAACCAATCAAAGCTGAGCATGAACTCAAGTATCACTTCCATCCTGATTTCAGTTTTACAAAGAACAGTGAAATGTGCTGTGGTTCAGAATTCTGTGTAATTCAGTATGGTTTGTTGTACTCATTCAGCCTTGTAGTACCGGTCCGTAGAGGATCGCTCTGCTACACATTATAACTATGAAGAGCAACTGCTAGAGGGCAATCAATGTGCAAACAATACCTAGCACGTCTACATGAAGGTTACACAGCATAAGCGTTTTTTCCCCTGTTTTCTAATACTGGTTTGGGCACTCTTATGATATGAATGTTACATATTTTTTGCCTGAGGAACTTCTTTACTCTAGGGAGAATGACCTTCATAAGTGTTCTTACGCTATTCTAGGTGAAAGTATGGAAGGCCCTTTTCAGTTTCTCAATATTTGAATTGCATTTATTTTGTTATTTTGATAGCTAAGTGAACCGTTTACTTATAATTGACCATATTATATATCCTTTGTGTTTACACTAGGCTTTATTCTGCATGTCATAATGTATTGTACTGTGGGAGTGCTTCGCTGAAAGAGCGGGAAAGACTTTCTTCAGTTACACGTCATGTTATTTCCCAATACATTCCCTGTTTCACCTTGGGAACTTCCTTGATCACAAATTTATATTTGCTTTTTTGGTGTTGGAAGGTAAAGGAGAGCTAATTTACCATTTTAGAATGATTCATTTTTACTGTAGTTTGCCGTTTACACTGTCTGGTTGCTATGGTCAATGACTCTTATTTAGGAGTAGCAGTAATGGGCAATTAGCTTAGAGCAACTGGGCACAAGGGAGCTCTGTACTTAACCCATGTCTTGAGTTCAAGCCTCCCTATAGGCACTTGTTTCTGCAGCTGGTGAATAGCACATGAGTGACTGGTATATAAGTGGACTTCCCAGTGCCTCTCGTTACATGACGGGCACAGCATTCACCCAAGTGCTCACTATTCACTGCTTAGTGCAATGTAAACCTTTTTAGTGGATTGTGTCAGGCATAATTACATTGGAAAGAGAAATAAACCTGTGCTAGTTTTTTGGCCCTCTGGCAGTCTTAGTGAATGAGCCCTCTTAATGTACATTCCTCTCTGTTTTGTATACAAAGATGCCACCTTTACACAGGTTACTCAATGCCTACTTTATAGTAATACTCAATGCCATGGGTCCACACACTTTTTTACCTGTGAGAGTTGGGGAGCAACACAAGAATCAAAAAACGTCCCTGGAATGCCAAATAAGGTCTGTGATTGGCTATTTGGTAGCCCCTATGTGGACTGGCAGCCTACAGGAGGCTCTACTTCGCAGTACACATTGCCAAGGAATTCAAGGAAGCCTGGAATTCAAAAATAAGCACCTGCTTTGAGGCCACTGGGAAGTAACAGTCAAGGGTTTGAAGAGAAACATGTTGCTTATGAGCCACTGGTTGGGGATCAACCATCTGTGCTATCTGTGCTATCTGTGTGCACTACAGTTGGTCTAAAGCAAATTTCTGTGAGAATCATACACTTCATCTTTGCCATGGAGTTCCAGTGCACATTAATAGAGGTGGCAAATAAAACTGAAAAAAGAAGATGAAATGTATAGAAAAACAGAAAGAACAAAACTTAATAACAAAATAGGTATAGGGATTAATAGGGTAAACTTTACCTATGGCTTGGAAGTCCCCTAATTCCCTCTATTCCTGAGTCCCAGTACCTGGGAGGGTTAGTATTTTTCTTTAGTTATTGTAAAGCCCCCACTCTTCCTCTTTAGCCTCCATCTTCTGACCCAGGTGGATGTTGGCTGGGGAGCATAAAGGCTCTAAAGGAACCAGCAGCTTAGAGAAGCCAAGGAATAAGAATACCATGAATGAAGGTTAGACAGCAATACAATAGCTCTGTCATAGTATGTTCTAGTAACAGAAGTTAGATAGTTTAGCTAGCAAGAGCAGCCTTGTGCTCCAAATCTGGCAAGAATTCTACTCCCTGACATTTCTACTGGAGAGCATCCAGACCACTACCTGGTAGCCTTAAATTGATATTTGCTAAAATGTATAATTAGAACAAATAAGTAATGGGTGAAATTCAATGGATACAATAGAAGTTCAGATAAGCAGACGCAGAGTAGATGGTGAAGAGTTGCACAAAGAAAAGTGTAATCATCCCATCTCACGGAAAAATATACAGTAGAAGTTTTTCGATTACTCATTCCGCTCCCAACTTTTCTACAAGGATGTGATATCATTTGTCCAAATAAAGTGCATATGGCAGGAAATATAATGGCAAATTTAAAGAGATCTCCTATACAGATTGTTCCTGGACCATCAAATGACACTATTTTTGGAGAGGAGCAGTCAGCAAATGGCAACAACCAGAAGCACAGAGTAAGAGATTAGTCAGCTTGACGGGGATACAAAGACGTTTTTTGGAATTAATGGAAGCAAAGAAAGAAGTAATGAGTTGCAAGGATTATGAGGTGAAGGTTATTGGCAATATTGACAGCATTTAAATAATCAAACATAAACATATAAGAACCGTGGCACCATCAGTCACAAAGCTCTATCTGTATCCATATTGTGTATATTTGTGCCATACCCACAAATGGCAGAATATCATTGCATGCACTGCAAACACACACGTAGCGAATGCATCATCAACATTAAAGGCTTCATCTTACACATATTATATCCAAGAATTATATTCTAGCAAGCAGAGCACTGCAATTCTGATTAGGCCAAATAGGCCAAAATATTCATTATATATCCAAGGAGTAGCTATATATGTGATCCATTCTAAAATGATACTATTGGTTTGCTAAATGCATAGCATATTCACTATGATCTCCAAGCAGCTATAGCTTCCCACAATATTTATTCCCATAATATTATAACATTAAATATTAAACATGAAATTCAATTTAATTATAACATTATAACAATGTTTAACCTGTAGCATACAGTACATAGTTAATATTATTTTACTGTCACATGGCTGGTTGTTGTGTATCACACAGCACAATATTACCTATGCAGCTATCGGGACCTGGGGTTTTCTGGATAAGGGATCTTTCCATAATTTGGATCTTCGTGTTTTTAAGTCTACTAAGGAATCATTTAAATAATTTAAATCATCCCATATCTGTACAGGATTACAGTGAGCAAACATTTATACATAATGAGGCTTGTTTATGAACCAACTGCCGACGGCAGCCCAAATCTTGGTTAGTGTTTTCCCTTGAGTACCTGCTTGACAGATGTCAGCATTGCAACGTGGAGTGCAACTTCCAGTGGTAACAGCAGTGACATTGCTGCCACTTAGTCATTGCTCCTGGCTCCAGAAATGTCATTATTTACTTACGTATCATCACAACATATGAACTGGCCTTTAGGTTTCCATCCTGTGATGCCATACTCCCTCTAGCTAATTTTTGGGTTTAGAGGGCTAAAAGTAATTATTTATCCTCTGTAAACCCGGCATCCCTACAGACACTCGTTTCATGCTGGCACACAAATTATTGACTGAGGCATGTTCCTCACTGTGTATAATGGAAATGTTGAATTGCACTTGACAAACCTTGCCTGGATAGCTAATTTAGACAACTCTATTTAGCCTTCAAATATAGTAACGTGCCATTTTTGAAGACAGGAGAGCAGGAAACACCTTCCCTATCAGAGGGTTGCTGGGGTTTTAATGGCTTTGATGGGTAAAAATGCCAGTTGATGCCAATGCTATTAATACAGAATAAATATAGCAGGGACAGAAATCTAGAAAATATGGCAATGTTACCATTACCCATTTTGTTTTTTTTGTAGACCATAGTTCATCTCCAACCAGTTCCATGCAGACCACTGGTATTTAAACATATTAGGGGACAAACATCTAGTAGGACTGGTGCACTGTTGCCCCGATAAACTGCCTGTTTTATTGGGGTGAAGAATGTTCGGCTAAAGTACATGGCAGCCTATTATCTCTAACAGTGAAATAAACTCTTGCATTTAAATCATGAAATTCTTGGCCAACAATGTATTCTTTCTTTAGGATTTAATGAACATTTCTATGGTTGAATGGCTGGTTAGTCTTTTCAGACTCTTGTTTCTGTGAAGTTTCAGGATAATAAAAAAGTAATTTGATATGGCCCAAAGTATCCTGCCTAGATTACACTGTTATGGTCTGGATGATTTTTTTTTTCAAGATTTTTAACTTCTGTTCTGGGGATGCTTTATTGAAAAAAAAAAAGCCAAAATAAAGATTTTGCCTGATCTAAAAAGAATTAGGAGATATAGGCACTCCCTATAGGATATAGGATATAATATGTCCAGGACATGACGCCGTAGAGAAGGTATTTCATGAATAAAAGGGATCATTTAGCACCAGCATACCATCGGCCATCTCTAACTTTCAAAGGATGTATTCTTTTTAGGCACCATTGTTTGTCAGATTTAAGCAATGGTTTGTTCTATATGTAAAACACTAGTATTTTATTGTGTCCTTGTTTGCCCCATTTCTATACAGTTGGCATATTGATCAGCCTGGATATACGTAAGTTACTTTCCTTACAGATACCCATTCCTCCATTGTGTGCAACTCTGGAAACTACATCTGTATCTATTAGTGATGGGCGAATTTGCGCCGTTTCGCCGAAAAATCCACGAATTCCTGTTTTTCGTGGGACAGTTCTAATTTTGACAGTTCAGTCCGCAGTCCTGGATTCTTACTGAAATATCCCAAGTTTCTCTTTGATCTCCTGTACTGATGCGCCAGAAAAAGAAACAATGTTTTTAAAATGTAATCATATAAGTAGCGTTATCATAATCATCATTTATTTATATAGCGCCGACAAGATACGCAGTGCTTTATGGCTAAAAGCCAAGACACTCAGCACCTGCACTTATACATTTATAACAATTTAAGATAAGCAAAGATACAATTGTAACTATTCACCAAGATTCACCATACTTAAAACCATAATGCAGATGGCACTCCGGATAAAAAGAAGGTGGTTTATTGCAACAGGTGACAGACCAATATTACCTGACGCGTTTCAGGAGCAACTCCCTTAATCATAGGCTATGATTAAGGGTTCCTTCCGAAATGCATCAGGTGATGTTGGTCTGTGTGCAATAAACCTCCTTCTTTTTGTCTGAAGTGCCACCTGCATTATGGTTTTAAGTATGGTGAATCTACAGTTGGAACGCTTGTGTCGGAGCACCCGGGGAGCTTAGTGGAGTTATACTGAGGAGCACAATAATCGGGGTTAGTTTTTTTTACTGCAAAGATTGAACCCGCAATCCGGCGCTGACCCAAACATCAGAGGGAGTCACTATGGATTAGTTAATGAATGCAGCTTTATTTCAACACACATGTTTCGTGCCTTTGCGGCACTTGGTTAGTTTTTTTACTGACTGTGTAACTTTAGTTCATTGCTGTAACCATTCTGGAAAATATCAGATAGGAAAATTTTAAAAAAAGTGGAGTAAATCATAACTGTAGACCCAGGAACCAAGGAGCAGGCCATAGAGTACAATTGGCAGAATTGGCACACTGGATAAACACTTCCCCTTTAGCTCTGTGGCATGTTAATCAGATATTCCGGCTAAGTTACTATACTTATTGCTTCAATACACCTCTACAAATATGTGTGCAACCCACAGATTTCATCCCCAGCTAAACCATTCTGCATCCCTTCCTCTGGCATTTCACATTTATAAAAGTGACACCCCGCTGCCAACTACCCAACCTAAATGAAAGTACTGCTGCTTTATATGCACACGTTGGGATAATCCAAAGGTCTGAGAGCCGAGAAAGAGCTGGCAGAGATTGTGCTGTACTATGAGTCGACTCAGTACTTTGGCTCCAATTAGTAATGACTTGCAGCTCAACAACAGCTTGGGAGGCGCAGACTGAATATTGTTCCTGTACAGAAACCGTGGGATCAATGGGAAAAAAACAAAAAAGACAGAGAATCACAGAGACAAAATAGCATCACCTGTTCCTCAATTCTTTTCCTTCTGTATTGTGCCGGGACAGCAGCTGCAAAATGCCATTTTAACTCACAAACATGGATCAAGAATTCTGCAGCAGCAATGTTCCAAGATCGTTGATTCTCTCATTGCTGTAGTGTGCGGCACAGCTTGTAACAACTGTAAGGAAACCAGTTCTACACTGACACCAAATAGAAGGGTGTCTAATCTGCACTAAAACATTTCCATAAACTGTATTTACAGTCTTAATACTGCCCTGTATGTGTTGATTTTATATATATATATATATATATATATATATATATATATATATATATATATATATATATATATATATATATATATAGTTCTGGAAGCCAGCATAACTCGTTAAACGGTGAACCTGGGTGCAACAGAACACAGAGTTATGCTTCCTTTTGTATTTATAATTATTTTGACTTTTCTTAGTTTTTAGCTTTTATGGACATTTACTTTGATAACACGTCAGTGACGTCACTACTTCCTCTTTCCCTGGTGCTTGTTTGTATGTGCACTTTGAGAAAGGCTAGTGTGTTAGCTGAAACGTTTGTTCTTTTTTGATCCAATAAACACCTTTACTTTTTTTGTAAGACCTGCGAGTGCAAGCTTTTTCCTACATATATATATATATATATATATATATATATATATATATATATTCCAGTAAATGGACCCGCACTCATTCATATTAGTGAAATAAATGTGTCTTTATTCACAATATATACAATCCTTGATAAAAGCCCCAATCGGAGCCGAAATGTTGGATGCACCAGTGATGTTGTAACAATAAAAACATTTTGCACATTTGAAGAAACTGTGCGGGTCCACTTTGAATCATCGATTATATACATGTGTACTCCAACTTATCTGGGTGCATCGGCAGCACTACATAGGATCAGGAACTGTTGATCTAGTCCCCATAGGTAGGCAAAAAGACTATGAATAAGTGCTGGGTAAGCATGAAACGCATTAGGCTTTGTTGTGGGGCCTAATAGATTTTTAATTCTAAATTGATTTTTTACCAAAGATGCAAGTTTAAGAAAGTTTTTGGTTCAAAAAATAATAGATAAGGCCAAATATATATTAAACTATTTATTGTTAACTGTTTCTGTTGGGTTCATTTACTAAGTGCTAAGTGCAAGGAAAGGGAGCAAATATATTTTTATGCACTCCCCTGCATTAAAGGGGTGGTCCACCTTCAAGTTAACTTTTAGTATATTATAGAATGCCCAATTCTAAACAATATTTCAATTGGTCTTCATTATTTATTTATTTTATAATTTTTTAATATCTGCCTTCTTTCCAGCTTTCAAATAGGGGTCACTGACCATGCATAAAACAAATGCTCTGTAAGGCTACAACTTTATAGTTATTGCTACTTTTTATTACTCATCTTTCTATTCAGGCCTCTCCTATTCATATTCCAGTCTCTTATTCAAATCAATGCATGGTTGCTAGGGTCATTTGGAAACTAGCAACCGGATTGCTGAAATGGCAAACCGGAGAGCTGCTGAATAAAAATCGAAATAACTCAAAAACTAGAAATAATAAAAAATGAAAAGCAAATGCATATTGTTTCAGAATATTACTCTCTACATCATACTTAAGGTTAATTTAAAGGTGAACAACCTCTTTAATAGGTCTCTTCGTTCCAAAATAAAGCACAGACACCTTCATGTGTCCCATGATTATAGTATTGCCTGCATCCATCAGCGGTGCATTTAAGTGGACCAGTGGTCCAAAAGCATTGCCTCTTCCAACCCCTTACTGTCAACTAATTTGCACATGAGCACCAGCAAGTGCAGAACCCTGCATTCACCATCTATGCTTTGGCTCTGCACCTGTTTCCAATGATGAAAATGTATAAAGCTATGGCCAGCTCTCCATGTACTATGACTAACCCAGACTTCTTTTTTCTTAAGTTGCATTTTTTTGCAATGAACTTATCCATGTTTGTCTGTCTTAGGGCTTTTATGCACAGACGATTTGTTTATGTGAGCATATAAGCTAACTGATTCCCATGCATTGGGAATTTACAATATATTACAAAAAAAGAAAGTGACCTTGAACTAAAAAAACGCACATACTTTTGATTAAAAATCCCATGAAAAATGCAGTACCTGCTTTCTGCTGCGTCAGCATATGCGTTTCAATAGATGCACTTTCAGTCGCCCCTGTGTAAGAGCCCTTGGCCTAAGCTAGTACTTAATAAAATGTATTTCTATCTGTAAAAATAATATTTCCTTTTTCATGGGGAATGTGCAGATAAGGGTTGCATATATCACTTATATCTCTATATTTTATATATAGGAGCAAATTAGAGCTAATGCAAAGGCTGCCGTTGAGTTGTTGGTTAGCCTGCGAAACATTTGAACATTGCTCTTTTTTAACCTTTCTTCATCAAAATGCATTAAACATTGTATTAATCAAGGCTTTCAGCCATGTGCCTTGTTTCTTTCATGTAAAATGATAAAATACATCCAAACCTAAATCCTTTGAGTGGGCAGACTGCCTGCAGTGAGCTAATGGGGGGACAGATGTGTAAAGTTTTCCCAATGGCGTTCTGCTGTTAACGCAAACTTTCTAGCAGCGTAACCCCCAAACTCAAATGTAATATAAAGATTTCCATAAATCACACACACGCAAAAATAATTTATTTTCAGGGACAGGGTAGAATGCAAAAAGGTTTTGTTTTAGTGGCCCTTTAATCTTGTCTCCAGGCCCATTCTGTTTAAGAATGTCCCTACAGAAGGACGGAAGGATCAATCTGCAGCACAGGTGACCATGTCACAATGGCTCATTCACCCACTCATTGTTTCACTTTTGTTCTTGCGAGGATTGTCTGATATGTGCTACATTGGTTGGGTTTGATACCAAGGTTAATAATCATAGAAAAATCAGTGTACAAATTAAATTAAGAAAAGATAAATGTTTTATAGGAATACTGATTATTTAACATGTTTTATAAACAGTTATTCTCCTTTATTTGTGTGTTATGCAGCACTTTTTTTTAGAGAATATTATTCTCGATCAGCCACTGCTCCCATATGCTTACAGTCTAAGGAGCAAATTCCCTAACCAGCGAAGATTCGCCAGCGACAGCTTCCCAGCCATCGCAACACTTCGCCAGACGTAAATTTGCTAAGACAACGCCAATTCCCTAAAGTGCGAAGTTGCGTCCGGGGAGCCGAATGCTGGCAAAGTTTCGCTAGCGTTACTTTGCCAATCAAAGGGAAGATGCGCTAGTGTTGCCTAATTTGCATACGGAGGGAAATTATAAAGTTGAATGGACGTATATGTTGCAGCAAATACATTACATTACACAAGTCCAGGGAACCTTAATAAAGAAAATAAAGTTGTTATATTGCCCTACACATAAGCCCAGTGTATAGTTAATGTTCCATATGTTAGAAAATGGAGGGGGGAACCTGGTTACCCCAAAAAAAGATTACGGACCTTTGCAGGCTATCACGCCAACGTTTTTTTGTGACTTAGAAACATTTTGCACTAATAATTGAGGAAGATCTATGCACTCCATTGCACTTCACCTGGTCTGAGCTGGCAAAGGCAAGTCTGGCGAATGAGGTAACGTTCAGTAAAATCCGCATCTTACTGAATTTGCAGAGTTACGTCCGTCTGCCAGAGCGAAAATTTGCCTGGCTTTAGAGTGCAAAGCAACTCTAGCGTCTATCTCCTTCGCTAGCGAAGTGACGCCTGCGCCCGTTTATTGAGTGAGTCATCATGTTCTATGTTTTGCGGGACCCAATAATATTTTGCTGTGAGGTCCAGTAGCTTAAAGTGATGGTGTCATGGAAGAAAATGTTTTTTTTCAAAACACATCAGTTAATAGTGCTACTCCAGAAGAATTTTTTCAGAAGAGCAAACAGATTCTTTAATATTTAATTTTGAAATCTGACATAGAGCTAGACATATTGTTTGTTTCCCAGGTGCCCTCAGTCATGTGAATTGTGCTCTGAAAAACTTCAATCTCTCTTTACTGCTGTACTGCAAGCTGGAATGATATCACCCACTTTGCTTTCCCCTCCCAGCAGCCCATCAACAGAACAATGGGAAGGTAACCTGATATCGGCTCTCTAACACAATATAACAGCTGCCTGGTAGATATGAGAATAGCACTCAATAGTAAAAATCCAAGACCCACTGTGACTAATCCAGTTACATTGAGTAGGAGAAACAATATCTTATCTGAAAGCAGTTCCATTGTGAAGTACTGGCTCTTTCTGAAAGCACATGACCAGGCAAAATTACCTGAGATGTCTGCCTACTCACCTATATTGCAAATAAAAAAAATACATTTGTTGGGTCAGGAAAGCAATTTTATATGGTAGAATGAATTATTTGCAGTATAAAAGTGTAAGTTAGAAATAAAAACTACACCATAAAAATCATGACAGTATCCCTTTAAAACCATTCTATTGCTATAAGTAATTTGATGCCTATTATTTCTAATTTATACATTACTAACATAGTTGAGAACACTGCTTATTGAGAAAAAAATACTTTAATATCTGAATTAGGTCAACTGGCCAAACATGGACCAAAATGCTGTATACTTGGATATGTGTTGAATTGCAGTCGATTCAAGGGCAGATCACTATATCTCTGAACATAATAGCGAAAATGAAAGGCATTTGTTTGGATTTCATTCAGAAACAAGTTGCCAAATATCACTCAAATAGGAAAGTACTTGAAATGAGAGGAAGAAGCTAAAAAACAGATAATTTTCTCCAGAAACTCTGCTCCAAGGATCTACACATTAATCTGACTCTGGACCTGGTTGTAATATGGGAATCTAACTTTGGGATACACTGTAAACAGGGAAAAACAACCCCAACCGTAACAATTCTGTATGGAATTCCACTACAGCAAGGACTTGCAATATACAGCAATATACTGTAGGAACTGAAAAAACAGGGGGCAAAGTTTGTAGTGAACTTGGAACACAGCTCTTATAATGGATAAAAGCTCCAAAGGCCTAATATCTTGACTTAGTTTCATTGTGCTTACATGATTAATTAATCAATAGGTTGGAGCAAACCTGTTGGGTGTTTTGGAATGTTATTAATCTATAATAATAAAATCCAAGTGTCTCTGCGTCCAGTCCGTCCCTGTGTCCGTGGAAATGCGCTACTGCGCTTGTGCCAATGCGCTACTGCGCATGTGCCCCACGGACCGGCTCAATATCGATCACAACAAGCAATGAATGAAGAGAACTACTCGGGGAGAAGAGCGTTGAATCTGTTACTCAACACTGCAACGTCACAATACGATGCTCGCCATGTGCTTTTAACCTAGCGCTTGGGGAGTGTAGCTAAGGTAGGTACAACCAGAGAGCTGCACAATAAGAGACCGAACATTAACGCCACATTGGAAGCGAGGCCTAACTAAGCGGAAGCAGCAAACCTCACTACGTTTCGCATAAACTTAATCATTAAACACTAGGCTAGCCAAACAAATAGTCAAACGATGAACACGCCTTTCGGGAAAGCAATTGCATCGATAATTACCGTAATAACGATAGCATCTCCACTTACAGCGCTGCAGCGCCTGTGTGGCTGAACACGCGTTGCTCCTGCGCAGTACTCTACGTGCGGACCATACCACTTGCGCATAAGAAATGGGGTGGTAACTTTTTTTTGATCCACGCACTTAGGCTCCAAATGTCGCGTGTAATTTCAAAACAATAGGGTGCCTGCAGTAAGCGAGAGCACGAGCTGGTAATACAAAACAGTCTACTCCTGTGAGCGCATTCATAAGAAAGAATGGATGGTTTGTTCCATTGAAATAGTGGGCGGTGATTATACGTGATTTTGTCTATGGGTAGGGGAAAAGTAAAATGGCTGTTGATAAGGTTAGGCGGGTAATACCTGGATGGAATACAGTGTCACATTTGTAGTAATAGAGACTGTTTTATTGGGTATTTGTTGTCAGCAGACGCCCTCATCTATTTTTTACAGCTCTCCATCTGCACTCAGCTACAACAGCACATTTTGTATATACTGTCTAGAGCGAGTTGTCAATCATCTGGCCTTTGAATTTGTTGGTTTAATTATTATTACTAATACATTTAATTCCAGGGCTAAAACCTGGGCAGTGTACACCCCTGAATAGATAATATGCTGAACATACTTCTTGAGCAATGTTTTAATTGAGATATATATATATATATATATATATCCTATATAATCCTATATAATAAAGTTGAAGTGTCTCTGCGTCCAGTCCCTGTGTCCGTGGGATTGCGCTACTGCGCATGTGCCCCATGGACCGTCTCTGGTGGCCTGTTCTAGCGCCCGTTAACTTAACGGGCTTAATGTCTAGTGAAAGATAATGGCCTTCTTAGAGAACTACATCCCTGCCTGAATTTACTTTAATAAAATTATTATTTCCCTAGCTGACATGTATGCCCTGCCACCTTATACTCTCTATAGTCCTGCAGCACCTTGTCATAATTATGTACTGATCAAATAGAAGTTATAATAATATCCCAAGCATTAGAGAATAAAGTAGAGCTTTGATATTCAGCTAGTCTTTAACTATTCCCCATGGAAATAATAACTGCAATGTTAGCACAATTTCTTTTTAGATTTGGCTTATCAGCAAGGCTAAAACCATTGGAATGACCTTTTTGGAGATAGATTAAAGCCATTTAAGCACTGCTATAGGGAAAAGTTAGAAGATATCTGGGGCCATAGGAAAGCTAGCCGTTATCAACACAGTACATCTGGAAGGATGGTTCTGAACACAAGTTTGCATTTTTTGTAACAGTTTCCACTATAATTCCATATTCTTTTTTTATCTATAAAGGTATGGGATCCATTATCCGGAAATCAGTCATCCAGAAAGCTCTGAATCACATAACGGCCGTCTCCCATAGACTTTTTATCCATATAATCCCAATTTTTGAAATGTTTTCTTTTTTCTCTGTAATAATAAAACAGTACCTTGTACTTGAGCCCAACTAAGATATAATGAATCCTTATTCAAAGCAAAACCAGCCTATTGGCTTTATTTAATATTTACATAATTTTTAGTAGACGGAAGGTCGCGAACATTCTGGTTAACAGGTCCCATACCTGTACATTAATACCTAGTTATTTATTGGATTTTGAAAATAACTTTGTTTATGCTGAAGGAAATAGAAATATTTTTTTCTATTCCTTCTTTACTTCCTGATCAGGAAACACAGTAAGGTAAGAAATAAAAACAAAACAGCTTCCCTTAGGCAGTTAAAAGCAAGCTGGGGACTTTACCTGGAACAAAATCGATGAAAATAGCCACACATGGACTAGGAGCTTACTAGAATTTACTAGACTGTTATACTATGGGGCCGATTCACTAAGCTCGAGTGAAGGATTCGAATGAAAAAAATTCGAATTTCGAAGTATTTTTTTGGTACTTCGACCATCGAATTGGTTAAATTCGTTCGAATTCGAACGAAATCGAACGAATCGAACAAAAAATCGTTCGACTATTCGACCATTCGATAGTCGAAGTACTTCCCCTTTAAAAAAAACTTCGACCCTCTACTTCGGCAGGTAAAACCTACCGAAGTCAATGTTAGCCTATGGGGAAGGTCCCCATAGGCTTGCCTGTGATTTTTTGATCGAAGGATTTTCCTTCGATCGTTGGATTAAAATCCTTCGAATCGTTCGATTCGAAGGATTTAATCGTTCGATTCGAAGGATTTAATCGTTCGATTCGAAGGATTTAATCGTTCGATCGAAGGAATAATCCTTCGATCGATCGATCGCAGGATTAGCGCTAAATCCTTCGACTTCGATATTCGAAGTCGAAGGATTTCAATTCGAGGGTCGAATTTCGAAGTATTTTTAACTTCGAAATTCGACCCTTAATGAATCTGCCCCTATTTGTTTATTTTGCATGTTGATAGAATTTTGTTGTCGGACGGGCGAGTGACCAAGTGACTTTTCTTTCTCTTTTCTTTCTCTTTCATCCTTTCCTTTCTCCTTTGGTTTTTTTTTGTTTATCATGTCTTTTGATTTGACTGATGGCACATTACAGAAGCTTATTTGTACTAACGGATATATGCTCTCATTGGAATTTGCTTCTGATTATGCTGAAACTGATGTACGTATTGTTTCTTCATGTGTTATCATATTGCATTTCCTTGTACTTATATGCTCTGCAATGATTTCTTTGCTTTCTTGAAAATAAAGAATATATAAAACTAAAAAAAAAAAAGCAAGCTGGGGAAGGACTGTGGATTTAGTTCTGCCAGTATATGGACATGTGTACAATAAAATAGGATAGCAACTTACATAGTGTTCCCGAAATACTGTCGCTTTAGATTTATTTTATTTTCCTGCTGCAGAAGCAGTTATTGATCTGTTTGCATCAACCTATGTCTTTATTCTTCTTTCGGAGTGTGTTTACCTTGTCCCTTTAAATAGCAGGTTAATGAATTCCAGATGCAATCTGCAAATGGCTCTTCTCAAGTGTCTCAAGTGTCTATGGTTACTCTGCTTTCTAAATGCCCTGATATTTGAGCTGATTGTGTGCGTGGATTAGCTGGGGACTAATTTTCCAAATGACTTATCAAAGGCTTAATGAGAAGAATGCAGGTTTGGTAAAGTCAACTGATCTTAAAGCAAACAGTTGTATAACCCAATAAACTGACTTTTACACAAAGGAACTATGTTTATTGTTATATTCTCTCTCATATACAGGGGGCAACCTTTAATTTATCTGGCCATTCAGCCCATGTCTGCATGGTAAGATATTAAACATATTGGCCTTTTATGTTAAGGGTCAAATAACAATGATGGCTTGAACAAATGAATATGGGTGCAAGTAAGCAGCAGGAGCTTCTTCTCCTATTACTTCTGCATCTGCAAACATCCTATACATAGATTGGTTGATTTTTTTTTTTTGGCTTGGACAGGTGAACTGTGGTGTGATCTCAGGAGGATTTCAGGAGAACTTTCCCAAAGGGTTAGTATGTATGGTTTGCCGCAGTTTTCTGTGAAATTAGCTATGGTAGGCAGGCAATCGTAGGATCAGTTGCATAGACAGGGACTCCAAGTCTTCAGGCAAACACAGGTTTATTTTGGGCAAACTCTTCCCAATGTAAAAAGAAAGCGCTGGAGCTATAAACGCTGGGGCTGCATGACAAGGGATCCGAATGACCGGCAACGGATGTAAGAGAGGGAAGTGATGTCAGGGGAAGAAGCAGTTCACTTCCTTATCTTCTGAGCAGGTAGAAACATCACACCCACTCTACCCATTTTGCAAATTTGGTGAAATGTCAGGAGATTTCTTCTTTATGTTCTCATATTATCTATTAATTTAGAAGAGGGAGAAAGGAGGTTCTCTCCTGTAACTGCTGTAAGGCTGTAAGCACTACTATTGCTTGTGCTGGGTGAACTGTGAACTTCTCTCATGTTGGCGGCAGAGCATAGTAGCGATCTCTTGTTAAAGTCTGGCTTTAGAATATTGTCTTGGATTAAGCTGGCAAGGTCCTATTTATTTGATTAAATGTGAATAAATGCTGTGGCCATTTTACACCCATCTCTGTCTCCTGGTTTTTATTAAGGTATATAATAATGGGTTTAGTGGGATGGCTCAAGGTGACGGGTCAAATTAAGGAGTCTCTTGTCATGTAACAGGAACCCAGTTCAACTGTGTTTCAACAGGACGCATTCAAGACTTTTCCCCACTTTGGGGTTCTTACCATTCACACTCTGGCTTCCACACTCTGGAATATTCTGGGTTTCTCGCTAAGCCCTGCTGGCTCTCCCCTCCAGTGATACCAGTTCACACTCTGGCAGCACCAAAGAAAATTTTCCATCCATCGCATCAAAATCTCCTGTGTAGTTCTGCCCTAACAATATCCAGTGCATTGCTTACAATATATATATAGTTTCTATGGGGCAAATTCACTAAGCGCCGAAGCACCTAACGCTAGCATGGGTTCGTTACTTTGCAAATTCACTAACGGACGCTGGCGTAACTTCGCTAGTGTTACTTCGCACCCTTACGCCTGGCGAATTTGCGCAACTGACGTAACTACGCAAATTCACTAACGCACGCATTGTTCTGAACGCTACCTTTTACGCTAGACTTCCTTCGCCACCTCAGACCAGGCGAAGCGCAATAGAGTAGATAGGGATTTCTTTAAAGTTAAAAATTTTTCTAAGTCCCAAAAAACGCTGGCGTTTTTTCTATATTATAGGTGATAGGCTGAAAAAGATCGAAAATTTTTTTGGGGCTCCCCTCCTTCCCCCCTACATTTCCTAACTCATGGCAACTTAACTATACAGTGGGCACATGTGTAGGGCAAAATAAACATTTTATTTGATGTTTTGAAGGTTTCCCAGGCATTTGTAGTGCTGCTACATATACCTCCATTGTAATTTGAATTTGGCGCCGTATGCAAATTAACCATCGCTAGCGTAACTTCGCTTCGCTTAGCAAATCAGCGCTAGCGCAACTTCGCAACCTTACGCTACCCCTGAGCGCAACTTCGGATTTCAGTGAATTTGCAAAGCGCTGGCGAAACTACGCCTGGCGAAGTGCGGCGAAGTGTGGCGCAACTACGAATCTTAGTGAATGTCCCACTTTGTTCCTTAGGATGGCCACTGCTGCATACCAAAACTTTTGAATAAAATAAATTATTTTTTGAAGCCTTGTGAGTGCAGTACTTTGCATGTATGTATGCTGTATATAGTCAACAATTCAATAACAAGTTGGCGGTGTTTCACTGTATTTGTCATATAATACAGTATTATCCAAGGATTTTCTCTTTCTTAATGAGCCCCTTTGGGTGCATACATGCCAAAACATATCCTGTAACCCGCTGATTCTGGAGGCCCAAGATTTTTGTGTGTAATCCTAATCCTAAGAAGTAGGTAGCCATGTTACATTAGTCATATATTTGCATATATAAACGTATTGCGTTCTTAACCTTATATTCCTGTCATAGTGCGCAGAACAATCTACAATTATGGATTTTAGTAAGTCCAAGACACATGTAGACTGTGAGGAAGAAAGACCACCTACTGACCTACACACAATGCCTATTTAACGAACTGCAGGAAAGCTATTGGTCCATGCATAATTGATGTAACATTTAAGTATATAGTGTCCACTATTTCATGAGCAAGAGCGTATTGTTATTTTTAGTTCACAAAATATCTTTTTATTTTGGTTGTTAAACAAATATATTTTTCAGGCCTTTAGCAAAGTTACAAACTGTTGTCTAGTACTTACTATGTCTACTTTTAACCATGTTCATATTTGCTTTCTGAGACTGCAGCATTTAGTACCTTTTTGCCTTTAATAAGAAGAGTTGTTCTTTATTGCTTCTAAAAATAAAGAGATCTACACACATATAATTCAGTAACTAAGCAATGTAAGCTCTTGTAAGCCCTTGAATCCCAATATTATTCTGCCCTTGTTTTTCAAATTATGACCCCTGTTGATTAAAATATTTTTAATATTTTAATAATAATAATTAAAGTGATACATAACTTGCTGGTGGTATATATATAAATGATGAGGAGGAGAACTGGATATACATTTGTTTGTATATGTAATTCCAATAGGTCAATGCATTTTTTTTCATCCCTTGCTGTTCAGTTTTTAAAAGTAATTGCAATTTACCTTGAAACCACTGGAAGTTTTTAGTTATTGTACATTGGATAGTTGCTTAAAATTACATTTTCTTTTATTATGGGAACAAAAACACAGTTTTTGGGTTGAAGAGGACTTCTTTATTTGCATTATGAGGTCAATTATCTACTACTAAAAAACGATTAACGAAGTCTTTGGGCCAGCAAGAGTAACGTAAATATTTTTTTCTGTTCTACGTATGTGCTGTTGGCTTCCTGGTGGACAGTGATGACTTTGCTCTTCTGTAAATTCAGTGGGTGTAATTTTATCCTTAAACTTTTCTATTGACAGGTGGTGGTGATGATGGTTTATTTTTTCAGCTTGCTAACTCAACCTAGGGCTAGATTTTTTAATATTTTTAGCTTATTTTCAAGCTGAATGACAGTAGTGACCACAGTAACTGTCAGAAGGCCCTTCTCCCAAAGCAGAAACCGACTGATATTAAAATGAATGCTCACCTGTCATATAACCAGTTTTTTTTAAAGGAGAAATAAAGGTTAAAAGTAAGTAAGCCTTATCAGAAAGGTCTATATAAATATACCAGTAAACCCTCAAAGTAAAGCTGCTCTGAGTCCTCTGTCAAAAGAAACACAACATTTCTTTCCTTCTATTGTGTACACATGGGCTTCTGTATCAGACTTCCTGTTTTCAGCATAAACCTCCAGTGCATGGCTTGAGCATGCTCAGTTTGCTCCTCTCCCCCTCCCTCCTCCCATCCCTGCTGTAATCTGAGCTCAGAGCTGTATGTGAGCAGGGAGAGACTCAGGCAGGAAGTGATGTCACATCAAGATTAAATGGCAGCTTCTATCCTAAACAAACAGAGACAGTGTCTAGAGCTGTTTACTCAGGTATGGTAAAGCATTTTGCAGAATAAAAATAGTGCTCTAACTTGCACTATTGTGGCTAATCTGTTGGCAATAAACTGGCTTGGACCTTTCCTTCTCCTTTAAGGTAAAAGTGATTGGCATTTATTCCTTTCATATGCTCAGTTTTCAACACAATAGGCAATAGGAGAGATAGGCAAAGAATCAAGATACATTTTGTCTGCAAAGCAGGTCACATTCTTTGCCCTTTCTTATTGGTTGAAGTGGTCACATGCATGACTGACAATAGCAAAATGCACAAAAGCAACTAAAGCCACTTCTGTCCACAGTTCTCTTGACGTTGGAAACATCTACTAGCAGGGCGGGGGGGCTTTGTCGGCGACTCCTTCTTTAGTAGCTGCTCACATCACGCCTGTGTTATTGATTATCAGTTTTAGACCAGTGCCACATGGGGGCGTCAATATGGTTCCAGGTGCAGGAAGAAGAAGAAGAAGAGGCTAATGCCCGCGTAGGGGCTGATTTTTGGCCTGTGTATTTCAGTAGACCGATTTCAGACCCAATCTGGCACTAGCCTAAGATATCTTTGCAACATTACATTTTTGCTAGTGCCAATATATATGGCTTATTAAATAACTAATACAAGTTATGTCAAGGTGAATATTACCTTTAACGGAAATCTTGAGCTGAGCTAAGAGTATGTCTATTTTTCATTGATGATCAAAGGATTAGAGTCTGAAGGGAATTATCTTGTACTTGAATCACTCTCCTATAGGGATATATCATTATCCCCTTTCTGGGAAATCACAGTTATGAAGGGTGGGGGGAAAATCGGGTTGGACTAACATCTTAATATGTAAATCATTTTTAAAAGTTACAGCTATAATTTCCCTTCTGCTCACATCCTCAAGGAGGTTTATACCATGAATCATCTATGAGCGTATCTCTCTGATTGAGATTGATTATTTAACATTTGCTTTTATATGGTTATTTCATCAGGTATGAATAACAAAAGAACATGTTCAATGTTCAGCCCTGTTTGCTCATTATCACAGTAATAATATATTTTCTTGTTCTCCATTTTTAGTTCAACACTCAAATTATTTCATATCTCTCCCACTTCCAAATAGGTTGTAAGGAAAGAAAGGAGTCTTATAATGAATAGCCATTACTAAGGGGTTAGCGCTGCTGAATCATGGGACTATAATAATATTAATTTTATTTGGTGCTTAAAAAACAAATTAAATTGGTCGGCATTCCTTATGTTAAATTATTTTTGGCATGTCCATACTTGCTCCACATTTCATCAACACAGCAAATAATACTGAGCCTTGTCAATCATCCAATATATAATGTCATTTTTGTGTTAGCATCAACATTTTGGCACCCCCGAATTATTTTAGTTAAACATAAGTATCATATATAAATATGCAGCAACATGGAGAAATGATGGTCTTTCCTAAACAGGCCAGACAGGAGGAAGTTGTTATAGTCAAGATGGGAATGGGTACAAACTTACATGGATGTTTATCTTTAAATTAACTTTTAGTATGATGTAGTGAGTGATATTCTGAGACAATTTGTACTGTAGTTGGTTTTCATTTTTCTATTTGTGTTTTTTGAAATTTGTCCAAATTACCCAGCAACCATGCATTGATTTAAAGAATAGACTGGAATAGGAGAGGGCCTGAATAGAAAGAGAAAAAAGTAGCAATATCAATACATTTGTGGCCTTATAGAGAATTAGTTTTTCATATGGAGTCAGTGACCCCCTCCCCATTTGAAATCTGGAAAGATTCAGAAAAAGGCAAATAGTTCAAAAACTATTTAAAAATAGGGATCCACAGAATTCTAATTTGCATATGCAAATTAGGGGTGGGGAGGGAAATCACGTGACTTTTTGTCACAAAACAAGGAAGTAAAAAATTTTTCCCCTTCCAGCCCATAATTTGAATATGCAAATTAGGATTCGGATTCGGTTCGGTATTCGGCTGAATCTTTCGCAAAGGATTCGGCCGAATCCAAAATTGTGGATTCGGTGCATCCCTTTTAAAAAAAGATAATTAGCCATGCTATCAGGGCCGGAAATCATGGTATGCAGAAGAGGACTAGAGAGCAAAAGCTGGGGGGGTGCCAGGCACATACCTGTCTCTGTCCGGTCCCCTCTCTCCCACTGTCTCTTCTGTTTGTCTGTCTATATGCACCTCCAGGCCCGGACTGGCAATCTGTGGGTTCTGGCAAATGCCAGAGGGGCTGCTATAAGGTCCCATAGAAAGTCAGTATTTAGTGGGCTGGTGGGGGCTGTTTGGGCCTCTATGTGGGCTGATTGGGCCTCTGCGTACCTGAAATGCCAGGCCCTATTTTAATTATCAGTCCGGACCTGTGCACCTCCGCGCATATCAATTTGCGCATGTGTGCGAGCGGCAGTTTGCGTATGTGGACGAGAGCGGCAGGGTAGCTGTATCAGGCTCCAATATTTTTTACTGTTTTGCTGCTTCACTTTTTGCTAAGGAATAACATATATCTTTTTCTTGTAGCACTGGTAGATAGGTAAGTCTACTATTCAATGTGGAGTAGTAGAGCTTTGTGATAAATAGGGAAGATAGTAAAATTTTACTTTTTCTAACCCGAGAAAAAACTGAATTAAGAAAATGATTGGTTTAACAATTGTACGTACTTTATTTATAGTTTCAGAGGGTTTGTGCCAGTAGACTAGTTCATTTGACTTCTTTAATCTTCTGTCCTCACTATCAATTAGGTTCTGAAGGTGGTTCCTTTATCCCAGAGGTGGTTCATTGTTTCTTGAGCAAATATCATTTATGGCCCAGTGAGCTGTATGTGTCATTGTCACATTCTTTTCCCTGCAAGGCTGGGCACACTCAGTGCAATCTGCCCATCATTGTGACATGTGTCAGACTCTAAAACAAACATTCTGAACAACAGACATCTAAAATCAGCTTAGCTGGTATTCCCTTCAGCAGGTGGATCTATCTTTTAAATATATGTCCCTGACCCTTAATTGACAACTAAGAAATGGGTTTATCCAGATTACTTGTGTGTTTTCATTTTCCAGCGTCTGTTCTCATTGTATAGTATTTACATATAAAATAAAGAGAGAGAGAGAGTGAACAGCTTATTGAGACATTAAGGGGCTGAGGTTGAGGTGAATTTTTGAATTGAAAAAATTCGAATTTCGAGCTATTTTTGTGTACTTCGACTAGGTAATAGTCCAAATTCTATTCTAATTCCAAATTTGAAAAAAATTAGAAAATCTGAATCTCGGAATTTATCATGTACTGTCTCTTAAAAAATTCGACTTCCACCATTCACCATCTAAAACCTGCGGAATTGCTGTTTTAGCCTATGGGGGGGCCTCCTAGAACCTACTTGGAGTCAATTTGAAAAATCAAAGTTTTTTTTGGGAAAAACTACAAATCAAATCGATCAAATGCGTTAATCCTTTGATTCAACCGATTCGAATTCTGCTCAATATGGACCTTTTCGATCAAAAACTGACCTATTGGACCCAAAAAAAACCTTCCACTTAATTCTGGTTGGTCTTTTTGAATTCTGAAGTTTTTTCAATTCGAAATTCGACCCTTGATAAATCTGCCCCTAACAGTGCAAAGCATAAGCCTATAGAAAGTTAAATGTCTGTCCTGTAGATTTATTTTCTTTTTCTATTGCATCTCAGTATGGAAGCAATTTATTAAATATCTGGTATTTTCATTAACTTTTTGCACAATTGTTTGTGAGGTTATTAACAGATTGAACTCCTGTCTTGCAAGGAAAGCAATGTCCTGCTGCTTTATTAATGCTCTCAGGCTGGAAGGCAAAGGATTACTATATAGGCATTGATTTTACTTTATTAAGCACATTACAATGACAAATTCTTCAGTGCAGCATTATCAAGAAAAATCTGTTTTTTTTACTAAGGTTCTTCATTTGTTTATTTTGGGTGAATATAAGGCTAGAATTGAGAATTGACAGTCCATTGCCTAAATAGAACAATGTTCATGTATGTCTTCCATCTAAGAGAAATGTAATGGCAATAATATACTAGCAAGGGTATTGATAGGCTAGGGCAGAGAGGGCTTTTGCTTTAGGCCCCATGCTAGAGTCCTGCGCGGGTCCATTTTTTGGGACCCGTACCCGCAACCTGCAATCTGCAACCCGGACCCGCATTCTTACCCACTTGGACCCGCAAGTACCTTATCCGCAACCTGGAGCCGCGACCCGGTGACCATAAAGAATCAGGAAGTGCTGTCATTGTAAACCGGAAGTGACATCATCGGAAGTAGCGTGATCAGAAAAAAAGGAGTAAACCAGGAAGTGCTGTCAATGTAAACTGAAAGTGACGTCATCGGAAGTAGACACGACCAGAAAAGTGGAGTAAATATCGCTATTGAGAAGACCCTGCAGAACCACCGACCAGCGTCTATACCCGCACCCGGAACTTCTATCAGCAACCCGCAGGGTACCCGACCCGCTGCAGGACTCTACCCCATGCATTAGTGGGAGAAGGAGTAGGTAAAAGCTATATCAAGTAGCTGATTTACTAAACCTCAAATTTATCTCTTTTTTTTCTGAAAACAAAGTCGACCTAACTCCCTTCCACTATTTTAACTCATTTACCAATAATTTTTCTTGAAAAATCAGAGCGACAAAACGTCACAATAAAATCGAGTGTCAATTTGTATCGCAAGATTAACTCTCCAAAAACTCGATTTTATTGAGTTTTTGCAGCAAAAACTTTTTTCCAGCGCAGATCACGATGGCAAGAAACAATTTCATGACCTTGACAGGTTTGAGATGGAGTATTGGAGATTGCAACATTTAGGGGCCGATTCACTAAGCTCGAGTGAAGGATTCGAATGAAAAAAATTCGAATTTCGAAGTATTTTTTGGGTACTTCAACCATCGAATTGGTTAAATTCGTTCGAATACGAACGAAATCGAACGAATCGAACGAAAAATCGTTCGACTATTCGACCATTCGATAGTCGAAGTACTTTCCCTTTAAAAAAAACTTCGACCCCCTACTTCGGCAGATAAAACCTACCGAAGTCAATGTTAGCCTATGGGGAAGGTCCCCATAGGTTTGCTAACCTTTTTTTGATCGAAGGATTTTCCTTCGATCGTTGGATTAAAATCCTTCGAATCGTTCGATTCGAAGGATTTAATCGTTCGATCGAACGAAAAATCCTTCGATCGATCGAACGAACGTTTAGCGCTAAATCCTTCGACTTCGATATTCGAAGTCGAAGGATTTCAATTCGAGGGTCGAATTTCGAAGTATTTTTAACTTCGAAATTCGACCCTTAATGAATCTGCCCCTTAAAGTTAATCCATAAGGGTTATGGGTCCTGTTATAAAAAAAACTTGATGATCTTAACAATAGCTCTTTTTGCCCAAAATGTGAGGCAGAGAATTTGGACATGTTTCATTATTTTTGGTCCTGCCTTTTAATCTCTCGATTTTGGGAAAAATTGGAAAGATTTCGCTCTCTTAGGCTAGAGAAAGAGATCAAATTATATCCTACGTTTGCTTTATTAGATTTAATTGAGGGTGATAGTTTTTTTGACAACCCAACCTTGAAATTAGAGAAAGAGGCATTACATTTATTACATCTTTTCATGTGTGCCATGAGGAAACTTATATCTCTTTATTGGATACAGAAGGAAATTTCTATCTTAAAGGAAGTTCTTTTTTCTAAGTCAGTTATGCTTGCAAGAAGCTTTTAGATATCATTTTGAGAAAGAAAAGTCTTCTTATTCTTTTTATTGTTTATGGCCCAGATATCTAGATTTATTTGATAAACCCAAGAAAGAATTGCTAACTAAATTGGGATTCATAACATCTTCTGAATAAGGGAATTGAATAGTCAAATTATTTCCTGGAAATTTTCTAATTATTTCCCACTCAGTGCTTTATTGTTTTTTTTTTTATTTCTTCCATGTATTTATTTACTTTCATGATCTTTAGTTATATCTTTATTGGTCTTGGTTTGTCCATGAAGAGTAACATTTCTGTTGTATCTTTGTGCTTTTATATTCAATTTTGGAAATTTTGTTTATGTACTGATTCATTATTGACTTGTTTATGAATAATAATAAACATGTTGTATAAGGAAAAATGAGATGGAGTATTTTCAGATTCAGATTTTTAGCAGCTTTGGGGTATGACCAATTACTTTATTTTTCCATTAAAAATTTGAGTTTTACCCCTAAGAACATTGAGCGGAGAAAATTGAGGTTTAATAAATGGGCCCCCAAACGTTGTGTTGCCATGAGCCGACAACCTAATTTGCTACTAACTTAAATTACCCTGCCCATTGTATGTGTTTTAGACCAGGGGAGAGAGGTCCACCATGCAAACCTGGAGAACGCTCAGAAATATTTTTTCTGTCGCTCATTACCTCTTTTTTTGTCCTTGTGCTTTTTCTCCCATGTCTCTGTTTTCTGATTTCTCTGCTTTCTCTTATAGTTTTACTATACAGTTGTGCTCATAATCATTTATATCATATGTCATCATAAGTGACATCACTCAAAGAATAACGCAGCCCATTTTATTTCCAGTATGATGTATGAGAATCCTCCATGTTGTTTATTCTTCAGCCTTCTTGCTGAAGCTCAGGCAGTTGAGAAACACTATTCCTCTAATGAAAATGTATAATATTTTTGGGACTGCAACATAGTTTTTTTTGGCCAACCACAAATACTATACTTCTTCCAGGAGTTGTGGTTTCACTATAAATAGGGGGTTGCTGTGAGAACAACATCTTGGGACCAATGGGCTGCCACATCAGGAGCTCCTGACCCACTTCCACAACCTCAAAAGGTCTCCATGGGGCGGGTCTTGACTGGGGCGCATCAGGCAGTTACAAGGCCACACCTCATGGTCCACGCCTCTCCAGAATTTAATCAGTGAAGGGGGTACAGTAGGGTACATAGATGACAATATAGAGTCATTTGGAGATCTGGGATTTTATGCTGCACTGGAAGAATACTTAATAATAGTGAGGAAAGAAATACAAATGAAGTTTTAAATAAGAAGTTATAAGGTGTATTGACTTAATCATCTTTAATCCAATTCTGCTGCTGGACTGTTTTTTGTTTTTTTCAAACACTGCTAAAATCGGAAACAACATTTCTTCCAACATTTGTCAGCTTCCATGCAATTCAAGCAGATATGTGTCATAATAATTAGCCCTCTGTGACATAACTATGAAAATATGCTATACAGGGATTCGTTTCACTTTATTCAATACCATATTACAAGAAAACGATCACAGATGATGCAGTTACATCTTCTTTATAGGCACAAAAATACACATTGTTACAAGGGAAGCAACAATATACAGTACTGTGCTAACTACAATACCATGACCTAAAAGTGTACTGAAGGGTAGTATTTATATACTAGGCTATTTCTGTGTCTTCATATACCAAATCCTTTAAAAAATGAAGTGTACAAAAACACACTTTTAAAGCTTGTGTATACAGATGCAGTGTCAAGGGGGTAAATCAACAATGCCAAACTGAACAACTTTTGCTGCAGACACAGGTACAGTTCAGCCCTACTTGTCCACATGACTGTGACAGTTTGAGAAACTGACAAACAAACTGCAGCTGCTTCTTGGGAGTGCGGTTTATCAACATTCCGATTCTTAGTCATGAGTCATGACACATAACAGAACAGTGATTGAAAGATTTGCAATCCAGAGCCTTTTATAAAAGACAAATGATTTATACAATGTTTCCTCTGTTAGACAGGTAAAGTCCTACTGAGTCTTAAAGGGCAATTATCCACCTGTGTTCAACATCAGATATAAAATAATTATTGATTCTTAGTTATATACAGTATAGTGACAACATGGCCTATCACTGAAAGTAGTATGGGCCGCAGATATATCCCTCTACTTGGGTATGTGGGAAAGAGCAAGGAGGAGGAGGAGTTGACCTAGAGCGGGGGTCCCCAACCTTTTTTACCCATGAGCCACATTCAAATATAAAAACAGTTGGGGAGCACGATGTGCATAAAAAATGACTGGGGATACCAAATATGGACTGTGATTGGTCATTTGGTAGCCCCTTTGTGGACTGGTAGCCAATAGGAGGGTCTGTTTAGCAGTACACATGGTTTTTATGCAACCTTGCCTCTAAGCCAGGAATTCAAAAATAAGCTCCTGCTTTGAGGCCACTGGGAGCAACATCCAAGTGGTTGATGAGCAACATGTTGCTCACAAGCCACTGTTTGAGGATCACAGGCCTAGAGGTTAAGAAATCAGTCTTGAGACCTTGGTTCAATTCCTTGTGACCCTGGGCAAGACACTTAACCTTCTGGTGTCCCATCATTCTCAGTCTGCCTGGCATGGCTACTTTATTGCTGTAAATCAAGGCAGGAAATATAACTATATAAATATATGTCCCTTTCATTGTTCACACTGGTGTTTTCATTGACTTAATTTGGTTATATCCTTGTACTGGTAAAATACAATGGTTGATCTCTAGGTGGATGTTCAAGCACTAATTGTGTTTATCTGTTATATTTTACCATACCATGAAAACACAATTATTCTCCATTAAGGACTTGTGTCAAAAATAGTTGTATAATGATGAACTCTGCAGTGCAATTTTATTGACTGGCTGGAAGCTCCATCCATTAGATAATAGAACTTTTGAGTTTAAGGATGATGGTGCCTACTGAAATTCAATATGTTGTGTTCCACCTGTTTCTCCTTTAAAATACTGATAATGCAATGCCAAGACAACCTTCTTCTTCTTAAAACTGCTCAATGCATGGAGCGGATCTCTAGTTTTATTTGTAGATCAGCTTTTTCAAGACTATTCTTCTTGTAGCTCCTTCATTCAGATCTTGTCCTAACCTTGCCTTACCAACCATTGATGGCATATAGATTCCTATGCGATACTCCCTAACAAAAGTTGAGACATTACATCCTGGTCAGGGAGGATGAGGTATAAGCTATGGAATGAATGGGTACCAAGCCTGTCAGTGAGTTTGCATTTAAGGCAAAATTACTAGAATTTCAAAGTCAAACCCAGAGATACACATTCAGGAGTGGGCATGTGGCTACTCTTACTTTTCACCAATCCCTATTTAAACCACACCCATTCAAGTTTATTATCTTTGTGAGAATGAATTACTCTTAATTACTTTTATGGTCCTTATATTATAACATGTTCATCTTACATTGCACTGGACACATTTTTAAATATACTAACCAACACTTTTCTCCTACTTCCCTCCAAACACACTACACAGGGACATTTAGTGACAGTCATTGGGTGGTTTCTCTGGGACCAAGATCCTGAATCAGCGAGTAATGGGAACCTTAATTTAATGATCACCTTTAACTTCAGACTATGGTTTTTTAGGGCCTTATCTGTCATTACAAATAATGAGACCATATAATAAAATGCCTAGCAACTGAAATTGTCTACCCCTTGCAATTTGAATGTAAAAAAAGCAGGCAGGCATAGTATAGATTAGTGAATACTACATACAGATGGAGCAGGTCTTGTCAACACATTCAGAGCCATGCCCTTTATGTTTTAAAAAAGGCGGGGCTTTTTTGCTGTGAGTAGCACAATTAGATGCACTGCTTTTATGTGCCAACATGATTTTCAGAAATGTAAATAACATGATATACATATATGAGAGATAACTTGGCAATGACTAAAAACTACATGCATCCGAAAAATATATATATAGCTAAATATATAAAGTCTCTCAGTTTTGTGTCGGCTTTCATATATTTTTTATTTTTTTTTTAAATTCTTGGGCTATCAATCCACTAATACCATTTGCGATATATATATGAAATATCACAGAGGAAAGGTAGACTACCCTTCTCCAGTATTTTGGATTGTTATTTCTTTTAATGATGGTACAGCAATGCCCCTTGGCAGAAACTGTGTAGAATCTCTTCACAAAAGAGATTTCTATTAAATTCTCCATATACACTGTACCACATACTTAGGTGTCTGGCTTTTAAAAAGTTTTGCCGGCAAATGTATTGAGGGGTCGGTTTTAACAGTTTGCAATCTTCAAATTGTTTACAATAGTGCGTACAATTCTTCTAGATCCATTTATAGCAATAAGAAAGAACTGCTTGGTCTTGTAGCTTCTAATGTTTTTCAATGTATCTCATCAGTATCAGATCCAATGCAAATTATACCCTATTAATAGTTTTCTCCCATTTATTTTTTCATATGTATGAGGACATAGCTAAGGGTAGCCAGGCCATTGGTCGAAAGGAGCAGCCTGAAAGCCATTTATATTTGAGGTAAATAGATACTGGCTCTGGAAGCCCAGCTTAAAGGTCTATTAGGTTAAAATTTGGAGTGTTTACCCTCCTCCTGGCTGATACAATAATGTTTTTATATATCTCAATAAGCTAAGGTGACCCTGACAAAATGCTGGATACCAAAAGGGAGCTAAAGCAAAAAAAACGCGGTTCTAAATTATAAAAAGCTGCTATGTCGCTTACTTTTAAAGGAACTGTTAGCCTTTTACAGTGTCACCTAAAGACCATACTTCTTTAAATGTAAAAGAACTAATAAAACAATGCCTAGAGGCATTCTCCATAGACATCAGTGCATTGGCTTACAAGTCTAAGCTGTTCTTCAGATGAATGTATGTATAAATTCATTTACACAGTGCTACTTGTATACATAGCATGTGTACGTTTATATTTGGCAGCCCTGTCCCATATGTGTAGATCATACTGCACACTGTTTAAATAATTTGTTAAATATGTTGTCATATTTATAAAAAGAAAAAAAATATACCCTATCTACATGGTTTACATTTACATAATTTTCAAAAGAACATAGCATAGATTATTCTACACAGGGAGAAATATTTTTCCCTATTTCTGTTTATTTTATAATGATTGTTCAAATGAGGTAATGTTATTCAAAGACTTACATATTGGTGGGATATTGCCTTTTCTTATCTACGATAGTAGAGCACTGGTTTCCAAATTATCTTGCCCTTATTTTAATCAACATGAAAGTCATACAAAACAGTTACAGACTTCTGTCCCCATAACGTAAGAGAAAATAAATGGAAGACAAACTCTGCTTGGTAATAGGATCTATATTGCCTTTAACATGGTTGATATTGTGGGACTGGTGTGCCAGGGGGCCCACTAGAAAACTGCAGGTCCAGTCTCTTGATCTCCTTACATGATTTTAGCTACCCTTCCCTTGAATTCTGCTCCTTTTTCTCATAGTATAGGCATATGAGGCAAATGGTTGGGTGAACAGAAGAGTCCCATGCCTGGGCCCACCAGTTTTTCTGTAGGGTTGCCACAGTTTTAACCTGGAAGGGCTGTCCGGGTGAAAACTGCCTGTCCAGATTTCCAAAGTAGGATATCCAGCCAGGACATTGAAGTTAACGGCAAGGCTATCAGACACCCAAGGATTGCCATGTCATATCTCTGCCCCTGATGCAGTAGACCCACCCCGAATCAGAACCCACCCCACCCCTGATGTCATCTGTCCAAACCCCCGCCTGGAGTTCCCCACTGGAAACCCTATTTTTCTGGTACCCCTATTTCCAGGTTTCTTACATCAATGAGGGATTTTAACAAGATAATGACTGATAAACTTGACATCTTAACAAAAACACATTCCTCTTTTCCTTTCGAGCAAATCTTATGCCATAGATTGAATTATAATATTCATTCCTAAATGACAGTAATTTGGAACAAAGTGAATCCGCTTACACAAGCACTGAAAATGTCATATAGAATTAAAATACAATTTTGATTCAAAGTCATTGCCAAACATCACCCTGCCTTCCAAACTAAAAATGAAACTTTTCTACAGCCAAAAAAAACTGTAAAAAAAACCAAAAAAACTGGTTGGTTCATAGTCAAGCGTTTACATTTTGGCTTAAGAATTTGCTAGTTTCCAGCACCACTCATTGTGCAACGTGTATAGAAGAAACCTTGGCTCACTTATTTATTACGTTTCAGTAACAAAAGCAAACAGCCCTGTGTTTTAAGAATATTTCACACACGGATTGAGAAGAGAAAATTGCACATACATTGTTTCAGGATTACATTGGAACAGTTATGAGAGTTCCCCCTGCCCCCTTCCCGTTTCCCAAAAAAAAGACTAAACGTGCACAAGGCTATTGTGTCATCTGTATGGAATGTGTTAGAAAAGAGAAAGAAAATGTAAAAGTGCTTTGGTATATGACTGCAATTTCTTTTTATAGCTCGAAATATTCGCTTCAGAAGAAAAATAGAGGACCATTGCTATTCACAGTATCATTTTTGGGAATCCATGAAATGGTCGAGAGAAATAAAATACTAATATGTAACAGGGGTCTTTTTTTCCATAAAGAATTAGGGGCCGATTCACTAAGCTCGAGTGAAGGATTCGAATGAAAAATACTTCGAATTTCGAAGTATTTTTTGGGTACTTCGACCATCGAATGGGCTACTTCGACCTTCGACTACGACCTTCGATTCGAACGATTTGAACGAAAAATCGTTCGACTATTCGACCATTCGATAGTCGAAGTACTTTCCCTTTAAAAAAAACTTCGACCCCCTACTTTCGGCAGATAAAACCTACCGAAGTCAATGTTAGCCTATGGGGAAGGTCCCCATAGGCTTGCTAAACTTTTTTTGATCGAAGGATTTTCCTTCGATCGTTGGATTAAAATCCTTCGAATCGTTCGTTTCGAAGGATTTAATCGTTCGATTCGAAGGATTTAATCGTTCGATTCGAAGGATTTAATCGTTCGATCGATCGAACGAACGTTTAGCGCTAAATCCTTCGACTTCGATATTCGAAGTCGAAGGATTTCAATTCGAGGGTCGAATTTCGAAGTATTTTTTACTTCGAAATTCGACCCTTAGTGAATCTGCCCCTTAATGTAACTGATCATATCCTAAAGGTTAAAAAAAATCAAAACATACATATACTTGAATGCTACAGCATTGTGGTTTCTGGCTGTGTAATTATCATGGTTAATAACAGAGCACGTGGTATAATGTTACAAAGATTTCATGGAGTATACATAAAAGCCTTCATTTTTCTTTAAAAAAATGTTGCAGTTCTGCCTCAAATATAAGGCCTTGTTATGTATCTAGATTTTCTTTTTTGAACCACAAAAGTGTTTCTTTCACCCATTAATCACATTCATAACATAAAATAAATACAATTCCAAAAAAAAAAAAATAATGAGCGGCTTGCGGTGGAGCCAAAGCGAAGAGTTGTCAAAGCGCAAATCTAAGAAATCATGATGAAGAAAAAGAAAATGAGTCAAAAGTGTACATATATTTATATACATACATACACCCTCAACAGTGCAGTTAAATTACGATTGAATCTTCATATAAATCACTATAGCCAACTGCGTGCAAGGCTTGAAGTACATTATGATTATTATTATTATTATCATCATGTGAAACAGTGTCTTGCCAAATTCAGTCCTCTGCCGTATTAAATCAGCAGAATGGATGAGAAGATCCAAGCTTCCATTTCATAAGGCAAGCGTCCCATTCAATGGCATTCACCTGCAAAGTAATAAAGAGAAAACATCAATATTTACACTTTGCAATAAAAGTATCATTCTTATTGATCTGTGATGTTTATAATATGAAGCCTACGGAGTTATAAGCGTCTTATTAACTCGGATGGTTGGAGAGACCAATAATTTAGGCTCATTCATCTTGGTTATAGAATCTGACAAATTAACTAACACTTTAAAGGGGTTATTTACTAAACTCCGAATGCAAAAATCACGAAAAATTTTAGATTTTTTTTTTATATAATCAGACTTAAAAAAAATCAAGAATTTTTCGGAATTTATTAAACCCCGAATCTGAAAATCCGGCATCTCAGATCTGTCGAGGTTAGATATAAGTCAATGGGAGAAGTTCCAATGATTTTTTGATGTGCGCTGGGTTTTGCGCAATACCGCAAAGTTTTCGGTGAAAATTCCGAAAAAAGCTAAGCAAATTTTGGGGAACAATTTAATAATAAATAAGCTTAAAAAACCCAAGCGGATTTTAACGGAGTTTGTAGCAGAAAATATTGAGATAAATTCGGACTTTGAGAAATAACCCCCTAACCGTTTCGGTTTGTCCAAAATGCAAAGAACAAAATGTAGACATTTTTCATTATCTTTGGTCCTGTCTGAACATAAGAGAGCTTTGGTATAAAATAGAGAAATTTGTCAGTGATAAAACAAAAATGGATATAGTTTTGTCCCCAGCTCTTGAGCTATTAGACCTAAAGGAATCTCTCCAACTGGTAAATAAAAATTCAACCTTTAACTTTCTAGAGAACATATTGATTTTTTGTTTCTTGTGGCTTCACGTAAGTAGTGATGGGCGAATTTGCACCGTTTTGCTTCGCCGAAAAATTTGCGAATTTCGCGCGAAACGGCGAAAAATTCGCGAAACGGTGCCGGCGCCCATTTTTGGCGCCGGCGCCCGGTTTTGCCGCGAATTTATTCGCTGGCGGCGAAACGCACAAATTCGTGCCTGGCGAATAAATTCGCCCATCACTATACGTAAGTCAATCTATCTATATTGGATTCAGGGTAAAGCTCCTTCGCTAGAAATTATACCATCTTTACTGTATAACCTTTGCATACAAAAGGCTATTCAATGTAAACAAAAACAATGTAAACAAAAGATTGAAAAATATAATAGGTTTGTTTTGATGACAGAGCTGGGCGACTAATCTCCCCGTTTGTCACTACCCTTACAGTAAGTACCATGGCCAAAGCATGATGGTTACTGGAACTGCAGTGCTACCAGGAGAGGGGAGTGACATTTTTGTTTGGCGAGACTATCACGAGAAGGCTTTCCACTGGATATTATATAAATTATACATAATTATATGTGAATATATTCTCCCTGTACACTCTTGCCTTTGGGAGCTCACATTTAATCTTAAATCTTAATTTTGCTTTTGATTTTATATGTAACTGTATTTATTACGGTAACACTCGGCTTGTTCTATAAATCTTCATTGTTCTCAGCCTGTGAGTTCTACAAAGTTCATAATTCATTGAATAAGAACTCAGTGTAGTCTATGAATTAAGCCAGCAAACAAGGCAAAGGCACCAAGAGCTGATTTATGACTGGAGAGAGATTGCAATTTAGACTGTAGGAACACAGTTAAGAGGTTAAAGGCAAACACAATATTCACATTTAATATCTATTATTCCTATACCAAAAATGGATTATAGACACCATGGGGCAAATTCACCACTAAAGGGTGAATTTTCACCTACGAAGGCTTCACCACACTTTGTGCACCAGGCACAAATTCACTGCCACTTTGCTAATTTACTAAAATGCGAAGTTGCAACTCGTTAGGTGGACACTGGTGAAGTTTTGTTAAACACTGGTGAAAATTTGTGAAACGGCGCCGGCGTCTCGTTTTTGACGCCTTCCCCCCTTTTTTGAAAATTTTTTTTGACGCCGGCGATTTTTTTTCGGGCGAATTTTCGTGGGCGTTTTGCGAATTTATTCACTGGCGGCGAATCGCGCAAATTTGCTGCAAATTCGCGCCTGGCAAATAAATTCGCCCATCACTAGATCTAGCTTCATATTATCAGTTTGCCAGGTCTAAGCTGGCGAAGCAAACGCTTGTGAAAGAGGTAGCATTCTGTAAAATTCGCACTTTATTGATTGTTCATCTGAATGCCTGGCGAAAGGGTGTGAAACTGCACTAGCGGAGGTCTCTTTCACTAGCGAATTGTCCTCTACGCCTGTTAAATTGGTGGTATCAAGGCGCTTTGGATTTCTGGCAAATTTTCGCTAGCGATGGCCACTTCACCCTTTAGTAAATCTGTGCTCTAAATAAAAAATGTAGTTTGCTGTAAATGGATAATGACTTCAGTTTGGTTTTTAGTTACACACATAGTTCTCAATACAGCCTGTATAACACAGAGCATTGCAATCCCCTACTACGTACTCAGAATCCTATAATAATAGTTATAAAAGCAATACGGAAGTTCTAATTAATTGAGTTCATCATTCATTTGATGACTGCTCCATTTTTAACATTATTTCAGTAACACCTCAAATATTTATACAGGCAATTTTTTTGGCTCCTCATAGCGTCACTATAAAGAATGTTTAAAATCCGATTCCACAAGTAGAAGTGCTGAATTCACGTAGGTCCGAAGATCAGGAGAGAAGAGCTCCACTTCAATGCGAATTAGGATAAGATTTGGCTAGAGTCTTTATTTGGTGTATTAGATACAGTTTGCTCAACTTAAGTTGATGTTTGTATTTATCTGTGTTATGTTATTGTGGGGAGGGGGCAATTATGTGCTGCTAGGAGGGATGTGGAGACAAAACAGATTGCTTTTAAATATGTGCCATTGATTAAACCAAAGATCAGCAAATACTGTACAGTCCTTGGAGAGAAAGAATTGATCTTATAAAAGGACTTCCACTGAAACTGAAGTTACAAACTTTAATGCAACTGCATTCAAATGTGTGTTAATGCTACCAAAATCAATTTTAGTGACTTTCTCTTATATTTTTGATGAGTGGAATGAATTCAAGTTGCTTTTTTTTTTTTTTTAAATTTCTACCCTAAAATTCTCCAGTGGAACCAATTTCATGTAAATTTTTGTAAAAAGTTTCCATGTCATCGTTTTCATACTGAAGCTATGAACATTCATACTGAAAACGATGTTTTATCTCAAATAAGCGTCAATAATATTTTATCTCACTCTAATTTATAGTCATGAAATAGAAAATCAGGGACAAAAAAAGTGTATATTTGTAAACTGAACTTATAGAAATATACAGGTATGGCACCAATTTGCTACCGAAAGAGACAGACGCTAACGCTCATTCGCACTCTATCACCAGGGGACATTTCGCTCTGGCAAATAGATGTCACTCCGCAAATTCACTAAAATGTGGATTTTACTGAACGTTACCTCTTTCACCAGACTTGCCTTCCCCAGCTCAGACCAGGCAAAGTGCAATGGAGTACATAGATCTTCCTCAATCTTCTGTTACTTACATCATATTTTGTGAGTGGAAAATGCATCAAAGTTCAAAAAAAACTCTGGCGACCTTTCCTTATTTCAGAATGATAGGCTGCAAAAGTTTTCTTTTTCGGTTTTCTTCCATACATTTTCTAACATATGGCACAAAAACTATACAGTGGACTCATGTGTAGGGCATTATAACAACTCTATTGTCTTTATTAAGGTTCCCTGGACAAGTGTTGCGCTGGGTAAGAAGTGGATGCTGGTGAATTTTCGCCGGTTAGTAAATCTGTCCCTATGTGCCTTAGCAAGTATAACCTGTATAAGGTAGAGCTCTTGCACCCACAAATGCAAGTGAATTCAGACCAATGTGTATGGTTATATTGGCTTAGCCATGAGTCCCAGAACGGTGAATTTAAATAGTTATTTTAGTGTAAAGCTATCTTTCGAAATAGAACATAAAAACTTTGAGAAGCAATAGTTACAGATACATTGTTTTACCCAACTTGAGCACTTCCGTTTAGCCTGTAAGTAGGAAAAATTGAACATTGTTATGTATTTCCAAGGGGTGGATTTATCAATATTTACATTTTTCGCACAATTTGCAAAAATTATAGCAAAAAATGCAGTGGTGAGTTTTTTTTAAACTGCAATTTTTGTGATTTAGCAAAATAAAAAAGAGAAATGCAAATGAAAATCTCCACCACCTTAAAACTGTCAAACCATAAGGGGGGGGGGTGGTCTCATTAGCCTCAATACTCCTTGCAGTCATCAAATCTACACACATAAGTGCTTAGCTCAGCACTGCAAGTTAGGCTTCGTTATTATGTATGAAGGTGAAAAATCTTATAATCTAATATTCAAGCGTAGTAGTAAGAACGCCCAAAGTCCTATTTAATTTCTCACTCAATGCGGTCAAAACCGTGTTATCGGTTTCCGCTTCTTTAACTGATTAAAAAAATAATCAAGTGACAAAGCAGAAGCTCTTGTGGGACTCATTTAACCTGACGGAGTAGAGCTGGGAGATATATTTGCAAAGGCACTGTTCTAACAATTCATTTCTGCCACAGCTCCTCCTTTGATCAGATCATAATGCAGAAGACTCGGACTTAACGGCTATATTCTGCCAAACATTAAGGCTTGTTTGCTCTCAGCATCCGCATTACGTTGATGCTTAAACATCGAAACAGGAGCATGTTATTTTTCATTAATGGTGTGAGAGCGTTGGCAACATTCTCTCTGCCACCAGGGACAAAGAAGATATTTGGGGTATTCAGAATTCCCAGGGCCTGCCATGAGCATCATGTTTTAGAAAAGATGAAAATAAGAAGCCCTGCTGGGCAGGTGAATGACCTGTGGGAGCGGACTCTGTTTGCTAGGATTTGCACATCTCTAACATCAGGCACAGACCAATTGATTAGATCATCTTCTGCCCGCCACCAACTAGGCTCGGGAGACTAATTAGCGGAAGTACTGCCTACACAGACACCCCATTGACACCTAATTTGCTCAGCCTAAGCCCTTGGGGAGAATGTATTATCTGTGCAGCTGCACTTCATGCATTTCTGAATTTAGACATAAGCAACCCGGTGCTGCTTTTTCATTCTCTCTAGAACAATGAATTCTGAGCAATGCACACTGGTACAAATGGAAAATTAAAAATAGACAGATAAACCATCTTTTTATTCCAGAAAAGTATTCCTGGAAAAAAAACCCCTAAATTCCATATCGGTTTCTAAAGAAAAGTATTATTACAGCACAGTTTTTATATGAACATGGGTTGCTCATTATGAGGACAGCTCACAGATGAATTTAGCAAAGGATTACCATGGTCACAAGTCAGAGGGAAACATCTGATAAACACAATTTAGCTCAGGGAATTTATTTAACCAGTCTCATAAACAACAGTCATTTAGGCATTTAGTTGATTGAAAAGTTCTATCACAAATCATTGGCTTCTTCACATACTGGTATAGGATCTGTTATCCAGAATGCTCGGGACCTGGGGGTTTTCAGAGAATGGGTCTTTCTGTAATTTGGATCTTCATACCTTAAGTCTACTAGTATATCATGTAAACATTAATTAAACCCAATAGGCTGGTTTTGCTTCCAATAAGGATTAATTATATCTTAGTTGGGATCAAGTACAGGGTACTGTTTTATTATTACAGAGGAAAAGGAAATTGGAATTATTTGATTAAAATGGGAAATGGCCTTCCTATAATTTGGAGCTTTCCTGATAATGGGTTTCCAGATAACGGATACCATACCTGCACTTAGTACTTAATACTACTACTTCTAATTATAATAATTAAAAATACATGATAAAAATGGAAACAACGGCAACACATTTTTGCTTCTAAAATGTAGCTCAATATATAATATCTAGTTTATATAAATATATATTCATACCTTAAGTCTACTAGGAAAACATTTAAACATTTAATAAAACGAATAGGCTGGTTTTGCTTCCAGTAAGGATTAATTATATCTTAGTTGGGATCAAGTACAAGCTACTGTTGTTTTTTTTTTTTTTTTAAATATTGGATTATTTGGATAAAATGGAGTTTATGGGAGATGGCCTTCGGAGCTTTCTGGATAACAGGTTTCCAGATAACAGATACCATACCTGTATATATAGATGGAGAAAGTTGATCAGTAAGCCAGAAATATGGCATATCCTAAACTTTTGGCCCCCATGTAGATTTAGAAAATTATGGCCCTCAGTAATTCAAAATTTGGCCGATATTTGGCTTTCTGTCCCCGCCATGTCAGTTCAACCCTTGTGATGTCATACTACAAGCCTTGTCTTGTGCTAGAACATTAGAAAGCCATAGCAGTCTAACTGTCTACCCGTTACAATGTCATAATGTATAACCTAGACAAACATTTCAATAACAGTTAGCCCTGTCTATTGTGATGCCATGATTTATGCACCATCCATGAACTGGACTGCAGCACCGCATGCATGCCCCTACCAAAAGAACGTAAGAACCATAATTATACTGTATATACATATATATCAGTTGGTGTCTATTTGGGGAGGCTACACCTCTCCAAATGTTCATATTCTCCACCTATAAATAAAGCTCATATAAAGGACAACTTAAAACTATCAGCTGAATATGATTTGCAAATATGTGTGTATGGAATGCATTCAACAGTAAAGACTAGTAATTAAAAACAACAAATATTTACTTTAAGTGATACATATAACAGCGAACCACAGGATACTGTATAATGCTACATGTTATAGCTAGAAAGCTCCTCTTTTGACAGATAATTTTTGTAATGCCTATATTCCAACCTGGTAATATAGCAGTAATATTTACTTAACAATCCAGGAATCTTTAGAATGACTTTGAGAGATAATGAAAGCCCTGGGTATGACAGTATTTCCTGATATCACAGGGGTGGCGGCGTCTGACATGGAGAAGAAGACATTACATTAGAAAATGATTAGATGGGAAGTTAGAATTTGCTATTTCTAGTTTCAATGGCATCCCTTTAATGAGGGAGAGGAAGGATCATTACCGTACTCATGGCCTGCTGCAGTAAAGATGAATTTAATTCCTAAGCCACAATCTATACACTGTACATTTGCATTCATTTATATAATTAAAGCCTCATAGCCCTCCCAATGCTGTCTCCTCCAGGGTGTTATCCATTAAATCCAGTTGTCCCCAACCCATCATTAGAATAGAAATAATGATAACAACAAGTAAACAGTAGCATTTATTATTATTAGTATTATTATTAATAACATATATATATATATATATATATATATATATATATATATATATATATATATATATATAGAGTGCCAACATATTGCTCATTTAAGAAGCATATTTAAAAATCTAAAACTTAGCATGGTTTTGCCTTAAATAAGGATTAATTATATCTTAGTTGGCAAGTACAAGATATTATTTATTACAGAGAAAAAGGCTGAGTTATTTGATTAAAAGAGAGTCTATGGCCTTCCCATAATTCGGAGCTTTCCAGATAATGGGTCTCTGGATAAGGGATCTCATACCTGTACTTCGTACTTAATAATACTACCAATAATAATAATTTAAAATATATGATAAAAATGGAAAAACAGTAGTTCAATATATAATATCAAGCCTATATATATATATATATATATATATATATATATATATATATATATATATATATATATATATATATATATATATATATATATATATATATCTATATATAGATATATATATATATCTATATATATATCTAATGTTTCTGTTACTGTACATTTATCATCAATAAAATAAATGATTACAAAAATTAGATAACTGAATCAGCTCCATAGAGACATGCCCTGTGTTAATATGCGCAGTGCAGGTATGGGATTAGGTTTATTGATGGGCGAATTTATTCGGCAGGCGCGAATTCGCGCAATTCGCCGCCAGCGAATAAATTCGCGAAACGCCCGCGGGCGCCGGCGTCAAAAAAGTTTTGCGAATTGCGCACAAAATTTTTCGGCGGAGCGAAACGGCGCAAATTCGCCCATCACTAATTAAGCTGTGGTATGCAGTTCTACTCAAAAGTACAAAAATGTTGAGTCCCATTCCAGGGATACCCAGTCCAAGGGTTATCCATCATTTAGTGGAATAAATCAAAACAAAATCGGGAGGTACCTACTGTTGAAGTAAATGAGTAGACCAAGTACTATTGAAAGTTAAAAAATCTTTATTAGGACATAAGCCTAATGCGTTTCGTGCTTCAGTGGTCACTTACTCATAGGCTGTCGGTCTCCCCTTTGCACAATCCTTTTAAAGTGGATAATGACCAATAAAATTTAACGTCACATCACACAATTCCTAGTCCAATAAGAAAAAGGCTCATTACAGGGTTGTAAACCAATAAAGGTTAATTACAAAAATTACAGGGGCAGATTTATCAAGGGTCGAATTTCGAAGTAAAAAAACTTCAAAATTCGACCATCGAATTGAACAAATTCGATAGTCGAACTTTTCTTTTTGAATTTTTTGGCCTTTTTTCGGTCGAAAAATACTTCGACTTTTTAAAACTTAGCCTTAGCTATAGGTTTTAGGAGGTCCCCATGGGCTAACATAGCAATTCGGCAGGTTTAAGGTGGCGAAGTGTCGAAGTCAAAGTTTTTTAAAGAGGCAGTACTTCAATTTTTGAATGGTCGAATATTCAAAGTATTTTGATTTGAATCGAAGTCGAATTTGGCCTATTCGATGGTCGAAGTACCCAAAAAATACTTCAAAATTCAGCGTTTTTTCATTCGAAAATTCACTTCGACCCTTAGTAAATGTGCCAATCAGGAGAAAAACATTTACACAAAGTTTAAGCTGAGTAGGAGGAGTTGGAGAAATACAAATTTAGAGAGAGGCAAACCATGTGGCTTAATACAGTGCAGGTATGGGATCTTTTATCTGGAATGCTTGGGACCTGGGGACCTAGGATTATTTTAACACTTCTATGGATTTATATAGTAGGCTGTCCCCAGTTTACGTACAAGATAGCGTTGGTAGGTTTGTTATTAAGTTGAATTTGTATGTAAGTTGAAACATATACATTTACTTATTAAATGCAATTTATACAAATGTTTGTCTTAACATAGTATTTATTTTTACCTTTCTGTGCTCTGCAGTAGACAACCCACGCCAGAGGGGGTTGGGGCGGGTGGTTTATTAAAGCTAAATGCAAATAAAGGCCAAGCAAACCACAGTACATTACAGTAATAGCCTTCGTTTGGAAATGTGATTTGTATGTAAGTCGGATGTTCGTAACCAGGGGACTCCCTCTATTGGACTTACTTGCTTATTAAGGACTCTATGTGAGATGGCCTTTCAATATTGAGCTTTCTGGATATCCAAATTCCAGAGAAGAGATCTCATACCTGTACTAAATTTAGAAGCAAACTTTTGGAGACATGTTTATTCAGGGCAGTTAAACAAGATGATGGGAGATGTTTTTGGAAGAATGACACCATAAAGTTTGGCGGACAATTTGAATGTGTGTAAACCAAGAAACTGGTGCCTTGAGGGCTGTTATGATAAGCACCTATATATCCAAGGTCAATAAAAAGATTTAATTTAATGAGTTCTTTCATCAGCAGGATAAAGCAGACAACAGGACACCCATTAGGGCAGAGACACAAGAGAAGATTTGGGGAGATTTAGTAGTCTGTCGAAAAATCGCCTCTACTTCGGGCGACTAATCTCCCCTAAAAGCCTTCCTGCTGGCTAGAATCTAAATTGCCAATGGGATGGCACTTGGAGCGCTTAGTTTTCCGAAGTCGCCGAAGTTTCCTCGTGACGCAACTTCAGGCTACTTCGTGAAACAAAGCACTCTGAGTGCCACCCCGCCGGCGATTTAGATTCTAGTCGGCGGGAAGACACAAAGAGGCGAATCTTTGCATTTGTCTCTGCCCTTATACTGGAAGAATGGAGATGTACAACCAGTTTATGAAGGTTTCCATTGAATTATCACTGAACCAATATTGATGCCAAAGAAAGAACAGTTTTTCCCCCATTAAAAGGTTTTGAAAGTTGCCTTTTTAAGACTCGTGATAAATACTATCACTAGGGAAGTTCTAATTAAAAGAGGACATTGATTTGGTCCTGATGAAAGGAGATTTAATCACCATAAAAAGTGAGTTTTAAGAGTATGCTATAACACTATAGCACTAAACACTAAAAAAATGTAGATTTTTTTAACTATAAAATCCAAATTTTTAGTGGAAAACAAAAACCTAAACTTTTTCGAGATTTATTATACCTCGAAGATGCAAAAAGTCCAAATCGGAAAACACTCCATCTTCAACCTGTCGAGGTCCTGTAGAAGTCAATGGCAGGTCCTATTTGCAATGTTTAGATATTTTGGTCGTACGATAATCTAAAATGTTGGGCTTTTCCGCCCATTTCATGAAAAATTCGGACTTTTCGGGCATCAAATCCAAAAAAATTCTGATTTTTCGCACGTCAATCCTAAAATTTCACGGTTTTCGTGCAACATTCCTAAAAAGTCACATTTTTTCCATAGTTTTATAATGATAAATAAGGGTAAATTGTGGATTCTAGTTTGGTCGGCCTTTTTTTATTTCAAACATAAAAAAAAAATTCGGATTTTGATAAATAACCCTCAAAATGTGAGGATCTGGCAGATATATACTGTAAAATGTCTAGAGCCAAAGTAATTATTGGACTGACTTCAAAAAGATGAACCAAATAAATATATTATAGAAAATATGCTGCAGTTATTAAAAACAATTGTAAACCTGAGTTTCCCAGATATAAAGTGAATTTTATACTGCTTGTTCCAAAACTAAAAAAAAGCACAGCAACATTTATTCATATTTAAACACCTTTGGAGAATTGCTTTATGCTGCAGTTTTTTTGAGTCCTTTAACTCTCATGAGACGACCGCAATTTATTTTTTAAACTCTTTTTCACTTTGACACTCAAGCAAAACCTTTTCTCTTACCCCTATATTGTCTAAGGAGATTTGCTGTGCAAAGAAAGGATCGGTCCCAAGCCTTTTGCAATTACCATTTGAATCAAAATTTGGAGCACAAAGGAGTGGGATGTCCAATAGAGAAATATAAGGCAAAACAAAACTTTAAATAGGTGACAACTTGGCTTTTATATAGCCGGGGGAATTGCTATTGAAAGTATAACTTTCCATATATTTTATGCCATCATCTGTTTGAATGTATTATTTTATTATTTATTTATTATTATGAGTCTTAATAGGACACATCATGTTGGATAGAAATATTTTAAGGAATACATGTTTTTGGTACCTACAGCTTACATTAACATTCCAGATATGTATTTAAGCTGATGGTGGCATCTAATATTCATTCAGAAGCTAGAACATTTCTGCTGAGGAAGACAAAGTATAATTAAAGGGAAATCATAACTGTTTTGTAAGTGGGATGAACCATAGCTATGTTTTTCATATAATATATATATATATATATATATATATATATATATATATATATATATATATATATATATATATATATATATATATATATATATATATATATATATATATATATATATATATATATATATATACATATATATACACACACACACACACACACACACACAGGTATGGGACCTGTTATCCAGAATGCTCGGGACCTGGGGTTTTCCGGATAATGGATCTTTCCGTAATTTGGGTCTTCATGCCTTAAGTCTACTAGAAATTCATTTAAACATTAAATAAACCCAATAGGCTGGTTTTGCTTCCAATAAGTATTAATTATATCCTAGTTGGGATCAAGTACAAGCTACTGTTTTATTATTACAAAGAAAAAGGAAATAATTTTTAAAAATTTGGATTATTTGGATAAAATGGAGTCTATGGGAGACAGCCATTCCGTAATTCGGAGCTTTCTGGATACCGGGTTTCCGGATAAGGGATCCTATATATATATATATATATATATATATATATATATATATATATATATATATATATATATATATATATATATATATATATATATATATATTACACTGCACGTGGAGATATTTATCTGCATATTGGTAGTTACTAGTGTATGTAAGTGGGTCATTCTGGACATCAGAAAGATCATTGGATCTGCTATAAGAGTTAATGAAAAATAGAATATTAACTGAGCCTGTAAACGTTTTATTTTTTATCAGCTGCAGAATCAATAGATATATTCAATTATCAATGAATATGGGAATATCTTTTCAACCAATATTTTACTGGAATTGCCTGCCACCTAAGAAAAGGTGGAAATTATATAATTTCAGAATTTCCACTGTGAAATGACCTGAAGATTTTTCTTCAACAATGCATTGCTGTCCCCAGTCAATACTTGTGAATATGATTGGCAAATGCAAAAAGTCCGTTATAACAAGTATTGTCGAGCAAAACTGCAAAAATGCTCCAGGGTAGAAGTCCCATTCCTGTAATGCAGGGGTCCCCAACCTTATTTACCCATGAGCCACATTCAAGCGTAAAAGAAATTGAAAAGCAACATAAACATGCAAAAAATTCCTAGAGGTGCAAAATATGAGCTGTGATTGGTTCTTTGGTAGAACCTATGTGGACTGGCAATATATAGGAGCCTCTGTTTGGCAGTACATCTGGGTTTTTATGCAACTAAACTTGCCTTGAAGCCAGGAATTCAAATACAAGAACCTTCTTTGAGGTCACTGGAAGCAACATCCAATAGGGTTGGTAAGCAACATGTTGCTTGTGAGCCACTGGTTGGGGATCACTGCTCTAATCACAGTTACTCAAAGTATTTTTAAATATATAATCTGCTCAGGATTTGTGGAGATGTTTATTTAACGTCCCAGTGGCAGATTTAGACCACCGTGGGCTCTTTTGAAGACACGCACCACCCCCATGTTGAGGTCACAACTCACCTAAGGGCCAAGTTTTCTTAATCAAATATAATGGGCCACAATCAAACGCTGTGAACAGGGATGGATAAGGATAAGGAGGACCAAGCAGTCACACTTGTTTTTGAGGTGGCAGCTCAAGCACCATAGCCTTCTTGTCTCCCTGGCGGAGAATGGCTTTGTTCTGCCACTTTTGTCACATTACCAGGCATCCACAAATGAGCTTTTCCAGAGTCAGAGCAGTAGGTATTGTTGCCACTTTTTCTGGGAACGTATAATGGGCAGGTGGCAACACTAGCAGCAGTGCTTTGACCAGATGTGGGGTGTGATATACCTCAAATTTCCTGCACTGCAGACTTAAAGCAGAAGGCAAGGCTAAACTCAAGTAAGCTTTATCAGAAAGGTCTATATAAATACACCAGTAAACCCTCAAAGTAATGCTGCTCTGAGTCCTCTGTCAAAAGAAACACCACATGTCTTTCCTTTTATTGTGTACACATGGACTTCTGTATCAGACTTCCTGTTTTCAACAAAAACCTCCAGGGTAGGGCTTGAGCATGCTTAGTTTGCTCTTCTCCTCCTCCCTCCTCCCATCCCTGCTGTAATCTGAGCTCAGAGCTGTAAGTGAGCAGGGAGAGACTCAGGTAGGAAGTGATGTCACACCAAGCTTATATGGCAGCTTCTATCGTAAACAAACAGACAAGTGTCTAGAGCTGTTTACTCAGGTATTGTAAAGCATTCTGCAGAATAAATAGAGCGTTCTAGCTTGCACTATTGTGGCTAATCTGTTGGCAATAAACTGTCTTGGAGCTTTCTTACTCCTTTAAGCCATTACTCTCAGCTTGTTTTGCAGCCAGACACATCTATGATTAATAGAAGCAGCGTTTCTTTTCATGTAACTTTGTGGTAGCTTTGGTTTCCCCAGAAACCTGGGCCATGAGTGGGAACCTTAATTGCCTACATAATGATCCACAACTGATTGGTCCTCAAAGATCGACTCTTAGCTATTCGGATTTCCTTTTTTTTTCACAAATCATATTTTTTCTCAAAACATTTGTGTTTATTTCTCATAAATGTAAAGACCACGAAAAACATCTAATGCAAAACTTTGCGAGGTAAAAGCTGTCAAGGTCCTATAGAAGTCAATGAGAGCTGCGCTGATCTCATTGGACCTTTTCTTAACCATTCAGACTTTTAGGGGAGTATTTACTAAAGCTCAACGTTTTCTTACTCTAAAAAAAATTAAACCAAACTCCCAAATCACTTCATTTACCAATCATTCTTCTTGAAAAAGTCAGTGAGAAAAAACCTCACGCCAAATTTGTGTCATTGCTAATCGCGCAACTTTTTCTAATTGGTGCTCTAATGTCAAGAAACATCTGCCACTGACTTCTACATGACCTAGGAAGGTTTTAGCTAGAGTATTTTTAGATTTGGATTTTCAGCAGCTTTAAAATTCATGGGGTTTTTTCCCTCTAAAAATTCGAATTTTCCCCTCTAGAAATTCGATTTTTCCCATTTAAAAATTCGAGCAGAAAAATTTAAGGTTTAATAAATAGGCCCCTTAGAGTTTTCAGATTTTTTTTTGAATAGTAATTATTGAAAAACTGTTTAGAGATATTCATATTTTTTTCGGATTGTTCAGCTTTTTTTTTGATTTTTACTTTTTATATCCGGATCTTTAATAACTTTCATGGCATATGTGGTTTTAGAGAAATTGAGCTTAATCGTAGTTTCAAAAAGTTTTAATACCACTAAAATTCGACTTCTAATAAATGGGCCACCATGTGTTTTCAAAAAAACATCAATAAACTGCTACTTTCTCTAACTGATTCCACCTCAACAACAATACAATACAACAATAAGGGATGCCACTTATCTTATTACTTAGCCGAATGCTCATTGTTTATGTGAATCTAATGTCGTGAACAAAAGAAAGAAAAAATATTCAGATGATGAAATTGACTATTTATCAAAGTCCGAATTTATCTCAATATTTTCTGCTACAAGCTCAGATCAAATCTGCTCGGGTTCTTACGCTTATTTATAACATTTTCCCAAAATTTGCTTTTTTCCCATCCTCGTGGTTTAATAAATTCCAAAAAATTTGTGATTTTTTTAAAAGTCCGATTTTATAGAAAAAAAGCACACATTTTTCGTGATTTTTGCATTCGGAGTTTAGTAAATAACCCTCTAAGTCTTTTTAAATTTGAACATGCAAATAAGGACTGCATGTTTGTTATTTGGTGGAATTGGTTGTGGTGGATCTAGAAACTGTTCATTTAATTGACCCAAAGGAAAAGTATTATTATTCCAATGCTACTATTGAACTGCAGATATGTAAACTGGTATTTGCAGATACAAGTCAATGCAATATTAAATTACTGGTTATTATTTTAACAAAATTACGGTATGCAGACTGTTTTTTAGGGTCCATTTAGTAGAGAAAATATTCAGCTTCAAAGAACTTTTTTCTGCAGCCCCAGGTGTGCTCACGTGAAAGGAAAAACAGTATCACTGACAATACCTGCACAGGATTGCATCAACAACAGCATTTATCATTCGGGAATCTGGAAGGAATTAGGCTCCAAAGGAAAGATGATCAAAGCAGTGGATGGTATTTCAGCTCTGATAGCCATCTATGGAAATGGATCGTTCTGGAATTCGATGGTAACTGTCACATTATGAAATTGTGGGAGCCAGGGATACACCACAGAACTGACAATGTTTTCAACAGCACTGCATTAACAAGCCATGGAAAATAACCAAGGCCCTGCTGTAAAATATCAGCTCAAGCAGTGTTTATTTGATGGCAATACCTCCTATGCAACTGTGTATAGCCACTTTGCCAAATACAGTGAAATCCAAACAGTTGAATGATATAATCATGCCCTACTCTCCTGCCTTGAGAACACAGGATGTGTTGTGGAAAAGAAAAAGTTACTTTGCACTGCTGGAATACTGTAAATATATCTTCTGTTTGTAATTTACAGCGGGGTTTTCGGAACTGGGGGTGGAAAAAAATAAAGTGAGTCTGAGCAATGCATCGGGCAAAGAGGTAACTGCTGTTTTACCGACACGAGCAACCGAGCACAGCTGTCAGAGCTTCTGACATTATCATTCCCATTTTACTAGAAGCAAACCTCGGGAATGCACTGTGCAACACAGGTTGGATATCAAAGACTTCCTGGCCGCTCACAAAACAATGAACAGAAGTCATTATTGCCCTAATAAATATACTATATAGGCAATAGCATTTTCATGTGGCATTTTTAGGAGTGGCTAAAATATTAAAAGATGCACCCATGCAGACATCTAACGCTATGATCATTTCACTCAACACCATGGTAAGAGCACAGAGCAAGAAAACAAACTGACATCTACTGACACAGGTGTTCCTCCTCAATCCATCAGCACCAATATGCTACAATGAAGTAGGCTGGTAATGAACCATACTAAATAAATGCTAAAATAACGGCACTGAGGAAAACCAAAAATAAATACGACGGTTGGACTGAACGTGGACGTTAGCTTAAGTCATCATCTCAGAATTCCAAGCATGTGGCTGAGCAATTTTATTACATAAAAGGCATAGACAAATGTCTACAATGATATTATCCAGAAATCTCCGTATTACAGGAAGGCCATCTCCCATCGACTCCATTTTATTCAAATAATTCCATTTTTTTTTAAAATTATTTCCTTCTTCTCTGTAATAATAAAACAGTACCTTGTACTTGATCCCACCTAAGATTTTATAATTTATCCTATTGGCTTTAATTAAGGTTTAAATGATTTTTTAGTAGACATAAATTATGAAGATCCAAATTACAGAAAGATGTCTTATTCGGAAAACCCTGGTATAAAGGTATGAAGATCGAAATTACAATAAGACCCATTATCTGAAAAACTCCAGGTCCTGAGCATTCTGGATAACAGGTCCCATACCTGTATTTTTTAAATAACCAATTAGTGAACAGTGCTATTATCTTAAAGTCTATGTCACGCAGGGGCTTTGACCATTGGCATTTGGCCATTATTTGGCTGTAATTGTTATGTCTGCTTTAAGCATCTTGTATGTGCATTCTTGCAACACTGTGCAGTCAAAAAGTCCCATAAGACTAAAAAAGCCCTGTTTATATAGATGGTGGTAGAATGTAGGGTCTGCAAGTTTTTTACTGCATCATTAGTTTATGTAGGCCAGTGATCCCCAACCAGTGGCTCATGAGCAATATGCTGCTCACCAACCCCTTCGATGGTGCTCCCAGTGGCCTCAAACCATGGGGCAGATTTACTAAAGGACGTAGTGACTAAAGTTGGTGAAAATTCACTAGTATGACGTCACTTCGTTACTTTGCCGATTTACTAAAGGTCTCTGGCGTAACATCACTAATGAAGGAGATAGACTCTAGTGGTACTTCGCTCCCTTATGCCTGGGGAAGTTGCGCTCTGGCAAATGGACGCAACTGCGCAAATTCACTAAGATATGAATTTTACTGAACGTTACCTCTTGTGCCAAACTTGCTTTCGCCACCTCAGACCAGGCGAAGTGCAATAGAGTAGATAGGACTTCCTCAAAAAATAGTTGAACATTTTTCTACATCCCTATTAAGGTTTCCCAGGCTTGTCTAGTGTAATGTTTTTGCTGCAACATAAAGATCCATTCAACTTTAACTTCCTGTCGTATGCAAATTACACATCACAAGCGCAACTTCGCTTGCCGTGGTAACGCTAGCGCTACTTCGCCAGCGTTCGGCGCCCTGGACGCAACTTTTTAGTGAATTATCGTTGACCTGGCGAATCTATGCCTGGCAAAGTGTTGCAATGTGAACGAAGCAGACGCTAGCGCAAATTTAGCGCTTCGTGAATCTGCCCCTACATGCTTATTTTTTAATTCATGGTTTGGAGGCGCCACCCAGAATATTTTTCATGCTTGTGTTGCTCCCCGACTTTTTTTACATCTGAATGTTGCTCATGGGTAAACAAGGTTGGTGCCCCAATCTAGAGGGTACTAGAGTCAAAAAAACTTTGGTAACCATGGTATAAGTGTTCCTCAATTTACTCCTAATGCCTATGGCAGAAGTACATTTTATAGTCACATACTGTATATAACTGTAACCAGACTTTGCTTCACATGATTTTAGTACAGTGACCAATACTGCCAGGTAGTGAAGTGCAGGTTGACCCTAAACCCATGGAAGCACCAGTTGAGTGGGTTTGGGTTGAAATTTGGCCAACCATTGTGGGTTAAGGTTGGGTGTGGATCAGACTGGGGAAGTACACTAACCCTCTGGTCCCAAAGATTCTCTATTTTTGAGAGGTGTGCACAGTAGTTTACATATGTAGAAGACGTGGGTATGGGTGGGGTATAGGTGAGGGTTAAGGTTTTACGGGTTAGGGTTGGGTTGAGTTTTTCTTGACCTGCACATCACTACTGCCAGGCCCAACTCACTTTACATGTTGAAGTAGGTGAATGGCTGCCCTCATTCTCTTATATAACTGGAGAGCACCCTTACTTCTTCTACATCTAAACTGAAATTGCATTATAGGAATGACACCTATATGATCTCACTATACAGTAATATGAATTTCTAGAAGTCTCATACAGGTAATGAGGAGTTCACAGTGCAAGGCAGTCAGTGCCACATGAAGTTCAACATTTCTTAAATAAGAATTATGATTCCTGTGTCTATTTTGCCTACTCGTATTTAACGAGAAACATTCATACTTATTGTGTTACTACATTGCAATGCTCCTTTAAATGTTACCCTGCATTTGTTATGTTTCTAAAGTTTCTCCTATTTGTTTGTTTTCCAGGGCTAATAATGTGCTTAATGTCATGAGACGCTGACAGGTTTTTAAGTAGGTCACTCGCTTTAATCGAAAGGTTTCCACAAAGCCAGACTGAAATATGTGTGACAGGCCCAGGCACGTCAGGAATAAGTGAAAAATACAGCTCACCTAGGAACAGCTCCGAACAACTGAGTGCATTCCACTTGCACTGAATGATTTAACTGCTGGTTATTTAGTAAATTCTCTGTTCTCAAGGACAAGAAGGTAAAAGTTTATATCATAAAAGCAGAAACAGAGCTGGCACCATTTACTCAGGCCAAAACAAGACTAATGCAAGTCTGTATGTGTTTGCTGGGTCATAAAAACCAGGCTGCAATATTTATGGAAGATTTTGTCATAAACATGTCAACAGCCCTGAAAGATTTTATAAGGGGAGAGTAATAATTCTGATTTTTTTTTTCCAAATGCACCTATATAATAAATAAGACAAAAGGTAAGACTCAAAAGTGGTATGAGGGGTAAAAAAAAGTGGTTTTGCACAACACTCCAGGAACTTATGGGTGGAGCTAAACTCTGTCCTCTGCTCTATCTCCTCACGACATCAACCAGCTCTTATTCTTCCTGTTTCTGACGGTCATTGCTTATTTATACATTTGTATCTGCCACATCCACCCAATGGGGCAAATTCACTGAAGGGGAATGTTCGTCAGCGACCGTTTTGAGACACTTCATGCCTCTTCACCAGGTGCAAATTTGTTACCACTACGCTGATTCACAAAAATGTGAAGTTGCGTCTTAGCAGCCCAACGCTGGCGAAGTTTCACTAGCGTTAATTCGTCAGCGCGAGCATTTCTTGGTGATCTTTCGCTAGCCTTCAACTCTACCTATCGAAAATTAGTTAGTACTCTTACACTTTGAATACTGCGGTACATATAAGTCATATGGACATCTTTATTAGAGATGTTGGTTAAACGGCTTGAAGTAGCCACTTTTTATTACACATGTCCAAGGAAGCAAAATAAAGACAGAAGAGATCCTCTAATGCCCTAGACATAAGCCCACCCTAAAACAAATGTGGCATGCCCCTCAAATTATTTCAAAAAAATCCTTTATAGTTGGGACTTTTGAAGGCAATCCTGCTTTAAAGGAATTAAAAAACGCCAGCGTTTTTTACAGCTTTTATGAGTTTCCGGCATACAGGATATGATGTCACTGACATAAGATTGTGGAGGATAAAGCTTCACCTTATCAGTTCACCATTGTCTAATGTGGGGAAGGAAACTCTGGTGAAAGAGGTAACATTCTGTAAAAGTCTGAACCTGTTAGTAAATTGGCAAGATTTCTGGAAAATTTTTGCTAGGGACGGCCACTTTCGCCCTTTAGTAAATCTGCTCCAATGACGTCACAGTGGGAGCGGGTGCAAATATACAGGGAATAACAGCTCTCCGGGTTGGGTTTATTCATTTTGTATTGTCTGCATCTAAAATCATTCATTCGCTCAGAATTTAAAACAAAGGATCAGCCATCCAATATATACATTAAGGAGGAGAGTGGAAAAGGTGGGTACAGAAAGGCCACTTGAGAAAGGGCTCTGAGGGGCCTGAAATCTGTATGTATAAGGGCTAATTAGGCAGAAGTTTGGAGATGAGCAGCGGGTTTATACAAAATTACCTCTACGGAATCGTATTAATACATTCAGTCTCGGACTGGGGGGGCTGCCGCATCAGGGACCCACACATCCCCCAGGCCCCGACACCCCCTCCACCAACTCCATGGACCCCCTTAATCGCATCCCCCCTACACCCACTTTCCCCCCAAGGTCAGGGAGCTCACAGTTACTAGTGGGGGGGGGGAACAGGTCTGGGCCAGGGCCCACCTGTTTTTTTCTTGGTGTTCTACTCGCCCAGTCTGGCCCTGCATACATTCTATGTTTGAAAATTAACCTTCGTATTCAAAAAAAAAAAAAAAAATGTAAAACATATCACACAATTATAAAAAGGTTTCAAAATGGGTTTTCTCTCTCTGCTCAAGTACAAATAAATGTAAACCTCCTGCAGTCGGATATGTAGGAACCCTTGCACTGAAAACCTTCCAATATGTAGAGAATTCTATTCTTATTTCATTGCTAATGGGTTCGCACACTTGTAGAAAGTGTCAGTGCTGGTGCTGAAATCAGTATCTATAGATGTAAGATGTCACTTTAAATATAGATTCAGCATGTGAGTTGGCCACCTACAACTCATAATTACTGAGATGCCAAAAAGGGAAGAAGTGACAACTTCCAGATGGGAGAACCTTTCCTTGCCTGCTCATTAAGAGGGCAGAATATAGCTACCTACAAAAGCTCTGTTTTTCATATATAGAACTAAGGAACTCTGGATGTTATAGTTCTAAATACAATTATTGCATCTTCTTACTATACTATAAAGACATTAACGGGTCAAAAGAAGTAGTAAATCTGGCAGTTGGTCTAGTAGCAATACCTGACATAGAGGCAGTATTTACATGGTCATAATACTATGGTTGGGATTCCTACAACTAACCAGCAATATGAGAGCTATACTAAGAATTGTTAAAATGAATGAATAATGGAAGTTGATTTAGGGCTGTTTCTGTAGTACAGTGGTGCACTGGACTTTACTAATTTTATTGGAAGTTAATAAAAAAAAAAAAAGATAGTGTTGTTACTTGTTATACCACGTTACACCTATGTAACTCACAAATGAACACTGGCAGCCACAATGAGATGTGTTACAGATACAATGATGCAGAATAACTTTTGACTGAAACATCTCCCTGAAGTGGCTGTATTCTAATTTTAATCAATGGGAACAGCAGAGCAACAGAAAAGCAAGGCAATAAGGATGGATAAACAGTGCTTACCAGAAAAGCATGGGAGCTCCCTGAGCCCCTCTGAAAAAGGTTCTATGAGCACAAAAAATACCAACACTCAAAACTTATATGGCTGCAAGTGTACAAAATACAGTAGCATTAAACTTATAATCCATATAAAATCTTGACAATACTGTATCCAGAGTCGGACTGGAGCACTGGGGGCATTGGAGGCCCAATGGGTTCCAAACTTCGGGGGGGGGAGTCTGTGCCGGCAGGGGCCTATGAGGGCTGGGGCCCTCCAGGTTTTTCCCGGTGTCCCGACAGCCCAGTCCAACCCTGACTGTATATAATGGGGTTGTGCTTATTTCCAACTTTTTCAATCTAATTAAACCTACAGTTGCTGATAGATGTCAGATTGCTAAAAGAAGGTTGTTGTGTAATTTAAAAACCTTGAGATTGACAGGCTGGTTATTCCTTAATGTAGACGCTTTATTAATGTTTCAGAGCAAGTTACTCTCTGCTTTTGCAATGCTGCACAAGCCGTATAAGAATTACAAGTCTGACGTTAATTACAAATACATCAACACTAATTAATATGAAGTGAAAGTTGAGCTGTGTACATACTCTTTATCCTGTTGACACATATCGTGCAATTATAGCATGCTGTCTGACAAGCACGTTTGACGACAATCAGGAAAGGATTCACATCTTGCACAAACCCTACTTCTGGAGCAATACCTGTATTAGGTCCCTTTATACATATAACTACATGGGCTACTGACAGGACAGGGGTCCCAATGAGCCACCAGGGATCTTTGGACCCTTTAGTGGTTTGAAGTGAGGACCAATGAGGCTGCTGAGCTTGTAAACAGGCCGGACAGATGGATATTAGAAACAGTACAATTCAACATTGGTTACTTAGGGCTGAGAGACCTACCATGAACAAGGTTGACCAACAAACTAACAACTGGCATTGGCATCAATGTAGGTTTTTAAGGGTGAATTTCAAGCCACTTACCATCACATCTAGAATGTCCGGTGCCTAGTGATGCCGGGCCAGCTCAATGTGTCATCATTGTGCACCGGACTTGCATGCTATCATTAAACATTCTTTCATTTGGATACAGACCTCATAAACGTTGACCAAAATATAGACTGCTTTCCTTCTCTCGTTCATAAATAGCCCCCTAAATAACCTTTGTATCTCTCTTTAAAGACACATATATTATATTAATAGACAGAAATCTAGTGCATGTGTATATGTATGAAAAGGTATAGGACCTGTTATCCAGAATCCTGAGGACCTAGGGTTTTAAAAAAATAAGGGGTCTTTCCGTAATTTGGATCTCCATATACTAAAAAAATCATTTAAACATTAATTAAACCTAATAGAATTGCTTTGCCTCCAGAAAGGATTAATTATATCTCAGTTTGGATCAAGTACAAGGCGCTGTTTTATTATTACAGAGAAAAAGGAGATCATTGAGAAATCAAAGAGTGGAGAATATGATAAAAATGGAGTCTATGGGAGATGGCCTGGATAATGGGCTTCCAAATAACACGTATAGGCATAGGATCTGCTATCTGGAATTCTAGATGGAGCACCATGCTAACGCTACTGAAAAATGTAACCATTAAATAAACCCAACTGATTTTTTTGCAGCCATCGGTCTCGCTGACGGCAGAAGGTGAGTACAAGGTGCAGTTTTATTATTACCGATAAAAGCAAATTGGTAGAAAAAATGTGAAATTGTTTGTGTAAATAAGACTATGGGAGGTGGCATTGCCATATTTCTTACTGGATTAGAGGTTTTTGGATAATAACTCCCTTATGTGTATGTATATAACATCACATGGAGGCCACTTTCTGAAACCAAACCACACTTCCAGAAGCTATTAGTGCATGTGCAAGAAGTAAGCAAATTCAGCTGCGCAAATTCGGAAAAATGTCCAAAGTCATGTTATCATTACAAAAAAAAAAAAAGTACAGTTGAACCATTTATTTAGATAAAAGACCACAAGCAGTTAACCTGCTCAGTGGAGGCAGTGCAACCAGGCAACAGGATAATGACCTCTACCCAAATGTGGAAGGCATCAATTAAATTCTATGACAGCTAGACAAAAGACGATGGCAGCTCCGCAGGAAAACATTAGCAATGATAACTCAGTCTACAGTATGTGAACAGAATGAATTAGCATAAAGTACAATGGAGAGTGTCATATTGATCTCCAGTAGGAATTTTAGCAGCTCTCTGTTTCACTCTGCAGGTGCAGGTGTAATAAATTTTGTGTATATTTTACTTTTTGTTAAGATCAATAATGTTCAGATGAAGCAAATCCAGTGTAAAAAATGCCTTTTTGAAAAAAAAAAAAAGACTTGATAAAAGTAAAGAATAAATAAAGGATTAGATATTATTTCCTAGGCAGATTGTAGTATAGTATAACATGAGAGGCGTCATGGAGGTCTTATTTGAACACCGCAGAGATTTGAGTCAATTTGTAAGGCACAGATGCAATATTTCAAAAATCAGTATATGCTATGGGTTCAAAAGAAATGTGCATTTATGGATCTGTAAATACTAGAACATTCAAACAATGAATATATAGAAGGCATAGCAGGGGCTGCAAGTAGTCAACGATATCTAAAAAACCATGGGTTGAACATTGGCTCTATAAACCCTCTTCATAAAATATACAGCTTGTAGCAACTAGTAATGGTCGAATAAATTCGCTAGCGAATGTGCATCGAATTTCCTCGTTTCGCCACTGGCAAATAAATTATCGGAAATTAGCTGGCGTCAAAAATTTTTGGACGTGCGCCGGAAAAGTCACTCGCATGAAAACAGTAGCACATCAAAACTATTCGGACATCCATTGACTAGTGATGGGCGATTTTGTCCCGCTTCGCCACAAAATTTGCTAATTTCAAGCGAAATTCGCGAAAAATTAGCAAAAAAAAACTTTTTTTTGTGGCAAATTTGCGCCGGCCAAATACACTACAATTGACTTTAATGCCGGCGTACTTAAAAATCATTTAAACTTTAAATAAACCCAACAGGCTGTGTTTTCTTCCAATAAAGATTAATTATATCTTATCTGGATCAGGTACAAGTTTCTGTTTTATTATTACTACAGAGAAAAAGGAAATCATTTTTAAAAATCTGGATTATTTGGATAAAATGGAGTCTATGGGAGACGGCCTTCCTGTTATTCAGAGCTCTGTGAATAATGGGTTTCCGGATAACGGAACCCATACCTGTACAACCTTACTACAATTCTTTTGGGCTGAAAAATTATTTACAGTTAGAATTACAGTTAGAATTTTTAACATTCTACTATGCAGGTCTTCTGTTCGGGATCTGAACCCACCATGAACATATCTTGAACCCAAGATACATATAATTAGATTACCAGTATAAAACCCCCATTCATGGCCTAGGGATAAAGAGAAGTGCATTATGCAGGGGGATTATCTGTGCACTGACCAGCATGGAGTAGCTTCAGTTTCCCAGTTTGGCTCAAGAAACATAGATTATTCGTTGAATAAGTATGTTTAACATAGACCCTATTCATTGTACTGATGTCGAACAAGGTATGCACTACTAATAGCGATGGGCGATTAAATCGGGCTGGAGCGAATTTCCACGTTTCCCCGCAGGCGAATAAATTCACGAAGCTCCTGCAAAAATTCACCATCGTCCAAAAAAAAGTCGCTCGTGTCAAAACCGTCATGTGTCAACACTATTCGGATGCCCTTTGACTGTAATGCCAGCGTCAATTTTCGCTAATTTTTTGCCGTTTCGCGGAATTGGGGAGAAATTTTCGTGTTTTCCGGTGAAGTGAAATGGGAGAAATTCGCACATCACTAACTACTACTTTAATTAATTTATAATTGTCTTGGTATTCGAGGCCCAGCAACCAGGGTCTATGTTATACTTTTGGCTCCCGATAAAGCAGAAAAAGTACAAAAGTACAAAATAAGGCCAATTTCATATGACCTCTCTCAAAGTCTATATCATACTAGCAGTTAACCCTAAGGCTAGGGCCAGACGAGGAAGAAACCAGCCTGCCGAAATCTGGACTTGGGGGATGTCAGCTTGGCGTTTTTTCGCTGAAATCTGCTGAGTCAGTTCACGCCGGAGCAGACACAAGGCTTCTGGCCCTAGACTAGAAGATCCCTTTATTATGCTACATTCTCCTGTTCTAAACTTTTTTTCAGATTTGTTGCATTTCTAAATACTACACATAAAATATTTCCCTGGGGCAAATCTATCTGGGGTCTGTCAAACTAAACAAGGGACAGCTGGTGTCTGTGCCAGCCCAAGTTTCAGAACACAAGTAACATCTGTAAATTAGCCATCACATGGCTTCACTGGAAGAATACACTTGTATGTCTGCTTGAAATTAATATTGGATATTAAGTGCTACATTATTAGATTAAGGCACTGCCCACCCACATTGTAAGCAGCTGCTAGCACCAATACGGTGGGAGGCAGCTGTTCTCTTAGCAGACAAAGGGATCTCCATCCATAATGCTGCCATTCATGGTCTCATCAAAGGCAGCTTATTGGCCCATGTCTGGAGCCCTTGGATGGACCCACTAGATCTATTAGACAGGTTTGACAATCCAGTTTGATTCAACCATGAGAGTTGAGCATTTCTTTCATATCTGACCCCATGTCTCAGGCTCATTGCAGTCTCTCAGTTTCAGTCAGGTAGGAAACATGCCAATGCCTATGTGAGAATAGCTTGTTCTATTGAGAAAAAGAACAGGAAAAACCAGAGTGTAGGTGGATTGCAAATTTAACAGAAGTTCCTCAAATTGTTGTTTAATAGCTGACATGCCTCATGTCTTTCAGCTTGATTGTTACATCATATAATAGGCAGAAAAGCAGTATTTGTATCATATACAGCCCTTGAAAGAAAGAAAGAAAGAAAGAAAGAAAGAAAGAAAGAAAGAAAGAAAGAAAGAAAGAAAGAAAGAAAGAATGAAAGAGAGAGAGAGAGAGAGAGAGAAAGAAAGAAAGAAAGAAAGAAAGAAAGAAAGAAAGAAAGAAAGAAAAAAAGAAAGAAAGAAAGAAAAAGAAAGAGAGAGAGAAAGAAAGAGAGAAAGAGAGATAGAAAAAAGAAAGAAAGATTTTAATGGACTCCAGTTTTTCAAGGGCTCAAGAGGCTTCTTTGTATAACATCATCATATAATTGAGTTTTTCACCTTTAAATGAACTTTTAGTATGATGTGGAGAGTGATATTCAGAGACAATTTACTATTGGGTTTCCTTTTTTATTTATTTAGCTTTTTATTCAGCAGCCAATTTACCATTGGGTTTCCTTTTTAATTATCTGTATTATTTGTATTTTTTTAAAAAATTTATTAAGCTTTTTATTCAGCAGCAATCCAGTTTGCAACTTCAGCAGTCCTAATTACCCTAGCAACCATGCATTTATTCGAATAAGAGACCGGAATATGAATAAGAGAGGGCCTGATTAGAAAGATGAGTAATACAAAGTTGAAACAACAATAAATGGGTATCCTTACAGAGCATTTGTTTTTAGATGGAGTAAGAGACCCCTTTTTGAAATTTGGTAAGAGTCAGAAGAGGAAGGCAAATAATTCAAAAACTATAAAAAAAAAAAAAAAATGAAGGTCAATCAACAAGTTGCTTAGAATTAGCCATTCTATAACATACTATCTCGGTGCTTGTTAAAGATACTATACTTTTGTAAACTAGATGAGAGGAATTATGGTAGACCCATACATACAGACCCTTATTCCTTCCACTTGAGTTTGTAGGCATTAATAACAAATATTCAGAAGAAGGCATGGTGCCAATTAGTTTAAGGCAAAGAAACAATATTTATGATTGGGGGATATACTTATTAGTTTATCTACAAACCCTTAGACCGTTGTGATGAATCTGCCAGGCATTCCAACCATATCCCCTTGACACCGGAATGTTCAGTTGTATCTTACAGCCTTTATACTGCTATTTTTACTAATCAATTAATAGAACGGATCAAATTCTTTGTACCCCATAGGGCTTCTTGTGCAGCCAACCCCCCTCTTATTATGCCCTAGACTGCTGGGGGCAGATTCATTAAAGGTTGAAGTGGCTAACACTAGCGACAGTTCACCAGCGTTGCCACCTCATCGCCAACATCGCCAATTTACTTACAGGCGCCAATTCTCTTTCACAGAGTTGACTTCACCACCTCAGACCAGACGAAGTGCTAAAAAAAATCTAGATCTTCCTTAATCTTACATCATATCCTGTCACTTACATCATATCCTGTGTGCCTAAAATGCATTCAAGTTCCAAAAACGCTCCAGAGATTTCATAACATATGGAACATTCATTTTACAGTGGGCTCATGTGTAGGGCATTATATTAACTCTCTTGTCTTTATTAAGTTTCCCTGGACATTTGTAATAAAAAGTGGTAACTTCAAGCATTTGCACCAAGATTTATATTAAAATAAAAACTAAATAAATTCGCTAGGCACAAATGAACGCTAGCGAATCTTCGCTAAGAAATGCTCGCACTGCCAAAGTAACGCTAGAGAAAAGTCACCAGCGTTTGGCGCCCAGGACGTAAATCAGCATATTAGTGAATTGGCGTAGTCATAGCACATTTGCGCCTGGCGAAGTGGTGCGAAAATTCGTCCGTTAGTGAATCGAACCCTTTGTGTTACAGGTACAGTATGTGATACCAATCATGTATCCAGAAGCCCATTAACCAGAAAATTTAATTTTTTCTTTTTTCTCTGTAATAATAAAACAGTACGTTGTACTTGATGCTAAGTAACCTGCATGAATCCACATTGGTGGCCAGAAAATCCTATTGGGTTTATTTTATGTTTAAATGTTTTTTTAGCAGACATAAGTTAAGGTTACAGAAAGAATTCTGGGTAATAAATCCCATATCGGTATATGCAAGGGAAGAGGAGCAGAGCAGGGGAACAAGAATAATAAACAGGACAAGTAAATAATACTAAAAGTATGCTGAATAGTATTTGTGATATCCCCTTATTTAATTCTGTGTGCCTTTACACGGTCCTTCCTATAAACTGCCACCTTGGTGCGGAAGCTTAAAGCAACCTGTTTATGGCCACCTCTAGACATAAATATTGTACTGCATTTTTCCATCTCACTTCGTTTGTAGACAATGCATAGCGAGGTCTGTAAGGCAGAAGCTGTGGTTCAAGATTACTCCATAACAAGTTACACAAGTACAGCCTATAAATGTGTGGCGCCCAGGGATGCCACTAATAACATGCCCATGAGTAAAGAGCCTGCAGATAATCATCTTAAAGTCACCACTCCTCACCGGATAAGCAGTGTCAGTGCGAGTCACAACATGACAATAGCAGTGGCTCTAATGTAAATAAAAAATGACTGTGTTAGCCCTATGAACATTTTATAGCATGCTTTTAACCTTTATTCAAGAAACATGACATTCCTGCACAAACATCTTGCAGTACATATTTATCTGGATTTACCACACTTTGCTAATAGAATTAAAGCTGTTCTCTGTGTAGATGTTTCTCGAGAATTAATTTAGCACGGAGTATTAACTTACATTTCTTCATTCTAACAACCATAACCAATTTAGGCGAGTTCCACCTGTACTCAGGGCATTGCTTGCAGTGATTATTATAACTATAACTCTTATTTATCAGTATATTAGCAATCAGAGAGACATTTTCAATATACAAGTATGGGACCTCTTATCCAGAATGCTCAGGACCTGATTTGGATCTTCATACCTTAAGTCTACCAGAAAATCAAGTAAACATTAAATAAACCCAAAAGTCTGGTTTTGCTTCCAATAAGGATTAATTATATCTTAGTTTCAAGTACAAGCTACTGTTTTATTATTTGAAGACAATACAGAACTTGCGGAGCATTTCGGCAGCTGAATTCATAAAATCTTCATTTATTAAATATAATTACATAATTACATAAAAACATTTTATTATTACAGAGAAAAAGGAAATCATTTTCAAAAATTTATATTATTTGGATAAAATGTAGTCTATGGGAGATGGCCTTTCCATAATTCTGAGCTTTATGGATAATGGGTTTCCGGATAACAGATCCTATACATGTATCAGGAAACTGGATGTGACGTCTGTGGACTTGAGCCTTTATAAAGATGATGGAACTCTGATGTGTCAACTAATATCCTTATATTTTCCAGCAGGGACACAAGATGTGTGTTTTTATAATGAAAAACTTCTGTTATATACAGGTATGGGATCTTTTATCCAAAATGCTCGGTATCTGGGTTTTTACGGATAATGGATCTTTCTATAATGTGGCTCCCCGTCCTTTAAGCCTACTAAAAAATAATTTCAATATTAATTAAACCAATAAGGATCAAGTTTAGATCAAGTACAAGGCAACGTGTGATTATTACAGAGAAAAGGCAAATCATTTTTATAAATTTAAATTATTTGATTAAAATGGAGTCTATGGGGCAAATTCACTAAGTGCCGAAGCGCCTAACGCTAGCGTCAATTCGCTAGCGTTGGGCATTTTCGTTACTTCGCAAATTCACTAACGAATGCTGGCGTAAATTCGCTAGTGTTACTTCGCACCCTTACGCCTGGCGAATTTGTGCATCGGACGTAACTACGCAAATTCACTAACACGCGCAGTGTACTGAACGCTACCTTTTACGCTAGACTTCCTTCGCCACCTCAGACCAGGCGAAGCGCAATAGAGTAGATAGGAATTGCTTCAAAAAAAGTTCAAATTTTTTCTCAGTCCCAAAAAACGCTGGCGTTTTTTCTATATTATGGGTGATAGGCTGAAAAAGATCGAAACTTTTTTTGGGGCTCCCCTCCTTCCCCCTACATTTCCTAACTCATGTGTAGGGCAAAATAAAAATTTTATTTGATGTTTTGAAGTTTTCCCAGGCATTTGTAGTGCTGCTACATATTTCTCCATTGAAATTTGAATTTGGCGCTGTATGCAAATTAACCATCGCTAGCGTAACTTCGCTTCGCGAATCAACGCTGGCGCAACTTCGCAACCTTACGCTACCCCTGAGCGCAACTTCGGATTTTAGTGAATTTGCGGAGCGCTGGCGAAACTACGCCTGGCGAAGTGTGGCGAAGTGCGGCGAAGTTGCGCCTGGCGCAACTACGAATCTTAGTGAATTTGCCCCTATGGGAGATGACCTTCCTGTAAATAGGAGCTCTCTGGATAATGGGTTGCTTGTATAACAGATCTCAAACTGATATTTTACTTTTGTATGTGTCAGTGATTAGAAACAACTAAGCACTGATATCTATTAACATCACTAAGCACAGTTTTCAATTACATTTTAATAGAAGTTAGTTATTCACACAGAGATACGCTTGAAAAAGGGTGCGGATGGCGTCAAAAATGTTGCAATACCTCTTTACAGATGAGTATTTGATCTAAGCTGCATATTTTTAAACAATGTGTTTTAAATTTTTACAAATATGGCGACTCTGCTGGAATATATATATATATATATATATATATATATATATATATATATATATAGCAAATGTGCAGAGAGGAAAATTCTGTGCACACAGTTAGCTATGCGAAAGTCAGTAAGTAAATTGAAGATAAGCCCTACCTTATAAATAGGTTATGTTTTGCCTTTAACCAAACGAGTGGGCGACAGACACATGCAATCTGCACCAGTGTTGACAGCCGTGAATGGTAGAACTGATAAATAAAACATTGTGCTCATACTTTTCCCTCATCCTTGCTATTGACACTCTTGACTTTTGCACAGACAGAATGGAAAGGTATACGTTGCTTATTAGCACTTGGTATGTAGGAGAAGTCATGCGCGGGACAGGCTGCAACTTGGTTATGACAGTAAACAGACTGAACTTCAGTGCGGTGGGGAAAACTGTAGCACATGTGATCGTGGACATCAAATGAGTGCAGATGTTGCCCCGTTACTTTCACAAGTACATATACTTTACATGCTATTGGTATAAAGCTTTTGGAGAGGAGAGATCTGAATGTGCTGTTTCATGGTAAAATATTTTAGAACAAATACATTTCTATGGAGATGCAAAAATGTGTTTGATGCATTGTTGTATAAATGTCCTATTCAGGGATCTATTAGAGGAACATATATACAGTATAGGCTTATAGGACACCTGCTCCGGCCCTGGCACCAGACAAACAGTAGGAATCTTAGAGGCTGTAGCTATTGAATGGAAACTTTCCAGAACCCCAGTGGCTGTCACTGAGATGCAGAGAGGTGTGTTTGGAGAGACACGGGGGCACATTTACTAAGCTCGAGTGAAGGATTAGAATGAAAAAAACATTGAATTTTGAAGTTTTTTTTGGGTACTTCGACCTTCGACAACGGCTTCGAATCGAACGATTCGAACTAAAAATCTTCGACCGTTCGAAGTACTGTCTCTTTAAAAAAAAAAACGTTGAATACCTACTTCGGCACTTTAAACCTACCGAGCATCAACGTTAGCCTATGGGGCCCTTCCCCATAAGCTTTCTATGCTTTTTTTGATCGAAGGAAATTCCTTTGATCGATGGATTAAAATCCTTCGAATCGCTCGATTCGAAGGATTTAATCGTTCGATCAAAGTATTTGTGTTAAATCCTTCGACTTTAATATTCGAAGTAGAAAGAAATTTAATTCGATGGTCGAAATATCGAGGGTTAATTAACCCTTGATATTCGACCCTTAGTAAATGTGTCCCTGTGTCAAGACTGAAGAGATTTGGGGATAAAGGAGTGTATTAGGTAGACTGGGGTGTGTATAATAATTGAAATTTTGCACAGAGGAATGTTGGGAGGTATTTTACCAAGATTTGCATATAAGTAAACATCTGATCACTTGCTATAGATTTTGCAGACATACATTTGGCCCAAGTCTTTGAGTTTATGTGCTCCCCAACATCATATATTCTTTTTTTAGTAAATAACTATGAGTTAGATGTCTATATTTGTTTTGTAACATACTCCCTGTGGATCCATGATAAGAATATCCTAAAGTGGCCTTGTTATTACTGAATGAAGACCTCATTGAAATGTTGCATTTAAAATTAATACATAGGTCACTGGCAATCCAGTCTCGGATGTGCCTTTCCATATCCCCCACCTCTATGTGGTATACCAGGCCCCACTAGAAAATGAAAAGACATACCATACTGCTGTTGGGTGTTCACCTACATAAGAATATTCTATTCTATTTTGCAAACGTTTGCGACTTTCATGATTTAAGTAGACAAGTACTAAATAATAAATAAACATGCAAGGTGATTTAGCAACATATGCAGTTATTAGCTTTAAAAGGCTTAAGTGCTTGAGATCATAGATTGGCAGTCCCCAACCTTTTTTACCCATTCAGATGTAAAAAGGTTGGGTGAAGCAAGCATGAAAAAGTTTGTGGGTAGTGAAAAAAAGTTTTGTGATTGGCCATTTTGTACCCCCTATTTCATGGGATTAGCAGCCTACGGGCTCTGTTTGGCAGTACACCTGGTTTTAAGGGCAGAGACACATGCTGCTATTTCGGAAGATTAGTCACCCAGTGACATATCGCTTCTTCTTCGGGCGACTAATCTCCCCGAACTGCCTTCCGCCGGCTAGATGGCACTCTGAACGCTTTGATTTCCGAAGTCGCCTCATGAGGAAACTAAATCTCCCTGAATCTTCCCGTGTGTCTCTGTCCTTATGCAACCAAAATTTGTCTCCAAGTCAGGAATTCAAAAATAATCACCTGCTTTGAGGGAGCAACATCCAATGGGTTTGTGATCAACATGTTGCTCACTTTTTGGGGGATCACTGACCTGGATTATAATCTCTGACTCGGATTATAATCTCTGACTCTTTTCAACTACAGGAGAACAATGATAACAGTAGATACATCTTTGTCTTTCCTATTTTAAGAAAACAAATTTCTTTTGTTACTGCAGTGGAAACTCTAGTTCTTCAATGCTGGACGGGTCTGCCCACAAAGTTATCTGCCTCTTTATGTACATTTTTAAAAGGCAATCTATTAGCACGTGTTTGAACTATAGTGTTTACAAAAGAATGGATGTCACACATTAATAGGGATGTAGCGAACTGTTCGCCCGCGAACTAGTTCGCGCGAACTTCGACCGTTCGCGTCCGCCGAATGTTCGCGAACATTTGGGAACGTTCGCATTTTGAGTTCGCGTTCGATCGTTCGACCATTCGACCATTCGAATTCCTTCGACCGCTAAAAATCGAACGATTTCCATTCGTTCGAATGATTGTAAGCATTCGATCGAATGAAAAGCATTCGATCGAATGGCTTCGATCGTTCTATTCGAATGAAAATCCTTCGATCGAACGATTAAAATCCTTCGATCGTTCGAATCGAACGATTTTAGCGGGTGTTAGAAGTTCGCGAACACCAAATCGGCAGTTCGCTACATCCCTACACATTAAGCCTTTATTTAAGCGTATTCTATTTTTATGGCGGGTACCTTTCAGTAATGACTGGGAAACCTGAACAAGCCGTCATGTCTAGCCCTCAGGTAAGAGGAGAGGTTAAATACCTGCTTAATGGAAATCCTTTTCAGTCAACCACTTGCTGCTGCAGATCCAGTTCCAGTTATGATGTTTGTAATTTTGTCATTTGTGTAAGGACAACCTCACATAAACAACAGTTAATCCTTCTTAAGGCAATTTGAGCTGAAATGCATGCTTCTTTTTATACAACTACCAACTGTAATGCATGTGGGAGGCATCATTTTATACAGAGGCTTTACCCATTAGGCTGAAAAAGATAATGTCAAAATACTGGCTTGGGCACATGGGCCATTTTGATACCCGAGAGGTTTTATGTGTATAAGAAGCACAACAAACAGCCCTAGAACAATGACTATTGCCTGAAAGCATACAGGGGCATTGTAATAATGATAGGTCTGAAGCTACTCGCTGTACTTAGCCTGACCTGTGATTATCATCAGTCCAGCGGCTCAGCTATACATGTAATGTATTATGGATGTTTTATTAAGATAACTTTTCCATTTCTAAAACTTACTTTCAAAAATATTTTTGGAACACAGCAGACCTTAGATAGAAAGAGTGAGGGTATGTCTAGGGGGCAGGGTTATAAAGTGTCAAATTGAAAAATTGAATTTCAAATTTTCTATTTTTTTACGGCCAAAACTGTCAAATCCGACTAAGGAATTGTTAAAATTCGAATCGAGTTTTTTTTTTAAAAAAAAATTCAAATTAGATTTTTTATACTCTTGCCCTTTAGGAACTCAAATTCAAATATTCGTCACCTAGAACCTGCCGAATAGCTGTTTTAGTCAATGGGAGAGTTCCCGGGATCAATTTGGAGTTGTTTGAACTCTTCTTGACATTCAAAACTTGAATTTAAGTTTTAAAACTCAAATTGAATTCGATTTGCCTTTTTGGGTCGATCCTATTCACCAGAGTTTTTACAAATTTGATTTTTTTTAATAAACTTCGAATGTTCGAATTTCGAGTTCACAGGAGTTTATGGTCGTTTTTAAAAACTGAATTCGAGGTTCAACCTTTGATAAATGTGCATCAAGATGTCTGCAGAGACATAACAAGCACATTGCAAAATAACACAGAGTGGACTTCTTTTTCTAGGAAAACTATGTAGTGGGTATGTCATGGTTATTTGTCCTTTAATGTCATATACAACTTTGGACTGTCATAGCAGTGGCTTCCTGCCTCTCAGTTTAATCAGTATATTGTTTTGCAGAATCTTGCAAAATGAGGAATCTAGTAATTGTACAAAGCCCTTGGCATACTGCACACACGAAGCAACGCCTGGATCTAATCTGTACCTGCTGAGCATAGACAATACACTTCACAAATGGAACACCAAAAACTTCTTTAAACAGCTTGCTCTGTAACCCTTCCTTCCCAGTCTAACATAATCCCTTATTTGTGCAATTTGCAGGGACTAAACAATAAGCATGGTCCTTATTAGCCAACTACTGAGTGTGAAATCATTACAATGATATGCCCAGATCCCACTGTCAATCACCCTGGCTAAATCTACAATCCACAAAGAAAGCATCAGGGCATATCAATAATCACAATATCTCTACATGTTTAATGATCAATACTATCTATTATATGTTGACTCAGTGTTGATAAATGACCCCCATTGAGTACTGTATTTTTCCCAAGATAAATTAACCCATGGCAACCAATCAAATTTACTTGCAGCTGGCTTTAAAAAGCTAATCGCTGATTGGTTGCTATAGGTAACTGCCCATGGGCAAATTTGCCCAGTGTTGATAAATGAGCCCCAATTTCCCTTATTCAGACATGGGTTGGTACATGTACTGATTCCTGCTAACCTTTCCAGTGAACACACTTTGGGGTTATTTATAAACACTGGGCAAATTTGCACCTGGGCAGTAACCCATGGCAACCAATCAGATGATTGCTTTCAGTGTTCACCCTACAGCTGGCTGAAAAAAAGCTAATCACTGTTTGGTTGCTATGGGTTGCTGCCCAGGTGCAAATTTGCCCAGTGTTTATAAATAAGGGCACTTACAGACTTATTTTTATAGTGATAATATATAACAAATACAAGAAGCTTAACAACACAAACACAAATAGAAGCTGCTTTAAAGGACCAGTACATTTTTTTTTTTTTTTGCAAAAAAATTTGTTCGTATACCTAAAAAAAAACAAAAAAAAAACACCAAGACAAATTAAACTTTAAAATCGCAAAGTCTTTATTAAGAAATAACTTACCGAAACTCTGCTTGTGCTCCTCTTCAGATTTCTCCTCCCTGCCTTCCTTATAGGAAATAGCCAGGGAGGAGAAATCGAGCGTCGCACGATGGATCATCGCCGTGTCGCCTTTTCTGAAGTGGAAGCAGAGTTTCGGTAAGTTTCAGACTTTCGGTGAGTTATTTCTTAATAAAGACTTTGCGATTTTAAAGTTTCATTTGTCTTGGTGGTTTTTTTCGATGTATACCGACGAATTTTTAAAACTTTTTTTTTTTAATGTTACTGGTCTTTTAAGAACATAGGTGCTACATTGCACCTGTGAAGTTCAGTTAACCATAGTAGTCAGATATTTACTTTCATTTCCAGCTTGTAGTAGGCTGTTTAAAGCAAATTGGTAGCTACCTAGAACTGCATTATCCATCTCCTGTACATAGATATTTGTATTAACCCCAAGCAAATGTGTCTGTTAAAATAGTAAGCAGGTATTTAACCGCACTATAATATGCTACAGAGTATAGAGAGTTCAAAATGAGAACATAAAACAAATAAAGCAGACAAAGTTGAGGCTTATGGTATCCCCTCGTCACAACAAAATTAATTGTGCACCATGCGTACCATATACATCGTAAAAGGCTGATTCATCTGTATAGGTAAACTATGGTGCTTCACTCACTGCATTATTAAATCTCCCATCATCCTCCTGGGGTAGGACATCCAAAGGGGCATAAAACAAATCATAGTCTACAAAAGAATCAGTTCTACTTTCCTTGAGAACATGTAAGTTTGAACTTGGTCCAGGGTTCATGTTAAAATACCAATTCAATTGAAACATTAAAATAATTTCTCCTGGTATTTAAAAGTGTCACAATTCTACTTAATAGAAACATTGAAAATGTATGAAGCCTACAGTGAATTATTATTGAACTGAAACGGATGGGCTCATTTAAAATATAAACACAATTAAACACAACACCAACATCACAATGCCTCTTGGGGGTTGCCGCTGATATTAAGAATTGATAATCACGCTAAACACTAAAGCAATTGATATAATTCCGTATTAGTGGTTTTTAATTAAATGACAATCTTGGAAAGTTCAATATTTAGCTAGATACTTCAGTGTAAGAAAAGGGTTTTGAATGGTTCACATTAGCAATGAAATTACATTAAGATAAAAACCGTCACACACACAAAAATACACGCTGGTAATTATATCTCAAGAACTACAATGCACCCCCAAATTTTCCAAGTGCTTTGATTACTGAACCATAGCTGAAGTGAATAATTTGGCTTTGACTAAGCAAACAAGCACATTCATTCTCACCATAATGGAGAGACAGTTTTAATTAAACCTTATCAAAAGATGAATAGGGGGGGGGGAACTCAATACCCATTCCTCGGGACTCTGTTTTCATCTGTTTAGTTTGAGCCTGGCATGCTCATGCAATAATTAACCACCGGCCAAGGAATGCTAGAGTTGTGTTAATGTTGGTTAAGATTTAATTAGTTCAATTATCTAGAGAGTTTTACACTTCTTAAAGTACTAATTTACCTCTAGTCAAAAGCATAGATTTCATTAAAATGCATCTCTTCTTATGTTAGCTGAATGTTGCAGCTGATATTGTTATTAAAAAGGGTTGATAAAGATTTTAAAAAATGTTCTTTATTTAAAAAGTGTAATTGAATGGACAGTGTATGACATAAATAAAGATGCCTGAGATCATGCACAATGCATGTTTACTACAATTTCAACCACTGAAAGCTGTCAAAAGTGTCAGTAACAAAATCCCAGAGGCAAAAGACAATATCACAGGAAAAGGTTGCGAGACACCGAGTGAAGCAACTAGTATGGATGATGCATAAATGATAAAAAAATCAGGCAGGATTAAGAGACCAGAAGAGATGTTGAGAAAGTGACACAAATAGGCAATGAAGAGAGGAGACAGATTAAATTCAGCAGTATGGATGAGGGAGGCTGAAGACCTTAAAATTAAGAGGATCCAGAATGAATGAACGAGAGTATGGAGCGTGTATTTGGAATGCAGATGATGATTGATGGAGGATCAGAAATTGGGATTGGGTAGAGCATGAAGATTCTGTTTAAGGGTGGGCAGGGTATTAGAAATGAAAATGAGATGGAATGAGTGGGAAAATCAAGATTTTGGCCAGGGCTATGGTAATTATAAGGAAGGTTGGGAGGAATCAGGAATGGAGATTAGTTGGGTGACTAGGAGTAGGGATAAGGAAGTGTGAGGAAGAATATGTAATGGGGATCAGGGAGTGTGTGGTTGGGATCAGGAATGAGGTCATGGAAGATGTAAGGAATTGGCATGATGTATGGGAGTAATTGGAATTGGAATGAGGTACAAATTAAAAACGTGGGGAGGGAAATCATGAATGGAAATCACGGAGGATCAGGATTGAGATTTAGTCGGGAGACGTATGGGCTGGAGTTTTCCTGAGACACAAATCAGGTTAGAGAATGAAAAAAGTTAAGAGGGGGAAACCTGTAATGGTTATGTGAGAGGAACAAAATCTGCATTTGATATAAGAGTATGAGGCTTAAAAAAATAAGAATGGGGCTAAAGATTGGTGCCAGACTAAGTAGCTCCCACTCACATACTGTATATAAAAACGTAAAACACATTGCAAAGTACGTTCATTAAACTATACACTGTGTACTCATATACTCTAGTGGCTACATATATACTGAATGGCAGCTTCTATTACATTATTACAAACATAGTACCTGCTTTCTTTAGCACATTATGTCCATGTTGCTTGGTATAACACAGTGAATGTACCGCTTCAAACTGCTATTACTGTTAGTTGAACCTTGAATCCCATGACCACATAAAAGAATGCAGTAGTCTTGGGACTTATACAGATCATGGTATTAAAGGTTTCATCTGCTAAATATATAAACTGCAGCTGAGAATATATATTTTTCAGACAAAAAATACATAAATTATTTTGGAAAACATAATAAAAACATATACCATAAAGCTCACCTCTCCAGGCTGCAATATTGGCTGTAATATTCTAATAAAAAAGAATGTGCAACACCAAGTAACGATAGATTCAGTTTGGTAAACCTATAACCACTGCTTCCGTCCAGTGGAGCTCGAAACATGTCGTGACACAATAAAGCACTTGAGTTTTGCCGGAAAGTTCTGCGTATTGGACCTATTATTAAAGGGATCCTGTCATCGGAAAACATGTTTTTTTCAAAATGCATCAGTTAATAGTGCTACTCCAGCAGAATTCTGCACTGAAATCCATTTCTCAAAAGAGCAAACAGATTTTTTTATATTCAATTTTGAAATCTGACATGGGGCTAGACATTTTGTCAATTTCCCAGCTGCCCTCAGTCATGTGACTTGTTCCTGCACTTTAGGAGAGAAATGCTTTCTGGCAGGCTGCTGTTTTTCCTTCTCAATGTAACTGAATGTGTCTCAGTGGGACATGGGTTTTTACTATTGAGTGTTGTTCTTAGATCTACCAGGCAGCTGTTATCTTGGGTTACGGAGCTGCTATCTGGTTACCTTCCCATTGTTCTGTTGTTTGGCTGCTGGGGGGAAAAGGGAGGGGGGTGATATCACTCTAACTTGCAGTACAGCAGTAAAGAGTGATTGAAGTTTATCAGAGCACAAGTCACATGACTTGGGGCAGCTGGGAAATTGACAATATGTCTAGCCCCATGTCAGATTTCAAAATTGAATATAAAAAAATCTGCTTGCTCTTTTGAGAAATGGATTTCAGTGCAGAATTCTTCTGGAGCAGCACTATTAACTGATTCATTTTGAAAAAAATGTTTTTTCCCATGACAGTATACCTTTAACCACAACTTCTACTTCCCAATAAAAAAAGAAATCCTGCCCCCCAGTTACATGTCTTTCATATCTTTCTGCTGCCATCTCTTCTGGGTTACAGTACAGAAGAGCCATGAATAACCTGTAAATTATATCCTTATACAGTAAATGGCGCTTAATTATGTCATCGGTTATAGTTGGAGCTTAGTGATGTCATTTCGGTCACATGACTCATGGAAACTTGTGTATTATAATAAAGTACCCCCTGTTGCAAAACTTGAGGATATCAAAAGTCCACTTGGAGTTCCATGACCTGTACAATGGTCATGGAACTCCTCAACTTATAATATCCTTATATTTTCGAGACGGGACGGGACACTTTATAAACTATATAATCTTTAACCACTTGGACATATGGAAAAGAGAATAAATTCTACTACTACTGTGTTAACTCACATGATGTAGCAGTGCTGCTATAATGCTGATTAACAGTGAAGTTAGAAACTAGTATATAATAAATAAATAGGTATGTTTTAGACTGTCTGCAATATGTTGCATATGATGCCCATGCAAGGCAATAATAAGGTCAGAAGTCCAAGCGTTTTAGACCAATACAAAAAACAGTTTATTGCTTATACTAGAATGCTTAGGAATACAGCATTAAAAATATGGGAAAATACTAAAGAAAGCAATAAAATAATAAATCATTCCTTGTTATTGAAAATGGTGTTACATTTGGCTGCCTTATTGGGGCTCTGAGACTTTGATTCCAACCCCCGTTGAGAGCCGCCATTATTCACCCGGACAAAGCAGTTTATTTAGAAAGAAAATGTGTTTTGCTTCAAAGAGAAGCTGTTCCAAATTCATTACAATTTTGCCGAAGTGCTCCTCTTTTGTTATGATAATCTTTTAGAGAAGTGCTACACATCTTACAGGGAAACACTGATGGAACGAACACTGGCTATACTTTTCGTCATAGAATTTACAGTACTTTGTGCTGTAAGATTTCTATAATTGTTTTCTTTAAATCCTGTAATTTAAGAGCCATACTTTCGCTCAAATGGCTTTACTGTTCTCATTGCTGTGGTTAAAAATAGAGGACAAATTTGATTTACCTGGAAGTCTGAACACTTTTTACTTAAAGGGGAAGTATAGTCCCTTGTTCAACATTAGTTGAACATTCTTTTTGCCTGTTTTTAATCATGAAAAAAAAAAGCCCTTTAAAATGATTACAAAAGTCTCTTTGTTATGGTTTGTTCTTATGAAGTTGTGTAGATACTTTAGCAAATTACCTAACTGAGGATTTCCTTTAAAAACAGAAATCAAAATGTGTATTAACCTACACTGTCAGTTTATATTCCACGTATGGAAAGACCAATCAAGGTTTCCAAACGATAACAAGCTACATTTTCTTCTGCTATCCAAAAAAGCTCAATGTTGGCCTTCCAAAAAGTAGCTTCTTCTATTGTCAATATGTATGCAAATGCCCTATGTCTCGGCCGTGCCTGAAAACGTTCTCAACCAGCCAGCTATCTTTTCAGTGTCAACTGCAATCAAACAGACCATCTCACAAGTTGACATGGAGATCAGCCCTCCAATTCAACATGCTTCACAGCACTGACACTTGGATCTCTAGGCCCTTCTTCTCACCACAAAAGAACTCATTTAGTCATAATTAACCATTCTTGCATATTCCCAAAGGTATGGTAATTGTGCTAAAAGGCAACAACTGAACCATTCATTCTGGTTCCTTTTTAAACATTTTTCCCCTCTATCTTCACTGTAGTCATACTTTTTCTCCTGCTTGCCTCCTCCCTGGTAACCTTATGGGCAAAGGAATGGAATGGAGGCAGGGATCAACAGAGACAACAATGGAATAAATTGTCTGCTCCAAAATGCTTTTCCCTACAACCCCGAAGAAGAATTGACCATAACGAAATATATTCAGTGCATACAATTTGGTAGTGAATGTCTGACCTACAGCCAGTGCAGCGTAAAAATCATGTTTTCCAACATATCGCCCCCAACTGTTTATGAACTACAATTCCCAATATCCCTTGGCAGTCAAAAGTCAACAGAGGTCGTCCATCCTTGCTATCAAACAGCATATTCTTTATTTCAGGACATCTGCTATTATTTATTTTAGTTTTAGCAATACACTAAATCTAAGATGCTCTGCTTCAGGACCCTCCAGCTGCTGTTGAACTACCGTACACCTCCAAGCACCCTCCTTTATATAAGAGTTGCAGTTCAACAACAGCTTAAGGGCAGGAGACGGGGCATCTTTGCTGTTAAGGCACAGACATAACTTTTTTAAAGCTGGATTTTCAATGTGCTAGCCATTTATAAAATATTTTATCTTTCTATGTAACCTTACTATTTTAGTAAATGTATTTGTCTCCAAATGCACAGCACATAAACATCAGAACCTCCAGACTATGTAAAAATCCAATGTAATACTTGAGGCATCAACAACCGTCCCTCCGCTGTATTCTTGGAAAAACTGAAAACATGAAAAAATCCCAGATGATTAGCAAAGTTTTATCTGCTCTATTGAAGCCCTTGGGCAACCATCATCTCCAAACTAAGAAAATGCAGCGGCTTGGGCAGTGCATAGCTTTGGTGGAGAAATCTAGGGATTTTGTGTTGTTGTCTTTGACCGGAACCCTAAGGCAAATCTAGAAAACTTGAAGATGATACACTGTGTATCTCAGAAAACAGCTAATTCTGTTATCATTAAAAGTACTTATATTAACATTACTTATGTAGCTCTTTATATTTTGCCCACTCCATAGGGTTGAACTCTACAGGCAAACTGATATGTCCGAAGCTAGCTTTAAAAATACAATAAACACCAATGTTCAATGTTTGTGACAACTACACAAGTGCCAAAACTCAGAAATTGCCAGAAGAAGACACGAAGAACCGGATGATGGCTGAGTGGAACTCTGATGTCAGAATCTGCTCCAAGGGGTAAGTATAAAGTATGGGGCATTTCCCCGGGGGGGGCAGTTAGGCTGGGGGGAGGAGGGAGGGGGGTCTACGTGGGGTGGGAGGTACAGGTTTTTTGTTAAAGGGTTGAATTCTCCTTTAAAGTGGTTTTTCACCTTCCAAGCACTTTTTTCAGTTCAGTTGTTGTTAGATTATTCCCCAGAAATAAAGATTTTTTTTAATTACTTTACATTATTTATTTTTTTACTGGTTTTTCAAAAAGTTGAATGTCCCTGTCTCTGGTGTTTGAGTCTGGCAGCTCAGTAATTCAGGTGCAGATTCTAAACTGTTACAATTGCAACATTGAATTGATACATTTCTCAGCAGCATCCATGGAGTATTAGCAACTTTTGTATCAACTCTAACAGCTGCCTGTAATGAAACCCAGAGATTCTGCTCAGCAGGGACAAAGATAAGTAATGTATCAACTAAATGTATCAATTTAGAACAGTTTACAGGGTCGGCGACCCCCCTCCCAGAGCTGCTTTAGAAGGTGAAAAATGACACTATACACTTCAATATTAGAAAAACGGTCACACATAGAAAATAGAAAGTCATTGGAAAAAGTCGTTATTTCTGGTGATCTATCTGAAACCAACTAGTTGTTTGAAAGTGAATTTTTGTGGTTCATCATTAGCACGTCTTAGCACTAGAATGGATACAGTTCAATCAGTATTAGTAATATTATTTTTAGAACCTGATACATCCTTTCCTGATGCAAAGTAAATAAGTCAGGATCAGGAACTGCCTGTGACAGGTTCTAGCCTGGTGCACAGAGATAAGGATGTCAAGGAACAGCTCCTGGTGCATTTCAATTAGACAGAAGTACAGAGACAAACAATAAAAGGGTTTGGGCATTCCCTCTTTCAGTTCCCTGTAATTCTTTATTTGGCTGGTGTGGAATAATATGTGTACTTTCTCTACATTGTAAAGGTTTCCTGCATTATGGAAAACCATGCTTTGTATTGTTATCCCACATGATAACATTTTGCAACACCAGAAGGAAGAACAACGGCACTCCATAAAGTATGGGATAGCATGTAAAACAGAACAGAACACACATGACTAAGGCTTCAAACAAAATATTAGAACGGAGTTGAGTCTGCACACAAACTACAATTCCATCTTATATCTAGAAACGTCACGATGAGCGGAGAATCCATAAAGACAAGCCTGTTATTAATACCGTCACGGTCACGGAATTATTATAAGAAGCTTAATCATGTGTTTTCAGAAAGGTGTGTATTTTCTTTAGCTCAAGACAAATGCCAAAAATGACACCATTATTTTATACGACTCCAGATCTGCTGTAACCCTTTGAAGTCAAAGGGAGTAATTCAGGCAGGAAAAAAGAAACATTTCTGGCATGAAAAGTAAAATACTGTATAAGAAGCGGTGGATGTTTTTTTCATGGCTTTAATCATGCTAACACTTCTTTTCTACACTATTAAAGGAACAGTTCAGTGTAAAAATAAAAACTGGGTAAATAGATAGGCTGTGGAAAATAAAAAAATGTTTCTTATATAGTTAGTTAGCCAAAAATGTAATGTATTAAGGCTGGAGTGACTTGATGTCTAACATAACAGAACTCTACTTTCTGCTTTAATGACTTGAAGGAGTGCCACATGGGACATAACTGTTCAGTGAGTTTGCAATTGATCCTCAGCATTCAGCTCAGATTCAAAAGCAACAATTATCATCCATGTGACCCTCCCTCAAGCCACTGATTGGTTACTACCTGGTAACCAATCGGTGGAACCCAAGAGAGCTCCAAAGCAGAAAGTAGTGTTCTGGCTATTATGCTAGACATCCAGTCACTCCAGCCTTTATACATTACATTTTTGGCTAACTAACTGTATTAATAAAAATTTTTGTATTTTGCACAGCCTATCGATTTATCTAGTTTTTATTTTTACACTGAACAATTCCTTTCATTTTGACTCAACCAGAATTTTAGACTTGACGAGTATATTTACACCCGTGTCATGGTGTTAAAGTGGTGCTGTTGCTTCAGTTCAGTCAAGCTCACAGTAGGTCCCTGGTGATGGGTATCTGCATTAGAAGATTTTCAGCAGACTTTCTCAAGTGTCCAAAAAATGGAATCTTCCGAACATTCTGAAACATTTTTAATAAACAGGGTCGGACTGGGCCGGCGGGGTACCGGGTAAAAACCTGGTGGGCCCCAGGCCTCATGGGCTAAGGACCGCTGCCCGCCCTCCCTCCTAGCCAGAATCTGCATACCCCTACACCCCCCCCGCTGACCAGGATCTCCTCCCTGGAGCTGGTTGGTGCCATCTACTGACTAATGACTTTATTGCAGCAGGTGACTGAATATCATTGAGTCATTAGCTATTTGTTTTCCTCTAAAGAAAATCTTGAATTCCTAAATTTAACAACATTACCAACTTCAGGGCAGATTTATCACAATGTGAAAGTAGAGCTCAAAACAGAAAAATGTACCCACTTTCTATGGGAAATAGAAATGAATAGAAAGTTGATACATTTTTCTGTTGTGAGCTCTACTCTTACATTTTGATAAATATGCCTTTTCATCTGTATTTCTAATGATCCTCACAATTTTGCTGATCACTATTAGCAACAAGTGCTATAAGCAATTGTGTATAAAAGAAAAGTGACAAAGTGACAAAAAAATATAGTAAAAACGTGATAAAACAAAAAATAAATGTGTATTTTATGTGGAAAACAGTGAGAATTCAATGGTGACCTTCCTCCTCCAACTAATTCAATGAGCCAGCCTACTCACCAAATTTCAACCAAATACAAAACGATGATACGGGAATGAGTGTAGATCGGAACTATGAGGGCTCTAGATATGAGGGTAGCAGAACATGTGCGTAACATCAATGCAAAAAAGTACAATCACAGCGTACACTGGCATTTTAACGATTGCCATAATAGTACAATTTTTACTCAAATGCACCTTGAACCACGCATGAGCAATGATGTCAATTGTGCATGTACAGAAGACATGAACGCCACTAGGGAAGAGTGCAAAAATTCCTTTTAAAGATGGAATCGGGGGTAGTATCAACAATATTGCTTCCTGATAAATCGTTGCGATCAACCACGTGAAACCTGTTGAACTTTCAAGCCCTATAAGCTGTTACTCTCTATATGCTGTACTCAACTGAAAACTTGCGAGTAGCCATTGTGGCCTTTTTATTACTGTGCCTTTAATAAATGTGCTTTACTATATTTGGAGCCACATACGAAGGCATGGATGAGCACCTGAAAAATCCTACAAGTCTGGGTGAGAAAAAGCAGTGAAACAGATTTCGGATCGACACTCAGTCCCATATCATTGCTTTGTATTTGGTTAAAATTTGGTGAGTAGGCTGACTCACTGAATCAGTTGGTGAAGGATGGTCACCATGGATTTTTTTTTACTGCATTCGTGTTATTATTATTATTAACATGTATTTATATAGCGCCAACATATTTCGTAGCACTGTGTTTACATTTACACACAATACACAATTGTTACTAATCCTTGGTGTGTTTTATTACACCATGAGTTTTATATGTGCTTTCTTGTAGTTTTTCTAGACCTTTCCAATTTGTTGTCTGATGAAATGCAGCTAAAATGATCAGATTGGGTGTTTTGACGTAAGGGTATTTTAACTACACTAAATGAAACAGACAAAGATTGGTTCCTCACAGCTATAACATTTGAGGGCTCATTTACATCTGCAAAATGCCATTTTGGGTGCAATTACTATGTTTTTCCACACAGTGCAGTGTTTTTCCTCCAAGAGTTCCAGTGTCAACGTACGTGCAAAGGCCAGCTGAATCTGACACAATTGCATCAAATATTTTCAAAGTCTGTCTGTTGTAATTTCCAGTGTTCGGCATTCAAGTTTGCACCCTATTCTTTTGCTGCAGCTGCACTGTGGGGTTTGATGCAGGGCACTGTGGGAACGCTGGATCTACCACCTGGTCAGTAGTTGGCTGTAGCTCCATGGTTTCCCTGTGTCATAAGGCTCAGCAATGATTGATTCTGAATAAAAAGCAGGAAGGACAAAGCAGATCACTGGGTGGAAAAGTGCAAGTTGACCACTGCACTTAAGGACATAAATGAGCCCTTTGGTGTTTCTCTAGAAGAGGCAAAAGGGAACAGTATTAGGTATATAAGTTTAGGGTTGGTGTAGTGAAAAACTCCAGATGCAAAGCTGAAATGCTGGGATCTAGTGATGTTCAGGTTGACAAATAGTCAACCCACACCTGACCCTGACCCAACCCTGCGTGTTCCTTATATACAAATTCCCAACCCACCCCATCTCTGATGTCATGGAGGGGCAGGGTGTGGCCGGTGCACCCTTATAAATAGAAGCAGTCGGTTGCAGAAGTGGGGCACAGTTAGTTTGCAGGCGGAAAGCCCGGCAAGGGCAGCAGGAAGAGCTTAGCCCAAACCTGTCCATGGCCTGAATATTTGGTGCAAGTGTTGGCCCAAACCTGCTCGACTTGCAGGTAAACCTGAGGGTCCCATGGGCTTCGGGCCAGCCTGCACATCACCACTGGCGTCTCAATAAAGAAAATGTTCCTGGGATATTCAACCTGCAGCATACTAGGGGGTTTTGACATAAAACTCTCACCCCTCATGAACTACATTCATAAGCTACAACACCGAGAGGGCCTCAGGTCACTGTTGTAAATACCAACCAATCACAAACTTCCTACTTACTTATCAAGAAGTTTTTCTGGAAGTTTTTCTGGAAGTTTTTCTGGGAAATGGTCCAGTCAGAATTGAGATGGGGGGGTGGTCTTGCTATAATGGCATGTAATGTCTAGAAATACTAAAGACATATTCTGGGGAAGACAGTCCCCTTTATGTCTGGGGCCAACATAAATGGCCAACTTGAAATCCTCCAGGACAGGTCCTTCATTATCTAGTCAATAGTTTATAGAGTCTGTGCAGAGGGAGACCAGCAGTTAAACAGATGAATTATAAGCACATTTGCTCTTATGGAAAACTCCATACAGTTCTTTAACTGAGCGCAAACGAGAGACCAAATAAAGCATCTGTTTTTTAGAACTCCTCCCCCCCATAGATCCAATGTATTCAAGCACATGGATTTTCCTGATATACATGGAGACACTCTGTACCTACCTCTGCTCACAGCAGCAAGACCAGATTATGTCAGCTCAGCAACAACGGCACCGGATTTTCAGTTTGCCAGATGAAACATTTGCCTAGATGTCAGCACTAATTAATACAACATGAGCTGATCATCTTCACAGTGAGGAAGAGAAAGGTCTGGCCTCAATGGATCCATGCTCAACCTGCAGATTATGCTAAACTCTTCCATTCACAGACCCATCTCCCATGCCAGGAGGACGGCATTTGTTCCCTCCAGTGATAAACAAATTATACACAAAATCAATTCCACTTCACAATTATTTTCCCTACTGGGTATTCTCTCTCTCTCTCCTCCTTTGCTCCCTCTAGTAAAGTCTGCATCCTGCAACTTGCTAATGAGCTGGGGGCCTTTCTATTCCAGGTGGCACCCCCCGCCTGGAAGTCATGACATTTCCCATTTCGAATGCTGCTGGCATTTTTTCGACAGCTCCTGCTAACTAGCCTTTTTGACCCACTCTAAGAGCAACTCATCTGATCGAATCTTCTAACCTGCCAATCATCCGTGCAAATGATCTTCACAGTCACTCCCAAGGCAGAATAGAAAGGGAAAGCTAGAGAGAGAATATGAAGTAGGGAAGCAAGCTGCCTCTGCTGCTACCTAATGAGAATACTTTAGTCTCCGAGGCAGCTGAAACACTGAAAAACTAGTGGGAAAATGAGGACAGCATTGAATGCAGAGCTTGGTAATTACTGATTTCTTTCCATACAGAGATAATTCTGTAAGCAACACCTCAGAGATGTTCAGCTTTTTTTCTAATTTTTTTTATTTTATTTTTTTTTTTAAACTCAACACCAGCACATTTTACCATATAAATAGAAAAAAAATATAGTCATCTCGGCAGCTGCTTTCACAACACACGTCTAATAATACAGTTGTGATCCTCAAAATCCCACAGGAGCTAAGCAGGCAGTATGCTAATTAATTTTACCAATTTATTCTGCTATTCAGTGAATCAGAAGTCAATTTAATGGAGATTACAAAAAATATCTGTGTGTTTGAAAATAGTGCAGTCATATAGACAAAGTAGTGATTCTTAATACATGTTGGGAAACATTTTATTTTTTGTCCTGTAATCATTTGCCAGATGTATTCATTTGCTGAAACTTGTATTCATTTGTCAAGATTGGATCGCTTCTATTAGCCAGTTTTTCACAGAGGAATTAGACATTACTGTAACCCTTCTTTCACTACCCAAACATGGGAAGATAACTTGTTTTGTACAGATATATTAAACCAATGCCTAGTTAAATACAGGCCTTGCTCTCAATCTTCCAACCTAGTGCATGCAGCACAGGGACACAATGCAGCCCTAAACAAGGGTCAGGGATAATTACAATTAATGTTCTTTGTTCCTATCAGTGTGTCTAATGCTTGCTCATTATAAAAGTAAATATTGTATGTATGTATATATAGTAGTCTTCACTGTTCTCATCAGTGTGGCTAAGACCAATGGGAGAATAGATATAAAGATGACCATACATTGGCTACAGGCCCGGATTTGTGGAAAGGCCAGCTAGGCCCGGGCCTAGGGTGGCAGGATTTTAGGGGGGCAGCATGCTGCCCAACCACACCCACATTGGTTCAAAAACACTGGGGATACAATAATTTTTTTAAATTTCCCATGCGTCAATCCCCATTGCTCCAGTCCAGATGATGAAAAATTGCATGAATAAAGGGGAGGGGACAGGGGCGATGAACAGCAGTGGGCCTAGGGGTGCCCACTATGTAAATCCGTCCCTGATTGGCTACTTACTTGGCCCTTCCCGACTGAGTTAATGGCCCTTGTATGGAGGCCATCATACAGCATGCCCAACTGTTAATTAGATAGCTATCCATTGTGTTTGAAAATCCCATTGGGTGTGGACTGCATCTGTATGTTGATGTTGTCCAATCACGACAGGTCTGCAAAGGCCTGTATTGAAATCAGATCGTATCACCCCAATAGGCCCAGCACGAGGGTGGCCAAGTTGAGCAAAGACTTTTTTTTATTTTTTACAGTTTTACCAAAACTGAAGTTGAAAGTTTAAATGTTCCGGTCTCCGGCAGCTCAATTACCCGGGTGCAGATTCTGAACGGTTACAATTTCATACATTTCTCAGCAGCATCTGCGGAATATCAGCAACTATTGTATCAATTCTTACAGCTGCCTGTAATGAAACCCAGAGATTCTGCTCAGCAGAGACAAGAAATGTATCAACATATGTATCAATTTAGAACATTTTACAGGGTCAGTAAACCCCACCTACCTGAGCTGCTTCAGAAAGACATAAGAAGGTGAAAATGTTTTAATTTACACTTCAATATTAGATACATAGTCAGAAAAAAACTGTTGGAAGGTGAACAACCACTTTAAAGTGTACCCTCAAGTTCAGCAGTTTTCACTTGTATGGGCTTCTCCTCCATAACGTCTCAGAATAGTATGGTATGGGACCCATTATCCAGAAACCTGTTACTCAGAAAGCTCTGATTTATGGGAAGGCTATCTAACATAGGCTCCATTTTAATCAAATAATTCAAAACTATGTACTTGATCCCAACTACGATATAATTAATCCTTCTTGGAAGCAAAAGCAGCCTATTGGGTTTATTTAATATTTACAAGATTTTCTAGTAGACTTAAGATATGAAGATCCAAATTACAGAAAGATCCCTTTTCCGGAAAACCCCAGGTCCCGAGCATTCTGGATAACAAGTCTCACCTGTATAAACTGAGAACAAAAACAAATCCAGGTCACAATTTCATCACCATGGCCACAGCACAGGTGTAGAGAGTCCCTTACAAACTTAAGGGCAAAGGAAGCCCCTTTTTTATTTATCTGTTGGACATATCAAGAACAGATATATCAGTACATTCCTGTTTCAAGTTTTTATGCTGCTATTCAGCCTGCAGATTCTGCCTTGCCTAAAAACCTGTCAAAATCCTCACCAACTACCATGACTCTACTGACAATCTAAGCCTTGTATAACAATTACACACACATGGAGAGTATAGGATTATCACATAAGAAAAAGCTTGGGGATGGGGCATAACTTGACTGATCACTGGGGTATGGACAACATGAAAGGAACCAGTCAAGACAGCAAATAGTAGCAAAGGTACAGTATATGCTTGTACATGAACAATTAGGCACAGAAAAGTGTTTGAAGGTAGAATGTCTTTAAAGACAATTTTAAAGGGGACCCGTCACCCAAAAAAATTATTCAAAATCCTATTTTATCACATTAGTCAAGCAAAATGAACTTTAATTACACTGTATAAATTATTTGAATCTTGTTTCCTTCAGTCTGGGAATTCAAAATGATAGCAAGCAGGCAGGAGCCATTTTGTGGACACTGTTATCAAGACAAGTCTTGTATCATCTCAAAATCTTGTTTGTGCACCAGAATGGGGGACCTGATGTCCATTTCTATGCACTGGCTACACAATTAAATGGTAAAGAGAACAGGGGAATGTTGGGAAAGCAGTGACATCTAGGAAGTGTTGAATGGAAAGTGAAAGTAATTGCCTGCCCCGCCTCTATGCCCAGGGCATAGAGGAGGGGCAGACAATATTTGATTGACAGCTGAGATTTTAAAAGGAGTTTACAACAGCTATGAATGCTTTAATAAAAAATAGAAATTGGATTTCATATTTAATTTGAAAAGGACTTTTATTATACAGATTTTTGTGTCTGGGTGACAGGTCCACTTTAAAGCTGCTTTTAATCACTCTTAAGTCTGCTTCATTTTCAAGTGTATGTATGGATATGACATCCATGGCAATAACAATTACCCATTTGATCTTTAACCGCCTAATATCTATTTTTTAGTATATAATTAGAACTGTTTCATTATCCCAATACATTTGTGCATCTAGCAGAAGAACACAGCAAAGTGTTTTGTTGCTAAACCTAGTGCGTCATTCAATCCCCAGTCTTACAATTTATATTGGAAAACATTCTTTCAGCTATTTAATGTCAGGGTAGAGTCTTTCCGTGTGTAGTTACTAGGGATGTAGCGAACGTCGGAAAAAAAGTTCGCGAACATATTCGCGAACTTGCGCAAAAACGCGAGCGGTTCGCGAACGGTTCGCGAACCCCATAGACTTCAATGGGAAGGCGAACTTTAACATCTAGAAAAGACATTTCTGGCCAGAAAAATGATTTTAAAGTTGTTTAAAGGGTGCAACGACCTGGACAGTGGCATGCCAGAGGGGGATCAAGGGCAAAAATGTATCTGAAAAATCTGCCTGTGTGTGCTTGGAAGAGATAGTGTAGGGGGAGAGCTGTTAGTGATTTCAGGGACAGATGATAGTAAGTTTGCTGGCTAGTAATCTGCTTGATACTGCTCTGTATTGGAGGGACAGAAGTCTGCAGGGATTTGAGGGACATTTTAGCTTAGGTAGCTTTGCTGGCTAGTAATCTACTGTTCTCTTTAAACAACTGCCATACGTTGACCTTGTAGGCATTGTTTGCCCAGTTTTTTTGGACGCAGCCACTGAAGCACAGTTGCCAGAAAAAATATGCCATATAAATGCTGAAAATAGTCATTTTTCGCCATACGTTGACCTTGTAGACATTGTTTGCCCAGTTTTTTTGGACGCAGCCACTGAAGCACAGTTGCCAGAAAAATTATGCCATATAAATGCTGAAAATATAAATTTTTTTGGTTGCAGCCACTGAAGCACAGAGGCCAGAAAAATTATGCCATATAAATGCAGAAAATATGCATTTTTTTGGTCGCAGCCACTGAAGCACAGTTGACAGAAAAATTATGCCATATAAATGCTGAAAATATAAACTTTTTTGGTTGCAGCCACTGAAGCACAGAGGCCAGAAAAATTATGCCATATAAATGCAGAAAACATGCATTTTTTTGGTCGCAGCCACTGAAGCACAGTTGACAGAAAAATTATGCCATATAAATGCTGAAAATATACATTTTTTGGTTGCAGCCACTGAAGCACAGAGGCCAGAAAAATTATGCCATATAAATGCAGAAAATATGCATTTTTTTGGTCGCAGCCACTGAAGCACAGTTGCCAGAAAAAATATGCCATATAAATGCTGAAAATAGTCATTTTTTGCCATATACGTTGAGTCAACGTATGGCAAAAAATGACTATTTTCAGCATTTATATGGCATATTTTTTCTGGCCTCTGTGCTTCAGTGGCTGCGGCCAAAAAAACTGGGCAAACAATGCCTACAAGGTCAACGTCGTTGACCTTGTAGGCATTGTTTGCCCAGTTTTTTTGGCCGCAGCCACTGAAGCACAGAGGCCAGAAAAAATATGCCATATAAATGCTGAAAATAGTCATTTTTTTGGTCGCAGCCACTGAAGCACAGTTGCCAGAAAAATTATGCCATATAAATGCTGAAAATATAAATTTTTTTGGTTGCAGCCACTGAAGCACAGAGGCCAGAAAAATTATGCCATATAAATGCAGAAAATATGCATTTTTTTGGTTGCAGCCACTGAAGCACAGAGGCCAGAAAAATTATGCCATATAAATGCAGAAAATATGCATTTTTTTGGATGCAGCCACTGAAGCACAGTTGCCAGAAAAAATATGCCATATAAATGCTGAAAATAGTCATTTTTTGCCATACGTTGACCTTGTAGACATTGTTTGCCCAGTTTTTTTGGTTGCAGCCACTGAAGCACAGAGGCCAGAAAAAATTAAACCAGTAGGGTTTGCACCCTAGTTTGTAACGGTGGCGGAGGGAGGAGGAGGACGCTAAAGGACAGCTGTGTGTGGAGTCATGAGGCTTGAAGAGAAGGACAGCTGCATAGAAGTCAGAACAAGTCTTCCGGCGTGCAGTAACCCTCCGAGATCCACCCCTCATTCATTTTAATAAAGGTCAGGTAATCGACACTTTTGTGACCTAGGCGAGTTCTCTTCTCAGTTACAATCCCTCCTGCTGCACTGAAGGTCCTTTCTGAGAGCACACTTGAGGCTGGGCAAGACAAGAGGTTCATGGCAAATTGTGACAGCTCTGGCCACAGATCAAGCCTGCGCACCCAGTAGTCCAGGGGTTCATCGCTCCTCAGAGTGTCGATATCTGCAGTTAATGCCAGGTAGTCCGCTACCTGCCGGTCGAGGCGTTCTTTGAGGGTGGATCCAGAAGGGTTGTGGCGCTGCCTTGGACAGAAAAACATTTGCATGTCTGACGTTACAGACTGGCCAAAGGGCTTTGTCCTTGCAGGTGTGCTCGTGGCAGGATTACTGGCACCTCTGCCCCTGGAATGTTGATGAGTTCCTGAAGTGACATCACCCTTAAAAGCATTGTACAACATGTTTTGCAGGCTGGTTTGTAAATGCCGCATCTTTTCGGACTTGTGGTATGTTGGTAACATTTCTGACACTTTATGCTTGTACCGAGGGTCTAGTAGCGTTGCGACCCAGTACAGGTCCTTCTCCTTAAGCCTCTTGATACGGGGGTCCTTCAACAGGCATGACAGCATGAAAGACCCCATTCTCACAAGGTTGGATGCAGAGCTATCCATCTCCGCTTCCTCATTATCAAGGACTGCATCATCCACGGTCTCCTCCCCCCAGCCACGTACAAGACCAGGGGTCCTCAAAAGGTCACCACTAGCCCCCTGGGAAGCCTGCTCCTGTTGGTCCTCCTCCTCCTCCTCCACAAAGCCACCTTCCTCCTCTGACTCCACTTCTGGCACCTCTCCCTGCGTTGCAGCAGGTGCCTGGGTTCGTTCTGGTGATTCCGACCAGAAATCGTGCGCTTCCAGCTCCTCGTCACGCTGGTCTACAGCCTCATCTGTCACTCGTCGCACGGCACGCTCCAGGAAGAAAGCGAAGGGTATTAGGTCGCTGATGGTGCCTTCGGTGCGACTGACCATATTTGTCACCTCTTCAAAAGGTCGCATGAGCCTGCAGGCATCGCGCATAAGCACCCAGTAACGGGGGAAAAAAATCCCCAGCTGTGCAGATCCAGTCCTACCACCCAGTTCAAAAAGGTACTCGTTGACGGCCCTTTGTTGTTGCAGCAGACGTTCCAACATAAGGAGCGTTGAATTCCAGCGAGTCTGGCTGTCAGAAATCAAACGCCTGACTGGCATGTTGTAGCGCTGCTGAATGTCAGCAAGGCGTGCCATGGCTGTGTAGGAACGTCTGAAATGGGCCGACACCTTTCTGGACTGGGTGAGAACGTCCTGGAATCCTGGGTACTTGGAGACAAAACGTTGGACTATTAAATTTAACACATGTGCCATGCAGGGCACATGTGTTAAATTGCCTAGTCTCAACGCTGCCAACAGATTGCTTCCATTGTCACACACCACTTTTCCGATCTGCAGTTGGTGTGGGGTCAGCCACCGATCGGCCTGTGACTGCAGAGATGACAGGAGTACAGATCCGGTATGGTTTTTGCTTTCCAGGCACGTCATCCCCAAGACAGCGTGACAACGGCGTACCTGGCACGTCGAATAGCCTAGGGGGAGCTGGGGGTGCACAGGTGTGGAGGAGGAGAAGGAGGACCCAGCAGCAGAGTAAGAAGAAGAAGAAGACGAGGTAGAGAGCGATGGAGGAGTAGAGGTGGTGGCAGAACCGCGTGCAATCCGTGGCGGTGACACCAACTCCACTGTTGTTGTTGAGCTACCCATTCCCTGCTTCCCAGCCATTACCAAGTTCACCCAGTGGGCAGTGTAGGTGACATACCTGCCCTGACCATGCTTGGAGGACCATGCGTCAGTAGTCATATGGACCTTTGGCCCAACACTAAGTGACAGAGATGCGGTAACTTGGCTCTGCACATGTTGGTACAGGTGTGGTATTCCCTTTTTAGAAAAAAAATTGCGGCTGGGTACCTTCCACTGCGGTGTCCCAATTGCTACAAATTTGCGGAAGGCCTCAGAGTCCACCAGCTGGTATGGTAAAAGCTGGCGGGCTAAGAGTGCAGACAAGCCAGCTGTCAGACGCCGGGCAAGGGGGGTGACAGTCAGACATTGGCTTCTTACGCTCAAACATGGCCTTCACAGAAACTTGGCTGGTGGCAGATGACTGGGAATGGGAACAGGTGGTCAAGGTGGAAGGCGGAGTGGAGGGTGGTTCAGACGGGTCAAGGAGAGCAGAGGTAGAGCAGTAAGATGCTGGACCAGAAGGAGTGTGGCTTTTAGTTTGCCTGTTGCCTTTGAGGTGTTGCTCCCAAAGTGCTTTGTGCTTGCCGCTCATGTGCCTTCGCATAGAAGTTGTACCTATGTGGCTGTTGGGCTTACCAAGGCTCAGTTTCTGACTGCACTCATTGCAAATTACAATGCTTTTGTCAGAGGCACACACATTAAAAAAATCCCACACTGCTGACTTTTTGGAAGTGTGCGATCTGGCGGTAACAGTAGAAGTTGGCGGAGTTGGCGGTATTGGCGGCAATGGCGGGTGCGTTGGCCGGCTGAACACAGGTGCCGATACATGTTGTTGCCCTGCTGATCCCTGCGGGCTGTCCTCCCTGCTTCTTCTAAGTCTTATTCTCCTACTGCCTCTCTGACTCTCCGTCTCTCCATCTGAACTACCCTCCTCTTGCTCTCTTCTACTAGGCACCCACAAAACATCAATCTCCTCATCATCATTCTCCTCAGATGCATCAATTTCTTCTGACACATCACAGAAGGAAGCAGCAGCGGGGACCTCCTCCTCATCACTCATTATGTCCATCTCTATCGTGTTCTCTGCCAGAATTAAATCTGGTGTAAGGTCCTCATCTCCTTCATCTTCTTCTGGCAATAATGGTTGCGCATTACTCAGTTCAAGAAACTCATTGGAAAATAACTCCTCTGACCCCAGTGAAGAAGGGGCACCGGTGGTGGAGGAAGTGTTACGTGGGGTGGCCATAGCAGTGGAGGATGAGGAGGATGTTGTGGTAAAGTTAGAAACGGTAGAGGATGGGGTGTGCTGTGTAAGCCAGTCAACTACCTCTTCAGCATTTTGGGAGTTCAGGGTCATTGGCTTTTTAAAACTGGGCAATTTGCTAGGGCCACAGGATTGCATAGCAGCACGGCCCCTAGCACGGCCTCTGCGTGGCGGCCTGCCTTTGCCTGGCATTATTTTTAAAAAAACAACAACAACAACAAAAACTCAGTTGGTTTTTCTGGAAACGATAATACACACAGCTAGATGGCGGGTTGAAGAAAACACTGTGCAAATAATGCCTACAAGGCCAACGTATACACTACTACAGCGGTGGATACGGATTACGTAAAATATATGAATGCTGCTTGAAAAAAGTGACTCCGGTGTTTTTTCTGGAGACGGTAATATTATGGATATTTAGACAGAATGGGAACAAGGTCACACAGCTCGATGGCGGGTTGAAGAAAACAGTGTGCAAATAATGCCTACAAGGCCAACGTATACACTACTACAGCGGTGGATACGGATTACGTAAAATATATGAATGCTGCTTGAAAAAAGTGACTCCGGTGTTTTTTCTGGAGACGGTAATATTATGGATATTTAGACAGAATGGGAACAAGGTCACACAGCTCGATGGCGGGTTGAAGAAAACAGTCTGCAAATAATGCCTACAAGGTCAACGTATACACTACTACAGCGGTGGATACGGATTACGTAAAATATATGAATGCTGCTTGAAAAAAGTAACTCAAGTGGTTTTTCTAGAGACGATAATATTATCAATATTTAGACAAAATGTGAACAAGCTCACACAGCTCGATGGCGGGTTGAAGAAAACACTGTGCAAATAATGCCTACAAGGCCAACGTATACACTACTACAGCGGTGGATACGGATTACGTAAAATATATGAATGCTGCTTGAAAAAAGTGACTCCGGTGTTTTTTCTGGAGACGGTAATATTATGGATATTTAGACAGAATGGGAACAAGGTCACACAGCTCGATGGCGGGTTGAAGAAAACAGTGTGCAAATAATGCCTACAAGGCCAACGTATACACTACTACAGCGGTGGATACGGATTACGTAAAATATATGAATGCTGCTTGAAAAAAGTGACTCCGGTGTTTTTTCTGGAGACGGTAATATTATGGATATTTAGACAGAATGTGAACAAGGTCACACAGCTCGATGGCGGGTTGAAGAAAACAGTGTGCAAATAATGCCTACAGGGCAAATAATGCCTAAAAGGTCAACTTATACACTACTACAGCGGTAGTAAAATAAAAAAAGTAAAATAAAAAAAAAATGAATATTAAAAAAAAAAAATTAAAGTTGGTGCTGCTGAACTACTAGGAGCAGCAGATTAGCACACCAGTCCCACTCCCCAACACTGCTAGACTAATAGCACTGGGCTCTTATAGTAGTAGTAGTAGTAGTAGTAGTAAAACAACAAAAAAATAAATAAAAGCAGTCCTTACAAGGACTACTGTTATTGCAGCAGTCAGCAGATGAGATCAGAAGCAGGACAGCTGCCCACTGCAGCTACATACAGAGCACTGCAGTAGAAGGTAGATTACTAGCCAGCAAAGCTACCTAAGCTTAAATGTCCCTCAAACCCCTGCAGACTTCTGTCCCTCCAATAACAGAGCAGTATCAAAACGATTACTAGCCAGCAAACTTTCAACTGTCCCTGAAATCACTAACAGGCAGCAGCTCTCTCCCTACACTATCTCTTCAGCACACACAGGCAGAGTGAAAAAACGCTGCAGGGCTTCGGTTTTTATAGGGAAGGGGAGTGGTCCAGGGGAGAGCTTCCTGATTGGCTGCCATGTACCTGCTGGTCTGGGGTGAGAGGGCAAAAAAAAGCGCCAACAATGGCGAACCCAAAATGGCGAACGTCGCGCGACGTTCGCGAACTTCCGGCGAGCGCGAACACCCGATGTTCGCGCGAACAAGTTCGCCGGCGAACAGTTCGCGACATCTCTAGTAGTTACATATGTTTTGTCTAAGGGCAAATGTCTTCAGTATTGAAGTAGTGTAGGTGGCTGGGCACACTAGGAGGCCCTTCCGCAGAAGCACCCAGTCACTGTTTCTTAACCATAGACGCACCGATAATATAATACGAAATTAATTTTCGTGCAATACTTGGTGTGTGTATGGTGGTAGACAAGCCGACAGATATCGGCAGAAGAGTTGGAAATCAGTCAGCTCATTGATTCGTTGGCCGAAAAATTTTGTTTAGATGCTTTTGAAGGCACCTGAACATCGTCCATTGTTAGTGCTGAATCATCAGATACAGGTACAATTCTATTGTTTCTACCTATATATCTGATGATTCAGCCCTACAGGTGTGTATTGAAATGAACAATTGTTCCAGGAAAGATCGTAATTGTAACGTTTATGGCCACCTTTAGCTGTGAGCCATACATGGATATAGATCTTAGAACAACACAATAAAGTTAGGTTTCTATGCAGATGAAATGAGGGACCTTGTAGCAGTGAAGTGGCCTGACAGTCTATAGGTACCACTGCTTATAATATATGAAGATTCATGGATACATATGTCTATGGAAAATAACTTTCAGAAACAATGTTATATAAAGAAATAAAAAAGAATGAATGGTTTAAGAATGTGCACCACTGCCCATAACCGTTGGACAGGGTCTTTATCCAAAGCAAACTTAGAAGAACCAGTTTAACGGGGGGGGGGGAAGACATCTATAGATTATTTTTAAAGGGGTTGTTCACCTTTTGAGTTAACTTTTAGTATGATGTAGAGAGTGATATTCTGAGATAATTTGCAATGGGGTTTTCATTTCTTATTATCTGTGGTTTTTAAGTTATTAAACTTTTTATTCAGCGGCTCTCCAGTTTCTCATTTCAGCAATCTGGTTGCTAGGGTCCAAGTTACCCTAGCAACTATGCACTGACTTGAATAAGAGACTATTATATGAACAGGAGAGGGATAGAAAGACAACTAATGAAAAGTAGCAATAACAATAAATTTGTAACCTTACAGAGCATTTGTTTTTATATGGGTCAGTGACCCCCATTTGAAAGCTGAAAAGGCTAAAAAAAAAAAAAAAGAAGGCAATTAATTCAAAAACTATAAAAAAAAAAAATTAATTTAGACCAATTGAAAACTTGCTTAGAATTATCCATTCTATAGCATACTAAAAATTTATTTAAGGGCTCTTACATATGTGCGTTTTTAGCTGCGCATTTAGCCACAGGGGAGCGCATGAGTAGATGCACTGAATTATTTTCAATGGGGCTGTATTCACACAGACGCATGTAAGCACCGAACGCAGGTTGGGACACAGCATGTTGCATTTTTCCTGTGTCTGTGTGAGTACAGCCCCATTGAATATAATTCAGTGCGTCTACTCCTGCGCTCCCCTGCGGCTAAATGCATGAAACAGAAACGCAGGGGAGCGCAGCTAAAAACGCTCGTCTGTAAGAGCACTTAGGATTGAGACACACAGGCAGATTCAGGGAGATTTAGTCACCTGGTGACTAATCGCCTCTTCGTCTGGGCGACAATCTCTCCGAACTGCCTTTGAGTGTCTTCCCGTCCGCTATAATGAAAAGTTGCCTGCGCTAAAGCACACGCGGTGCTTTGTTTTCCAAAGTCGCCCGAAGCTTCCTCGTGAAGCAACTTTGGGCGACTTTGGAAAACGAAGCACCGCGTGTGCTTTAGCGCAGGTGACTTTTCATTATAGCGGACTGGAAGACACGCAAAGGCAGTTCGGGGAGAATGTTGCCCAGAAGAAGAGGCGATTAGTCACCAGGTGACTAAATCTCCCTGAATCTGCCTGTGTGTCTCAATCCTAAGTGCTCTTACAGACGAGCGTTTTTAGCTGCGCTCCCCTGCGTTCCTGTTTCATGCATTTAGCCGCAGGGGAGCGCAGGAGTAGACGCACTGAATTATTATTCTTTCATTAAAGGGGTGGTTCACCTTTAGGGTTGTGACACACGGGCAGATTCGTTTTTAGCTGCGCATTTAGCCACAGGGGAGCGCATGAGTAGATGCACTGAATTATATTCAATGGGGCTGTACTCACACAGACACAGGAAAAATGCAACATGCTGTGTCCCAACCTGCGTTCGGTGCTTACATGCGTCTGTGTGAATACAGCCCCATTGAAAATAATTCAGTGCATCTACTCATGCGCTCCCCTGTGGCTAAATGCGCAGCTAAAAACGAATCTGCCCGTGTGTCACAACCCTAAAGGTGAACCACCCCTTTAATGAAAGAATAATAAGCTCCGTGGGCTTCTTTTTTAGTGCTAATTTGCACTAGTGCAGTTACCCACAGCAGCCAATTAGCATTTTGTTTTCGTCAGTCTATTACAATTTAGCAAATTAGATCGATTTGGTTAGGCTCCTCTGCCTTTTAGTTAAATGCATGTTACTTTTAACCATTTCCAGAAGAGCAGAAAAAAAAGACAAAAATATTCAATTAAAATCCCTGACTTGCCTCCACCTCAACCATCCCTCTGTGGTGACCATCGAGTAGCAGAGGGCCATGGAGACAAGCTGGTTAAAGCCTTGGGTTGATCAGGTATCAGAGAGCCCATATGTCACAAATATGTCCTTTCAATGTAACAGAAGAAGCTCCAGTTAAGTCTGCAACTTGAATAGAATACTGCATACAGTGTCTCTGCACCAGTGCTAGGGGGGTCTTATAAATCTGTAATCACCGAATAAATAATTATGCATCTAGATTTTAATTATAACTTGCTGGCGGCAATTCAGATTTAAACAGGGTCCACAATAAGGACTGTAAGCCAGATGCAAGAATTTCATATCCCTTCCGGCTTTGAGCAAATGAAAACATTGTTTAAAAAAAAAAAAAAATCTGCTTTACACGCTGGGCCTAAAAAGATGACTCAACCCAAGTGAAGAAACCATTTCCATAGTATGTCCTACCGTCGTAATTAAGCATTTGGGGAATTATAAGCAGCTATCATTCTGGATGCTATGCTAGACAAGAGTTTTTGCTTCACAAGTAATAATGCACTCCACGGTGAGAATGGGCTTTTGTTCTTGCAGAGAGAGAACAAGTTGTGCCAACAGTCTGATAACATGCAATTCTTAAAGGCTTGTCCTTTGAGATCCAACTCTGAAAAAATACAGCCCAAAGCCCTTCTTTGTCCAGCTATCTTATAGTGTCCCTTCAGAGGTTCCAGTTTCTACAGAGAAAGGCTAAATGGATATCATGTGACTGGAAGCACTTGAAGGAGCAAGCATGAACCATGAGAAAACCAATAATTTAGAGACTGTTTTGCCTTCTCCCCAGTTATTTTCATCTTCCCATTGTCCGTTGTACATTCAAATGTCATCCTAGATGGTCAGCCACTTCAGCTCCAACTGCCTTTTATGTCAAGAATGTTTCTTAGTGCATTAGGGGAGAACAAAGCCTGTCGAGGATTCTGGCTGCTGTCCTGATATTAATAATGCAGTATAACACAAGTAAGATATTCTCACTCTTGTGTATGAACTACAAAAACCCTAACAAAAGCAGGAACATTAACAATCAAGCACATTTGGAAAGATGGGACAAACATTCTAGATCTTACCAGAAGTTCTGTATCTGTTCTAGATTATAGTGACAGTTGTATACAGTCCTAAAGGCAAATATTTATTGATAGGGATTTGATAAAATTGTTTAATAGGTCACTTAGTAGGAAACCAATCCATTTTGACATGATTCGGGGAGAATAGTTGCCCCGACGACAAACCGCCTCTTCTTTGGGGCTACAATCTTCCCGAACTGCCTTTCCCTACCTTCCCGCCGGCTTTAATGAAAAATTGTGGGATGGCACTCGCGTTGCTTCGTTTTCCGAAGTCGCCACGAGTAACTTCGGGTGACTTCAGAAAATGAGCCGCGAGTGCCATCCTGGTGGTGGTTTTTCATTATAGCCGAATGGAAGGTAGGGGAAGGCAGTTCGGGGAGACTGTCGCCCCGAAGAAGAGGAGATTTGCAGACGGGGTGACTAATCTTCCCAAATCTGCCCGTGTGCCCTTACCCTAAATCTCAAACACTCCCCATTACTAATTAGCATTTGTAGGGCTCTTTTGTTCATTTTAGGGGGATCCCTTGATGCTGAAATTTGGTGGTTGATATCCTAAAGGAGAAACTTATAACGTTGTTCTAAATGAGACTTCCGTGTTTTTTTTTCCAAGCAGAAGACCCTAGATAAAGTACTGAGCGATGCATGAAAAGCCTACAAATGTTGGATTGCACCTCAATTCTTAAAGGAGAATTCAACCCGTAATAAAAAAAAAACCATCCCCCTACCCTTGGTAGACAACCCAACGATTGGAGTAAATTTCCGGTCCTGAACCACTGCGCATGCAGTGGTTCAGAGAATGTGCAGTTGTTCGGGACCGGAAGATTTACTCCAACTGTGCAAGCGCCGAAGATGTTGTCAAGACACGAAGATTACAGGAGAAGAAAAAGATGGCGCCTGTGAACTCAGAGACCAGAATCTGTACGGAGGGGTGAGTAAAAAATTAGGGGCATTTGCCCGGGGGGGGGGGGGTTATTACAGATTGAATTCTCCTTTAAAGGGGTGGTTCACATTAAGTTAACTTTCAGTATGTTAACGAATGGCTAATTCTAAGCAAATTTTCAATTGATCTTCATTCTTTATTATTTATAATTTTCCTTCTTCTGACTCTTTCCAGCTTTCAAATGGGGGTCACTGGCCCCATCTAAAACCAAGTGCTCTGTACGGCTATACATTTTTTGTTATTACTACTTTTTATTACACATATTTCTATTCAGACCCTTTCCTATTTATATTCCAGTCTCTTATTAAAATGAATTCATGGTTGTTAGGGTAATTTGGACTCTAACAACCAGACTGCCGAAATAGCAAACTGGAGAGCTGCTGAATAAAGACCCAAATAACTCAAAAACCACAAATAATAAAAAATGATTATCACTTTCTACATCATCATACAAGTGAATATTCAGGGGAACAACCCCTTTAACAATGAAAAATCTGGAAAAATATGAAAATTAATATATTTAAGAAAAATAAAAAAAATTAAGACCAATTACAAATTGATATAGAATACTGTCTACATCATACCAAAAGTGTTTTGTACGGTGAACTACCCATTTCAGTCGATGTCTAATAGTAACAGTCCACCCTTCCCTATTGAGTGTGAAGATGTAAAAAAATATATATATATATGGACTAACAGGTAGGTAGGATGTGTTGTTCAATTTCAACTATCAGGTTTTCTACAAATGTGCATGTGATGTGACCTTGTAAATAAGGCACATTTCATTTGAAGCCAATATTCAGTTGGAGACCCTTTAGAATGTATATGCAAGGCTGACTTCAAGGGTATATAAGACAACCATGACCCAGAAAAGGGAAACATTCTCAGCAAATGTATTTGTCTATAGTCTTGTGCCCAGAACGTACATGATTAACCCCCTGGCACTGACAGATTTGCATTGGAAGTTACTTTAAATAATTCATAATGTTGGCTACCCTGTGCAGCTGGATGGGTTGGAGATATGTCTACAGAGACTAAGCTTCTGGGAAAATGAGCATTATCCTGTCAATGAAGATGTAAACAGAATGCTCAGAGGCAGTCTTATTTGTGACATTACAAGCAGCTCAGGAAGAAGGAAGCCTGTAATTGTTGGATGTTCACAGATCAAGAATGAAGTTTCTGTTGCTACAAAACAAAGCAAGATCTTTATTAATGACACCAGTGTATTAGGGTTGGGTGACATCAGTTCAGGTTGAATAAAAGTAAGTTGATTAAAGTGTTGGTTGTAGTGCTATAACAGCTGCCAATATTTTGTTCTATAAGAGTGGTTACACCAACTAGGAAAATGTACATCTGAATGTGGAGCTGATAGAAACTAAGGACTTTCTTCCTTATTTGCCCTGTTCCATCCACCCACCACAAGAGTTATCAGCAGACAAAATGATAGGATAATAAAGGATTTCAAGATGCCTTCCTTTCAATAGACGAGAATTCAAAATCAGGACATTTTAGTCCATGCCCAAACCATGCATTGTTACCTCCATACCGCTGATTCTTTGGAATTCCTCCTATCACCTGGTCAGCACTGTTCCTTTAGGACAGCACAGTTTAGGATTCATCCACAGAAAATGGGACAACTGGAAGGGGGGGGGTTTGCATGATGGTCTATTGAAACTAATCCCCTGCGATGCCATGGCTAGATGAAGAGGTAGTATGGTGAAGACTCCTAACCAAATCTGAGCACGTACGACCGTATTTAGTTTTTTTTTGCCAGTTATAAATTGATGGAATATCCTATTGAATGTTTTTCTTTTCTGCATGCAAATATCGGTGACGTCTGGTGTGGGCACTAGTGATGGGTGAATTTGTCCCGTTTCACTTCACCCAGTGGGCATCATGAATAACAAAATAAAGAAGTCTCTGAAATAATTGTAAAAGCAAACAGTACTATTAGCTAGGAATGCACCAAATCCACTATTTTGGATTTGGCCGAACCCCCAGATCCTTGAAAGATTTGGACAAATACCAAACCTAATTCAACCCCTAATTTCCATATGCAAATCAGTGAGGGGGAAGAAAAAAGAGAGGCCAGGATGCGGCTAAAAATTTTTTACTTCCTTGTTTTGTGACGAAAAGTCACATGATTTTAAGGATTCAGATTCGGTTCAGCGAGGCACAAGGATTCAAATCAGAATCCTGCTGAAAAGGGCCGAATCCTGTCTGAAACGAATCCTGGATTCGGTGCATCCCTACTATTAGCAAACTAAATGGTCCCTGATTTCCTTTACATAATAATAAAAAATATTAGTAATATGATAATATCCAGATTTCAACCAGCCTCTCCCACTCCCATACATAAATGGAATGCAGCAATTCGTATTGCAGATAGGGCTTATTTGCAAAGACGGGTGCTAAGATTCTCTAGTGCAGTTGCATTTATCACATCTATAGTCTCACTCGGTTCTTATGAAACAATTTTGGAATTAGAAAAGTGTTTCAGGCAAATGTTTTTTACCCTAAAACTTGTGCCAATTGTTTCCCTGTTTGTACTGGAATCCTTGTAGGCAATAATATAAAGATATATCTTACCTCCATATGCACGTGTGCAAGGCAGTCATCAGTGTTTGCTGTTTGAAAGACTTTTGCTGAAACTATTGTTTTTCCCAAACACTCTCATACTTTCTCCAGCTTCAGGCTGTAACTTCACATTCGGTACCGTAAAAATGGAAGACACTGCGGGAAAATAGACATTGCGTTAAAGTTTAATGGAAATTTCTTGTTTTGCTTTTTCAAGTAGAACTGTCACCAAACTATTGTGGATGGTTAAATCTATTTCACAATATAAGTACCTCTGAATTGTTAGGAAAACGACGCTTATAAGTATGCTGCAAAAAATCCCAGGTTGTAAAAATTATTAGGATAAGGAAGAATGTGTAGGTAGTTTCCCCAGTGACTTGTAAGCAACATATTGCTCACCAACCCCTTGGATGTTGCTCCCAGTGGCCTCAAAGCACGTGATTATTTTTCAATTCCAGGCCTGGGGTAAAAATAGCCAATCACAGCCCTTATTTGGCACCCCAGGAACATTTTGCATGCTTGTGTTGCTGTCCCAACTCTTTTTGCAATTAAATGTAGCACACGGGTGAAAAGAGTTGGGGACCCCTGTCCTAGAACAACAAACTATTATGCTCACTCCCATGCAACATGAGAGAGTTGTTATGTAGCAGGGGAAAATGTTTTAAAATATAGCAAAAAAGAGTGCAATTTACATCTATGTCAGTTCTCCTGGTTGCCAGACTCTCTAATATAAAGTGTTACTGAACCAACTTACTGCAGCAGAACCTCCCTGAAAAATAAATGAATATGTGGGATGAAGTTTCTTTTTTTCTCAGTAATTACACAAGTTGTTCTCTGGAGCAATGCCATAATTCATTTTGAATGCGGAGATATACCATGTCAAATCTGACTTTGTATTGCCCAAGTTATTATATATCAACTGAAAGACACAGGTTAAGTAACGACAATATAGAGGTGTATTTACCATTGGCACTGGTGCAAGTGCTAAAGAACTAAGGGAGACCAAGGGGCAGATTTATCAAGGGTTCGAAGTGAAAATTTTAATTTTCAAATTCGAAATTCGAATTTTCAAGTTGTTCTAAGTGTAATTCAACCAGGGGATAGTTAAAGTTAGATTCGAGTTTTTTTTAAAAAAAAAATTAGAATTACGAAATTTAAAAATTTAAATTTAAGAATTAGAATTTGAATATTCGACGAATTGCTGTTTTAGCCTATGGGGGATGTTCTGGGATCAATTTGGAGTTGTTTGGAGACATCCTGAAAAGCATGGGGTTTTTTTCGGTGAAAAAACTCAAATCGAATTCGATTAAAATTTGATTCGAGTTTGCGGATCAACGCCATTCACCAGAATTTGAATTTTTTTTTGTTTTTTACCCAATGTCGAGTTCATGGGAGATTATGGGAGTTTTTACAAACTCCCATGAACTCTAAATTCGACCCTTGATAAATCTGCCCCTAAATGGCACCACTTAGGGGCCATGTATGAAGCACTGGCACCCATGTCAAGGTGCAACAAACATCATTCTTATTAATTGCCTGCAATGGGGATGCCCAATACCTTGCGCCACCTACTGGCCACACTCTTTACAGCATTGCTGAAAAATTTGTGGACACTGTTATCCATACATATTTTTTTTGCACCTTACTGTAAATAATATCCATCTGTACTGTCATCTTGCTCTGCTATGCTTGATACCTGCCACTTTTATATGGCCTACACTAAAGAGAAAACTTGACCCTTTAGAACATGGCATCCAAGAAAATCACCCTCCTGGCACAGTTCACAAAGCATTGCTCTGTATCCCAAGCCTGGCGTAGCTTACATATGTTTACAAGTATACTGCAATTCTGCAAGCCAAGTTCATATATATGGAAAGGGAAAGGCCTTATCCTACCGCCGAGTTTGTGTTTGCTAACGATTATCTGCCAGACACAGAAACCCTATTTCTGTAAACTTGAAATTTCACTAGAGGCATAGAACGCAAACCTTCCTTTAAAATATAATGATTTTTTCATCTTTATTCTCCCCCCTTCAAAAGGTTTCACTGCTCCTGATGTTTAACGTTATGCAAAGACGGGTTTCTGCCAATGAATATCGCCTTATGGTTATGCTTCTGCAAATAACCTGCTGTGAGCTGATAAAAGGATTAATGCAACCAAAATTCTTAATCTGTGAAATTACAAATTAAATTCTCATATTAAAAATACCACCCTGAGGTATTTTTTTGTGGTTTTAATTCCCCTCTGGTGTTCTGCATATATTGTGCGTGTTAATGACTAGGACACGTCTCTCCCGGCTGGCAGCCTGCTGCACAGTGATAATGTGCAGGCATTTATTTTACTGATGGAGCTGGAATTAACCACTGACTGATAAACTAAGTGGCAACTGGGTAATAACTTCATATTAAGTGAAAAGCACTACTAGAGAATACTGTATTCAGGGACTATCAAAATCCTAGCTGTGCTTAATCATTCATTCAGATCGGATTGAGATGTCACAAATGTAAAATGATCACAGTGGAGTGGTCTGGTATAAATGCTGAAGGGAAAAAAAAAAGAATGAATTAATTTTATTTTGTAAAGGGAGAGGCATTTGTAACCAACACTAGGGACTCATTTTAAGCACAATTAAACCACCAAGCAAAAGCCTGTTCTACTCTATGTGCTGCTGGATAAGAGCTGTATTTAGGGGGGCAGTTACGGGCTGCGTTGATACTCACACATCAGGGACTTAAGCAATGGAAACAGCAGACTAAGTTCTCTAAGGTTCAGTCAGGGCCATATACAAGTATGGGATCTTTTATCTGGAAACCAAATTTCAGATAGCTCTGAATTATGGGAAGGGCATCTCCCATAGACTCCATTTCAAGCAATTCATTCTATTTTCGTTTAAATAATTTCCCTTTTCTCTGTACTAATATAACACTGTTGGTCATTTAATATTCTCCTCCCTGCAAAAAAGTGCAACAATACAAAAGGGTGCAAGAGCGTGCCCCTTAATACTCTTGCACCGAGCACTTCTGCCTTGGGGGTATAAGTATAATGGATGCTATTGTCTTCTGAATTATTTAAAATGACAAAATTATTCCAAAGTTAAAAAAGAAACCTGACACGCATGTGTCATTAATACCGGTATGGGATCCAGAAACCCGTTATACAGAAAGTTCCGAATTACGGAAAGGCGGTCTTCCATAGACTCCATTTTATCCAAATAATCCAAATTCTTAAAAAATGATTTACTTTTTCTCTGTAATAATAAAACAGTACCTTGTACTTGATCCAAACTAAAATATAATTAATCCTTATTAGAGGCAAAACAATTCTATTGGGTGTAATGTTTACATAATTTTCTAGTAAACATAAGGTATGAAGATACAAATTACGGAAAGATTAGTTATCTGGAAAAACCCCAGGTCCCCAAGAATTCTGGATAACAGGTCCTATACAGGTACCTAAGTTTGTGGAAATACTGTCATCCTCTATGTTTCCTTTGATTCTTTTGGTTTCTTCTGACCTATATAGACTCTTTTTGTATATTACCAGCTGCCACTTTGTTATCATCATTAAAAGGAACAGTTCCGTGTAACAATAAAAACTGGGTAAATTGATAGGCTGTGCAAAATAAAAAATGTTTCTAATATAGTTAGTTAGCCAAAAATGTAATGTATAAAGGCTGGAGTGACTGGAGGTCTAACAGAACAGAACAGAACACTACTTCCTGCTTTTCAGATCTCTAACTCTGAGTTAGTCAGAGACTTGAAGGGGGGCCACATGGGACATAAATGTTCAGTGAGTTTGCAATTGATCCTCAGCATTCAGCTCAGATTCAAAATCGACAGTTATGAGCCATGTGCCCCCCTCAAGTCACTGATTGGTTACTGCCTGGTTTCTGTTATGTTAGACATCCAGTCACTCCAGCCTTTATACATTCCATTTTTGGATAACTAACTATATTAGAAACATTATTTTGCACAGCCTATTTACCTAGTTTTTTTTTTTTTTTTTACACTGAAAAATTTCTTTAAGTGGTTACTCATAAAAAAAAAAAATATTGGGTTCTTTAATAAATGTTTCACAAATAGTTTGTACAAGTTAATACAAGATTTAAATCAGTCTTATAGGACAATAAAGACAGTGTAAGTTTGATATTGCTAACAAGAAAGACTAATGGCTAAAGTTGCCATTAAAGTTTTATTCATTGTAATGCTGAAAATTTGAATCTTGCAAATAAGATGATGGTGTTAAGTGATTTTAGTGATGTCTTGTCCAATGAACATTTTGTGCAAAAGATTCTCTTCTTCTCTGACTCACATGGTCTCCCTTTTCCTGGTCCAGCTCACTACTGTATAACAAGCTATAACTTATGAATTACTGCTTATGTGCACTATAACCTATTAATTACTGTCCTTTGTGCATCCAAGTGTACCCAGGCCAAACGTGACACCCTTGTTGTGTTTATCTTCTTCACTATCCATGGGACACTGGCTTACAACAAAGCCTGGCCAAACACAGGAAAGTTCAGAGAAGAACACTACATGAAATGAGAAATACAAAGCAAGTGGAACAGTCTAAATTACTGCTTGGAGGGGGAGTGGCTTCCCCAAAATAATGCTTTCAGTTGCTTTCTTTTTATATAACCTTTGATCTGTAAGAATCAAATCCAGTAGACATGTTTGGGTGTATGTTTTAGCCGAATACACTGGTTTTTACAAGTACTGGAAACCAGCTGCTTAATTTATGTTGCGAATAATGCTTTCTTTAGTAGATGAGGCTCATGAAATGACCACCATGTCCTTCGTTTCTGCCACACTATGAGAAAGAATAGGGTGTTCTCCCCTTCTGGTTTCTTTGCAAAGTGGTTCTTATCATCTGGGTCTGAATTATCCAGCCTCTGTTATCTACTGACCTTCCAAGCTGACATTGAGCCTATCTCTGACTACTGATTTTGACATCTGAATTTTTGTGTACTCTACCTGGGAGGACCCATCTCCTGCCATTGCTCCATTGCCTCTCCTCCATCTATAGTGGATGGTATAGAAAAGGCTATGCCACCATGAATGCTCCTGTAGAGCTACCAATACCACCCTAGCTAAACAAACAGATTATTTTTGGAAACACTCGAAACACACAAATTACAGCAGAAATGTACTAAATGATATCTGATAATTTGTGGTCTTGGGTTGGAGTTACTGGACTAAATTGAGGTTTGAAGTTATAACACCCCCATGCAGTAAATTCTACTTGCTTATTGTCAACCCAAAGAGCTTGCAATCCATGTGTGGCTTTTTAAATGAACTAACTTACAGTATCTTTGATTCTATACTATATCTTTGATTTTATATTTATAGTCTTCCAAGAACGTTTCATCCCCCTCTACTTCTTTAGAACTGTTCAGTATAAAAATAATTTTAAACACAGTTTTTTCAAAAATTACAAACAGTAAAAAAAAAATATATATTATTTGAACCGTCTTTGCGTTTTTCTGGATGTCACACTGTGTTAAATCAAGAGGGATAAGATTCTTCATTGAAAATTCAAAGAATCTGAAATGCTTGATACTTATTTCTATATTTGTGTTTTTCGTTGCTTGAGGGAGAGCATACAAGAGTTTCCATTTACTTCTGAATAATCTGTATGCTCTTCACAAATGTCACTCTAGCAACAAAACCGTCTTCTTCCAAATTGTTTTCCTTGCCTTACCCTTCATGTTGAGCACATATTCTTGGGTTATTAATGTTTTTTTCACACATTTTAAAGGACTCTCTGATATAGTTTTTTAAATGGACAACGATGGGTTCTTGCTATTCCTTGGCATTGGAAAAACGATGGCTTGACTTTTAAGAGGACCCTTTTTATTGTACAAAAGCTATGCATTAAAAATATTGATAATATTATAAAATATTGTAATATTGTTGGTATAGATACAGTGCATGTTACAATATATATGCTTTCTCATACAGTTCTAGCAGGTTCATGAGCTCATTAGCATGGTCAGTCAAATGAGGGTAGAGGTACTGATTTTCTTCCAGTGAGTAGTGATGGGGAATCTCGTTTTTGACGCCGGCGGGCGTTTTTGATGCCGGCGGACGTTTTTTTTCGATGCGGCGGAAATTTTTTTTTGACGCCGCCGAATTTTTGCCGGCGTTTTGCGAATTTATTCGGTGGCGGCGAATCGCGAAAATTCGGCAGATGGCAAATTAAAGATGGGAAATGTAAAATTGGTATAGGGTAGGAAGGGGCAAAATGGCAAAAGGTAGTAAGACTGAGAGGGTATGATAAACACAGGCAAATAAGAACAGGTGCAAAAGAAAAGGGCTGTACTAAATTCCCATCCATAGACCCCCAATAGGGGCAGGTTCTTCTGCAGTTGCTCCACCAATATTCTAGCATTTTTACACCACTGACCAATTTAGAAAGCACAGCCCCCAAAGTAATTCAAATATAATGACTGCTGCTAAATTAGTCAAAAAGGCGATAAAATATGGGATATTAACTTTCTTCGCCATCAGAAGAGCCCTTGAACATTAACTACACATGCAGCGGAGAACAAATGGAAAGAACTTCAGTTTATATGACCCAAAGGGGAAGTATCTAAGGACAGCTAGTGCCTGCTAATTAAGGCCGTGATATAAAAATGGATATTAAGCTGGGGAAATGAGGATTCAGGATTCTGATTCTTAGATTAATTTATTTGACACAGGCATGAAATGTTTCTCAAATATCTCTTCGGGGTGAAATAAATGTAGAAACAGTCTTAACAATAAAATAACGGATCTAAGAAAAGTGAGAAAAAGCAGAAAGGAACACGGCAGTGTACTTACTGTCACTTAGCTCCCATAGCCGGGGAGGGAGATCACTGAAATAATCATGGTTCAGAGCAGCTTGCGCCGACAGTCTGTTCTTTGGAAAACACTGGAGCAGCTTGGAGGCTAGATCTTCTGCATGATTCACATAGCTCAGCCTGCAAAGCATGACAAAAGAATCAAACACATCAGTGCATACAGGAATCAAAAAGAAAATATACCACTTTAGACTTCCAAGTTTTATGGTTTGTACTACCTGCAGATATTTACATAACCTGCTATAACTGGGGAGATCCAATCATAATCCTTTATAAATCTGAAGACCTTTTTGAGCATAATTTGCCATTTATACAGGCACGAGATCTAATTTGGTACTTTGCAAAATTTTCTGTCTCTGTCTGTAACAGGCAACCTTTTAAAACCGTATAGAAAAACATTATGGGGTCTATTTATTATGCTATGTAAAACGTAATTTGACAGAAAAACAGTGTAAAAAGCTGTTTAAGATAGATACCGAAAGTGTGTTATTTTATGCCATGCGAATGCCAGATTTGCGCCAGTATTTTACACTGCTTCAGACCTTTGTAAATAAATTCTGGTTGGAAATTTGCTCAAAGAAAAAGCGCATAAATAATGCCATTTTTACGCCGTTTTTACATGGCGATGCCTGGCAAATTATTCCTCCGTTTTTTACACCACATAAAAAATATACCCTTGTTGATGGGTTTTGCTTTTCCCTTCCAGTCTGGGACCAGCTGCCATATAAGTAATATTATATGTATGTATAAAGAAATGTACAACTGCAGGGTGTCTAGTTGCTTTGCTCTAGGTAGATGATCCAGTGAGATGGTGGGAGATCTGTAGAAATATCTTAAGAAGCATAGGGCTTTATTAGCTGGTAAACAGCAGAGTAGCCCTATGCCCCAATTTTACATTCCATTACAGTCCATCAAACCCTCCAACTGAACCGCATACAAAGGAAGGCAAACTGTGGTCCTTCAATGTATGAAGTATATGTATATCTTGTATCCCATTGCCCTCGACTTAATCCTTTATGTTTGCAGTAGTTTTCCTGTTTCTCTGCTACCATGTTACACATACAAATAGTAAGAAGAGCTGCTTCGAAACTTCTTTACACAACAAAAAGAAATAAAACCTTTTTTCTAGGTAATGTAGATGGAAAAGTTAGGAAGAAACAAGTAATAAAAGGAACACATGACTCTGCTGCATAATAGAGACCCCTGCAACAGTCCAAGTCTGGATTCTAACTATACAGCTGTGAGATAAATGGTATCCAGATGTCTAATCTATTGCATCTAATACTGTCTAAAACTGCCTAACTCATAAGTAAATGATATGCTAAAGACCTCAGATTTCATGCAGAATTAGAGCTGGACCAAGGAGCTTTGGCACTAAACACAAGGGTGGTTATTTGAGCCCTCATGCTTATTGCTTAACCCTGTCTGGAAGAGTTAGAGGAGAACACAGACCAGGTAATACTAAAGATGAACAGCTCAATGAGTATGTTGCTGTGCACAACACAAGGCATGTTCCTCTGTTTCTTACATCTAGTTCCAGGCATGTAAGGAAGACAAAAATGGGCATTGTGCTCCATATTCGCTCTTGAGGATGGTGACCCTCAGTATTTGTTTAGATTAATTTCTATTTATTAAACTCCAGGCACATGTTTCAGTTTTTTTGAACAATGACCAACGTCCAGCTCCTAAGCAACTTGTTTCATTGAAAATAATTGGTATTTCAGAAATTTTGTAACAGGTCAGAACTTGTTTGTGAAGATTGTCATTCATCCGGGTCATGGTATATCTATAGAAATAAATCAGCATAATCTGATAAACAGATTATGCTGATTGCAGCAACATTCCAGAGGATATATAGAGAAGCAAGATCCTATGTACAAGTTATTCTGAATTGAGAAAGCCAGTTGGATGACTGGTGAAACTTCATCAAGGAAAAAACACAGCATGTCCAGTCGATTTGACTCATTTCTACAGATATACCATGACCTGGATGAATGAGAATCTTCACAAACAGGTCAGAACTTGGTCAAGCATGTCAGATGCTTTCTCTGGTTCAAACACTGATGGCCTCTGTTGATATGCTATGCAATAACAACCTTCTAATTTCACATGGTAGTATACAGCAGCCTCCAAATGTATTGTTATTGCTACTTTTTATTACTCATCTTTGTATTCAGGCCTCTCCTATTCATATTCCAGTCTTTTATTCAAATTTATTCAAATAAATAAATGTGTAAATAAGCAATACTCAATTGAAAAGCCAATGTTTATAAACATCTAAAAGAGAAGTTCTTCTAAAGAAGACATTTCTGACATAATTATGGGCTGTTGTGGTCTACTAGTCAACGGGTCAAGATTAAGGTAGATCACAATCTCTACTGTACCCTCCATATCCCTAACCTTCTAATGTTTCCCGAGACTCACGTGGGTTCTACAAACAGCAGTATCACCGAAAAAGAAAACGGTCACTAAAGAATACCCCACTACAAGAATTCAGCACGACGTGACAGCAAATTTACGGGGTTATTTATCAAAGGTGGAATTTTAGAGCTTTGTGAGGTTTATTATACCTCAAATTAACTCACAATTCCAATGGTTTCTAATTTAAGAAAAAAACTTGAATGTAAATAACTCGAATCAGTGTAGTCAGGGTGAGAAACTTGAATATTTGAATTGATAAGAGTTTTTGGTTGAAATAACCTTGAATTGCTCGAATATTCGAGAGAAACCCACCGAAAAAACTCGAACATCATGTAGGCTACAAACATCTTCAAATGGTTTAAGGGACCTCTGCCATTGACTTCTACATGATCTCAACAGGTTTTAAATGGCGTATTTTTGGATTCAAGCTATTTCCAGCTTCAGCGTTTAAGAACTCTTTAAACATTTGAGATTGTTAAAAAAACCTCTACATTTTTTTAAAAAAAAACTAATTAGAATTCTGACTGAAAAATACCCTAGAAAACTCAAATTTTTCAAGGACAAAACAACGCGGCCTTTGATAGATAACCCCCTAAAACTTATATACCCTTCAACTGTAAAACTGCCAGCTGACTATACTTAGTAAGCATCACTTAGGTGTATCAAGAAATCTCTTGTAGTAGTACATGCAAATTCATAATGAAAAGTAGTATTTATTATAGAATAAGTATTTTGAGCAGAATTTTATACAGAATAAATGACATTTTTGAAACCTTTGATCCGAATACGTGCGTACAAAAAAACCAAGAAAATATGTGCTACCACTGATCAAGATGACAGAGATTTTATTCCATTGTGCAACTTCATTATACAGGGGTAGGGGTACAATCATCAAAGTTAATACAGGTATGGGACCTGTTATCCAGAATGCTTGGTACCTGGGGGCAAATTTACTAAAGGGCGAAGTGGCTGATGCTAGCGAAAATTCGTTAGATTGAAGTCATTTCGTTTACTAATGGTTGCTGGCGTAAATTCGCTAGCGAAGTGGACCTACTCTAGTGCTTCTTTGCACCCTTACACCAGGTGAAGTTGCACTATGGCGAAGGGACCTAACTACGCTAATTCACTAACCTGCAGATTTTCATGAACGTTACCTCTTGCGCCAGACTTTACTTCACCACTTCAGACCAGGCGAAGTGCAATAGAGTAGATAGGGATGCTTCAAAAATAGTTGAAGTCCCAAAAAACTCTGGCGTCTTTTTACTTTTTTTTTTTTAAGGGTGGTAGGCTGAAAAAGAGCGAACTCTCCTCCCCCCCCCTACATTTGATAACATATGGCACCTAAACTATACAGTGGGCACATATGTAGGGCATTAAGGTTCCCTGGCCTTGTGTAGTGTAATGTGTTTTCTGCTGCATATACGGACATTGTACTTTAACTGCATGCCGTATGCAGATTTCCGATCGCTAACTTCAAACCGATGATTGTAACATTGCTAGCGCAACTTCGCAAATGATCGGTAACTTCCATGATTTGGATCTTCATACCTTAAGTCTACTAAAAAATCATGTAAACATTAAATAAACCCAATTGGTTGGTTTTGCTTCCAATAAGGATTAACTATTACTGAGAAAAAAAGATTAAATTAATTATTACAGAAAAAAAAGAAAATCATTTTAAAAATTTTGGATTATTTGGATAAAATGAAGTCTACGGGAGATAGCCTTTCCGTCATTCAGAGCTTTGTTGATAACGGGTCCTGTATAACAGATCCCATAACTGAATTTTGAATTTATTGTTGTAAATAAACCCCTGATTTAAGCTCTAAACTGTTCATGGCTGAGGACATCTTTGGGTATTCTGGGTGGTTTTATGAAGAAGAGAAGTCAAATGGGAAAACATACTTTTGGACTTTTACACATTTAAATGCAGAACTTTCTATATTTAACAGCATCCCACACTTCCTTTTTTAAATATTCTTAGCAAAAGGGGTTCTAGTTTAAGCTCAGCTGTTAATATATTAATTTTGTCATATGTTTTTCTAGAATTCCATATCTAAATCAGTCTGTTAATTATTTTAATCCTGCATTTACATGAACAGTGGATTTCAGGATCTCATGCCATTGTGGCCAGAATGTAATCATTTAATTACACTCCAATACACAAGCAAAACAATGACTTTCTTTCAAAATGTGAATAAATCCCTTTATACAAAACAAGCCTACCTAATTCTATACATTGCACAACGTTTGCAGGGAGAAATATAATTGCTCATAGTGACCCTTTAACATTGAGCAGACTGGTAACTTTACCCTTCTAAGAATGCGTGAGACTTGGGGTTTTGCAGATAAGGGGGTCTTTCCATAATTTAGATAAACGTACGTTGTCTATCAAAAAATAATTTAAACATTAAATAATCCCATTAGGATTTTTTACTTCCAATGAAGTATAATTATATAATACACAAAAGCCATGAATATCCTGTAAATTATATCCTTATAAACGGTGACTAGTGATGTCATCAGTTATAAACGGTGAGTAGTGATGTAATTTCTGTCACATGACTCACTAAAATTTGTGTATTATAATTAATAAAGTACCCCCAGTTGTAAAATATGAGGATATTAGAAGTTACCTCGGAGTTCCATGACCTGTATAAAAACACTCGGCCTTCGGCCTCGTGTTTTTATATGGTCATGAAACTCCTCGGTAACTTATAATATCCTTATATTTTACAAGAGGGGGTACTTTATTCACTATATCTTCGTTAGGATCAAGTACAAGGCACTGTTCTATTATAGAGAAAAATCATTTTTAAAAATGTGAATTATTTCATTGTAATGGAGTCTATGGGAGACGGCCTTTCCGTAATTTGGCGCTTTCTGGATAACGGGTTTCTGGATAATGGATCCTACACCTATACTGCCGTGGCTAACTTTTTTTTTTTCATTCCAGGGAAGCTCAGTGGCAACCTGCATCTTTCCTACTACAGGTATGGGACCTGTTATCCAGAATGCTCGGGACCTGGGGTTTTCCGGATAACGGATCTTTCCATAATTTGGGTCTTCATGCCTTAAGTCTACTAGAAATAATTTAAACATTAAATAAACCCAACAGGTTGGTTTTGCTTCCAATAAGGATTAATTATATCTTAGTTGGGATCAAGTACAAGCTACTGTTTTATTATTACAGAGAAAAAGGCAATCATTTTTTAAAAATTGGATTATTTGGATAAAATGGAGTCTATGGGAAACAGCCATTCCGTAATTCGGAGCTTTCTGGATATCGGGTTTCCGGATAAGGGATCCTATACCTGTACATTGGCAAAGTCCTGACCTTTAGAAACTTCTGCCCAAGGTCATAGCTTTCTCTCTCAACATCTAAAAAAACATTTCACCCTATTCTGTCTAGACTGCCAGAATTTGCTTCTGTCTGGCATAACTTCTCCTATATGAAACCTCCATAACCCATCCAATATTCAATATAAAGGTGTATTTGTCTTTCTCTGAACATTAAACCCATTCAAAAGTCATTTCCACTAGACAAATCATTAAGAAATGTTTCATAGAATTGAATTGTGTTGTCTATACTTTGGTAGGTAGCCGAGGGGTTATGAATATATATATATATATATATATATATATATATATATATATATATATATATATATATATATATATATATATATATATATATATATATATTGTCGTTTAGCTTTTATAATTCTTTACTTATAAACTCAAATTATTAATGAATAAACCTCAGAGGCAACCAGCCTTATTAGTCAAACCCGTAATAGTATAAAAACGTCCTTCAGTCATTTCGCCGTATTTACGGTAAACAGGGACCAGTGTTTGCCAAAACTAATATTTTTCAGTGTTGAAGAAAGACAGCATGGTATTAGACACACTATGGTTTAATTCACAATCTTTTTGTTTTATGGTTAATATTCAGCACATTGCACTTAAATCGTCCTGAACTGCTGCTCAGAACATAGAGACGCAAGCATATTTTTCTACATTTTCTACATTTATACCAGGGTGGGAAGAGCATTCAATTTGATGTCATGTTGTAAAACATAATATCATAATGTAGCTGATTAAAAAAATCTCTACTTAGAACTTGAGAATTTTTTGAAGACTGGCTGGTATCTTTACGTGTTAGGCCTCGGGAGGCTCTCTAGGCTTCACATTGGAAGTATACTAATGGGCTTCTTGCTGTATTCCCCTGCAACATCATTAAGGCCAACTGCAGGCAATCAATGAATCAAACAGTTATATAAACTAGCCTTTTCCCATATTATTTGCTTGATTATTAGGCTCCCGGGCTGTGATCTGCTTTTGTGTGTGTTCCTGAGTTCCAGCCTCTTGTTACTTATTGAGTATCCTGTGATTAGGGTTCTGTCCTTGCTTTGGTTCCATAGTTTAGCTTGGTTTAGGATTCTGCTATTTGACTGCTTATTACCCTTATATCGGGACCTTTTCCTGGACTTGGTTAGTTATCTGCTGCCTGCTTTGTTCACTGTACTATTTCTCCTTGAGGACTCTTGTAGTTGAATGCATTTTGTGGTGTCAGCCTCATTGCACCCCTCCTAATGGTTTAAAATTTACTTGGTTTATTAAATTTTTTTTTAATTCTTACCAAATGGGACAGTCTTGAGCCTTAGGATAATGGCCCAAGGGGCACTTGCAGGCACTTTGGGCAGCAACTTTTTAAATATCTCAAACTCGCAGCAACAAATTGGCCAAATCCAACCCCTATAGACTTGGATTAAAATTGATTGACAAGCACTTGCGTTAGCACTTCTCTTCTGATTGAATACACATCAGTGCACTTTTACATGAAACTACTAGAGGCACATTTACTAAGCTCGAGTGAAGGATTCGAATGAAAAAAAACGAATTTCTAAGTATTTTTTTGGGTACTTCGACCATCGAATAGGCTACTACGAAATTCGACTTCGACTCTGATTCGAACTAAAAATCGTTCGACTATTCGACCATTCGATAGTCGAAGTACTGTCCCTTTAAAAAATACTTTGACTACATACTTCGGCAGTTTAAACCTACCGAGGTACAACGTTAGCCTATGGGGACCTTCCCCATCACTTTTCTAAGCTTTTTTTGATAGAAGAAAAATCCTTCGATCGATTAAAATTGTTCGAAGGATTTTATCGTTCGATCGAACGATTTTTATTTGATCGTAGGATTTGCGCTAAAAACCTTTGAATTAAGATATTCGAATTCAAAGGATTTTACTTCGAGGGTTTATTAACCCTCGATATTCGACCCTTAGTAAAAGTGCCCCCTAGTGTTGGCACAAGTGCTTGCAAGTGGTTTCTATACAACTTTATACAGCATGTTTTTACATTGCCTGAAAGCACACTAAATGCAGTTACCCTTAAATAAACCTTTAATATGATGTTGAGAGTAATTTTTTGAGACAATTTGCAATTGGTTTTCATTTTTTATTATTTGTGTTTTTTGAGTCCAGTTTGCAATTTCAGCAATCTAGTAGATAGGGTCCAAATTACCCTAGCAACCATGCACTGATTTGAATAAGAGACTGGAATATGAACAGGAGAAGCCTGAATAGAAAGCCGAGGAATACAAAGTAGCAATAACAATATATATGTAGTCTTACAGAGTGTTTTTAGATGGACCCCCAGAAAGAGTTATAAAGAGTCAGAAAAAGAATAAGGCAAATAATTCAAAAACTATAGAAAAAAAAATAATGACGGCCAATTAAAAAGTTACTTAGAATTAGCTATTCTATGACATACTAGAATTTAACTTGAAGGTGAAACACCCCATTAATTTTCTAATACTAATTAGCCTGTATAACAGAAATTATAACTCAAGGAACAAATTATCACTGTAGAATGCAAGAGGCTAGTAACTGACCCTGGTGTTGCTTCTCAACATTTCTTAGATATAATTATTATTTAAGTTTCTGCTTTATGAAGAAGAAAAACAGTTAGGGGCACATTTACTTAGCTCGAGCGAAGGAATAGAATAAAAAATACTTCGAATTTTGAAGTATTTTTTTGTCTACTTCGACCTTCGACTACGACTTTGAATCGAACTAAAAACCATCGAATTGGCTATTCGACCATTTGATAGCCGAAGTACTGTCTCTTTAAAAAAAACTACTTTGCCACCTAAAAGCTACCGAGCATCAATGTTAGCCTATGGGGAAGGTCCCCATAGGCTTTCCTAGGTTTTTTTGATTGAAGGAAAATCATTCTATCGATGGATTAAAATCCTTCGAATCTTTCAATTCGAAGGATTTAATTGTTCGATCGAAAGATTTTTCCTTTGATCATACGAACGAAGGAAAAGCGGTAAATCCTTCGACTTCGATATTTGAAGTTGAAGGATTTTACGTTGACGGTCGAATATCGAGGGTTAATTAACCCTCGATATTCGACCCTCAATGTGCTAAATATTTTTCCACACATTTCACTTCTAGTCCCACATAGTGTATAATAGAAAGGTCCACTCAAATTGGATTTCAGACAAAGGTGCCCATTTACATACGTAGGTGTCCCATTAAAGTCCACAGCCAGGCAGACAAATACAATCATGTAATCATTGCTCTGCTTGATCCAAATACATTATTGAATTTGATAATCAAATATATTTTAAAAAATACATTTTATACTCATAAAACTATACTTTTGTGGGATATTTATGGATATTGGGGATTATGGGGAACTGGATAAATGAGACCCAACATTATTTAAATGTTTGGAGATTTAGGGGCAGATTTATCAAGGGTCAAATTTTGACGTAATGGGAGTTTTTTCCCATAACTTCGAAATTCGAAGAAAAATAGACCAATCGAAATTTATTAAAAAGATCTAATTTTTTTTTTCTGCGGGTGAATAGGCCGTATTCGAATTGAAGTAAGATTGTATACGGTCATTCGATTCGAAGTATTCAAAAAAAAAAAACTTAGATTTTTCAAAGTCCACCATTTGACCCAATATAGGTTCTAGGAGGTCCCCTGTAGGCTAAAACAGCAATTCGGCAGGTTTTAGATGGTGAATGTTCGAAGTCGAAGTTTTAAAAAGACAGTACATGATAAATTTCGATATTCGAGTAGTCACATTTTTTATCAAATTCAAATCAAATTTTGGCCTATTCAATAGTCGAAGTACACAAAAATATCTCGAAACTCGGCAGGTTTTACACGGCGAATGGTCAAAGTCGAAGTTTTAAGGAGACAGTAAATGATAAATATCGATATTCGAATAATCTAAATTTTTTCAAAATCAAATCGAATTTTGGCCTATTCAATAGTCAAAGTACACAAAAATAGCTCAAAATTTAAATTTTTTTACTTCTAATTTTCACTTCGACCCTTGATAAATCTGCCACATAGTATTTAACAAAGACCATTGCACTGGAATATTCAGTTTTATTTAAAATCTCATTAAAAATTAGCCTTAATGTGAAAGAAAAAGATCTATGTTCTCAATCCCCCTTTCTCTAAGAACTGAATATACAAGAGATAGAGATGCTGTAAATGATTTAACAAACATATCAGATTTTTCATGTAATGCTTTTTACAGGCTTAAACTGAACGGAGTAAAGAGAAAATCACCTTTTACAGCAGGGTTCGTAAATGAAATATATATTTTGTTAGGGTTTTTAGCAGACGGCATGGTGAATTTATATCATCTCTGCTGAATCTTGGCAAAGGATAAAAGGGGGAATAAATGCACCAGTGCATTTAACATTCCACAGAATTCTCTCTTCACATTTTTATTTCCTCCCTTTATGGACTACAGCCAACATAACAAAAAAGGGAAGAAAAAAAAAAAAAAAGAGACAAATTCTGAAAGCATGCCATGTGGTCAGGGTGATTTTCTTTGTCAACACCCTTGACTGTTAATTCCATGGAAAGTTTACTAAGCCTTAACATGAAAGTACCTGTTCTGAGGCTGGAGCTGGTGCAATTACGTATAAGTAAGCAAAGGTTCCCACCCAATATTTGGACACAAGTTGGTGAAAAATAAATACCCCTTCCTATATCTGTCATCTCTCTTTCCTATTGATAACACTGATATAGAGGGCAGGTTATCCAAAATGCTCAGTAACTGGGGTTTTCTGGATAAAAGATCTTTATGTTATTTGGATCTTCATACCTTATGTCTACTAGAAAATCATGTAAACATTAAATAACCCCAAAAGGCTGGTTTTGCTTCCAATAAGGATTAATTTGTTTGGATCAAATACAAGGTACTGTTTTATTATAACAGAAAAAAAAGGAAATCATTATTAAAAATTTGGATTATTTGGATAGGTTTTCTGGATAATAGGTTTTGGGATAACTGATCTCATACCTGTACTAGTTTTATCTGTCAGACCATTAGATGCCAGTATTCAATCCTGCACCAAAAATAAACATATTTGCATATTCACTGGAGGTCACAGTTTTACTGGAGTCTATGGACAAAATGTAATTGGTTGCTCAGATAAGAAATACTACTGGGACTAAAGATAAAAAAACAAACAAAAATATTTAGATAAAGCACACTGGGCCAGTGTTTTCGGATCTGTAAAGGAAATCCCAAAAAAGACAATTAGGTGCCTTTAAATACCTGCACATTAAAGGAACAGTGTAAAAATAAAAACTGGGTAAAAATATAGTATATGCAAAATAAAAAATGTTTTGAATATAGTTAGTTAGCCAAAAATATAATGTATAAAGGCTGGATTGACTGGATGTCTAACATAATAGCCAGATCACTACTACCTGCTTTTCACCTCTCTAACTTAGTCAGTGTTAGTTAGTCAGTGACTTTAAGGGGGGCAACATGGGACAAAATTGTTCAGTGAGTTTGCAACTGATCTTTAGCATTCAGCTCAGATTCAGAAGCAACAGTTATGACCCAAGTCACTTACTGGTTACTGCCTGGTAACCAATGAGTGGAAACCAAGAGAGCTGCAAAGCAGGAAGTAGTGTTCTGGCTATTATGTTAGCCATCCAGTCACTCCAGCCTTTATACATTACATTTTTTGCTAACTAAGGGGGAAATTCACTAAAGGGCGAAGTGACTAACATTAGTGAATATTCGTCAGCTTCATTTCGGGACTTCGAAGATTTACTAATGGGCACCGGCGTAAATTCGCTAGCAAAGGAGATAGACTGTAGCGCTACTTTGCACTCTAACGCCAATTTCATTAACTCACTAAGATGCGGATTTTACTGAACGTTACCTCTTGTGCCAGACTTGCCTTCGCCACGTCAGACCAGGCGAAGTGCAATAGAGTAGATAGGAGTTCCTCAAAAAAAAAATTGAAAATTGAAAATTGAAAAAGTCCCAAAAAACGCTGACGACTTCATCTTTCAGAGTGAGAGGCTGCAAAAGATCGTAAATTTTTTTTAGGGTACCCAGCTTCCCCCCTACATTTCCAAACATATGGCACATAAACTATACTGTGGGATTATGTGTAGGGCAATATAACAACTCTATTTTCTTTTATTAACATGGGCTTGTGTAGTGGAATGTATTTGCTGCAACATATACGTCCATTGAAATTTAATTTCCAGCTGTATGCAAATTAACCAACGCTAGAGCAACTTTGCTTGCCGAATTAACACAACGAAACTTCGCCATCGTTCGGCTCCCTGGACGCAACTTCACATTTTAGTAAATTAGGGTTGTCCTGGCAAATTTTTGCCTGGCGAAGTGTGGTGATGTGAGCGAAGCCGTAGCTGGCGAATTTCAGCAGGTTAGTAAATTTGCCCCTAACCATATTAGAAACATTTTTAATTTCGCAGCCTATTTACCCAGTTTTTATTCTTACGCTGAACTGTTCCTTTAATTTGCAGGTATTTAAATGCCCCTGTGTGTGTTTTTTAGGATTTGTGTTACATATCTATGAATGTTTACCAAAATATGAAAACACTGGCCCAGCATGCTTTAGCTACATATTTTTGTTTGTTTTTTATATCATTAGCCCTGTACTATTTCTTATCTGAGCAAACAATTAAATTTTGTCCATGGATTTCAGTAAAACTGTGACCTCCAGTGGATATGCAAATATGTTTATATTTAGTGAAGGATTGCCAATCAGCTGGGCATCTACTGGTCTGACAGATAAAATAATACAGGTATGGGATCTGTTATCCCGAAACCCATTATCCTGAAAGCTCAGAATTACAGAAAGGTCGTCTCCTATCCGAATAATCCAAATTTTTACTAAGGATTTCTTTTTCCCAGTTTTAATTTTTATAGTGAACAATTCCTTTAAAATGCATCTCTCAAAGTCTAAAGACTATAACAGATCTAAAACAGATATATATGATCAGGTGCAGGCTCCTTTTATGGGTATATTTATGTACCATGTACAATATTCACATACACACATGAACACACACCATTCTTTGTGTGCAGCAACAATCTTGCATAAGAAATGCTGACATCTGTTCAGAGAGAAAACCTATAGATCATTTATCGTATATGAATAAACAATACGCTATCAAGCTATTGCTTTTATGCAAGCCTTAGAGGTGGCAGAAGGAGCTAATTATTAGGGGTCCAGCAGCTGTCAGTTTAGTACATAGCCAAGAGCATGCAAGTCTTATAAGTGTTGCAACATATGGACTGTAGCTTTAAAAATAAATAAGCTCCTGCATAAGTCATAGAAAGAAAAAAGTACAAGGAGCAAAATATGGCCAAGAAGTAGGGTTGCCACCTTTTTCTTTGGAGAGATCCGGATGGGGTGGTGACACCAGGGGGGCTGGGTTGTGCCTGTTTGTGGGGTGTGGTTATGACGTATATAGGGCAGGCTTTGACGCAGTGGCCTGTGATTGGATGCATTTTGTGTCAAGTACGGGGACAGTCCTGATGTCTAAAAAATTGGACTGTCCGGTTCAAACGGGATAGGGGGCAAGCCTACCAACCAAGAGGTTAAGGAGCTTGTGGTGTAAAAAAAGATAACATACATGAACTGTGTTAGACATAGACAGACAGAGTGAAACCTTATAATTTACTAGATTATAAAACACCAAGGCCCTGCTTCAGGCATGGTAAATAATATAAAACCTCGCTCAATAATGCAAAGGATCCCTTGAATTACTTTCTGCCTGGCCATACCGGTAGTTCTATGGGTCAACTAGTAGAGATATATCTTCTGTCAGGGAGCCGGGAGCTCCCTCCAGGGAGGTAGTCAGGATCAAGGAGGAAGCCCTCTTGAGGGTGCAAGGTCGCGGTATCCAAAGGGTTAAGCAAAATACAAGGTCAAAGTCCAGGCAAGAGTTCAATGGCAGGCAGATCAGGATCAAATAACAAGAGTCCAGGCAGGGGGTCAAAACCAAGGCAGGAGCAGGATAAAGGAATCAGGAATCAGGAACCCAGGTTCAGAGTAGCAAAACCTATTCTTGGGCGCCATTCTGGCGTCCTGGGGGCCTTTTATATTCAAACTTGGCGCCAAAGTGACGTCATTGACGTCCTAACGCTGGCGTGCTTGCGCCGGCGCGTTTGCGCGTGCGTCGACGTTGCGGCGCTGGCATCCCAGCACCCACGTGGGCCGACTGGGCACCGCCATTTTGGATTATTCGCTGCCGGGCGCAGATGTGCCTCTTCGCGCTCCCGGCGGCCTTGACATCTTCACAGCACAGAAAAACAAGGAACTGCTCTTACAGCTAAAATGGTGGTTCAGCCCTCAATGCCAGGATATTAGTAACCAAGGCTAGCTTGAGAACAGAATCCATCCAAGTCAGTGGGCCTTCCGGAGGAATATTCATACACAGAATTTTATTCTTTCACCTTCAAAACTAGCTTATTTAAGAAAAAGTCTCAAACTGAATAGTTGAGTTCAGGTTTTTTTCACAGATGAAAAAGTCACACTCCAGCTAGAATTACATTGTTTTATTTATTTTCAATGAGGCTGAAAATCTTTTTTTAATGTACTGGGAAAATAAATAAATAAAACTGGTTGAGATTATTCCCATGGACGTCTATAGAACCTCGTCAGCCTTTACTTGCCCTTACGTTACTTACGTTTTTTTTTTCCTTTTATAAATTCAACTATTCCAGGTTTTAGAAAACCCTTCCGCAGGTATTGGAGTTCATATTCACTTGATTTTTGGTAAATAACCCCTATACCGTGTACAGTTCGGATGAGCCCTGTCTGCATGTAGGGAACATACATACCGTGTAAAATTTTTATAAAAATGAAAGCCATAGTGAGAGTATTGTTCATTATTTCAACAGTAAAAGAGTGAAAGAAATTAATTAAGTTGAGCAGCTCCATTCAGTATTGAAAGCTAATCATAATTACTTTATGTAATTAAAAGAAAAAATATTTAATAATGCATAATTGATGCCTGCTTATTTCCAAAGATGTGGAAATTCCTTTCACAGGTAAAACAGGTTGCACAGAGACAATTCTTTAAAAAATAAATCTGTCCAATTGAATTTCTTAACTAGACAGAATTTAAAATGTCCCCTAACAATGACTTTATTTCAAAATGGGTATAGACCTGGTTTGTTGGGCAGTGGATCATTCGACAGTTGTATATACTAGTTATTGATGACAAAAGTATCTCTGTGGCTGCACATGGGGGGGGGGCAACATCCAAATCTTCTCTGAGTAATGCTTAAAGACATTGGTAGTCTGCTTGTGGAACAGAACGTAAAAATTCACATTCTTGAATGTTCTGTGAAATTAACTGTTCTATGAGACATTGATTATATAATGTGGCAAAGTCAATAACAAACTCATGATTTACCAGTAACGTTGTGTTGGTATTTTTGAGCAGACACGGAGACTTCTTCTAACATAGGGTCTAAATTCCCCTAGCAACCATGCACTGATTTGAATAAGAGACTGGAATATGAATAGGAGAGGCCTGAATAGAAAGAAGAGTAATAAAAAGTAGAAATAACAATACATTTTTAGTTTTATAGACCATTTGTTTTTTAGATGGGGACAGTGACCCCCATTTAAGAGGTGTAAAGTTGTATAAAAAAAAAAAGAAATGAAGGGCAATTGAGAAGTTGCTTAGATATTAGATCTGAAGATTAACAAATGTGATACTTTATTGGAGACTCAACGTTTCGATCCCCCACAGGGATCTTCGTCAGGAGAATACAGAACAAACCCGGGAATATATATACACACACATACATACTAAACTCTACTATCTTTACTAAAACTCAAATTATTTTTATTAAACAAAGTCGACCTAACCACGAATCCACAAATTTAACACGTTTATCAAAAAATCAGCATGAAAAAGTTGGTGCGGGAAAAGCGTTGACAAAATCGTGCAAAATCAGAGTTTGGTGTCCAAATCATACAAATTTTTTCAAGTTGTCGCACAAAAACCCGTACGAAAACCAGCATCGATCACAACATCTTCAAATTGTAAAGGAGTCATCTGCCATTCACTTCAGTTTTAGCTGGAGTATTTTTCGGGTTTAGATTTTTAGCAGCTTTGGGGTATAATAAATTTCTTAATATTTGAGTTTTTCCCCTCTAAAAATTCGAGTTTTCCCCTTTAAAAACTGGACCAGAAAAAAAATCAAAGAGGCCCCTAAAAGTTAACTTAAAGGTGAAGCACCACCTTTAAAAGAGAACTAAAACCTAACTAAAGAAGTAGGCTAGAAATGTTCTACATTATGTTTTGGGTTTCTGTACCAGCCCAAGGCAACCACAGCCCTTTTGCAGTAAAGATCTGTGCCTCTGAAGATGCCCCAGTAGCTCCACAACTTCCTCTCTGGTGCTTTTACTGCACATGCTCCGTGCTGCTGTCACAGAGCTTAGGGACCCACTCACAATATAGAGTACTTATAGAATACAAATATCACAATATAATGCTAATTAGTAATTAATACTAATAATTACTACATGGCAGCACAGAAACCAGTGCTTATCATCAGAATTTAATAATCAGCCCTGTAGCATCAGCTTATATTACAGACCAACCTCATTTTCTGCTTGATAATTAGTGACGACCCCTAAGCTTAGCTTCTCAACAGCTACTCAGAGCCCACTGAGCATGTGAGTGTCACAGACACTTTCCAAGATGGTGACCCCCTGTGACAAGTTTGAAGTCCTGGATCATTGCTGCTATTGACAAGCTAAAACTTTAGGCTGGTGCAATAAGTTCATTATATAAAATATGGTGTTTTTAACAAATTAATTTTTAGGGTTTTATTCTCATTTAGGTTTTCCCTTATTTTACACGGTTTCTTTGTGGTCCTACCATTATATAATGCATAATATATTTCCCTGATTTAACATTTTCTTATAGTCCCCAAAAACACATAAAATGGGGGTTCTACTTATGTGGATTTACATTGCTTGCACAAAGGCAAACTTGCTGCCTCTAAAAAGAACCACAGTAGAAAAGTGTTAACAATCACAACACTGATGCAAATACAATTGCCTGAAACAGCTAAGGAATTTGATAGCACTGTGTATTTAATTCTACTTTTCAATGCCTCTGTATGAAAGGCCACAGTTTAAAATATAAATACAAATTTAATAGGAAATAAAATTTCCTTGCATTTTCTGTAGACCATGCTGAATTACTTAAATGCATTTTTACCTTTGAGAATCAAACCGTAAATTGAAAAAGTTCTGCTCGGATTTGAGCATGCTAGTACTGCTTTGTTCTTTCTGTTTACATCTGGCGCCACAGATGAAGAGCAAAAGATAAAAGATTCTAGTAACTGAAAAGACTGCTTAGTAAGAAATACGCCTTTTTGGGGAGAAAACAAACAAATGTCAAATATGCTACATTCACCAATTTGCTAGAAATATATTTATTTTCTAAATAAACCTCTTTTGTGCTTATATTTCTCTAACATGTTCAGGTGCTACTTTATTTAATTTACTATTTTAGTCCAATTATTAATGATTTAATGTAATGAGTTGATGGATTTAAATTTGTTTATTAAGCAAGAAGCAAATAAAAGTTTGCTAGATGATAAATATAGCGGTATATGACCTGTTATCCAGAAGTGCTTGGGACCTGGAGTAATTTGGATCTACATACCTGAAGTCTACCAAAAAAATAATGGAAGCATTAATTAAACCAAATATGATTAGTCTGGCTACGATATGGATTTATTATACCTTAGCTGGGATCAAGTACAAGGTACTGTTTTATTATTACAGAGAAAATTAGAATTATTTGCTAAAAATGGGCTGTATGGGAGATGGGCTTCACGTAATTCTGGATTATGTTTCTAAATAAGGGATCCCATACCTGTAATAATATAGTTATCCATCCTGTATCAGTTGGCCTGTGTACACTACTTGCGGTGGCTTGGCCTAACTTCATCTGTTCCGACACAAACTATCAAGGCCATAACTTTGCTATTGTTTTATAACCCCAAGAAGCGATAGAGTTGGCAAAATCATACAGGGCCTGACATAAAGCCATATAAATACTGGCGTGTGGCTCCATTTCTTTGACAAAGGTCAAAAAAGTAAAGGTTAAAATAATGTAGAATGAACAACTACAAAAATATGTTTTAAAGGATGGTCTCTTACCAGGGTGACCCCCAGTTCAAGGGTTTGCCCAAATTTTTGGAAAATACAAAGCATTCAGATGTGGTAAGAGGTCCTCCAGTAGTAAAGCAGTAGCCAAGATATTTTTATAAAAGTAAAAAAATCTTTATTAGGACATATGTAAACCTGATGCGTTTCGTGCCTGAGGAGGCTCAGGTGCAGGGCCTGACATCACAAATTTTATCAATTAGTCTAAAAGCCTGTACAGAGACATTTATTACCGTTCACTATGCACAAAGATATCCTGAGATTCTTTATTTCTTTTATTTATCAAGGTCAGAATTTATCTCAGTATTTCTAATATCAAACTTCGAGCAATTCCGATTTCCCGAATGGACCTTATTTATCAAGAAAAATGCCAGAAAAAATAGGTTCGGGCAAACTTCGGAGCTTTCCTAAAAAACTCTGAATTGTTTGTAGTTTTCAGCAAAAAACTAAAGTTTTTTCTGAACGTTCAGATTTTTTTGCGCAGAAGCCACTAAATCATCGGATATCGGTACTGACTTCAGCGCAGACACTGAAATGTTCCCCATTCACTTATACAGGACCTCGAGAGCTTTTAGATGCCGGCGTTTCGGATTCGGACTTTTAAGACCATCCGGCTTTAATAAATTCAGAAAGATTCATAATTAATTTTTTTTTTGCTCAGAAAACTACGAATTATTCGAGGTACGGATATTCGGAACTTGATAAATAACCCTTTACCTGTATGGCATGCATTCTCCAAGACCAAGCTTGAAAGAAATCTGTATTAACTTGGGAATCCAATCTATCATCCTCAGGATTTATTTCCTTTTGGTGTTTCTACTTTCCTCTAAAGTCAAGATTTGGCAAGAAATATGTTTTTTTTTTCTCTCTGCCTTTGAAGTGTTTCCTTGCTTCTCTTGCAGCTCCTCTTTCCAACCGGCCTTACCTCAGGATCGATTTCCATCAGATAGACTGGAAAATGCCTGGTATGCACTGCTGTCTGGGAGGAAAGGAGCTCTCTGCTTTACTTCTATAAAACCTTCTTTTTGTTTCCAGTTATTTTCTCTAATGGAACAATATTTTTAGTTTTGTTGTACATTATGCACGCTGGCGAGGGGGGTGCATTAATATTAAGTAAGCACTACTTTGCCTTTCTTTTAAATCCATATTGACAGCAGCATAAAACAAACACAGCTGGTATCTTCGGCGGGCGTGCGTCTGTTCAGGCACCGAAGGATTTAGCTGGACAAACATCACAAAGAAGTTGGCCGGTTGCATTGTATTTCTAATCAAATATTCAGCAGTGCAAGGGCAGTCGACGATCAATTATTGCAAGATTTAAATAATTTAATGGGAAGTGGCTGTATTTGGAATCACAGAGCTCGAACGAAATCATTGGGGAGCAAGCTTAGTGGAGATGTACTTTATTAATGGTCTGACTCTTCAGCTATTTAACTCTCTATTTACACAAGGGCTGGGTTCAACCTTGTTGGAAGCTCATTTCAGGGAGCAAAACAAAGGTTAAAATAAATTAGCTTCTTCTCAGCAAACTCTACACTGCTGTTTACCTATTGTTAATAATACCAATCTGGCGCTGGGACTGTAATTGGCAGATGCTAAGCAAACACCTCCCAGCAATGCATCACTTTCAACTTAAATTAAAACTTATTATCAAAGAATGGTGCGGCTAACCTATTATCCTTTTTTTTTCTTTTTGAACGGCTTGGTTTATTTTATCCTGCAAAGGCTACGGTTTTAAGCATCCTGCAGCCGTTTTTGTTAAGCTCATAATGCTGCCTATTGTTCATGAGTCATATTGTAATTTTAACACAAAATTTATGCCCAAGGCCATTGAATTGACTCTGTGCCGATGAGAAAAAGTTCAGTTCCCTTTGGACTCACGTGACTTTATGCCCTGAAGCAATGGCAGGTGTACCAGAGACATTCTATCCGGATGCCATGTTGGATGAATCTGTATGCATTTATATACAGATTCAAAATGTTTAATTTTCAGATGTCATTATTGCAACCCTTCTGCACCACAATTACTAAAATCTTTTGCTAAATATTAAACTGTTGATGCACACGGCATACAATTGAATTTTTATTTTCTTAGGTCAATGTTAAAACTCATTAGGTAAGAATTTGACTCAGATGATAATTCTTTTATGTCAAGGGGAAATGTTTACTGTAAATATCAACATCAATTACTGTCTCTGTCCCAAGACTTCATGGCAGCACTCTGGTCCCAGAGATGGATGACCGATATATCTACCCATAGCATTTTTTAAAAGGCTGCTTTCATTTACACTAGAAATGATTATATAGCTTGATTAATACACCATTTATTGCTATTGCATTGGTAATGTGCGGTCTATATAGTCAACATTTTTTTACATAGCATGATAATTATAACCCTTAGAGTTTTGATACTTGACCTTAGAGGTTTGAGAGTTAGAGTCGCTAAAAAAAAAAACTAGTATGCAAGAAGATTAAAGTGGCTCCATACCAACCTTTTTATTTGTTCAATAATTCAATGATTTGGGCCTGGCCTAAGGATATTTTTTGCTTATTATTTTAAATATGAAATATCTATGGTTGAGAAAAACAGGTCAGAAAGGACAGTAGGGGTAATTAAACCCCATGTGTCTATCGTCCTGTTTTTTTTTTTCCATGGGCCAATAAATGCTGCCGACAGACCAAATTGGCAGCTTATTGGCCAGTGTTTGGGACCAATTGACGTCTGGCCGAAATTTGAGCAGGTTTAAAAATACCATTGGATCACCAGCCCCTTTTTAATGACTAAGTTATCTGCCTGTTGTGCCCTAGGGTCCATGATCAGATCAGTCCAATCAAGGTGGGCATATTGGGGCAAAAGCCGCTCTTTTGGCAATCTCTCCATACAAGTGGATCTGCCATGTATGGCACCCTTTAGACTACCAGTGGCACTTCTGTTCTTGTAAAACTGTTACAACAAAGACCTACGGCATAGGGCACATTCTCCACTGGCCTTTTTCAGCTGGTGAAGCCCATGATTTTGGCAGGGCCCGGATTTACATAGCAGGCACCCATAGGCCCACTGTCATTCGTAGACCCTTCCCATCCCTTTTATTCAATCAAATTTTCATCATTAGGACCAGAGCAATGGGGATTGGTGTACAGAAAATTTTAAAAACTATCATATCTCCTGCACCTCCTGTGGGTGTGGTTGGGCAGCATGCAGTCCCCTTAAAGGCCTTGGTGGCCTCTCCACAAATCCGGCCCTGCCTTTTGGCCTCTCCACAAATCCGGGCCTGCCTTTTGGCCTCTTATTTTGTCCAAAGTAATCATGTGCATTTTCTTGCTGAAATCCTCTTAAACCAAATGAGAGGCAAAACAGCTACAACTGAGTGCTTATACGTTGCCGGAAAACGACCAGAGTATTCCAGTGGGCCATAAACCAAAGGGAAGAAAGGGAGGGGGCTGCTTATACAAAGCTCATTATTTCTAGTTAAAATAGTTAATTTACAGATGCGTTAGGAAGTGGGAAAGCTACACAATTCTCCAGTACTGCTTAATAAAAGAAAAAAAGGCTTTAATTAAAAGAGCAGGCATGCTGTGTTTTAATAATAAATGTGTTTTGCTGTTGAAAAAAAGTTGCATAATGTACCTTAAAGTGGCAAGTCAATAGTCACCTGAGATATTTTTTCAAAACAAACACCTGGAATAAACCTAATAACACCGCCCCCAACGATTACAAGATTTAATGAAGAAAAAATAATATTGCACAATTTTATGAGTATTATATGTAAATTTAACTGAACATGCAATTCATTAAATTTACACTGTATTTATGCTACCATGTGTTCTAGGGGTGTTGGAAGTGGAAACTGGAACTGCAAGAAGTTCCGAGAGGTACATGAAATTGCCATTGCTTTTATGATGATGCTGCTATAACAGGTAAGGTGTCAAGTAGGATTATCTGGAAACCTGTTATCCAGAAAGATCCATATTACAAGGGCATCTCCCTTAGATTCCATTTTATTCAAATAATTAAATTTTTTTCTCTGTATTAATAAAACTGTACCTTCTACTTCATCCTAACCAAGATATAACAAGGTTATTGAGTTTATTTAGGGGGTTATTTATAAAAATCCAAAAATCCATAAAAATATCTCATTATTTTCTGGAAGCTACTGCGACCAAATCCGTACAGTTTTTTTCTCCATATTTATCAATAAATTTTTCCGAAAAAATTTCCTGTGCTGGAAAAAACTTGAAAATATCGCGAGAAATTCGAATTGTATGAATTTTTCGGATTTGATGCCTGAAAACCCTGATTCTTTTTGAGATTTTTGCCCAAAAACCAGGAAATCTTCCAATTATTGCTCAAAACCCAGCACAGATCAGGGTATCTTCGGAACTTCTCCCATTGACATACATTCTATTGAACTGGCAGGTCTGAGTTGGAGTACTTTTTTATTCAGACTTTTAACACCCTCAGGGTTTTATAAATTCCGAAAAATTCTATTTTTTTTCCCAATAAAAATTCAGATTTCATAGTAAAAAAATCTAAATTTTTCGTGATTTTTTGCCATTTAGACTTTAATAGATAACCCCCTTAATGTTTAAATGATTATTTAGTAGACAAGGTATGGAAATCATTACGGAAATACCCCTTATCTGGAAAACCCCATTCTGGATAACATGTCCCATGCCTGTATCACCCTCTGTCTATGCAGCTAAACTAATTGCATGTTATATATAATCTCAAATAACCAGATATCAGCCTCGCTTATATGAATGGAAACCTATCATTCCACACACACCAAGACCCCTTGAGTATGATGGCCATTAAAAAAACCATTTAAAATCTTTTTACCACAATGAACGGCGTAATGTTTTCATGTAAATATTCCCATTGAGGCTAAATACACAGACAAAAGTGCGCTACATCAAAGCTGATAGAGAAAAGGGGATTGGCAGAAGCTGCTGGTAACTCAAGACCAGGGCCTATTACAATTGTACAGTTATTTTGACCATGCCCTTTGTCAACGGTGATGAAAGCTCTTCCAAGTCCCAGGAAGGCATGCCGATTGGGTTTTGTTAAAAGAGGAGAGAGTTTATCCCAAAGCAGAAAGTTTTGAAGTTGGCACTGTTACAGAAAAGTTCATGTGCTCAGAAAGCTATGATACTGAAGAGCAGCCGAAAGCTTTGCATCAGTTCCCAATCGCATCTTCTTTTAGAAGCACAATGTTGATCAGAGCCTGCCTTAAATATGTAGTATAATGTGTCTTGTAATCTTGTAAGATATTGTCATGGAAAAGTGACATATTCTTAAAAAGATCTCTGTATACAAAGTTCAAAAAACCATCAAGATGTGCTTGATACTCATAATGGAGTTGGATGGTGCGCTCCTTCTCCAGGTAACTTAATTGTTTTGTCAAGGAAGGCGTTTAGAGTATAAACAGAGCAGCCCATGATAGAATTATGTGTTTTGTTTCCCACTGTGCTTGACACAAATAATTTGTAGCTTTGCTCTGTCATACAATGTTAAACCTATGATAATCAGCAGGTACAGAATTTGAAAGCTAGAAAAATTCGGCTATTGCTATTCACACAGCCAGATCCCTAACTCACTTGTCAATAACCTGTAATGAGCACAGATTCTGTTAAGGAGAAAACAGTAGGCGTTGAAAATAAAACACCATATTTTCTATTCTGAAGGGAGGAAGAACTGAATTGTGCTACCTAAAAATAAAGTTATTATGTGAAGCTTTTTTACAACTGTTAACAAACAGAAAGCAAGAAGAACCTTTGGCGTCCTGCTGCTGAATACAAACAACTAGCTGATAATATAATGTATGCTTTCTGTTCTTTTCACCACAGTATTTTTGAGGGCAGCAAACACAATGAGATCCTTTATGATACACATTTGTTAGTGCACATGACCAAAGTGCCTCTGCACACAATATAAGATAAACAAACAATGAAAAATGGTGGTCTTCTTCTTGAACAGACCCAGCAGGTAGAATGGAAGCATTTGGTTCAGTTTTTTTGTATGACATCTCTTTGTTATCTTCAGTGGAGTGGAGAGAAGCACTGATAGTGATGGAAGATCAGTGATTGCCATGTGCAAGGCCAGTGCCATAAATAGATGTTATTGGGCTCCACAGCAAATTAATTTTAGGGCCCCAACATATCCAGAGGTTGGCCTTTTTCATTAATATATGTTGAAATTGCTCTTTATTTGGGCCTCTCTCCCCTATAACTCCTGGGCCCCCCTCCAGCCGCAGGGTCTGCTTCCTCTATAGTTAGTCCCCCGTGCAAGACGGCTAATGTGGTTATTGCTCAGATCAGAAAACCTTGTTATGGTGGAACAGAAGATGCCAAGTAGGCAGACCCATTGCCTATCTATACTCTTCACTCGCCTTATCCTATCAGCTCAGTTCTGTTCTGCCACTTGGATTCTATACTTTCCTTTACTGTACTTCTTGGCCTACAGTTTCCCTCAAAGTTTACCCTTTCTGGTGTGTGGCAATCCACCAAATAAGGATCCTCCACAACCACCCTCCTTTCCACCAGGCCAACCTGAATCATTGTTTCTGAGTTGTAAGTTGCATTGTCCCAGAGCTTAAAGCAGTGTCACAGTTACTGTCACATATGTGATATTCCTTACTGTTTGAACCTTCTTTTGTGCCATTTCAGTATGGGCAAAGGATATTTTTTGCTTATTATTTCATATGAAATATCTACAGTGGAGCCAAACAGGCCAGAAGGGACACAAATAGAAATTAAATGTTCCTGTTGCTTGTAAAGTAGATTAGATGGTTACATCCACATAAGGGACTTCTGTTTGTAAGACAAAACAGTTACAACAAAGGCCTATTGCACAGGGGCACATTCCCCACCAGCATTTTTCAGTCAGTGAAGACGTACGTAATTTTGGGCGCTCGTAATCTCCTGCGTTTTCTTGCTCAAATCCCATTAAACAAACAAGAGCTACAATAAAGTGTCTCTCTGTGTGCCAGAACCAAAGGGATGATGGGGGGGGGTGTTTATACAGAGCTCATTATCTCTAATTAAACTAACTCCGTTAATTGCAGGGGAGTTAGTAAATGTAAAAGTTAAACAATTCACTGCTACTGATTGATCAAAGAAAAAAAGGCTTTTATTAAAAGAGTAGGCAGAAAGTTGGCCCAGAGACCGAGCTAGCCAGATGGATAGAAGGGATACCCAATCCCCTTGCCCTGTTTAGCTAGTTTTGGCTCAAAGGTAATGCAAAATGCAGCCTAACTTAAAGGACCAGACAGATCAAAAAACATTTTTTACAAAATTTTAATTATGTGGATAAAATGAAGTCTTCCCTTAATTTGAAGCTTTCTGGATAAAGGGTTTCCAGATAATGGATCCCATACCTGCAGTTAAGTGTGCTAATTACATTGATTAAGATATTAGTAATACCTAGTGATGGGCGAATTTATTCGGCAGGCGCAAATTCGCGGTGAATACCCGCGATTTGCCGCCGGCAAATAAATTTGCGTAACTGCAGCGAAAATTCACCGGCGTCAAAAAAAAAATGGACACAGGCATCAGTTTTTTTGGACACTGGCGCATTTTCGCGGAAAATTCGCAAATTTTTCGGCGAACCGTAACATCCCAAATTCGCCCATCACTAGTAATACCCAGATCAGTTGTGATTCTAGTGACACTTCGACTGGGAGTCAGCCTATAGTTTGAACATTTACTGCTACAGATTAATGGAATAATGGATTTCTCTATATTTCTGTTACTGTGCCCACAGCACAGGCACCAAATAAGAAACCATTAAAACAGTTCTGAACTCTTGGACACTTTGAAAATAATTCCTCTCTTTGTCTCCTAGAGCTTCAGGCATTAGATTGTAAACAAGAGTAAACTGTGCCTTAAAAAACATTACTCCTTAAAAAACATATCTTGTGACCCGCTCTTATTTAAACCCACATCAAATCTCATTCTTTTATCTCCTTTTTACCCAGACACTGATTTTGGATTGTAAGCTCTGACAAAAGCTCTCTGTGCCAGTACAATACTTGGCAGCAACCAGACCTTAAGGAATGTCTATAAAGAGTTTTGCCTGTGGATTGAGAATTTTAAAGCTGTCTTCTTTGTAGATTGTAGCAGCTATAAACCATTTATGTTCAAAGCTAGAATGACTGGTTGTAGGACCGACTTGAAGCTTATACAGGTATGAGATCTATTATCCAGAATGCTTGGGACCTGGGGTTTTCCATATAAGGGATCTTTCTGTAATTTGGATCTTCATACATGAATGGGCTTAAAACTCAAAATCGATTTTTTTTTTATAATGAAAATAAAGTCGACCAAACTCCCTTCCACGAACTGAACTGATTTATCAATAATTTTTTTTTGAAAAAAACCAGAACGACAAAACGTCACAACATAATCCAGTGTCAATTCGTATTGTACGATTGATGCTCTTAAAACTCGATTTTATCTAATTTCCACTGTAAAACTAGACTTTTTGGGATTATTGGACAAAAACCCGGACTTTTTTGGATTATCCAGTGCAGATCACAATGTCAAGAAACAACTTTGTCTGCCAATGACTTCTACATGACCTCGACAGGTTTGAGATGAAGTATTTTCAGATTTGGATTTTTAGCAGCTTTGAGATATGTTAATATATATATATTTTCAACCAAAAAAATGAATTTTCCCTCTAAAAACCTTGACCTGAAAAAAAGCAAGGTTTAATAAATGGGCCTGAAATGTAAACATTAAATAGACCCAATAGAGTTTTTTTACCTCCAATTAAGGACCTCATAATCTTTTTTTATTGAATCTATTTACTCATAGTGCATAATATGCATTTACAGTAGGTCTGCAGCTCGTTTTCATATGCAAGCAAAATCATATTAAAACTATCATGTTCAGTAATGAGCCCAAAAATAGGGAAGTAGCATTGTTACACTAGGAAGGTCAATGGAAACATAAGTAGAAAATATAACACATTACTTACTTATTCCAAGCTTGTCTTAGATTCTTAGGGCCATATAGCGTAAATCGTTCTGCAACACAAACACATGAGAAAATTAAGCATATTTCCAGCCATATTTATCATTATTTAATCATTTATCATTCTTACAGTTTGGTTTGAGTTTCACGTTTTTATACCCAGACTCTTACTTGAATTCAAGTTGTAGGCTAGTACTAATAATGAATAAAAAGGCTCATTCAAACAATGTCAACAGTGTCATTTTTGAACGATCTTTGAAAAATCTGGGATGTCTCTGAAATAAAAGTTGAAATAGTCATACTCTACTAGCAATTTAGCCTAGCAAAATTGTCATGCTTCTTCAACTGGTTACAAAGGAACAAACCAGGTCAACTGAATTGTACTAATATTTGATACTGTTACTGCTGCTGTTACTACTATTAATAACTGTATGATAATCAGAAACAGTAGCATATTTTTGCTTCTAAAACACATACCAATATGCAATTTCTAGTGTGTAGAGAGAGAGAGAGAGAGAGAGAGAGAGAGAGAGAGAGAGAGAGAGATAAAGAGAGAGAGAGAGAGAGAGATAAAGAGAGACAGAGAGCGAGATAAAGAGAGAGAGCGAGAGAGCGAGAGAGCGAGAGAGCGAGAGAGAGAGATAGAGAGATAGAGATATACATACACAGCTCTTGCTACTGCCCATCTCTCATGGGGTTCCTTAGACAGACATATTTCTACAAAGAATTCCACCCCAATAGACTGAGTGGAAGCCAAGTGAGTGAGAGTTTGAGTCTCCTTGGTGCAAATTAGGACAGAAAGATTCTTCTTAACTCAAGAGTACAGAAATCTCTCAGGGACAGGGTTTTTTCCCCCTTTGATGAATCTGGCGCAGTTACTTTGTAAAATATTTCCCTAGCTCTGTACACAGGAGACATTATTAAATAACCTTCCTTTATTTTAGTGGCTCATGGAGATCCAGCTGGGACATGCAGTTCATACAACAGCTGGAAGGTTTCTGTTTGAAATTGTGATAATACTTAGATACCAAGATGAGTCACTCAGCTTCATATATACAGTATCATTCCACAAAGAGGATATTTTTGAATGTAGGAAGCTTACATTTAAGTGTTAAACAATTTATTCCGATGAATATTTATTCTGTAATGAGCCGGGGACACAGTTTTCTGTAATGAGTTCCATAAAATAACCCAACACAGATTTGTATTATCGGTACTTTTCCAAGTCTAAAATGACATGTCGCCACTGTGATTCAAGGTGAGTTGAAGAAGAAACAGTTGCCTACATATATTAAAATGTTTTACTGGAAGAATTGACATTACATTCCTATATTGAAAATATAGGTGTGGTTCTTCCATTAGGACAATATAAACATGGAAGTTCTCAGGGCGGAGTTAAGATGGCGGCTTGAACGGACGCATAGTGAAGGAGCTCCCTGCTCAAATTCCCCATCCGGCAGTTATCCTGAGTTATAAGGCACACAGTATCATCATTTGATCGCCACACGTTGGCTACATCTTGAGGCAATGGGCAAGTATGGTCCGAAACCTCCAACTAACAAGCTGGATCGCTTTTTACATCCTTCGCAGCAAGCGCCAGAGTCGGGCCCTGACTCAGACCAGGCCGCGCCCTTGTCGTCGGGCGGCCAAGATACGACGCTGAACGAGGCTCCTGACCCCTCCAACAAAGAACTACTTGGGGCGATACAGGCGGCACATGCCTCCACTACTGCGCAACTCGACACCATTACTGTCGACATATCGCTCATACGCCAGGACTTACAGAAGTTGCGGGAGCGCACTACTGAAGTGGAACACCGTGTCTCTCACCTTGAGGACGTCACTGCACCGATTCCTGCAGGCCTAGCACAGGTCCAGAAGCAGCTGTCTGATGTGGCAGATAAGGCCGATGACTTGGAAAACCGATTGCGCCGCAACAACGTGCGGATGATTGGGCTGCCGGAGGGGACGGAAGGGAAAACTCCTGAACGCTTTCTGGAGGCCTGGCTGAAAGCTACGTTTGGCCCTGACGCCTTTTCGCCACTCTTGACCATTGACCGTGCTCATAGAGTACCCACTAGGCCGCTACCACCTGGGGCCCCACCTAGGCCGCTCATAATGCGGTTCTTAAACTACAGGGACCGGGATGCTACGCTCTCTGCTTCAAGGGCCAAAGGTCAACTGACCCATAATGGATCTTCGCTCTCTCTTTTCCCGGACTACTCCATTGCTATACAGCGGCAGAGAGTCACCTTCCTGGGAGTAAAACGACGCCTCCGCTCAGTGGGCCTCCCATATTCGATGATGTTTCCAGCTAAGCTCCGGGTCATCGCGGACAACGCTACCCATTTTTTCACCACCCCAACGGAAGCAGATCGCTGGCTTGATGTGCGGGGGGGCCGGCGGCTGGTGCCCAGGGAACCGGACGAGGATCCAGCTTGATCCACCTCGTTGGGGTAAGCAACATGGCCCCCCCCATGTACTCTACTTGTTTTTTCTCTCGGCCCTGCGGCCCTAGCTATCCTGGTTGTGTTCCCGAACCACTTATTTCTTGATTTCACAGTGGATCCCTCTATCCTGTGACTTTTATCTTATACTGGACTATATTCTGCTAGTCATGGTGATTGACTGTGTTAACCTGTGGATCCCTGGAAAGTACTTTCTCATAACGCCTTCTCCTGGCGGGACTTTGTCATACCAGCCTATTGCTATTTTCATTACCAAGTGACTTTATCTCTCTCTCCAATTGCCTTCAGTATGATGCAGGGAAGCTACCCAGGCGTCAATACCACCTCGGATCGCCACTACCTCACCCTGCTAAAAGTTTAACGGTTTGTTTTTCTCATGTTACGGGTACAGGTCTAATCAAGTTTGGGGGGTAGACAGGGCACAAACCGGTCACTGCTTGCATTGACCGCTGTAGTTCTTTTGTTTTGTACTGTTAGTCTGCTATTACTATGCACCGTGTCGCACCACTTTTCAGGTCTTCGGACCACTAACTTGCTATCTGGGTGTCAAATTACTATGTCTATGCCATGGGATGTCCCACCTTAATATCCTGGAATGTCAGGGGGTCTCAATTCAAAGTTCAAGCGTGCTGCCCTGTTTGACTATGTTAATCGCTTTAAACCCTCAGTCCTTTTCCTACAGGAGACCTATTTAGTCGGTCAAAAATTATTGGCTCTTAAAAAACAATGGGTGGCTCATACCTATCACGCAAGCTATTCTGTTTACTCCAGGGGAGTCTCCATTTTGGTTAGAAAGAACTTTCCCTTTGAATTGCTCTCTATACGGACTGATTACTATGGACGGTATATTATTGTGCATTGTAGGCTGTTGTACCAGGAAATGCTATTGGTAAATATATATCTGCCTCCCCCCTTCTCTCTGCCCATTTTGGAGCACATATTCTCAGCACTTGCCTCCTTCCCACTATTGCCCCTTTGCTTGATTGGCGATTTTAATGCCACGTTGGATGGGGACAAAGATCGGTTAGGGCACATTACTGACCATTCCACGGTGTTTCGAGACTGGGTTCAGAATATGGGCTTCCTAGAATTATGGAGGTGGAAACACCCCGAGACATTACAATACTGCTCCAATTCGGCAACACATAAGACCTTCTCCCGTATAGACTTGGCACTATGCAATCGCGACTTTACACAATATATTCAATCAGTGGAATACATCCAACGTGCCTTCTCAGATCACTCTCCCCTATTGTTAACATTTCGGGACATGTCTGCAAGACCACATAATTGCTGGCGCCTCAGCCCTCTCTGGCTGTCCAATCCACAAGTGCTGGCTCAGAGCCAACAAGGTTATCAGGACTACTGGGACCATAATGCTGGGTCTGCCCCCACTGGTACCCTTTGGGATGCTTCTAAGGCAGTTGCCCGGGGTGTGCTTATCGATAGCATCTCACTAGCTAGACGTGTTGCCAAAAAAGAGTTGGAGGAGGCGGCCGAAACCTGTGCCCAGGCTGAGGCTGCCCACGTTGTCAATAATACTCCTGACAGTTATGCCCTAGTCCAACAGAGTCAGCGGGCCCTCGAACTAGTACAAACCAGTCTTACACGTAAAAAGTTATTGTACTCTGGTCAACGGATATTTGAACAAGCTGATAAGGCTGGGAAGTTATTGGCTTATCTATCTCGCCCGACCCACTCCCCTACAGTAATTCCCCGACTTTTGGGCCCTATGGGGGAGGTCATTACCAATCCAACTGATATTGCACATACTATGGGGGATTACTACTCTGCTTTATATACCTCACGTACTACTGCTTCTCCACAGCAACTTGAGCAGTTCCTTTCGTTGATTGATTTTCCTGCCCTCACACCACAAGAATCGGCCTTTCTAGACAGTCCTATCACTACCTTAGAGGTGCAAGACGCGCTAATGGGACTATCCTCTGGTAAAACCCCAGGGCCTGATGGTCTTCCACCTTGGTATAAAGTCCACGGTAGCACTCTCCTTACTAATTTGGGTACCACGTTAGCGGATGCTATGGAATTGGGCGCCTTACCATCCTCCTTTTATTCTGCCCTTATAATATTAATTCACAAGGATGGGAAGGACCCTGAAAAATGGGACTCCTATCGCCCTATTTCGTTGATAAATACCGATACTAAAATCCTCGCCAAGTTACTAGCCACCCGCCTAGCTAAAGTGATTACTGCTATTATCCACCCTGACCAGTCGGGCTTTATGCCCCAAAAATCAACTGCTATTAATCTCAGACGGCTCCATACCCATCTCCAACTTAACCATGATAATGCAGGCTCCAGAGTAGTTGTGTCCATTGATTCGGCAAAGGCGTTCGACTCAGTTGAATGGCAATACCTTTGGGCTGTTATGCACAAATTTGGGTTTGGTCCTAACTTTATTAAATGGGTCCAACTGCTATACAAGGCCCCCTCTGCCCAAGTTAGGGTTAATAATATAAACTCCAAATCCTTCCCTCTATCGCGGGGTACCCGTCAGGGCTGCCCTCTTTCCCCCCTACTTTTCGCCCTGGCTATTGAGCCCCTCGCCCTTAAACTCCGTCAAACGATCACGGTGCAGGGATTCAGACTGGGTGCCCTTGAAGAAAAACTGGCCCTATATGCCGATGACCTCCTTCTCTTTCTCGCAGATCCCAACCAATCGCTATCTGTAGCCATGCAAATTCTGGATGACTTTAGTGCCTTTTCTGGTCTGACTATTAATAGAGACAAATCTGTGCTTATGCCCCTGGACCCGCTTCCAGCCCATACTGCCACTATTCAGGGTTTACGCTGTGTACCCCAATTTAAATACCTTGGCATAACCATTAGTACGGACTTCTCCTCCTTCCCCATGAATAACCTGGACCCGATTTTGGTCCGTTTTAAGCAGGCACTCACAACATGGTCTAAGCTACCTATCACACTCTGGGGACGGGTGAATATTTATAAGATGATATACCTACCGAAATTTTTATATGTATTGTTAAATTCACCAGTGAAGATTTCACCCCTTTTTTTCCAGAAAGTCACCTCTTTGCTTGTTCCCTTTTTGTGGGACAATAAACTACCCAGACTTTCCTGGAAGGTCTTAGTAGCTCCCATCGACAGAGGTGGTTTGGGTCTTCCTCATTTATACTTATATTATATTGCTGGGCAACTTTACCATATCCACTCCTGGTTTCACCCTGCTGAAGATAACCCTAATAGCATTTTGTTAGGCACGTTATTAGGCTCCCTTGAGGCACTTCGCAACATTCCCTATAGGAAGTTGGGGGACTATGATAGGCTGCCCATGACTGTTACTACTCCACACCATGCATGGGGCCTCGCCTGCAAACTATTTAAGGTGTCCCCCCCTCTTAGATCTCCACATTTACCTCTCTGGAAGAATGGCAATCTTCCACATCTACAGGTGATCCCAGACCTCCAGTATTGGCCCCAACTTCGGGTTAGATGCCTGGACGACCTACTGGTCAACTCTGTCTTTCCCACTATGGCACAGCTTAAAGAGAAAACGGGCCAACAAGAGATTCAATGGTTTAGGTACTTCCAACTCAGGGCGGCCTTCAAGACACAGTTTTCCTCCCTTGACCTGGTGTATTCCTCCCTAGGATTTGAGGACACTCTCTGGGATGGGAAGGAGGCTAAATTGCTCTCTAGACTTTATAAGGTGTTGCTTCGCTGTACTCCTGTTCCCTTTGATAAAGCCTTTCAGAAATGGCAGGTGGGGCTCCCCGCTCTGGATTCGGATGACTGGGACCAGGCCACTGAGGGATTATATAGTTTTCTTATATCGACTAGGGACCGGCTCATTCAATTCAAGGTTATCCATCAGCTTTATATTACACCAGTTAAGCTAAATAGACTTGGCGGATCCCCCGAGGCCAGGTGTCCCAAATGCCGTCAGCCAGAGGCTAACTTCCATCACCTGGTCTGGGAATGCAATATGGTCTCTCGGTTCTGGATTAATGTAATTGACCACTTAAAGGAACATTTAGCCTTCCCTGGTACTGCTACTCCTGAGGTGTGCCTGTTGGGTGTAGTAGAAGACTTACTCCCATTATCCAAATCTCGAACTCTTATTAGGACTGCTCTGTATTATGCCAAGAAATCTGTGGTGATGCGATGGATGTCTCCCCAACCCCCTACTATGCAACAATGGCTTTCACTAGTTAATAAGGGGCTTCCTCTCATTAAACTGACTTACGAGGCTCGTGGCTGCCCGACTAAATTTGAAAAAGTATGGTCCCCATGGCTTGATGTACACCCAGAGCATGACCCCCACTTTTCCCTGCCTCCTACCCCCCAACAACAACAACAATAATGTTATTACTGGCTTAGATGTTAGGCCTGTGCACCCGCTGCTAATGGTATTTCTTTGTTTGGTGTAATTACTACAGACTACTGTACAACCTTTGTTTATTGTGTATGTATGTGTTTTTTCTCCCCCTTTTTCTTTCTGTTCCCCCCCCTTTTTTTTTCTGTTTGAAATTCAAATAAAAAGATACTTTAAAAAAAAAAAACATGGAAGTTCTCTATGTCGAGCATTCTTGAGACCAGGGTCAATAGATTGATGTCAAATGGGTAACAGCACTAATGGTTATGATGAATTCATATCCTTCTGACATGTTGCAGGTTTGTCTTTGCCTGGTACGCTTTACTTTATAGGCAAGATGCATGTAGGATATGTATTAGCAGTATTGACTGGGAGATAATCAAATTAAAAACTCCAGCTAAGCACCTGGACCCAAGCTGTCTAAAGCTGGCCACAGACGCAAAGATCCGATCGTACGAATCACTGTTTATTGTCCTATTTGTATTCGTTTGATAAGCTAAGGGAGGATTTCACTAAAAGTTGGCCCTTCAAGGGGGTGAGTTATCAAACTTTTGCCACAATTCGAATTTTATTGCGCAAAAACTCACAAATTTAAGTTCTTTTTCAAAAACATGAATGTCTGGTATTTATTAAGCACAACAAACTTGAATGTATAATGTTGAGTTCAGGTAGAAGTCAATAGGAGTTGCAAAATTCAAGCCATTTAACATTTTTGAGTATTTCAAATTTTCGAATTTTTCAAATTCGATTTATTTTTTTTGACCTTGTAAACTCACAAGTTCAAGGTATTTGAGTTTTTTCCACAATTGTATTCAATTGAGTATAATATATATATTTATATGGATCTTTTAATAAATAAGCAAAAAGAAAGAATCTCACAAATATGATTTTTGATAAAGAAGCTCATTGATCTTCAAATGGGACTTGAACTGAAAAAGTTAGACAATCACTGCTGTATTATTAACCCACTACATGGAAAGCTTGAATTGCCAAAACTCACTATGCAACTGGTTAGCCATTTTACTATATATAATCCTGGATGCTTTCTCATTTTCATTTTAATTTAAATTATAAAATATTTTTTTAATACTAAAAAAAGGTTGAGGACTCCTGCCTTATACTGTAATTGTGCCACTGTCTAAAAGTAGTGATAGGCGAATTTGTCCCGATTTGCTTTGCCACGAAATTCGTGAATTTCCCATGAAATTCACGCAACAGGCGAAATATTTGCAAAACACATTTAGCCAGTGTCAAAACGGATGCCATTAAAGTCAATGGGCGTCCGTTAATCGTCATAGGTGTCTAAATTGATGCCAGTGGCAAAACCGTCGTCGGTGTCAAAAAAATTTAACAGCAAATTCGCAAATTTATTCACCAGCGCCGAAACATGGAAATTTGCACCTGGCGAATAAATTTGCCCATCACTAAAACGATCTACGGTGGGCTTCATTATTTGTGTCTGTTTAATAGAAAGAAACTGGTTAAATTAACAATTTAGTTGAGCACTTGGAAAATGTGGCCCACTCTTGGTACAGTGAATTACCTTATCATTTAGCCATTTGCCTAATGAAGAGCAGGGATGAAGAACGGATCCTTCTTGCACTGTACCCAGAACTCCTGCATTGATTTAAAGCTTTCAAAAAGGCAGGCCATGTAATCAAATATTATCCACACTGTTAATTGGAGGTTTTCTGTAACAACTCACTTAAGGAGCTTACTGCTTTTAAACATAGGGCTCCCGCTGAGATAGCAATATTCATATGTATTTATTTATTCTTAATGAGATAAGAAATGATTTGAATGTTAATTCTCTGTAGTTTGCATAATTTCTTGATAATATAAAGCAATGCTGTTACTTAGAGCCTCTATTGAAGTGCTGAGGCTGAGAGTCACTAAGAGATGAGGAAACTTTCCAGCAAAAGAGCTTTTCCAGACCTACTAACGAAGCCTGATTGCTGGAAGGGTTGTTATTCGTTGCAGCTACAGTATAGGAGGCACCAAGAAGCGAAATTGTGTTTTCTTGGTACAATGTACATTGCTGGTGCCTCTTTGCATAGATTATGGCTCTGTAAATGTGGAGCTATACTCTAGATAAAAATGGTCTTAAAGGGATACTGTCATGGGAAAAAAATGTTTTCAAAATGAATCAGTTAATAATGCTGTTCCAGCAGAATTCTGCACTGAAATCCATTTCTCAAAAGAGCAAACAGATTTTTTTTATATTCAGTTTTGAAATCTGACATGGGGCTAGACATTTTGTCAATTTCCCAGCTGCCCCAAGTCATGTGACTTGTGCCTGCACTTTAGGAGAGAAATGCTTTCTGGCAGGCTGCTGTTTTTCCTTCTCAATGTAACTGAATGTGTCTCAGTGGGACATTGGGTTTTTACTGTTGAGTGTTGTTCTTAGATCTACCAGGCAGCTGTTATCTTGTGTTAGGGAGCTGTTATCTGGTTACCTTTCCATTGTTCTTTTGTTTGGCTGCTGGAGGGGAAAAGGGAGGGGGTGATATCACTCTGACTTGCAGTACAGCAGTAAAGAGTGATTGAAGTTTATCAGAGCACAAGTCACATGACTTGGGGCAGCTGGGAAATTGACAAAATGTCTAGCCCCATGTCAGATTTCAAAATAGAATATAAAAAAATGTGTTTGCTCTTTTGAGAAACGGATTTCAGTGCAGAATTCTGCTGGAGCAGCACTATTAGCTGATTCATTTTGAAAAATTTTTTTTTTCCCATGACAGTATCCCTTTAAGGTCAGGATTTTGAAACATCCCAATTTAAGCATTACTATTATTATTATTATTATTATTATTATTATTATTAAAATGCAATTATAAAGTGGCAGCATATTCCACATCTGGCGCTTTATATCCACATGGGTTTATACATGAAATATACCCATACATTGTACTCATGAACTGTCAGGAAATAAATATTTATCTATTAAAATATCTATAATACTGTGAAAGGTTTTGGAAAATAACACTGTGAAATGTAAAATGGTGCTTGTGTACAAAGTCTATTGAAAATCAGTCAGAATGGGGAGACATTTTTCCATAATTCAGATATCACCCCTGAAAATTCTTGCTCAAAGATTTGGTGATGACTGCCATCAGGCATAACCCACAGTAGAAAAAAAAAAAAAGATCTTCTTTAACAGCTTTAAAATGTTATACCCTGACCTATTCTAAGTTACATTCATTATCATTTATTTATTAAGCAGTATAGACTAAGAGAAACTTAAGAAGAATTCAAGGTACAGGTATAGGACCTGTTATCAAGAATGGCCAGGACCTGGGGTTTTTCTGGATAAGGGATCTTTCCATAATTTGGATCTCTCTACTAAATAGCTCCAAAATGATTCTTTTGCTTCCATTAAGGATTAATTAGATCTTAGTTGGGATAAAGTACAACATACTGTTTTAATATTACAGAGAAAAAGGAAATAATTTTTTTGCTTATAATGGAGTTTATGGGAGATGGCCTTCCCGTAATTCTGAGCTTTTTGGATAACAGTTTTCTGGATAACTGATCCCATACCTGTACTTGTAACTGGTGCACAAATATATATTGCATTGTAGTGGAAAACATGCCATGGGTGTAGGTGATGCTGCTACACCACGACCCATAAATTTCTAGAAGCCTCCAAATGTGTTGAAAAAATGAATACCTTTCAGTTTTGGGATAAAAACCCACTGTCCGGCGCTGATCCAAGTATCAAGGAGAATCACTTTTTGAAAATGCGGCTTTATTCAAATACACAGTGCGCAGTACATGGCAGTGGGTATGTGCAGAAACTAACGCGTTTCGTGCCCGTGTGGCACTTCCTCAGAGTTCAGTTTTGTTTTTACCGATTTCCAACCAAGTCAATGCTCATATATGTTTCCATACACCAGCTCCAAGCAATACAGGGAATCAGGACTGATGTAGGGTATGTAGAAATCTGACCAGTCTTGAAAGAAAACCCTTGATACACAAACTGCCCACCAATAAACGTTCCCACTGCTTTGGATTTAGAAATAAGTTGTTCCTGTAGCTAAGTATAAAGCCTGATTGTTATGCAAATAAAGAGAAAAATTCCCCAAAGATGTTCCTAATGCACATCATTGAGATGCATTGAATGAGATGATGATAATCTGTTTCACACTTGCAAATCTAAATCGTGCCAGCTCAAGCAGCTATAGTATCTACCATAATAGATTTGTTGAAAAGTTTTTTTAACGTCCTTATAGCCAAGGACAAAATGAATGGCACAATTAATTTCTTATCACTTGCTGCTGTTTAATTAATGGTAAATGAAGCCTGCAGTTTAATTTCATTTTCTTGCTATCAGACAGGGAATCATGAGAAGCTGACGAGTAAAGGATTTAATCAGACAGAAAACTCACAATATCAGCCAAACCAAAATCAGCATGTCAAGAGTTTCTGGGGTTTCCTCACTGGAACAATACAAACAGGGATAATAGGGGGCCACAAAATAAAAATCAGCACGATTGAACATAAATATATATACACGACATGCCTGACGCATTTCATGCACATGGCACATAAATATAAGCCTCACTAAACCAAGTTATCTGGCTCTACCTGTAATGAATATTACATAATATAATAACAGCATAATATATTCACTTTAAACATAAATACAAGTATGGGAACTGGGGTTTTCCAGATAACAGATATTTCTGTCATTTGCATCTCATATCTTAAATAGAAAATCATTTAAATCTTAAATAAACCCAATAGGCTGGTTTTGCTTCCAATAAGCATTAATCAAGTACAAGGTACTGTTTTATTATTGCAGAGAAAAAGAAAATCATTTTTAAAAATTTGAATTATTTAGATAAAAAGGAGTCTATGGGAGATGGCATGTCTGTAATTCGGAGCTTTCTGGCCAACGGGTCATACCTGTGCATACATGTTACACGGCAACATTCAAGGTTATTAATATAATATCGGGGGAATGTAATAAAAATCGCTAACGGAAAAACTATTCGCAATGCGAAAAGTTATGCCTTTGCGCGAACAAATTTTGCTTTGTGCGAATTTAATATAGCTTTTGCGAGCCCGGAAACTGTTTAGCGACCACTTCCGACAGTGAAAGACCTTTGCGAATTTTATAGTTTGCGCCAATGCGCAGTCAATGTAATAAAACTTCTTACTGCAAAAGTCGTTATGTTTGCTCCAAAAGATTACGACACCTTCACACACTTCTTATGAGTGCGCAATTAAAGTTCGCAATGCGCAATTAAAATTCGCAATGCAATAACAGTTTAAGGAACAATATTACATTGCAAGATGTGGATTTTTAGTCCTATTGGTGCGAATTGTTTGCTCTTTGCGACTTTTATTAAATTCCCCTGTATATCTTTTAGAACTGCTGCACTTGTTTAGAATACTAACAGGGGAATGTCTATCATTTTCAATCAGTTGGCCAAATGTCATCTCAAAAACTCAAATTAAAATAGAGCTTCCCAACTCCCATTGACTTCTACATAAGTTCGCCAGCAAATAGTTGCGCTTTATAAATCTTGAAAATTCAAGACACTAAAATTTGTAATTTTTTGCCGCGAACTGATGTAAAATATCGTATTTGAAATTTAAATTGTTAATAATGTGCCCCTCATTAGAAGATTAGAACAAGGGACACATAGATAGCATTTCAGGGGCCGTCACACAAAGCATTCAAACATCGGATGTACAAACATGGGATATAAAGAGAATTTCTGAACAATAATTCTACAGAACACATAAAAGCATTGCTCACATTCTATGGAGAAATGGAGCTTAGAGACTTTAGACACAGCCAGTTTTGGGTTTACCTGCTTATACTCCGAGATGCACAAACAATATTTCCCCAACATATAACTCTATTGGGGAAATGTAATTAAAGGCACTAAGTTTGCCCAGGGGCAGTAACCTATAGCAACCAATCAGCAAGTAGAATTTCCTGGTCACATGTTTAAAAGCAAACATCTTATTGTTTGCTACTGGTTACTGCTCCTGGGCAAACTTACTGCATTTTATTACATGTGGGGGTAAATATATATAACTATTTACAAATGGCAAATTTTGTTTCAAATTAGAGGCTTTTAAGGAATACAGTTTGACACCCATTTTACACAGCAACTATGTTTCTATGTAACAATTAACCAATTTAGTGTGTTGATAAATCCAAGGCTGCATTAAAGTGGCAATCCTGCAAGCTCATAAAGGGGCATCAGTGTGGTGCCTTTGCACACTTCTAAATTATATTTTTATACATTTATTATTATTTTTGTTTCTATAGTGGAGTTTATCTGCATGGCTGTATATCTCATGGAAGTAGTAAGAAAGGAATGTATAAATACAACATAAGCAGCAAGCAAATTAATGTAAGATAAAAAGGGAGAAGCCAACTACTGCTGAGCAGCATCTGTTAATTCTCCTTAGTCTCATATTCTGCTTTATGTACTGGCCTGGGTGTTATACAGCACTGACTCCTATTTCATTTTATGTGTATGTTTATACAGTAAGTATAAGATGGGGATTGTTAATAAGTCTCATATAGTCCATGGCTAGTGAGATGCTCACTGTATTATAACAATTGAATATAGACTTCACTAGAAGACAATTCATTCAAAACAAATCAATGTCAAGCATAGATGACAATACAAATATTAGGTGGTGGCACTGTCCTTCTACATTCAAAGCTAAAGATCTGCCGACCAGCAAAGCTGGTAATAAGAGTTAAGATGCCAACAGATTAGGGATGCATCAAATTCAGGATTCGGTTCAGGAATACACCTTTTTCAGCAGGATTCAGATTCGGCTGGATCCTTCTGCCAGGCCTAACCAAATCTGAATTTGCATATGCAAATTAGGGGTGGGGAGGGAAATCACGTGACTTTGTCACAAAACAATGAAGTAAAACATTTTTTCCCCTTCCCACCCCTAATTTGCATTTGCAAATTAGGATTCGGTCAAAACTCTCACAAAGGATTCGGGGGTTCGGCCGAATCCAAAATAGTGGATTCGGTGCATCCCTACCACAGATGTATATCAAGTTCAGCCCTTCCAAATAAACCCCAGTGCACATGTTTAAAAAAAACAACAACAACAACTGTAGATCTAAAGATCACAATAGCCTTAGGATATTATGTTTGTCCAAGAAATCATCACAAGCCATCACAACAACATCACAACAACACATGGCAGGGCATGTCAAAACCTCACTGGCCTCAACGTGAAAAGGGCAGTAAGGCTGTGTGTTAAAGTGAAAGAGAATAGAATTCTGTATATTACGATTCCCCCTGGTTGCCCCTCTGACTAAGATGGATTTTGTTCTCCAGCTAGCATTAGTTCTACTACCCTGGTCTTGAGGGCAGAGCCACCTGTTTGCCTGTAAGAGCAGTTCTTTGTTTTTCTGAGCTGTGGAGTGATATCTTTATGCTCTCCCACTGGTAACTCCCTTTTTACAAGTCTATAAAACCTCTGTGATTCCTTTCTTCAGGGTTCTGACTCTTTGAGAGTTCACAATCCACAGAGCTTGTGTCAAATAAACGATATCTTTCAACTCAAGTTCAGTTCCTGAAATTTCACGACAACAGATTTAAAACACACCTTATGATACTAGCACTCCTGGTCGCCATTATCTGCCCATCGCATACAGAAAATCGTACAGAAGAAATTAGGTTTGGACAATTTTATCTGTACGCGTATAAGCCAGCTTTACTGTGCAAGGGCTTGCATGGGTTTTCTCTAGATGTTCTGTTTTCTGAACACAGTCAAAAAACATTAAGAAATGTTAAGGAATACACTGAAAATTAAACCCATTTACCAAAACTAAGCAAAATAGCCTGTGGAAAGTAACCTACAGCAGCCAATCAGTGATTAGTTTTTTTAGCCAGATGCAGGTAGAATAATGAAAGCAAACATGTAATTAGTTGCCATGTGTTACATCTCAGGTATAAATGTGCTCATTGTGAATAAATGTTCCCCACATGCACATGGTAGGGACGGTAATTTCTACTGGGACAGAGACGGATATGAATTATGAATAGCACTAGCACCCTATAAATAAAAGATAATAATTATACATTTTTTTTTGCTGCAATGATGTCTAACATTATGTTTGAATGAAGCACCTCTCAGAAATCTATCAATCAGCACCTATCAACGGGAACTCAACAAATAGAGCCAAATGTCGTAAGACACATTACTTCCCCTTTAACCAAGCACTGATGGCCATCCCAAATAAGAAAAAAGTGGAGTCTAGTTGGTATGTTTATAAACATGTGGTGGAGAAACATAATACATATATGGGACCTGTTATACAAATTGCTCTGGACCTGGGGTTTTCCAGATAACGGATCTTTCCATAATTTGCATCTGCATACCTTAAGCCTACCAGAAAATGATGTAACCATTTGATTAATTATATCTCAGTTCGGATCAAGTACAATGTACTGTTTTATTTTTACAAAGAAAAAGGAAATCATTTTAAACATTTTGGATTATTTGGATAAAATTGAGTCTATAAAAGACAACCTTTCCGTAGTTCGGAGCTTTCTGGATAATGTGTTTCTGGATAACGTATCTCATATCAGTGTCCCATTTCATTTATTGCAGCTGGGCAAACAGATGAATATTATAAGATGTTAAAAGGGGATGCGGCCTCATGGTAAATGGGGTATGGTATGACATCACAAGGGGGTGGTGTGGTATGACATCACTGGGGTGTGGTCAGCAGTAGAGGGCCAACTCTTTATAGCAGGGAAAATTCCCTGGGTTTGTGTATGCTTTACAGAGAGAAGCCATAAATCTATGTCAGAATATATTTTTCCCCTTGTACTAAGCACAACTCTGCTGGTAGATTTGAGGGCAATAAAATGTATTTTTGATTCCTCTAAGAAGATGGCATCACAATCACAGAGATAAAAAAAGGCCTGTCTGAGTAAGGCAGACAGATTTCTGAACACATACCCAGACATCTGCCTTTTATTGAGTCACAGCAGATATGGAGTATTGTGATGCATTTTAATGGCCCCAATAAGTTGCCTTGCTATGGGAACATCTCTGGATTCTATATACAATTTTTAATAACAGCTTTGAAACATCTGTGGACTATGAATGACAATTTAAAGCATTTCCCACAAATACATTATTTTACCACTGGAGAAGAATCAAGTCATATAAAATCATCAGACAGGATTAGCCGCTCACTGTTCCCTCCATATACATATTAAAATTCTTATGCCATAAAATTGCCAGTCGACTATATAACGGGCAGTCAAATGTTAGGGCTTCTTTAATAATCCTCATAATACGGCTCCCATGTATGCCTAAATTATCTCCATTCCAAACATCATTATCTGCCTAATAAATAGGCTATATCTGACAGCCGTGTGTCAAGGACAGGTTCAAAAAGAAGAGAAATTCAGCGGAACCCACCAGTGAGCTTATTAGCAGACGCTACTGGTCTGCAGTGAGAATTGGAGAAAATAAGTGCTTGCATTTTAAGTAACATTAAACAAGAAGAGATTTTATTTTCCCTTTCATCAGCCACAAACCAGATGAGCTTCTCTTGTGCCATTTATTTCTTTATTTTTTTTTTTGGAGGGCAGAAGGTGGATAAAGAGAGCCACCTAATGTAGAAATGGGGACTGCAGATTTAATTTCAATCCTCAACAACTACTAACATTTATCCGGGAATCTGGTCTGTGCCTGCAAAAAGGCTTTGTTGTCCAAGAAAGGCTGAATAAATTAGCATTTTCCAATAACACAATCTGTGGTACCAAACATAATGCACATTCAGCTGAAAAATGCTGATATGATTTCAGTTTTGCATTATCATAAATTATTTTTTTTAAGGCCCACGGAAAACCACTTAGAAATGTTTTAAGCGAATTGACGAAACGAAATGCATTACACTGCTGTCATCTTCAAGCGTCTGTATATAAAATAAAATATAAAAATATCTCTTGATTCTTGTACATAAAACAGGGAGAGGATGTGGGTGATAATTAGTAGGAATAGACACAGTATTCTAAATGAAAGGCAATGCCATAGGGAGGTGTATGATACAACGCTGTACATGTTAGGATATAAACAAATGTACCTGGAATATCATGTTATGTTTTCCTAGTAATATTCTATGTTACTGTATACAGAGTACACATATATAAAGCAGGCTGGGGACAGGTAAACAGTAAATTGGGGCCTGGTAAGGCCTGATTTTCCTTCTTCTGCTAGGGAACCATATGTAAGGGACTGATAAATTAGTTACCCTTCATTTTTGCTGGCATGTCCACAATGTTTACAGACATTTAATTTGGGTTCTAAAGTGTAGTTAGGAATGTTTCCTGTTTTTGTGTTACCATATTGTCTTGGAAGTTCAGTAACTGGCCAGGTGTCCCTGTTCTATTGTATAACAGAGGATGCACACTTGTCCTCGGTCTCTTGAGATTACATTTTCCTGGAAGGTGGGTTCAGACTATTTGAGTTTAGGCAAAGCTAAGTTTAGTAGGAAGTAGAGTCAGACTGGGTTACCACTGGGTACCTGGCTCAAGGGCCAACCATCCAGCCACTCAAGGGCACGCCACGCTCGCCACTCAAATTCCATCACAGCCAAAATTGCTTTCATTTACTGCATTATTCACTGACGTTAATTAAAGATGGCCGTGCATTCCACAGTGGGATGCACAGTAGCGGAGCCGGGAGCGTTGGTGGCTGGCTGGCTTGTGGGCAGGGCCCAACAGGGTATTCATTTTAATAGTTTACTATAGGGTGAGAGCTGGTTCAGGGTATTTAGTGAGCAGCCTGATGCTCCTTAAAGAAAAGCTGAAGGATTAGAGTGCTGGGTGTTCTACCCAAGAATAGGGACTTAACTGTACAGACTTAGGAATGCTGTCCCAGCTAAATTCCACTTGAGAGGCCTCCAAACTGGGGTTGAAATTTGCAAGCGGACTATCTGCAGAATGGTTACATGCAACATGTTGCTCACCAACCCTTGGGATGTTGCTCTCAGTGGCCTCAAAGCAGGGGCTTATTTTTGAATCCCAGGGTTGAAGACAAGCTTTGGTTGCATAAAAACCAGGTGTACTGTCAAACAGAAAATTCTGTAGACTACCAGTCCACAAAGGGGCTACCAATGGCCAATCACAGCCTTTATTGTACATTCCCTGGGACTTTTTTCATGCTTGTGTTGCTCCCCAACTCTTTTTATATTTGAATGTGGCTCACAAGTAAAAATGGTTGGGGACCCCTGCTTTACAGTATCCAAAGTTGCATCTCCAGCACTCGGATATGGGTTTGTCTGGGATTAGTGGAGCAGGGTGTCAGGTGTGTGGGGGGGGGGTACAGGATGTAGCATTCAAATTTTGTGACCACTTCAGGGTCGATAAATCTGTCAGCAGATTTTATTGGCCACCTTTAATGAAGCAGATTGACAAACATAGAAAAACTATATAAGCTTGAACAAGAGATATGGAGATTATTCTTAACAGTATGTCAACCAAACAATCCAGTGTGTGCCAGGCCTTCTTAAATATAGATAGCTATATATATATATATATATATATATATATATATATATATATATATATATATATATATATATATATATATATATATATATATATATATATATATATATATATATACACATGCATACATACACACATAACTTTTTATTTTATTTTTTTTATATTTTTTTTAAATTGACACTGCATTTCACTTAACCATAGTGGTTACCAACCTTTTTTTTGTTTTTTTACCCGTGAGCCACATTCAAATGTAAAAAGAGTTTGGGAGAAACATAAGCATCCAAATGACCCTGGGCTGTGATTGGCAATTTGGTAGTCTGTATGTGGACTGGCAGCCTACAGGGGGCTCTGTTTGGCAGTAGACTGGTTTTTGTGCAACCACAACTTGCCCCAAGACAGGAATTAAAAAATGAGCATCTGCTTTGAGGACACTGGAAGCAACAGCCAAGGGGTTGGTGGGCAACATGTTGCTTATGAGCCACTGATTGGGGATCACTGTACTATCCCTACAGCCCTTACATGGTAACATCCCATCAGTTTGCCAGAAATTATAATTGTGCTCTAACAAATTTTTCTATAAACAGTGGACATCTCAGAAAGGTTTTCATTAAGTTGGGATGTTATTTAATAGCTTAATTGTGTGTCTAAAGTAAGGAAATGATGATCCTGTGCACAATTTTATAAACATCGCCAAACCAGAGATTACCCATATTCCATATGTTTATAAATACATTTTAATACAAAAGTGCACATAAATGAAACCACTTTCCTGTGGTCATATGTTCTTTATGCTCATTTATCCTAAGCTCCCTGGTTATTTGTCATGTGGGAAAATAGCCATTACACTGTTTTTGTTTGTGCTTATATTCTACCAGGAGATCTAATGTGTGGTCTGCAGAGCTGCCAGTTGGCATTTATGTTGGCAAACCTTGCAAGATATCAAACAATGACTAGGTCTGTCTCCCCTACTGCCGCGCCAAAGGCAGTTGTGAGGTTTAGTCTTTCAGCATCACGTGTTCCTGGATCTCATGAGGAGCCTCTGGCACTCACATCATCACAAATACATTCTCCCAGACGCAGCTCAAGATTTCACTGGAGTCACAAGTATTTGTGAAACTCCATTGAAACCACCATCTCTCATCAGAGCCAGTCCAAAGGCATTTCAGACCAGACTATAACATTTACCATTTCACTGAATTTGTAGAATGGAACTCATACAATTTTTTTTTTCGTTTGGAGGGAATTATGTAAATATGTTTGCAAAGTTATAAACAGATGAATGCTTGATCAATTCTACAACATTTATATCAGTAAAACGGCTTACTATAATGCATTCAAAAAGCCCTCCAGTGTAAATTATAGGCATCAATCTATTTAACCTTCAGTCTCCAAGAACTGAACCCCAAGCAGACCTCACATATGCTTTAATAACGTGGCACAGTGTGTGTGTGTTAAATAACAAATAAGCATTTAAGTTTGACAAAGTTCCCAGAATCTTTATTTAAAATAAGAGTTCATTAAGGGCATAGGCCTGTGGCTTCATGTTTTTATAAAAAAGCATAACTGTTGGACATGGAATTTATATATCCTTAGAAACTTTAGATGGGGAAACATTAACAGACATGAATATTTTTAATGCTGGTTACTCTATATAAAAGGAAAATATACCCTCAGTAGTACATGGGAATATGTTTGTTAGCATAAACTTATGGTTTCTTTCTGTATGGTGCATATGTATAGAAAGTGTGCCATTAATGACCCTATTTGGCTGACCAAACCCCCACACCCCTTGGTAATCACACAAAAACAAGACATTTGCTTGCATGTGTGGGAGTTAAACAAGGACAAAAGTCATAGAATGAAAGTTTAACTGTACTGGCAGAGAGAGGAGCTTGGCCCTGTGTGCCCTGTCTCACCCTTGTCCCAACCCTAACCCCACCCTACTGTCATGCTCCCTGCTGGATGATAGTACGAGAGTAGGGTTGCCACCTTTGACTTCTGCAAAAACTGAACAAGGGGGAGGTATGATGGTATAGAGGGTAGAGCAGTGACATATGGGGGTGGGGTTATGACATTTAGGGGCGTGTTTGTACTTCGTGTGGGTGTGATTTTAACATCAGAAGTGGTTATTGCCCAGATTATTGTTCTGGTTTCACAAGGATTAAAGGCGAATTAAACCCTAAAAATGAATATAGCTAAAAAGACAATCATTTATATACTTTATTTATTGCACCTTGTTAATAGCAGCAATGATTCAGGATTTCAAACCTGTCACAGGGGTTCACCATCTTGAAAAGTGCCTGCGACACTCAGTGGGCTCTGAGCAGCTGTTGAGAAGCTAAGCTTAGGGGCCGTCACCAATTATCAAGCAGAAAATGAGGTTGGTCTGTAATATAAGCTGATGCTACAGGGCTGATTATTAAATTATGATGCTAGTTGTTTCTGTGCTGCCATGTAGTAATTATCTGTATTAATTACTAATCAGCCTTATATTGTGACATTTATATTCTATGTGTACTGTATATTGTGAGTGGGTCCCTAAGGTCAGTAAGTGACAGCAGCACAGAGCATGTGCAGTGAATCAGCAGAAAAGAAGATGGGGAGCTACTGGGGCATCTTTGGAGACAGATCTCTGCTTAAGGGCTGTGGTTGCCTTGGGCTGGAACAGAAGCCCAAAACATAATGTACAACATTTCTAGCCTACTTCTTTAGTTAGGCTTTAGTTCTCCTTTAAATCCCAAACAGGCAGTTGTGATCCAAACACCGAACTGTTCAGGTCTAAACTGAACAGGTGGCAAGCCTAATCGTGAGGACCCTGGGTGACCATTCTGTGCATTTCAATGGGGTGGTTAAATTAGGATTCAGAAGCAAATTACTGACACTGTGTGATAGGCCCGTTACTGTGGGTGACCAGGTGAGGGGCCTTAAATCAAGGAGAACCCTGAAAATGAGTTGACATGTCTGCACCAGCCCCCCTCCCCAGCTGAAGAAAAGACACCCTCTTGTATAGCCCTACCCCCTCCTGTAAAATTGCACAGTGGTGTTGATGGCCACATGGGTGTCCGCAGAAAGGAGCAAGAGGGGGGTCTTTGCTGCTTTTGGGGAGAATACAAAATGGTCCAATGCTGGGAACCCCTGGATAACTTTGTCTTTTGATATCCATTACCCTGTAACTTTTTAAGATAATTTAAGGTAACAGGTCAAAACAGTATTTGTAAATCAGAGTGCAAAGTAGGCACGCCATGAACCCTGTAAGTCAGTATTGGGCGAATCCCCAAATCCTATATAGGGTTCGTTTTCAGTTTGGTCAGGCTCTTGTATTCTACCCAGGATCCTCCTTAAAAGGGTTAAATTCAGCTTAATCCCGAACCAAATTTTGGATTTGTTGCATTCCTAGTACCACTGTATTCCTTAGAAAATCATAAAGTGCAATTCAGCAAAAGTGCATGATGGATCATATCATTTTTATAACTAGATAACCCAGTGCAAAGTACCCGCAGCAGCAGCAGCAGATGATGTAACTGTTGTTCTAGCAGTTATGCAAGATGATATATAAGTGTGCACGTGTTTATATGGATACATAAATCACTTATACATTATATAACCGGCATTGACGGGACTAGACCATTTCTTCTGATGCAGCCAATGAAAATGTGAGTTTCTGGGAGGGCCTGTCACATATGGAGCTGTTTTCCTTGTAACTCATAATTAAAATACTTGAGGTTAACTAAAAATAAAAGAAATTAACTTGATCCAGTACTGCCGGGGATAATATTGCAGTTACTACTGCCACATTATTTTTTTATTTTCTATTTTACTTAAGTCCAAATCTCTCTTCCATAATTCAGCTGTGGCTTCAGACCACGGACTGTTTTTCTTGGAGGCAAATCTTATAGACCTACCTGGGTAGTCTTGTGGCAGAAGCAGTGCAGTCAGCTTTCTGCATTCTGTATGCCTTGAATGTGTTCTATCTACACTCTCTCCCCCCCCCCCTTGGTTTTTCATTTGGCAAGTGCATCTAGAATATCATTTGCTTGCTTTTCTTTTACCCCTAGGGAAATTTTCTTCCTTTAAAAGACCTGCTTTGACTCACAGTACATCTCAGCCGCAAACTCCCACCCATGATCTTGTAGGGTGTTTGCCTTTTCCTTAAAAATAATTCCGCTGTTGGCTACCGCTCACACAGAACTCAATTGACTTTGAAGAGGTGCAATTAGAAGAGCCTGTTGCATCCTAGCAAAAATGGCACGAAGAGATAACGTTATTTAATGTAGGAAGGAACACGATCTATAACATGCATTATACCCTCTCCACCCCCCAGTAGTGGTAACAAAGGGACCTACAGAGTGTGAGAAAAAGCTTGGTTTAGGTTTGTCAATATACCAAGTTACATCTTTCAGCACCAGTGTTCAACTAAAATGGAGACAGGGTCTTCAAAAACTATGGAGTGGTGCTCAGCAAACAGTACCCCAGGCCACTTTGTTTTTGAATAAAAGGAACACCGACCTGGGGTAGGAGGTAAGAGATAAGAGAAAAACTCGGCATTCCCCCAATGGTATTTTTCACCATTAATCAATTTTAGTACAGGTATGGGATCTGTTATCCAGAATGCTCGGAACCTGGGGCTTTCCGGATAACGTATATTTCCGTAATTTGGACCTTCATACCATAAGTCTACTAGAAAATCATGTAAATAAACCCAATAGGCTTGTTCTGCTTCCAGTAAGGATTAAGTTTATATGAGTTTGGATCAAGTACAAGGTACTGTTTTATTATTACAGAGAAAAAGGAAATCATTTTTAAAAATGTTGATTATTTGGAGTCAATGGGAGACTGCCTTTCCATAATTCTGAGCTTTCTGGACAATAATTTTCCGGATAGCAAAATATTTGCAGGAAAGGCAAGCACTTCATCACTTCTTGCTGTGCAATAAATCCTTTAAGTCTGTTCAAGTTCAGAGGTGGGAGGTGCAAACCCCCCAAAATAATGTTCTGCACCTGAAGAGTGTAAGTAGTGCTCCCCATATACCTCATTTATGGGGGGCTGGGAAATTGACAAAATGTCTAGCCCCATGTCAGATTTCAAAATTGAATATAAAAAAATCTGTTTGCTCTTTTGAGAAATGGATTTCAGTGCAGAATTCTGCTGGAGTAGCACTATTAACTGATGTGTTTTGAAAAAAAACATGTTTTCCAATGACAATAAATGTGAATACAATTTGCATTGTAGGCCGATATATTTACTTCCACACTATGTCCATACTACTTTTTTTTTTTTTTTTCACATATCCATTTATTTCCGGTTATTTATATAGTAAGGACACATTTCCATAGCGCTTTGCAGACATTGTTGATTATTAACATCAATCCCTGCCCCATTGGAGCTTACTCAAGCCCTACATAATTCATACACAGTAGGGTCAATTGTATCAAGAGTCAGTGAGCCTGTCTGTATGTTTTTGGAGTGTGGACTGAAAAGAGGAGTAGTATTTGAATTAGCCCAGTGTTATTGTATAAATGAGCCCCAGGGAGAGCATACAAACCGCTTGCTCTTGGCTGGAATCGTACTCATGTCACAGTTAGAAATACAACTATGTTCTAGTTTTGTGCAAATAAATATGAATTCAGCCATAGGAAAAACAAAAGATAAATAGGTTCATGACCTCATTATCTAAAAATCCCTCATCGTTGACCAAATTTCTCACAATCCAATGCTTCATCGCAGAACATGTTGCATTTGGAAGAATAAGTAACAACCAGTGAACTTTCTCAGGAAGGTTCGGGAACGTCCCAACTGCTTTGGGAAATAATTTTGCTAAAATATTTAACTACAGCGCTTGAACCACCAAACTGATTTGAATGCACAGGGGGTCACGCATGGAGTTTGAATATTTTCATTACTGGAAAATTCATGAGTCTATACTCACAGTGTGAAGTCATTAGATTTGCAATTTAAAGTGTCACAGTTATCAGGGAAGGAATGCTATTGGCTCTGCGTTTGGAGATGGAGTTTAACTTCAGAGAGTATTATTAAATAAGTGTCAGTAAGTGAAGGTCATTTAATATCGACTCAGATAATGTGTAGGTAAGAGAGTTGTCCTCAATGCAGAGTTTCAATCTTTATTTAAAGGCACTTCCAGGATATAGAAAAAAAAATGTGTTTTGGCCAAGACACCTCTACAGTATTTCCATAATGACATTTTATTACTCAAAATGCTGTACAGGTAAGCGGATCTGTTATTCAGAATGCTCAGGACCTGGGGGTTTCTGGAACAGGGATCATCCCATAATTTGGATCTCCATACCTTAAAACATTTAGGAGGTTATTTATCAAGGTCCAAATTTATTTCAGTATTACTAATATCAAACTTTCGAGCAACTCCCGAATGGAATTCCTGACTGGGCCTCATTTATGAAGAAAAATGCCCGAAAAAATAGGGTTCAGAGAAAACTCTGAATTGTTTGGAGTTTTCCGCAAAAACTAAAAAATCTTCGGAGTTTTTTGCGCCGAAAACCCCAAAATCATCCAATATCGGTACGGACACTGGGACCTTCCCCATTGACTTATACAGGACCTCGAGAGCTTTTAGATGCCGGGGTTTCGGATTCAGAGTTTTTAGACTATCGGACATTAATAAATATCGAAAAATTTGTTTTTTTTTTGCTACGAAAACTACTAATTATTCGAGGTTTGGATATTCGAACCTTGATAAATAACCCCCTAAATAAACCCAATATGCTGGTTTTGCTTCCAATAAGGATTAATTATATATTAGCTTGTCTGTTTTATTATTACAGAGAAAAAGGAAATCATTTTTAAAAACTAATTATTTGATTACAACGTAGTCTATGGAAGACGGTCCAGTAATTCAGAGCGGATTCTGTATAAGGGGTTTCTGGATAACTGGTCCTAAACCTCTATAAGATTTTTTCCTATTTTGCATATAAATTGTTCAATTTGATTACAACTTGTTTTAAACCTGTTTTAGTTAATCTAGTTTTCAAGAAAGCAGTGATAGGTATTTAGTAGGTTATTCGTAAATGCATATATAAAAAGCGTCAGACAGATAATGAAGTCAGAATTGAAGGCGTTTGCTTTTCCTGAAAACTGTTTATAATGTTATGATAGGACTAACAAAAAAACTTAATGGCCTTTGGGAGTGCCCGTGTAGATGTATCAGACTGCTACACAAACCAGAAAAATGTATATCATGACTGCCCCTTGTTAGTTACAATTATTTGGTAAACAGTATGTTACTCTAGTTGTTATGATGTCATAGCGACCAGGTGACAAGGATATATAATAATTAAAAGATAATGATATGGCCTGAGCTTTCCTTTCTCTGTAAAACTCCTAATAAGGAAGAAACTGTGAAACTATTGTTGTTTATTGTGTGCTTGGGTGTCAGGCCCAGTAAGATTTTGTTTTAGGGCTCCTATGCATATTGTGGTTCTTTTAGATCTGATTGAGGTGTAGTGCTTCTGGCTAAATATCACTGTCTGGGAGATCGCTATAATAAATTCTTAATAAAAAAAAAAAAAGAATACATCCATCTATACTTGGAATTCCCATAGAGAACAAGGCTTTAACCTTTACACTCACTGCTGATGACTAAAGACTATTTAGTAGCTAGAGAACAGTTGTTTTGACAATGTAATAGCCTTATTATAACTAATGATGTCTCCACTATTTAACAGCAATGGAGCAAATGGAATGATCAGACATATTCAAATAAAAGCCTCTACTGCCACCTAGTGTTATAAAGGCCACATTCCATATGGCAGCCGAAAGGAAATGGGTACAGGTATGGGACCTGTTATCCAGAATGCTTGGGACCTGGGGTTTCCTGGATAAAAGGTCTTACTGTGATTTTGAACGTCATACCTTAGTCTGCTAACAATCATTTAAAACTTAGGCTGGTTTTGCCACCAAAAGGTATTAATTACTTGGAATCAAGTACAAGGTAGTCTAATTTAGACTTTACATGCCCTTTAAATGAGCTTTGGCCACCCAAATACACAAGCATTATCTAGAATGCTTGGGACCTGGGGTTTTCCATATTTTGTATCACCATTCCTTTAAGGGGGGTGTTCACCTTTAAAATGTCTCGGTCTTTAATATATTGATAATGGGTTGAGTGCAGAGGATTCTTGTATGTGTCTATATGTATTTTGTGGTCACAGCCTCATTGAACCCCCGCCTAATGGTTTTAAAAAATAGTGGTGAGCACAACTTTCCCTTGTTTGTTATAGTTATACAGGAGCAGTGACCAGCTCCATGTTGTAGCTCACACCCTTCCCAGCTATAGTCAGGTGATCCCACTGGTGTCTAATAAGAGGGCAGCCAAGTTTGGGAGTTTTACTTTGAAAGCAGCAAGTAAGTTGCAGGTAAAAACTAGTCCCTTTGTAAAATGTATAATGAAGCAATAGAATTCTTAATGAATCAGATAAAATTGAGCATAGGACTGGCCAGATATGGGATGACTTTGACATAGTTGGCCAGCTTAAATATATTGCAATATATGGACAAACAATCCCTGTGTTGTTTAAAGGGTAAGGCATTTTTCGGTAGCAGTATGCACAAAATGTCTCTGTCTTAAATATATTGATAATGGGTTGAGTGCAAAGGACTTGTATTTGTTCACCTTTAAATTAACTTTTAGTATGATGTAGAGAGTGATATTCTGAGACAATCTTCAATTGGTTTTCAAATTTTATTTTGTGGTTTTTGAGTTATTCCGCTTTTTATTCAGCAGTTTTCCAGTTTGCCGTTTTAGTAGTCTGGTTGCTAGGGTCCAAATTACTCATCACCATAACCATGCACTTATTTGAATAAGAGACTGGAATATGAATAGGAGAGGCCTGAATAGAAAAAATGAGTAATAAAAAGTAGCAATAACAATACACGTGTAGCCTTACAGAGCATTTGTTTTTTTTAGATGGGGTCAGTGACCCCCATGTGAAAGCTGCAAAGGGTCAGAAGGCAATTCATTCAAAAAGTATAAAAAAAAGAAAAAAAGGCTCATTGAAAAGTTGTTTAGAATTCGCCATTCTATAACATACAAAAAGATAATTTAAAGGTGAACCACCCCTTAAAGTCTGCTAAAAAATATTTAAACATAAAATAAACCCAATAGGACTGTTTTGCCACCAATATAGATTCATGCAGCTGAGTTACCATCAAGTAAAAGCTACGGTTTTATTATTACAGAGAAAAATGACATTTTTAAAAATAAGAATTACTTGTTTAAAATTGATTCTATGGCCTTTCTATAATTCAGAGGGGGGTCCCATAACCCTATCAGGTATGAGAAATGTGAGATAGTCCACCTCTCATTATGATTATTATCTAACAGGAATGACGGGTCTGTTAAATGAAATAATCAGCACAGCTCACCTGGCTCGAAATGTGGCAAAGAATGCACCGCAGGCCACGTCTCTTCAATAGGCGTCCCGAGAATCTGAAAGAAAATGGCACCGTTACGTTTGTTTGTGCAACAGCAGATCCTCTTTCCCATGGTGCAATTAACTTCACTGCGTAATCTTAGTGCAATGCAACAAAAATGCCAACATATTGTATTACAGGTATGGGACCAGCATGTTCAGGACCTGGGGTTTTCCGGATAATGGATCTTTCCGTAATTTGGATCTTCATACCTGAAGTCTACTAGAAAATCATGTAAACGTTAAAAAACACAATAGGCTGGTTTTTCATCCAATAAGGATTAATTATATCTTAGTTGGTATAAAGTACAAGCCACTGTTTTATTATTACAACGTAAATCATTTAAAAATTAGAATTATTTGCTTATAATACACAAAAGCCATGAATATCTTGTAAATTATATCCTTATAAACGGTGAGTTCTGATGTCATCAGTTATAAACGGTGAGTAGTGATGTCATCAGTTATAAACGGTGAGATGTGATGTCATTTCTGTCACATGACTCACTGAAATTTGTGTATTATAATAAATAAAGTACCCCCAGTTGCAAAATATGAGGATATTAGAAGTTACCTCGGAGTTCCCTGACCTGTATAAAAACACTCGGCATGGTCATGAAACTCCTCGGTAACTTATAATATCCTTATATTTTACAAGAGGGGGTACTTTATTTACTATATAATGGAGTCTATGGGAGATGTCCTTCCGGTAATTCACAGCTTTCTAGATAATAGGTTTCTGGATAACGGATCCCATACCTGTAGTAACGTAACTTCCAACTCGGGCTCTCTCTGGAACACACTGCCCTCCAATGACTAAACAAGGACATTCCTATGTGTCTACTATGAGACATGGAAATAACCAGTTTTGTACACTAGTTCTATTCCAGATTTCCCCATAGAGCCAGATACAATTGAATGAGAAAAAACTGATCTCACATGATCTCATCACATGAAAACTCCATCCAAGTCCATGGGAAAACTGGAACTGAATTAGGAGAAAAAGGTTTTTCTCTCCTCAAATTGAAGTTTTTCAACTATACATTAAAGGTTGTTCACCTTCGAGTTAACTTTTAGAATGACGCAGAGAGTGATATTCTGAGACAATCTGCATTTGGTTTTCATTTTTTATTATTTGTGGTTTTTGAGTTACTTAGCTCTTTATTCAGTTTGCAATTTCAGCCATTTGGTCGCTATGGTCCAATTTATCCTAGCAACCATGTACTTATTTAAATGAGAGATTGGAATATGAATAGGAGTAATAAAAAGTAGCAACAGCAATAAGGGGCTGATTTATCAAGGGTTGAAGTGAAAATTCGAATTTAATTTTTTTTTAAATTTCAAGCTATTTGTATACTTCGACTAGGGAATAGTGCAAAATCTATACAAATTTGAAAAAAATTTTATGGTCTCTTTAAAAATTCGTCTTCCACCATTCGCCATCTAAAACCTGGAGAATTGCTGTTTTAGCCTATGGGGGACCTCCTAGAACTAAGTCAAATACGATGTTACTTTGATTCGTATTTGACCTAAAACAGCCTATTCACTCTTTAAAAAAAAACTTCGATTTTTTAAATACATTTCGGTTGGTCTTTTTTTATTTGAATTTCGAAGTTTTTTTTTAGAAATTCGACCCTTGATAAATTTGCCACTAAATGTGTAGCCTTACAGAGAATCATTTTCAGATGAGGTCAGTGATCCCCGTTGAAAACTGGAAAGAGTCAGAAGAAGAAGGCATATAATTTGAAAAAGTCAAATAATGAAGACCAATTGAAACATTCTAAAATTTTTACTTAAAGGTGAACCACCCCTTTTAAAAAGAATGGCAATCCAAAAAATATTTTTTGGCTAATAAAAGAAAACATTATTCTAAGCAACTTAGCAATATATATTTTTATCCCATTGTCTGTGTTTTTTAAGTAATTTTTTTATATGTATTGCTATTGAAAACAGTGTCTGTCCCTTTCTATTCTCTGCCCTGGTGGATCAGACTGTTGATACAATGTAAGACAAGGCAGCTGATTAACAGACCTGTCTTTGCTGCTGGGGAACCAAGACTTTCGCAACATTGTTAAAAAAGTAACAACCAGTAATTAAGCAAATGTTTGTTTTAACAAATAACTTTAAAAACACCAACAATAATTAATACATGTATATTGCAAAGTTGCTCAGAATGAGGTTTTCTTTTATTAGGCCATTTACCCTTTAACATGGCCTGAATAGAAAAATGAGTAATAAAAAGCGGCAATAACATTTGTAGCCTTGCAGAGAATTTGTTTTTTGTTTTTAGATGGGGTCAGTGATCCCCATTTTAAAACTGGAAAGAGCCAGAAGAAGAAGGTAAATAATTCAAAAACTATAAAACAAATAATGAAGACCAATTGAAAATCTGCTTAGAACTATTTATTCTATAACATACTAAAAGTTAACTTAAATGTGAACCAAACCTTTCAATACATATACAGAAGGACACAGCTTGTCTGCACTAACAAGTCTAACATATGCAATACTCACAAATATACAGCAGAGGGAACCTTTGCATTGCGAACTGCTACATTTATTCCACAAATGGCTGTTTATTAAAAAAAAATGCAGCTGCATATTCCTTAAGCAAGTATTTCTTGATAATTAGGAATCCTTGCTTATCATGTTTTAATAAAATATTTATTAAAACTAAAATACATCTCTTTGATGTTAATTTATGGAAATCGTAGTTAACGCCTTCACCGCCAAGAAAGACGTCAAACATGAATAGTGTCAATAAGCAGCAAGCTTATCTCCCATGAGTAGTACCTCTGGCTAAAACATCACCTAATGTATCTGTTATATTTTACAATATACACACACAAAAAAGTACCGTGTTCATTTTAGTCATATTAAAGATGCCATATTGCACATGCACTATGTTCTTGCATGTGTGCTTAAAATGCAATTTCAGCTACACCTTAAGGGCTCTTACAGACGAGCATTTTTAGCTGCGCTCCCCTGCGTTCCAGTTTCATGCGTTCAGTTGCACGCTGCGTCTGCGTCCGACAATCGTGTTGCTTCGAATCAAAGCTGCGACTTCATCCAACATTTCTATCTCTTACCTTATTTCTGTCGCAGGCATTTTGTCGCATCTCACCGAAAACGTCCATGTAGTCCTACCCTCATGCGTTCAGCTGCAGGGGAGTGCAGGAGTAGACGCACTGAATTCTTTTCAATGGGGCTGTACACACACACACACACAGACGCATGTAAGCACCGAATGCAGGTTGGGACACCGCATGTTGCATTTTTGCTGCGTTCATCGCTTACATGTGTCTGTGTGAGTACAGCCCCATTGAAAAGAATTCAGTACGTCTACTACTGCGCTCCCCTACACATGAAACCGGAACGCAGGGGATCGCAGCTAAAAACATTTGTCTGCAAGAGCCCTTAAAAAGTGAAATGCTGCATTGCTGATTAGAAATCAGAGCAGGTGCATGCTGCAGACTGCATTGATTTCTAGACAACCGTGTGGTCGGTGAGTAGAGAGATCACTAATCATTGCACATTTGTATTTTTATATTTTCAGGTTTCAAAGGGATAATACTTGCAGCTGTCTGGGACTGTCCTACGTCTACCGATACATAGTAAGAACTAGAGCTTTGCTGCGGCAGAGACAACCGGCAAGAATGAGTTGCGTCAGAACCCACTGAAGCCCTTGATACACAGAGACCCCTGTCCCCCAATTCAGAAAAAGTCTAATTAGCAGCAGCAGCCGTGTGCGCAGTGCCTGAAAGTCTTGGGATAAAGTAATAAACAATAAGATCAGATCTTCCCGTCACTGTATCTATGTTGCAATACTAAAAGTATGACAAAGTATGGCCGCCTTGTAACAGGCGTTAAATTCACTTTAACAAGTCTGCCATCTGTTTACTAAAGGTCATGTCTGAATGATCGGGTCGGCCCTGGTCTTGCTTTCTCTAATGTTCCATAAACCCTGACAAGAAATATGGAGGAAATAGTCCAATAAAAGGTACTTATGACTGGCTGGTCTGCAGTAAAGAATCACACCCGCCTGAGAAATAATGCATTTCAAACATTAACAGAAACCAAATAGCGAAGACTAGATCAGAACAGGCAAAAGGCCTAGCATTTGTATCAATATTGGAAGTCCAAGTACTTCCCCCTATGGTAGGGTGTCATTTTATGCTGGGATCCTCAGTGTTGTATTGTTCTGGGAGTGGTTTGCAGGGGTCACATGGTGGGAGTCACAGCGTTAGATAACAACAGTAGTATAACAGGATCAGCCCTAAGCAATTGTGAGGCTCAATATTGACAAAGTCAAAGTACTGCCCTATCCTAGAGTGCAGGTCTGGACTGAGAATCAAAACAGTCCCTGGCATTTCAGGTACCCAGAGGCCCCAACAGGCCACACAGAGGCCCAAACAGCACCCCACTTAATAGTGAGTGTCTATGGCATCTTACAGCGGCCCCTTTGGCATTTGCCAGAACCGACAGATTGCCAGTCTGGACCTGCTATGTTATTTTATGCTGGGAGCCACAATGCTGTATTGTCCCACCATGTAAACCCAGCAAATCCCCAGCAGAATACAATACTGTGGCTCCCAGCATAAAATAACACCCTAGCACAGGGCAATACTGTGACTACCAATATAGAACCTTGCAATAGCTTGTGGCCAATCCTGTTATTCTACTAGTGTGGTCCAGCACAGTGACTCCCAGCATGTGACCCCTGCAATCCAATCTCAGCACAATACAGCGCTGCAGCTCCCAGCATAAAATAACATCCTAGCATATTGCAATACTGTGACTTCCAATATTGAGCCTCACAATTGCTTGGGGCTGATCCGGTTATTCTACTAGTGTGATCTAGCAAAGTGACTCCCAGCATGTGACTCCAGCAAATCAATCCCAGCACAATACAGCACTGTGGCTCCTATAATTGACACCCTAGCATAGGGCAATACTGTGACTCCCAAAACGGATGCAATGGCTAGGCCTGTTATCTGTTATTTAGGGTTCAGATCTAGTCTTCGCTATTTATATAGAAAAACATTTTACTGCCCTATTAGGAGGCCAGAGTAATTTAACCACAGTGCTAGTTCCAAAAACTAGAACAGGCAACAGTCCTAAGGCTTAATATTGGAAGTCAAAGTACTAACCCATACTTGGGCAGTGTCATTTCATGCAGGGAGCCACAGTGTTGTATTGTGCTGGGGTCATATGTAGAGAGTTACAGTGATAGATCAGAACCCTAGAATAACAGGTAGGGTGCCAAGCAATTGTGGGCCTGCAGCCTTTGTAATAGCTTTAAATATTTAAAACTGGAATTCAGATGCAGAGACTTAATCTCCCTTCAACAAACTCAGACTTGCCACTTCATAGGTCTTGGCTATAATAAAATGAGGGAAGAAATCAAGGGAACTGAAGGCACTAATTAAACACATTCTGCAACAAACCCAAAGCAGCATGAAGAAAAGGTTAAACATCTGAGGTGCCACCTTTCTCTACATGAAATATTAATGAAAGGGATTCTCAAGTAGCATATGGACCTTCTCATAGGATGCCGCTGATGTGATCCCTTATTGCATTTCTTTGATACAGTGTCTGGAAGTCACAAGTGCTTGTTAACCCAGAACAAATGGAAGCTTGAAATGCTCCCAAACCTCCCACAACTGTCAGGAATAGGTTCATTTGTTCTCTTTCAGCTCAGGTACTCTAAATGAGAACAGAATGGTTCATAAGAAGTTCAGAAGGGAAGCTTTATCTAGATAAAAATGACAAAATAAAACGTGTGTTCATCATGCAGAGCAAAGTATGGCAGTGTAACTTTATGCTAGGAGTCCCCATTGTTGGCTTGTGCTTCAGAGGGTCACTCACTGGGAGTCGCATGGTGGGAGTTGCATTGCTATAATAATATGGAGGTTGCTGGGGTCACAATGTAGTTTAATGCTAAGAGTAAAACTATTGTATGCAGGGGGTGTTGCTGGGGTCATAGTGTAGCTTAATGCTAAGAGTAAAAATATATTGTATGCAACCGTTTTGTTGAGGTAACAGAGCTTAATGCTAAGAGTAAGGCCACACGAGGAGATTCGGGGAGATTGTCGCCTGGCGACTAATCGGATCGTCTGCTGAGCGACTATCTCCATGAACTGCCTCAGCGTTTTTCCCCATAGGCTACAATGAAAAGTCGCCTGTGCTAATAAACACGCGGCGATTCGTTTTCTATAGCTGCCCGAAGTTGCCTCACTATTGAAAACACATCGCCGCGTGTGCATTAGCGCAGGCCACTTTTCATTGTAGCCTATGGGGAAACACGCTGAGGCAGTTCGGGGAGATAGTCGCTCAGAAGAGGCGGCGATTAGTCGCCTGGCGACAAAATCTCCCCGAATCTCCTTGTGTGGACTAGCCCTAAAAATATATTGTACGCAAGGGTGTTGCTGGGTCACAAAGTAGCTCAATGCCAAGAGTAAAAATATATTGTATGTAAGGGTTGATGGGGTCATACTGTAGCTTAATGTTAAGAGTCAAAATGTTATCAAATGCAGGGGGTGTTGCTTGGGTCATATAGTAGAAGTTAGAGTGTTTTCCTGTTATATGCTGGGATGAAAGAGTGGCATTTTATAAGAGTTTTATAAGAGTTGCAATGCAGTTCCATCATACACTGCCTTGGTGTCACAATGTTGTCTTATGCTGGTGTCACAGAATTCCTTTTAAAACCCAAGCTGAGAAGCTAAGGATGTTTGCTGTAATACATATAATTAAAAGGGATCAACACCCAATGAAATATTGTTGGTGGTTTTAGGGTTCTTGCACATGGGTTGCACGTGAATGTGCGTCTATTGAAATACATGATGAACTCATTAGAAAGCATATACTGAGTTGACATGAGATTTGTAAAGTGTTTATTATGAGTTCAATATGTATTTGCCTATTTTTATTGTATTTTGTCACAGTAGCATAGATCATAATACCCACAGTAAGCAGCAATCTTTCTCTGCTTTATGGCGGAGACTCTAAACTTTATAAATGAGCATCAAGGGATTAGCATCACAGCTTTAAAGGAAAACTAAACCCCCTCAAACAATGTAGGTCTCTATAAAAAGATATTGCATACAACAGTTCATGTAAAACCCTGCTTCATGTAAATAAACCATTTTCATAATAATATTTTCTTTTTATTAGTATGTGCCATTGGGTAATCATAAATAGAGAATTGCAATTTTAAAAAAAATACTATCCCCGGGGATAGTATGATTCGCAGTGCACACAAACATACCAAACAGACCATACATGTTAGGTCACATGATGAGCCAATAAACAGACAGAGTTCTGTCTTTTGCTCCCACACTTCTTCCTGTTACAGTTACTTAAATTGTTGCTTAAATATTCATTTTGGGGGTATAGTTTTCCTTTAACCTACAAATAAGCCAATTCATTGTTAGGAAAGTAAACTGGGGAAATGTTAACTATTATTAAATTTATTTTATTTAAACAGTAGACTAGCAGACTCCTTAGAAAAATAATGTTGTGGGATCTTTGTTAAGTGTAGGTTTAATTAGTCTTCCAAACAGAAAATCGCCATATGCCTATGGGTTGTGTGTTACACAGTGGCCTCCATGGCAATATATAGATTGCAGTTTTCAGCCAGTCTAAATACTATAATGTATAGAAATATTAAAGGCAGTCACTGGACAGGAATAGAGCTGTAAAGTTAATCTCCTCTGTAATAGCCGAGTTTTATAAATGCTGTTTCATTTACAGCTCATTAGGTTGAGTGTCCAGATACAGAGAAATTGCACAATATACACACAATGTTCCTGTACAGTCAGCAAAGTGATATTTAAATTGTGCTGGTGAGCGACAAAGCAGGACGTTGTTCAGGGATCATTACACAAACTCACACAGGTTGCAAAGTGTGTTTGCTGTGCATGTGCTCTGAGAATAGTGCCCAGAAGAAAAAAAAAAAAGATTATAAATTGAGCTGGTATGAAAGGGAAAAAGTGTACAAGTAGATTTACTGTATGACAATTTTGCCCCTTTTGTTTGAATTAAAAATACAAGTAAAACAGCAACCCTATTGGTTTATAAATATACCAGACTACTAATCGCAACATTTGTGCTCAGAAACAGCCAGTCAACTTGCTTCCTTTAGATCCAACACAGTGCTCGTCAGTGTGGCATTAGCTTTAGATTATAACTATAATATTATGGATTTGCAACAGGAGATGATTTCCAATGAGTGATAGAACTGAGCAGAGAAGATGCCTCTTGCATTAGTAACCTAAAGGGGTTGACCAACTTTAAATTACCTTTTAGTACGATGGAGAGTGATACTCAGACAATTTGCAATTATTTGTGTTTTTTGAGTTTTTTAGCAGCTTTCCTGTTTTATTTCAGCAGTTTGGTTTCTAGGGTGCACATTACCCTAGCAACCATGCATTGGAGAGAACCTGAGTAGAAAGATGAGTAATAAAAAGTAACAACAACAACAATAAATGTGTAGCCTAACAGAGCATTTGCTTTTTTAGATGGGGTCAGTGACCCCCCATTTGAAAGCTGGAAAGAGTCAGCAGAAGAAGGCAAATAATTAAAAAATAAACAATGAAGACCAACTGAACAGTTGCTTAAAATTGGCCATTCTATAACATAAGACTTAAAGGTGAACCACCCCTTTAAGCTTTCTATCAGATTCATAAATAATTGCATAACTGCCAAAACTAGAACCATTTTTCCTCCCCTAGAGGTAACAAAAAGGGGGATATCAGGGTTAAATAAGTATGTGTGTGGGGTAGGCCTGGGGCTAGGTTTTATCAAGGAGTCTCAGTACCCAGGTGGGCTGGGGAGACCAGGAGCCTGAGGCTTAGGGCTCTTACAGACGAGCGTTTGAAGCTGCGCTCCCCTGCGTTCCATTTTTATGCTTTCAGCCACAGGGGAACACAGGAGTAGACGCATTCGGTTTTTTCAATGGGGCTGTACTCACACAGGCGCATGTAGGCGCCGAACGCAGGTTGAGACACAACATGCTGCATTTTTTCTGCTTTCGGCGCCAACATGCGTCTGTGTGAGTACAGCCCCATTGAAAAAAACTGAATGCGTCTACTCCTGCGCTCCCCTGCGGCTGAACGCATAAAAACGGAACGCAGGGGAGCGCAGCTTCAACCGCTCGTCTGTAAGAGCCCTTAGTCTCAGGCTTGGCACAGGTTGTTAAATGATATTACTTTACATTGAGTTGTTTTTATATATTCAGATATGCTGTTGCAAGTACATACAGTATATTTAATGTTATGAAGTATTTTGTTTTAAACCAAGCTGCAGCCTTGCCACCAATTCAGGAGTAAGTGTGAGTAATTGGGGTCAAATGGGTTATGGGACAAGGTCTGGTAAATGAACCTGACAATGTCATTAAAAAAAGAAGTAACAGTGCTAGAAAAATACTGGGGTTTAAAAAGACTTAATCATGTCTGCAGGGGCCCCATAATAAAAACATAAAGAAAAGGCTCAGATGATCTCCAAAGAGCGTGACTAATTTATCGGAGGAATATATTGCGCCGCAGTCGGAAGCAAGAATGAGTGGAATTATGTAGCTGGTAATGCTGATCCCCATGCTTTATGCTGCGTCTGTAGCCACAAGGAGTCGGCAGCACCTGCATCTAATCTAAGCAGCTTAAGCAGGAGCCAGAAGCACAAGAGATGAATAACTGGGGATCTGTGCAGAGGAAGGCTGCTGGGATTTACCTGAAAGCAACACTTGTTTCCCCTCTTAATTTCATAGTAGTTTCAATGTCTGACCTAGGGTTGCTGGTAAGCAGCCTAGAATGAGGATTGGTTACGCTTGCAGCAAGGACTGGGTTACACATATTATCTTCTTATTAGTTTTAAAGCATGAAACTGGTGAAAAAGCTACTTCTCCGCTACATGGAGATCAGTGGCATTATTATTATTACTGCACAGAAATGAGTTCACCAGATAGTTGGGAGTGTTAGTGTACAAATCATTATGCCTAAAAGAGTAGGTAATTAAAATCAATAAAAGTGAATTAATCCTTGGGAAATCAATGATTGGAGGTGAGAGAGAGTACAATTCTTTGTATGCAGAACTCCCCTGACTTGGATGGATTCTGTTCTCCAGCTTGCCTTGGTTACTAATACCCTGGCCTAGAGGGCAGAGTCATCTATTTGGCTGTAAGAGCAGTTTTGTTTTTATGTGCAGCAATATTTCTATGCTCTCCCACCAGTAACTCCCTTTTTACAAGTCTATAAAAACTCTTTTCAGGGTTGTTTAGGGTTCTGACACTTTGTGATTTCACAATCCATGGAGCACATGTCAAATAAACTTGGTTTTACACATCAAATGATCTCAGGTAACTGAATTTCTCTGACAGCTGCAAAAAGTCAACAGCAAGAGACATGAGTCTTTACAAGTCATTGCACAAAATGGGTTAAAGAGGACATTTAGGGGCTAATTAATCACTAGATTGTGGTGTTACTGCTCAGTAAAACAATTACTGACACTTTAGTATTTAACATTTCAGTTTTTTTTTTTTACACAATGGAACTAAAATAACTTTCTGTACATTTTCTTGCCAAATTTAGTTGGAATAGTGGGGCAAGGATGCGGGGCACCCAATGCTGCTGCTGAGCACCACTGTTCCACAGGGTAGAATGATGGTTCAAACAAAATCTGACAAACTGACTTGCATAAGCTTTGATAAATGTGTCTCCTCTGGTGGACGAACAACGTATAGCTCAGCAGACCTGACAGGGGACTGAAGCCTGTGCTTCTCGGGAATGACCATTAGGACATAGACACCACTCATGAAACAGTCCTGAAAAGATCGAAGGGCTCTTACAGATGAGTGTTTGAATGCGTCTACTCCTGCGCTCCCCTGCGGCTGAACGCATAAAAACGGAACGCAGGGGAGAACAGCTTCAAACGTTTGTCTCTAAAGATGCTCCAACACAGATATAATTTGCCAAGTAAAGTTGGGTTTTAACCCCAAAAAAATTAGATCAGGTGCCACACATTATTTATTGTGGGCTACCTAGTAAGAATGATTTTTTTAAAAAATGCTCTAAGTCCCCATTAAAATATGAATAGTTACAATGTAAACCAAGTTGCATTCATTTTGTTTCTGTTAAGGATGCACTTACTTCAATATCTTGGGAATACTGAATCTTTCATGAAGGATTCAGTCAAATCCTGAACCAAATCTGAACCCTTATTTGCATATGGATAAGGAAGGAATAAAAAAGGGGGAAAAGGATATTTCCTTGTGATGAAAAGTTACATGATTTCAAGGATTCGGTTGGATTTGGTTGAAGCTGAATCCTGCTGAAAAAGGCCAAAGTTGCTGAATGCCAAACCAAATACTGGATTTGGTGCATCCTTAGTTTCTGTATTGAGATACGAATAAAGGAGTGTAAGGGGCAAAGGAAGAGGTGCTCGCCAATTAATGAATGGCTGGCCTGTGACTTTTTTTGCCAAGATCTGCTTGTGCAAGTGGTGGGCATGGTCTGGGTGTGTATGCAGGGCTGGATTTACATCACAGGCGCCCCTAGGCCCGCTGTCATTCGTCATCCCTGTCCCCTTCCCTTTATTACAAATTTTCATCATCGGGACCAGAGCCATGGGGGATTGGTGCACAGAATCCTGCACATTCCCAGTGTTTCTGAACCAATGTGGGTGTGGTTGGGCAGCATGCCACCCCCAAAAATTCTGCTGCCCTCGGCCCGGACCTTGGTGGCCTTTCCACAAATCCGAGCCTATGTGTATGGGGAGCACATTCTCCACCATCATTTTGTTGGGATATAAGCATGAATGCAAAGACTTGTTAATAATGAGCAGGGCAGCCATCAGGGGGGGACCGGGGGGCCCGACCACGCCACACTTACTTGATTAGCCGGGCCCCCCCATCTTTGAGAGCTGCTGACTTCGGGAAGGCATGGACGTTTTAAGGGGCCTTGGCCACCAATTTCCTCATAATGTGGGGGGGGGCCCTGGCCACCAATTTTTTTTCTCATGTGGGGTCCTAGCCACTAATATTTTTTAATGGGGGGGGGGGCTGGCCACAAATGTTTTTTAATGGGGGGCTCTGACCACCAATATCTTTTTATTTTTTTTTGTTTTTTTTACTGTGCGGCGGGGGGCACACCTGTGGGGTGGGGAGGGCGGACCTGTAGGTGGGGCTTGAGTACAGTCACTGTATGGGATATTGTTCTATAAAGCAGACCTACAACATACACATGATGTAAGTTGATGAGGGGAACATTATGAGGAAAGTGTGTCAATTAGAAGACAAGCATTATGTACATCTAGCAGAGACTGAATGATGTGCCAGACTTGTTTACTGTGTTTAGTGAAGGACATATCTCAAAATGTTTAGTATCTCAATCCTGATTGTCCCTATGGTGAGCCGGACAGTATGTAGCAAGTACATTCTCTTAGCCTTAGCCTTGCAGGTGGCCAAATAACCCTGATCAGTGTATTCAAGCTATTGGCCTTCTGTCACTGACACATAACGACAAGGGACATGGGCAGATTAATTATATGTTTGAATGGACCAACTGTAATCTGGTAGGAAGACAGGCCATAGATGCTAAATTAGTTGGGTACTATGGTCTCGAGAATTTCTTCTCAAATGGGTGGTTCACCTTGAAGTATGTTATAGAATGGCCAATTCTTAGCCACTTTTCAATTGTTCTTCATTTTTCATTATTTGCCGTCTTCTGACTCTTTCCAGCTTTCAAATGGGAGTCACTGACCCCAACTAAAAAACAAATGCTCTATAAGGCTACAAATGTATTATTATTGCTACTTGGTATTACTAATCTTTCTATTCAGGCCTCTCTTATTCATATGCCAGCCTCTTTTCAAATCAGTGCATGGTTGCTAGCATCCTAGCAACCAGACTGCTGAAATTGCAAACTGGAGAGCTGCTAAATAAATAGCTAAAAAAACAAATAATAAAAAATGAAAACCAATTGCAAATTACCTAAAACTATCACTCTCTACGTCATCCTAAAAGTTAACTCAAAAGGTGAAAAGCCCCTTTATGTTTGATCTAGATACCAATATTCTGAGACAATCTGAAATTGGTCTTCATTTTTTACTTTCTGTGGTTTTTCAGTTATGTTTTTGTTCGGCACTTCTCCAGTTTGGTATTTCAGCAGCTGGTTGTTAAGATCTTATTTACCCTAGCAACCAGGCAGCAATTCGAATGAGAGCCTAGTCTAAGAATCACTTAATAGGAAGATAAGTAACAGAAAGCAATAGGTTTTTTTTGTCTGCATGGGTCAGTGACCCCCATTTGAAAGCTGTAAAGAGGCAGTGAAGGAATGCAAGTAATTAAAAAAAACTATACAAAATAAATAAGGAAGACTGATAGCATTCTATGACATACTACAAATTAACTTACATACAGGTGAACCACCCCTTTCAGAACACAGACATATGGGGAGAACATATCAACTCCTGGGTCAGACACAAACTCAGGACCCCAAGACTGCAGGGCACTAAGCCACCAATACTGGGTAACACAATGTTCAATACTATGCATGACTATCTAAATCAAACCTTAATAGGAAAACATGTTTTTTTCATTTGACTTCACTAGGGACTGGTTATAACTAATAGAAACCCAGCTGAGAAATCAATACTGTTTATTTCACGCCACTCCAGACTTTAATATCTGAATGAAGAATATAAACGAATTGCCTGGAGTCATCTTCCCATACACAGAAGTGGTAGACAAGCAAAACAGATTTCAGATCACATTAATATTTTGATAAACTAATCTTTGATAACTAAACATTCCGCTCTTTAAATCACACTGGACGTCAGCACTTCTGGGCAATGTGTCCATGCCAGCAATATGCAAGTTGTTTAAAGCAAAAGTCTCGTTAAATACAAACATTACGGTGTGTGTGTAACATGGCAGGAATATTTATGGCCACTCACGGCACCATTGTATCTCTAGTGATGTGCGGCCAGCCAATTCCCATCTAAACCACATTACAGAATAGATGGAGTGGAAACATGCCACAGGCTGAACAGATGTACACATAAAATGCAAGTTATCCTTAAATAAAAGCGTCAGTAAAAATACAATCTTATTCAGGTATGGGACCTGTTATCCAGAATGCTTGGGACCTGGGTTTTTTTTAGAAAATGGATCTTTCCATAATTTGAATCTTCATACCTTAAGTCTACTAGAAAATAATGTAAACATTAAATAAACCCAAAAGGTGTGAGCTTCCGGTAGCGAAACCCCAGGCCCCGGCACAGATTTCAGCACAGAAACTGAGACTGACCACCTTAAAGAGATTAAATTGCCGCTTTGCTGACTTTTATTTTTTAAATGAACACAATTCTTCAGCCCACTGGCTTGACATGGGGAAAATCACATAACATAAACAGTCCTGCTTCACACCCTCACTGGTGTTCTCTTTACTCACATTTGAGTTTAGCCCTCACTGGCTTTTAGAGGACTACAAGTTCCAGAATCCTCTCTGGGCACACTTGAGACACTCTTGTCTCCATGGACCCTCGCCCTCCTCCACTCCAGGAGATCTCTAGGTGAAACATCAGCAGCAGCACTGAGGTGTTGCTCCACACCTCCTTTTAACTATCCTTTATTAACATTTCAATAGTACATAATATTTTAATTACATAAAAACACTTTCATGTTACTGTTCCTTTAAGTCTACTTGTAAATGATGTAAACATTAAATACATCCAATAGGCTAGTTTTGCTTCCAATAAGGATGGATTCATTATATCTTAATTATGGATCAAGTACAAGCTACTGTTTTATTATTACAGAGAAAATGGAAATAATTCTTTCCATTTTAAAAATTGGATTATTTGGATAAAATGGAGTCTATAGGAGATGGCCTTCCCATAATTTGAAGCTTTCTGTATAACGGATTTCTGGATAACAGAACCCATACCTGTACCTGATTGTCTTCTATAGGAATCCATCCTCTGTGTTTTACAAGCTAATGTATGAAGCTTTCTTGTGCGTGAATTACCATATAAACCATTGGGAAGAGAGCATCAACACACTTACAGTACAAGGGTGTGGATGATATTTTACGCTAGATTAACAGCTAAAATGACACCATTATTTTACACCACTTTAGATCTGACTAATCCAGATAGGGAGGACTTTCTGGCCTCAAAACTGGTGTAAAATGTCTAACGTGTGAGTAAGTACCATGGACTTGTAGTGGGTTTTTGTTAAATACATAGCCCCTACTGCACTATAGCCCCAAAGAGGAAGTTTATCTTACAATACTGGTCTCTGCTTTTTATAGAAAAATGTCAGTATGACTTAATAAGAGTTCCTTGTTTTAAGTTCTATCCCTTTTCCCCAGCTCTCTGCTACTTATCAGTGGATAACCTTCTCCTTCATCTACATCACTGAACATGCAGTCGTCACATATTGTCTACATCATCCTCCAGCCTTCGAATCCTTCTACCACCATCCCCAGTTGTAGGTCAGAATGGCTTCAAATTCATTCATTTTAATTGATTGATTTTTGTTTTTTTATAAATGTGTATTACTAACCATTATACTCAGGACCTCTCCACTCTGGCTGGTTGTTAGGATAAGTAGAAACCTAGCAACCAGATAACAGGAGAACAGAGAACAGATAGATAAGATTTGTTTGTACTTCAACAGACATTGATCAACAAGGGCAGCTGCTGATCGCAACCAACCAGCAATTATTCTTCAACTACAAGCTATTGCATTTGTGCAAGTTATCATATATGTGAGTTAGTCCTACTCTTTTTACTCACGATTACAAATTTATTTTCCTCCTTTCTTCTTCAGTCAACATTTTTCCCATTAATCTACAAACAAGGCTTGTATACCATGTCAGTTCTTCTTCAGCTTCTCCCTTCTTCCCTCGCCTGTCTCTATCAATGTGTTCTTATGCTCCCGAGAGTAAAATAAAGCAATGTTAGGCACTGGCAATAATATAACAAGAGAGTATATTATATCCAGCAAAATGTTATATATTCCATGGCACTGGTAGAAATCAGTGTAAAGTAAAGAGTTCTGTTAGCTATTTATTTCATTGTAAGGGTGAATAGTATGAAGATTTACTTGCAGCTATTTATATTTCATCACAAAGGAACTTGTTATCAGATTTAAGGCTGCATTTTTGGATGACCTCCTGCATGCTTCTGGAGATGTGCCTGTCATCACTCCATTCTTTGCTGTTATTAAAATATTTCTCATACTGTTTGGTATGTTGGTTGTCTGCGTGCCATATCAGATTGGCCTGTCTGGGACCATACTTTAATAGCGGAAAATTTAAAGATAATCAGTAGAAATCCGTTAATCTAGAAGTTGATTATGCGTGTAGTACTCCCTTACTGTAATATCCCTTTATCATAATCTGGGCATAGCGTTAGATAGAGGAAGAGTTTTATATACATATATATATGTATGTATATATATATATATATATAGCTATACATATACATATACACACTGAAAATATGCAGTATATAATACTGAACTGCAGCTTGATCTCATATAAGTACAACTGCATATGTAGTACATTTTACATAGCAAGGGGCAGATTTATCAAGGGTCGAATTTCGAAGTGATACATACTTCGAAATTCGACCATCGAATGGCTTTACTTTGACTTCGAATATCGAAGTCAACGGCTTTTTCACTGAATTTGACCGTTTTGTGGTCGAAGTAAAATCGTTCTATTGAACAATGAAATCCTTCGAATCGAACGATTCGAAGGATTTCATCCATGGATCGAACGATTTTTCTTCGACTTAGAAAACTTAGAAGGTCCACATAGGCTAACATAGCACTTCGGCAGGTTTAATTTGGCGAAGTATTTTAGTCGAAGTTTTTTTAAAGAGACTTCGATTATCGAATGGTCGAATATTCGAACAATTTCACTTCGAATTGAATTCAAAGTCGAAGTCGTAGTATCCTATTCGATGGTCGAAGTATCCAAAAAATTACTTTGATTTTTGAATTTTTTTACTTCGAAAATTCCCTCTAATTCACTTCGACCCTTGATAAATCTGCCCCTAAATTTTTGGAAAAACAGGTTAGTATTAAATTAGCTTATAAAACATGAAACACCTCTAATGGAGGGGCTTATTCACTCAAACAAGAGACCACTCACTATTTGAACTACATAACCTCTCCTGTATTTGGCTGCAGGATTTCAGCCAATAACAAGGTTCTCCTAATTGCTTGCTTTAAAGCCACAAGACTTGACACCAATACAGGTATGCGACCTGGTAATCATAATGCTCAGGACCTGGGGGTTTCCGGATAATGGATATTCTGTAATTTGGATCTTCATACCTCAAGTCTACTAGAAAATCATGTAAACATTAAATAAACCCAATAGACTGGTTTTGCTTCCAATAAGGATTATTTATATTTTAGTTTGGATCAAGTACAAGGTAAGAAAGAGAAAAAGGAAATCAATTTTAAACATTTGGATTATTTGGGAGATCTATGGGAGACAGCCATTCTGTAATTAGGAACTTTCTGAATAACAGGTTTCTGGATAACGGATCCCATACCTGTACAGGCCAGAGGTTGACAATGAACCACAAGCTTGATAAAAGGCCACATGGCCTGAAACGTCGCGGGGATGCCCACAAGAGCATAAATAAAGGCTTTTTAAACCATATCCAAGTTGATGGTGCTGTTCATTTTCTACACTACATGGTTTGTCAATGGATAGTGGCCGTTGCAGAACGTGCACCATCAGGAAAAGATATCAAGAATCGGTGTGCTGACTATTATCTGTTCTTCATTGATTACCATATTATGTCATCTTAAAGCAAATGACTTTTGACCTGGAATTGTTATGGCTTATTTTACTTAGCCTGTGCAAAGAGACAATGTTTGCCCTACGCCCCAATATTTTTGCAATATCAAGAATAATTTAAAAAAAATTTAAATAGTGAACAGAGAGGCTGCTTCTACAGGGCAAAAATTGTTATGTCAAGAGCCTATGATTCCCCGGCAATTTTCAGAGGTCACAAACATTCAATACTTTGCATGGGGAATAGACAGCTTTGCAATCAATATGAGTAGATCATTGTAATGCATGAATGAACAAGTGTAAGAAATGTTTGTAAAATGTTGGTGAAGATACATGGAAAAATGCTTGTTTTTAATGCGTATTAAAATAAAAAGCAGTTTAGTATCAGAAATTGTATTCCTAGCTGCTGATAGCAATGGGTGGATATACATGGGTGCCCTGCAAGTTCGGTGGTCTAAAATGAAGAATATCAAAGAATATCTAGAGCAGCAAATTAGCATAACCCAAAATACCATTCCCAGTGTCCTTCAGCCGAGCCTCCCACAAACACACGTTCATGCACAGACTTGCATATACACTGAATCAATCTCAGTTGCTTTCAGCCCTAACATATCTCATGAATAAAAAGATTATTGCACTCACCAAAAATATCCGTTCCAATTGGTCTTGAATATCTTTCATTCCTGGAAATGCAGCAACTCCCTGGATCATTTCCACAAATATGCACCCAACACCCCTACAAATAAAAAAGCACAGGGAATTGAAACTATAAATTATGTATAAGAAACAGTGTAAAATCAACATCTCAATATTTTAACCCAATATCAATTGTATTTGTGGGTTTATGATTTTATTTAATATACATATTTTCTTCAAAAGCAGGGTGTTGTAGATTTCTAGTGAATATTGATATATAGTGAATATTGTACAACCATGTAAATTCACAAGGCCTACAGCTTAAAGGGATACTGTCATGGGAAAAACATTTTTTTTCAAAATGAATTAGTTAATAGTGCTGCTCCAGCAGAATTTGGCGCTGAAATCCATTTCTCAAAAGAGCAGATTTTTTTATATTCAATTTTGAAATCTGACATGGGGCTAGACATATTGTCAATTTCCCAGCTGCCCAAAGTCATGTGACTTGTGCTCTGATAAACTTCAATCACTCTTTACTGCTGTACTGCAAGTTGGAGTGATATCACCCCCTCCCTTCCCCCCCCCAGCAGCCAAACAAAAGAATAATGGAAAGGTAACCAGATAGCAGCTCCCTAACACAAGATAACAGCTGCCTGGTAAATCTTAGAACAACACTTAATAGTAAAAACCCATGTCCCACTGAGACACATTGAGTTACATTGAGAAGGAAAAACAGCAGCCTGCCAGAAAGCATTTTTCTCCTAAAGTGCAGGCACAAGTCACATGACCAGGGGCAGCTGGGAAATAGACAAAATGTCTAGCCCCATGTCAGATTTCAAAATTGAATATAAAAAAATCTGTTTGCTCTTTTGAGAAATGGATTTCAGTGCAGAATTCTGCTGGAGTAGCACTATTAACTGATGCATTTTGAAAAAAAACATGTTTTCCAATGACAGGATCCCTTTAAGTTTATGAGACCCTTTAAAATTAAATACAGAGCATCCTATTGGGAAGGACTGTTGGGATTTTTCCTGCTCCAGTAGCATCTTCACTGAAAGAGTGGCAATTAGCAATCTGTCAATAAACAGAGGCACAACAACAGAAGTAAAGGGCAAGTGTTTATACTTTTCTGTACAATATTCAAATCTTTTGTTTATTAAAACCAGCATTCCAAGTATTAATAGCAAACTAGGAAAGCAGAATGTCTGTAATATAAACACACCAGATGCCCAGTATACTTTAAAGTCCTTCATTCCAGGGCCCCTTTCCCTCTGTTGGGAATCTTGGCGTGTCTCCAGTATTGCTTACTCTTACATTCTGCTAAAAGTTATCTGCGTGGCAATTCCCCAGCACCAAACGGGGTTACCCTGAGCCACCCTTCCAATATTTATAAACATTTTCCTTTGTTCCTGTGAAACGATAATATAGGACAGAAAAGTAGTTTAATTATCAACCCCTGTGCGGAAACTAAATTGGAAAAGTAGGAGATTAGAAATCATGTTCCATCTGTCCAGGCTGTTGACTGAAGGGGCTGGATTGATTAAACTGCCACTCATCATTTACTCTCCTTAGAGCTCCATTACACAGTGAGAGGCACAATAAATCTTAGTCAAGTGCTTATAATACCTGGGAATGGATACAAGGTAAGTTTAAAGTGAACTTCTATGAGTTTCATTCCAAAGCCAAATTGTGTTATCTGCTTCAGAATTACTAGAAGGACTGTGAGTATATGCCTACATAGGAAAAGAGCAATATTTATCTATGTTTTCAAAATATCTGAAAACAAAGAACGTCTTCGTGGTTAACCTACTGGACTGACTCAAAGGTGTCCAGAATTCATTCCTGTGTGGATTCCTTTGTGGTCTTCAGAGCATCCTGTTTAAAATCCCTGTGCCCCCTTGGACACCAAACCTAGATTGCAGGCATTACAGGGCCAAAACCTGTTGGGCTGAAAAATGTTTAAAGTTCCTTATGTAACTGGTAGTGATGATATTAAAAATATTAAGAGAGACCAAGATGTTCCACCACCAATATTTGTATTACTGTTTTGTAATGCTTTTGCTTGGACAAGCTCTTGTCCAAGCAAAAGCATTACAAAACAGTAAAAGGCTTATCAATAGGCCAAATTAGGGTAGAGAAGGACAGAGATGGTTCTGGTTGAAAAGAACACATGAAGATGTTAAAGTAAAACTATACCACCGGACAATGTAGGTCTCTATAAAAAATATATCACATAAAACAGCCCATATGTAAAACCCTGCTTCATGTAAATAAACCATTTTGATAAAAATATACTTTTTAGAAATATGTGCCATTGGGTAATCCTAAATAGAAAATTGCCATTTTAAGAACTAAATTCCACCCACTGGGATCCTACAATTCACAGTGCACACAAACAAACCTTAGGCACACAGACATGTTAGGTCACATGAGCCAATTAATGGACAACGTTCCTTCTTTTGCACTCACACTTCTTCCTGATACAGTTAGAGCTGCATTATTCCTGGTCAGGTGATCTCTGAGGCAGCACACAGACCATCACAAAATGGTGGTTCAAGGCAAGAGATGTAAAAGGAAAATATTTACTTAAATATATTCCAGTTTGATAAGATTCTTTAATATGCCACTTAATAGGATATAAGGATATATCAGTTGGTTAAGTATTTATTCTGGAGGGTATAGTTTTCCTTTAAATCTGTTTCCTTGAATTTGTTTAAATCAGTCACTTTGCTACTAAGCAGATACTGCCCTGAGTGTAGCTATACCCTACAAACAGCCAAGGTTTTATAATTAAATAAGGGAAATAGCTGAAACACATCTATCTCATGACATATTACACACGTGGCATACAGATGAGATATCCCCATCCTCCCTTTCAGGCCCTTAACACAGAGCTGACATTTACAGCAAAATTCTTACATATCACGAGTTCTGGCACTGACATTTCAAGTAAAATTTCCCTTCCAGATGAACACAATGACATCCTCTTCAAAATTACACTTGTTCGGTGAATAAAGATGCGGTTTTTCCTCAGAGGAGCCCTTCCATAAAAAGACTTTATATTCAGGGCTGTCTAGTGAAGTGTTACACTGGCTACACATTTATTTAGCCCTCACCTCCTTCATTGGTTAGCATAATATGCCCTATATGAATCTCATTTCCATCAAAAATCTTAACTGAAAAATCAGTTAGTGAAGTTAGTAATTTAGTGCGGCATGACTATACTGTTACTAATTAAAGGGCCCTAGTCCACAACTAAGGCTAAGAGTTTTAAAGGCATACTGTCATGGGAAAAAACTTTTTTTTCAAAATGAATCAGTTAATAGTGCTGCTCCAGCAGAATTCTGCACTGAAATCCATTTCTCAAAAGAGCAAACAGATTTTTTTATATTCAATTTTGAAATCTGACATGGGGCTAGACATATTGTCAATATCTCAGCTGCCCCAAGTCATGTGACTTGTGCTCTGATAAACTTCAATCACTCTTTACTGCTGTACTGCAAGTTGGAGTGATATCACCCCCCTCCCTTTTCCCCCCCCAGCAGCCAAACAAAAGAACAATGAGAAGGTAACCAGATAACAGCTCCCTAACACAAGATAACAGCTGCCTGGTAGATCTAAGAACAACACTCAATAGTAAAAACCCATGTCTCACTGAGACACATTCAGTTACATTGAGAAGGATAAACAGCAGCCTGCCAGAAAGTATTTCTCTCCTAAAGTGCAGGCACAAGTCACATGACCAGGGGCAGCTGGGAAATTGACAAAATGTCTAGCCCCATGTCAGATTTCAAAATTGAATATAAAAAAATCTGTTTGCTCTTTTGAGAAATGGATTTCAGTGCAGAATTCTGCTGGAGTAGCACTATTAACTGATGCGTTTTGAAAAAAACATGTTTTCCGATGACAGGATCCCTTTAAGCATCTGAGGATTGAGTTTATATGGGAATGTTATAGGCAGTGATAAGGAAAGCTGTAATAGACATACAGTAAAATTTTTACACCGATATAATTGGCTGCAAAGTATCTTATAAATGAGGCTGGGCATTTATCAAACAGATGCAAAGGGAAAATAAAATAATTAAGTGGAACAATTACAAAAAGAGGGCCTCTTAAAAGTCTTTGGGATCACCCCAACTTCCTGTAACGCAGGTCCAATTTCAGTGCAAACAAATTAAAGTATGTGTTCAGGCCTCAAAACTAAAATCCAAATGGCTTATATTAAGATCATTATTTTACCAGTTACAACTGCCCGCCCTTCATATCTCATCAGAGCTGCCAGAGGGTTACGGTATCCATGCTAATGTCTATGTGAGCAGACGAGACAGATAAAGAACTCTGACCTTCAGCAGGGTGTCCTGTCTGCAAGCGATCTTGGCTTTCATCCTTTCTGCTGGGCACAGCTGTCTGGCCAGGCAAAGGGGGTCAAGAGGGTCAACCCATACAAGCTTAATAGCATGGCTTCTTTGCTTATCCTTGAGAAAGTAAATATACTCTGTGAAATGCCACAAGGACACTACTGTAGAACTTTGTTTCCGCTCATGGAATGGCAAATGGTTTATGGGCACCAATGACACTGAACAATTGCATTCAATTTTAAGACACGGCTGAGAGCTGAAAGCCAATATTTGTTGGTCTCCTTTACAGCTTAAGGAAGCTACTGCCCAGCATACTCGTCTGGCTGTTTTGTAAATACAAGTATAGCTTGTTTTTTTTCTGTTACAGATCATTCTTCCAATATTTAGGTTTCTCCGTATTTAGAACATCTGCCAGTCGGAGAATCCAAATTTCCCGAAAACAATAGTTTTCTCTTTCTTTATCATCCACTGGATTATTTATGTTATTTATATATTTTATTTATATTCATTTTATTATAATTTTGTTTGTTAACCGATTGAAAATGTGTTGACTGAACTTTCCTTATTCTATGTTCTTGTTCATTATGAACCAGCGCCCTAACTGTTACCTATAATATGCTTTCGAAACTGAAGGATAGCAGTGGTCGTATTGTTTTCTTTTGCTGTCCATTGTGAAAATCCAATAAAATATTTGAAAACAAGAAACAGATTGTTCTTCCCATCAAACACAAAACTGTTTGTTTAAAACTGTTCTGTTTTTAAGACAGAAGCTGCCAGAAGCAATAACCAAATTATAAGGTTCATGATTAAGTGCTAATCCTTCACTCTCTATTTTCAGGATATAAAACACGTTTTGTACATATCTAATGGCACTCTTTACTTAATTCTCATGCATGTGTTCAGAAGCTGAATAATAATAGGGACACCCACAGGAAAATGAAGATTATTGCCCCTATGTCCATTTCCGACAATCGTCAGTCTGCAGTGCTGATGTGGTTTTTCTAACCCTGCTGCATAGGCAAGGTCAGATAATGCATAAATAGCCAACACAAACATCCATAGTCAGTAAAATTAAAGTTGATTTCTGCTGTAAAACATATCAATATCTCAGCTGCTACATAATCTCTTGGGGAGCCGAGTTGTCAATCACTTTAATTCGCCTTGAACTTGAAGCGCAAAGAATAAATACTGACAGCTGAAGCTCCCACAAGACTCTTCTGTTTTAGAGGCCTGACATTCACAGACTGATACAGTGGATAAAGGATGGTTCTTAGTTTACTGCATCTTCTGTATTCATTTATTTTACAAACTGACTCATAAATGTGCTGAGTTTTAAATGTAGATCCACTGCCATAATTGCTTTTCCCTTACAGGAACAATGTAGCTATGACTTCACTACTTGAATAGGCAAAAGGCATGGTTAGGTTCTGGAGCAAGTCTCTTGAAGACATCCCTCTTTCATCTACCCTTGAGCTAGACTGTGGTAGTTGCTGTAATGTTAGAACATGCACTTAGTCTCTTTATTGATTTGGAAAAAACACAAGACGGTTGCACAGAGGTGTATAAAAGACTGTGAAATGAACAAGTGTGATGGATGGATTTGTCTAATGCAAGTCATGGTGTTGCCAGAAGCTTCTTTGTCCCTTCATACATGCTTCATTTATAGTGAAACTGAAATGGGGTGTGGTTGAAATGGGGTGTGATCTTGAATGGCATTTAGCATCTTTGGGATGTGGTCAGAGAATTGGGGACTCTCTATAGGAGGGGTTACTATCTATAGTGAGTACCAGAGGATCTTCCAGTAGGCCCCAGACAAGGACAATATCCATCAGTCTTTCATTCCTTTTTTATATCATCATATTCATAGGTCTATATGACACCAGATGTATTTGTGTCACGACCGGCACCCGATACCAGAACAAATGCCAAGCACCCTGGTCTCGGCTTCACCAGTAGTGTGACCACCGTTGGGCTTCGGGAGGAGCCCTCAGCTTACTTGGGTGCCACCTGGACTTAACGAGGGGTACAAGGCGAGGAGTTCTGGCTGGCGAAGGGGCACGGCTGTTAGCAAAGTCTTTTGGGCCAAAGGTCACGGTACAAAAGGATTAGGTAGAAGGATGGTCAAACAGGCTGGGTCAAGGCAGGCGGATATCAGAATCGTCAGGCAGGCAAGGGTCAAGCCGGGTTGTCAATCAAGGGGTTAAACAGGAAGAGTTGTCGTAAGCAGGCAAGGGTCAGGATACAGAGTTCAGAGTAGTCAGGATACAGGCAGGGTCAAACACGGATAATCAAGATACAGAATAACAGGAACAGATGCACTAAGGCTCAGAAGCACCAGGAAACAAGTCCTATCACGGGCAATTTACAAGCAGCAACCCTGGGCTTTAAATACTATTTGAATTTCGCGCCTTTGCGCGCTGACGTATGGCGTCAGCACACCTGCGCCTTTAAATCCGCGCGCCCTAGAGAGAAGCCGGCGCCAGCTAAGACACGCTGGCGTGGCTAGAGAGGAGAACGGTGCGGCGGGCGGCCCCGCCGCGCAGGTACCCTGACAATTTGGCTTTCTACATGTGACTGATGCGAGAGTTGGCCCATTATGTCAGGTTCTCTGGTGGGTCCTAGGCCAGCCAATACCGATGCCAGTATATATAATCCCCAATAGTAAGCACATTTCAGCAGCAAAGTGTGAGGGTACAGCATGCGTTTGATGGCAGTGGAGGCAATGCTTTTTGTCAACCACAAAAAAAAGTTTTCATTACTCCATTGGCTGAAGCACAGTAATATAACTAGGCTCACTGTGGGTTGGTGTTTTACCTTCTTTAGTCTCTGAACTCCACTCACTGAAGTACTACTATGTGACCTGTTATCCAAAATGCTCAGGACCTGGAGTTTTCTGGATAACAGATCCTTCCATAATCTTCATACTTTAAGTCTACTAGAAAATGATTTAGACATTAAATTAACCCAATAAACTGTTTTTTCCCCCAATAAGGATTAATTATATCTTAGTTTGGATCAAGTACAAGGTACTTTTTTATTATTACAGAGAAAAAATAAGTCATGTTTGAACATTTGGATTATTTGGATAAAAATGGAGTCTATGGGAGATGGCCTTTAGTTATTTTGGAGCTTTCTGGATAATGGGTTTCTAGATAACGGATCCCTTACCTGTACAGTAATACATCCACATCTATTCTAAGTAAGAAGGTATGTATTTTATCTTCTATAGACTTTGTTCTGTTCAGTGCTCCATTAGATCTACTTTAAGTAAGAATGTGTTTTAGAATTAGTGTTGTTCTGAATGCCATTGCTTGAAGTACATTAACACACCTGGGTCTACTGTAAGTAGGAAATCATGATTTTACCTTCCATTATTCCCTATTTCTTTGGTTGATTACAGTAACAGCTCTAGGCAGTGGCATAACTATAGAGGATGCAGGCCCTGTGGTCATGGTGGGGGCCTGGGGAAAAGGGGGGCCCAGACTGTAGGGTTTGTTTTCTCTATAGTGTTCAAATCCCCCTCCCCACTACTGTCTTCTTCTTTTAATTAATGCACTGGCATCTATGCTCGCTGGGCCCTCCCAAAATTTTTCTGCCAAAGGGGCCCTGTGCACTCTTGTTACGCCCCTGGCTCTTGGTCTACTGTAGGTATAAATTATTCCCAGACAAGCTGGAGATTCAGAAAGTAAGTATTTTGATCCTACCTCTGGATCAACCAACAGTAAGCCTAGACTCAATTGGATATAAAGAAATAAAAAATTCAGAGTGGTGTAATTTTAGAGGCTTTTCAGGCCTGAACTAAACTCACATTTAAAAAAAACCCCATAAACGTCTACTGATTTATTAAGAGATCCAGATATAAAAAGTAGAAACAAATACAATCCCAGAACAAATCCTTATGTGAGTACACAAACTTTGAAATCCTCATTTATTCTTTTAAAAGAGAAAAGAAAAACTTCAAAAGCTTTAAAAACCTTGAATAACCAAATATTTTACAATACGTTTTCATGTTTTTTAGCTTTGAGGACCATTTATCAAAGGTCAAATTTTAGTGGAATAAGAGCTTTTTGAAAACGTGATTAAACTCGTTTTCTCTAAAAGCACAAATTTATTATTATTAAAAGATCTGCATATAAAACATACAAATGGAAAAAAATGCTGAAATTCAAGTTTTCCGGACAATTATTAGTGATAAAAATCCAAAAACCTCTGAAAACATTGGATGGCTAGAAAAAGGTCCAATACGATCAGTGCAGCTCCCATTGACTTGTATGGGACCTCAAATACTTTTACTTGGCGAGGTTTTGTATTAGAGTTTTTGTACACTAAAAAAAATCACAAATTTTTTGAATTTTAGGGGAAAAAAACACAAATTTTTAGAGAAAAATAGAAAAAAATCTGAAAAATAGAAATCTGGTCAGCAAATCAGCCTCTTAATAAGAAAGGTTGCGATTCATCTTGTGAGCAGTTCTGCACTCCACTCCATCAATGGGGCAAATTCACTAAGCGCCGAAGCGACGAACACTAGCGTTACTTCGCTAGCGTTTGTCATTTTCGTTACTGCGCAAATTCACTAACGCGCGCAGTGTACTGAACGCTACCTTTTACGCTAGACTTCCTTCGCCACCTCAGACCTGGCGAAGCGCAATAGAGTAGATAGGGATTGTTTCAAAAAAATTAAAACATTTTTCTAAGTCCCAAAAAACGCTGGCGTGTTTTCTACATTATGGGTGATAGGCTGAAAAAGATCGAAAATTTTTTAGGGGCTCCCCTCCTACCCCCTACATTTCCTGACTCATGGCAACTTACCTAGACAGTGGGCACATGTGTAGGGCAAAATAAAATTTTTATTTGATGATTTGAAGGTTTTCTAGCCATTTGTAGTGCTGATACGTATTCCTCCATTGAAATTTGAATTTCGCGCCGTATGCACATTAGCCTTCGCTAGCGTAACTTCGCTTTACTTAGCGAATCAACGCTAGCGCAACTCCGCAACCTTACGCTACCCCTGTGCCCAACTTCGGATTTTAGTGAATTTGCGGAGCGCTGGCGAAACTACGCCTGGCGAAGTGCGGCGAAGTTGTGCCTGGCGCAACTTCGAATCTTAGTGAATTTGCCCCAATGGGTTACCATCATTACTGCCTATTTCTTTAACATTTTTTCCTTTGGATATGGTTGTTAAAGCCAGGCCATTTCAGAGAGTGAAGCCACGAGCAGTGACAATGAATTCGTGTACATTTTCATTACTGTGTTTTATGCCAATTATTTGGAGAGAGAACACAAGAGACTGTCTTGCTGCACGTGGGTCATTAAGTTCTAGTTACAATTCTAATTCTCTGCAATAGCAAATGAAGCATAAAAATAACCTGCAGTCAGTAACACCTGCTTCCTTGTCTAGTCCAAAATCCAATATTTGTCCTTTTATCTGGCCCAGCTGGTGCGACACACACTGTTGTCCCATCTTATTTTCTTTTCCCGAGGAACCCCTATTAAGCCTCATTCATAACACAGTCGCACAATTCCCCCGAATCATTTATTTTTCCTAACAAATGCCTAATAGTGTTGCTTGAGCAGTTAAAGACTGAAAAGTGGAAATAAGTCTATGTAGAGGTCCTCCTAGGATTTGAATGTGACAAACTGCTTATTTTGTCCCAATCGGAGAGGTTTTACTGTCATATTTCTTTGTTTAAGAATGAAACAAATCTGTTTCATTCCTGTGTGCATTTATTGTTCAGTAACTGTAGCTTGCCTCATATAGTCCTTGGAGGTTAGAATAGTGCAGTCCTAAAATAACCAATATGGCAGCATACTTATAGTGGATAACTAAGGTTGTGGATTGAGAGAACAAAAGCAGATCAATAGATACAAATAGAATAACGTTTAACTCGGTTTTATATAGAGATAAGCTACAAAATGAAGAGTCAGCAAATATAAATAATGCCTATAAATAAAATTACATTTAAATTTAATAAAATAAAATATGGATGGTCTTCTATATTTTTTTTGCTATATCAGATCCCTTTCCCCCCTGGTATGTTCTCTAGTAATGTGAGAGCTGCAGTTTCCCACTCAGCTACGCTCTAGCAGTTAATGGCTTATTGGGATTGTAGGAAGCTGTAATTCAGAAACAGCTGGAATGACAATGAGGGTGAACCCCTGCTGAACCACTTCTTAGACTGGCAATGTAAGTCAATTAATTGTGTATGGGAGTAAGATAGAAATATATATAGATAGAGGAGAAGAATACAAATTAAGGAAGAAAATCACGTGAATGCTATGGGCTCAATACATATTTATGAAAGTGGTTGATTCCTAAAACTTTACGGGAGGCCTTAAAATTATTTTGCTGTGGGGCCCAGAAACCTCTAGTTATGCCACTGGGGCCAGTATTCTTTTTTATTTTGGACAGGTTATCAAAAAAGCCTCCTAAAACAATGGCTGCTATTTATTAATGACAGAAACATTTTATCAAAAACAAAGCAAAAACAAATTACATATAATAATATAATACGATTTTACATATGTGGGATCCTAATATTAGAAGACACATTTCAAGATATTTATTGGACAACATTAGTGGATGGATTTAAAAAAACACAGCAAAACATTTTTTTTTTCTCAATCGATATCACAAATATAGAGACCTGTTCTTACATTTTTTCACTCTTGTCTATATATATATATATATATTTTATAGCGGCAATTTTCTCTGGGTACAAAGACACCGGAGAAAAATCTTCTCAGTATGCATGAAGTTCCCACAGGAGTCTGTTTAATGGACATACTAATGCAATGTGCCCATTAACTGGAATGGTTTTTCTCTGAATTGCCAAGATGGTTAGGTGAGAAAGTGATGGAGAATAAGACAAGAAAATGTATAAATCACAGACAAGACTTTTCAGTTGAGACTGAGGGAAAAAAGGATGTCTCAACATTCTCTTGCAAATAGGCCGCACAATGACATACTCAAATATTCAGGGGCACATTTACTTAGGGTCGAATATCGAGGGTTAATTAAATCCTTCGACTTCAAATATCAAAGATTTAACGCTATTCGTTCGATCGAACGTTCGAAGGAAAAATCTTTGAACGATTAAATCCTTCGAAGGATTTTAATCCATCGATCTAACGATTTTCCATCGATAAAAAAAAGCTAGGAAAGCCTATGGGGACCTTCTCCATAGGCTAACATTGAGGTTCGGTAGGTTTTAGGTGGCAAAGTAGGTGGTCGAAGTTTTTTTTTAAAGAGACAGTACTTCGACTAGCGAATGGTCGAATAGTCGAACAATTTTTTAGTTTGAATCGTTCGATTCAAAGTCGTAGTCGAAGGTCGAAGTAGCCAATTCGATGGTCGAAGTAGCCAAAAAAATACTTCGAAATTCTAAGTATTTTTTATTCTATTCGTTCACTCGAGCTAAGTAAATGTGCCCCTCACTGTTATAAAGAAAAAGGGTCTGCCATAATAATGTTTATAAATGACTCCGCTTGTATGGAGCTCAGCACTCCTGCATTTAGATTTATAAAAGGGCTTGAAGTTACCATACGTACCACATGTCAAGGCAGGTGGAATAGTCGGTGGAGCCCAGGAGGACATCTGGAGGTCTGTACCAGAGTGTCACTACTTCATTGGAGTACGTGTGGCTTGGTACAGACTTGGCTCTTGCAAGACCTGAAGGACAAATCACAAAACATTTGTGAATACATTTACTTCCTCTGAAATGTGTTATAAATATTATGTAGCAACCGTAGCCTGATCATCAGTTGTAAAGACTGATCATAATCTTAGAACTGTAGTTACTGGTATATATGTTATATATATATTGCTGTATTTTACATCATGCAAAGTCCTCTTTTGAGTTGAAAAACTGAAATTACTCTCTTGTAGACCGGGTCACTGACCTTAACAACCAAAAAAAAAAGAAGACTTTGATACTCCAATGTCATTGTTAGGCTTACAGTATTTATTACTGCTTATCATATTGGTAATACCCTATCCCAGTGGCATAACTTTCTATCAGTTGACCATGTGACCACAGAAGAACACAAGGAGTAGGGGACCCAGAAATTCCCTGCATCTATCTGACTCCCCCTTTTGCTTGTAAGTTTGCTGTCAGATCCATTTGATTGTGGGCACAGGAGGTTGGGGGTTGTGATAATGTGACCTGGAGCCCCAGATATTGAATGAAGTGACGCCACTACCCTATCCCATTTATCTTTCATTCTAAATTCCTCTTTGCTGCCAAGTTTCAAGGGTTATCGTAGGGCTTGGCAAAGACATACATTCCGAACCTGAGAGCCGCAGAACACATAAATCATTCAACAAGCAACAAAGAGACTAATTGCACATTATCTGGGAATACTGCTGCATCATACCAAATGTTCAATTACCCCTTTAACAGTTAACGGACACCTTTCGATAGAAATATAATCAGCGTAAAATTGATGGAAATTGCATTTACATCACCTTTAATTACTATTCATTAATTGTACTTCGTATATGTTGGTGGAATAAAACTAATGATGGGAGAAATAGCAAACCAAGGCACAGTATACCAGCCAGTTATGGATTCTGAAAACAAAAATGTCTTCCAACCTTTAAGAGATGTTTAATTCACAAACAATTGCTCAAAATAGCTGGGCAAGCAATCCATTGTGATAATCTGGCCACTGGAGGGCACTGTTTTATTAGATTCCATTAATGGATATGCACACAAACACACGTCGCTCATTCTGTTAGGAACCTAATGAACAGCAATGCAATGTACCAACAGACAAAGAATCAGTGGAACGTGATTATAATCAAACCTGATGTATACGTGTACAGCAGCTGTATGCTGAAATGTATCAACTAAATGTATCAACAGTTTACAGGGTCGGCGACCCCCCCTGCCAGAGCTGCTTTAGAAGTGAAAAATTACACTTTACACTTCAATATTATAAAAACAGTGACACAGAAAAAAGAAAATAATTTGAAAAAGTCGTTATTTCTGGTGATCTATCTAGTTGTTTCAAGGTGAACAACCCCTTTAATATCAGGGATGCCTAAACTTGGACCCCAGCAGCTCTTGCTGACTACAACTCCCACTCTTATTTGCTGCATTCCAAATATGTACTTCATAACGCTGCAGCGACAAAGTACAACTAATAATACTAAATAAATACAAATCCCACATATAAGTGCCGTAGCACAAGTGTTTCTCATAAAGATAACCTCAACATTATTATTAGCAGGCTACAGGCCAGATTACACTGCACGTTATAATGAGATGATATACAGTATGTATCACACAGCAGGTGTATGGCACATTAACCACTTAATCTATAGCTTTTTTTTTTAATCTGTTTTTGACATTTCTTCTATCCCCGGACTGTATTATGGAAAGAAAGCAGAAAGCATGCGCTGGCCGGGATTGTGCTCATCTGTTCAGCTGCCAGCATTTGTAGGCATGAGAGCACACAGCACTGCAAGCTTAGGCAGAATTCAGGATGCTGATTAGAGAAATTGGGCATACTTGTATTTATTGGCTCATTTACATGGCAATAAGTACAGCTGTTACAGACCCCTGGAGTACTCTAACAAAGGGGGTCTCAGTATGTTAGACAAACTATGCACAGTTATTATCCTGTTTTATAGATTTAAAAAATCAATTTTCTACATTCATATTGTTGTTCATGCAGATGAATATACAAACATGGGATCCGGTATCCAGAAACCAGCTCTCTCTTTCTCTATAAAGCTCTGACAAACAGTAAAGTTTTCGGGGTGGCTTAATGATTCAACCAGTACTGGGCTGTGCCGGATTCATCCTTAACCTGCCCTAGTCCTGCCCCTCATTCACCGCTTTCAACAGGGTTGGCCCTACTCACAGTTAAGGGGCCCAGGCTATGGTACAGGTTGCCCTTATTTAGATCCTTATATAAACAAAAGAACACAAGGGACTCTTCCCCAAACTACAAGTGTCTGAAACGATTTACAAATAATATAGATAACTATATATCAAAGATAAGATAAAAAGCGATTTTTATTCACCACCATGCCATATTAAACAAGTGAGGTTAAAAACATTTAAAATAAAGAGCAGCGCTGCATATAAAACTGAAGGGATCCCTTCTGAAAAGACAAAAACCCCAAAAGCTGATTATGTAGACCAGCTAAGGGAAAAATTAGCATGCTATTGAATGTAGTAATAAATACGCCGTTGGTATTGTGATGGAAAAGCTCAAGAGCAGGAGTGTGAATGTGCGCTTATAGGCACCTTAGCTCAATAGGAATCAAATGGGTGAATCCATCTTGTTCCTAAACAGGAAAAAGTATATAAGACCCAGGGGATTGTAAGTCTACAAGTATATAAGACCCAGGGGATTACCCCGGAAATCCGTTTTACATTACATCAAGTAGGGCAACATTCGCATGCTGTTTGTCCACAAGCTTTGGAACTTCTACCTGTTTTTCCTGGCATGGTGGTGAATAAAAATCGCTTTTTATCTTATCTTTGATATATAGTTATCTATAATATTTGTAAATCGTTTCAGACACTTGTAGTTTGGGGAAGAGACCCTTGTGTTCTTTTGTTTATATATCGTCAATTTAGTGGACACCCAAACACCTGTAGTCTGTTATAATTATCTCGAGCCTCTTTTGAGCCATTTTTGTAAATACTTATTTAGATCCTCCTACTTAAAACAATTCTTTGCTTTTTACCGTTTCCTTTTTCTAAACAATACCTTGATTTAACTAAGCTGCATAAATCCATATTGGTGCCAAAAACATCCTGTTAACGTTTTAATGACCTGAAGGCATTGTGGTCCAAATTAAGAAAATATTTTTTACACTCTGGGACCCAAACATTGAGGCTAATAGATTGAGGCCAATATATATATATATATATATATATACAGTTCACACATAGGGGCAAATTTGGTAAAGGGCAAAGTGACTAACGCGGGTGAAAATTCGTCAGTGTGACTTCCTTTCGGTACTTCGCCGGTTTACTAACGGTAGCTGGCGTAACTTTACTATCGAAGGAGATAAACACTGGTGATACTTCGCTCCCTTACGCTTGGCGAATTTGCGCCCTGGCGAAGGGACGTAACTACATAAATTCACTAAGATGCGGATTTTACTGAACGTTACCTCTTGCGTCAGACTTGCCTTCGCCACCTCAGACCAGGCGAAGTGCAATAGAGTAGATAGGAGTTCCTCAAAAAATAGTTGAATAGGCTAAAAAAGAGCGTAATTTTTTTTGGGGGGTAACCAGCTTCCCCCCTACATTTCCTAACATATGGCACATAAACTATACACTGGGTTCATGTGTAGGGCAATATAACAACTTTATTTTATGAAGCTTTCCCAGCCTTGTGTAGTGTAATGTATTTGCTGCAACATATACGTCCATTGAACGTTAACTTCCCGCCGTATGCAACTTCGCCAACGTTCGATGCCCTGGACGCAACTTCGGATTTTAGTGAATCATTTTTGTCCTGGCGAAGCCGTCGCTGGTGAATTTTATGAGGTTAGTGAATTTGCCCCATAATACACATATATACAGGTATATGTATGACTCCATTGTACTCAAATAATTAAAATCCAAATCATTAAAAATGATTTCCTTTTTCTCTATAATAATAAAATAGTACATTGTAGTTGATCCCATATAAGATATAATTAATCCTTATTGGAAGCAGAACCAGCCTATTGGGTTTATTTAATGTTTACAGGCTTTTCCAGTAGACTTAAGGTATGAAGATCCAAAGAACAGAAAGATTCTTAATCCCCAGGTCCTAGGCATTCTGGATAACAGGTCCATAACCTGTATATATCTATATATATCTATATCTATCTATCTATCTATCTATCTATCTATCTATCTATCTATCTATCTATCTATCTATCTATCTATCTATCTATCTATCTATATATATATATATATATATACACACACACACACTGGTTCAATGGTGTTCACTTATCCTGAGTGTGTGCCTGGGTACATTTTGAGGCCCCTCTGCTATGAAAATGATATGTCCCATATATAAAGGAATGAGCAATTTTTTTTTCCGCCTGATACAGATCTGTCGTGAAAGTTGTGTTTTTGCTAATGGTACAAATTTTTTTGTGTATTTGCACTAGAATTTGGCCTTGCATTTTGTTTTGCCACAAGAATATAACTGTGGGAGTTCTTTTGTGGAAAAAAACATGTAAAGAAAAAAAAGGAATTGGCTCCAAAAAAAACCCACCCTTTTACTTTTGCTCTGTGCTATTAAAAATGCACTTGCCTCAAGAAAAAACACCTATTTACTCAAATGCAGTTTGTAGAATTCCAAAGAAATTTCACCAAATTGGACATTTTTCCATGGTTTTGTCTGCAAATCAGGCCAGTTTCACTCATGACTTCAAATATATAATTTTATATTGATATGACTATACATTCTATTCAGATTCTGTTCTGGAATCAAACTCAGTACCAACCAAATGCAGCACAGTGACACCAGAGATTGCTTTATAAATTGTTTTGGAGGCAGAGGAACAGATGATCATACATTCCAGACAGAATTTGTCCAAACTGTATTGCCCGGAAAATAATGCAATAAAGGCTCTTTTCATTCAAAGAAATTGAGAAGTGCTGTTCCATATCGAATGCTTGAAAAAAGAATAACTTGGAGGACTGTTTACCTTTAAACAACAATTAAGTTACTTGCTGACCTTTGTGGGAGGACAAGGGGCACTAGAATGAACACGGGTGTACTGCAGCCTTACTAATCCTCTGCTCTTGATCAGCTTTGTTTAAAAAGATCTACAGGTTAAGGCCTAGTCCACACCAGGCGATTTGGGGAGATTTAGCGCCTGGCGACTAATCGCCTCTTCTTTGAGGTGACTCCCCGAATCTCCCCGCACCGATTCCTCTTCTCCTGCGCCGGCTGTAATGGAAGTCGTCTGTGTTATGACACACGGCGCTTCGTTTTCCGTAGTCGGCCGAAGTTGCCGCACGACTTCGGAAAACGAATCGACGCGTGTGTCATAACGCAGGCAACTCTCATTACAGCTGGCGCAGGAGAAGAGGAAGCGGTTCGGGGAGATTAGTCGCCTCAAAGAAGAGGCGATTAGTCGCCAGGCGCTAAATCTCCCCGAATCACCAGGTGTGGACTGAGCCTAAAATTCTTCAACTATTTGTGTAGTATTTAATTTCAGCCAGAGCTGTTTGCATTTATCTGGGATATTCTATTTATAGGCACTGCTTTATGCAAACCATATGATAGAAATTCCAATCTAAATGAAGCGGCTAACAATACCAATTATCTTTCCCCTCTAGATATTTCCACTCTTTAAAGTAGGGAACTGATAGGCTTTAGAATAAATTGCTGTGTAGGAAAAGGTCAGTGTAACGGCTTCTTGGCAATTAAGTTAAGGGAAAGATACAATGTCTTCGTGTCTCATTCAAAAACATTACGATCACTCAGCTATTTCAGAAAGAGAGTTTCTTGAATCTGGATTTTCCTTAAATTGATGTCGACATGAAAGCAGCTTTCTGTTTTACAGTTCATATAAATTTGATTGCAATTGCAGTGACAATAATATTTTAAAATGGAAGTAAAGTTCAAGTTGAAGAATTTCTGTCTATATTAAAAAAGAATATTTTCTTTAGCCTTACGTCCTTATTCACCCTGCCCTCCTCACAGTTTCAATATAGAAAAGGAGCCCAAAGATCTATTCGCAGGGTGATATCTCACCAAATGGGAATGTTCATAGGCACATTTTTATCCGTTCTGCTTTTTATATTAAGCTGTTTTAATAAATGACTTGACATTCATGGTTTTAGAGGAAATTAATTTTTTCATGGTTTCAAAAACCTCTACCACTTACGGTAAATCAGAATGTTGATAAATGGGCCTCCCTGTGTGAAAAGTGTCAATAATATTATGTGCAGGATGCAAGTACACATATATAATTTCTTTTGGCGTTTTACTGTTAAAGTAAAACTTCAAGGGTTATTTTTTTATATTTTAAAGGTCGAGTTTGTGAGTTTTTTCTACACTTCAAATAAACTGTTTTCTAATTTATGAAAAGACTCTAATGTAAAAAACTCGAATCAGTGAATTCGAAGTGAAAAACCTGAATACTCAAATTATACCTGAATATAAACCTGAATACCTCAAAGTGTAATCATGTCCCCTCGCAAGCGCCTTTTTTCCAGAGAAAACAACCACAACCTTGACAGTCTACCCTCATAATTTAAGTCTTCCGTCCCTCTAACCAATTTAGTTGCACTTAGTCTCTGCACTCTCTCCAGCTCATTTATATCCCTCTTAAGGACTGGAGTCCAAAACTGCACTGCATACTCCAGATGAGACCTTACCAGGGACCTATAAAGAGGCATAATTATGTTTTCATCCCTTGAGTTAATGCCCTTTTTTATGCAAGACAGAACTTTATTTTTTTGCAGATGATACTAAGGGTAGACTGTCAAGGTTGGGGTTGTTTTCTCTGGAAAAAAGACGCTTGCGAGGGGACATGATTACACTTTACAAGTACATTAGAGGACATTATAGACAAATAGCAGGGAACCTTTTTACCCATAAAGTGGATCACCGTACCAGAGGCCACCCCTTCAGACTAGAAGAAAAGAACTTTCATTTGAAGCAACGTAGGGGGTTCTTCACAGTCAGGACAGTGAGGTTGTGGAATGCACTGCCGGGTGATGTTGTGATGCTGATTCAGTTAATGCCTTTAAGAATGGCTTGGATGATTTTTGGACAGACAGAATATCAAAGGCTATTGTGATACTAAACTCTATAGTTAGTATAGATATGGGTATATAGAATGTATGTGAAAGTAGGGAGGGGTGTGTGTATGGATGCTGGGTTTTGATTTGGACTTTGTCTTTTTTCAACCCGATTTAACTATGTAACTATGTAACTATGTGACTATGAAAACTGCCCTTGAATTTTTAGGGAAAACTCGCTTTGAAATGTGTCCCTAACACTATTAGCCATTATTAGTCAATTTGTTTAACACCTTTTGACTACTGGCGCGCCGAGCAGGGGGAGTCCTGTCCGGAGTTCCTAATTTGGAAAACCAGACAGGTAGTTTTGACCTGGACAGCCCCTCCAAAAACAGCTTTGTCCATGTCAAAACAGATAGCAACCCTACCTGGGAGACCCTTTTGGCATTAGGGCAGTGGCTAATGTGGTAAAAAATTAAGGTTCAAGACATAGAGACCTATTTACCAAAATTTGTTTTTTTTTCTCTTTTGAATAAACTCCAAATCTTAAACAAATGTTAGTTTATTTATTAAAAAATAGAAATAAAAAAGTGATAGAAAAAAACCCTGTCGATAAATAACCCCCTTTATCCCAATTTGTGTAGACATTCTGGCGTTAGAAAAGTCGGTGCTACTATAGGTCTGTTAAGGAAATGTTTGTGTCACTTTGTGACAACAACACATCAGCTGACCCATGGCACTGGCAAAGAGGAACTGCTCCTACACAGAATGTGATAATATTTAACCACAATGAAAAGAATGAACAAAATTGAGAAAAACTGAACTATATTCCAGTATAAAACAGTATTTGCAACAGCCAGTTTCCTTAATAAGTTTACCTCCCCCCAACCGTCAGCCCTGTTATGAAATGTATAATGAGTAATTACTAATAAGAAGCACACTAATTGCAGCAGTTATAATAGTTGTCTTCCCTTGTTAATTTAGATTATGTGCTTTAAATTTTCTGGGACATTGTCAATAAATGACACATTTTCAACAAAAGAAATTAGGTTTATTAAATTTGGCACAGCTGTGTTTTCAAAATGGATTTGAGACTTAGAAGAATTATCCTTAAAATGTGAGGCTCTGTATCTCTTGAAAATCATCAGAAAACCAAATTGAGACCAAACACAGTGAGAAATTGCTCATGCTTTTAGAAAGAATCCATCAATAAACGTCTAGTTATTATTAATAGTTTCTTAAAAATCAATACGGATATTGATCAGCCACTTGAAAAATCACTGCCAATCGATCCTAAATATTCCAGTTCAAATCCAATTCAAATTTTGATAAATCAGCCCATTAAGGGAACATATTTTTTTTCCAGGCAATGACATTTTTCTGGGATTTTGTTCCAATGTTAATATGAAAAGTAGGGTTCATTTTCACTTTGGTTATGGCTGCATCTTTTGCGGAGCATTTGGTATTCAGTTGAATCCGAAAATTATACATTTGGGGGCAGATTTAGCAAGGGTCAAATTTCGAAGTACAAAAAACTTCGAAATTCGACCATCGAATTAAAAAACGTTGAATTCGAATATCGAATTCGAAGTTTTTTCAGCAAATTTGCAATCCTGACATCGAATAAAAAGAACGATTAAATCCTTTGAATCGAACGATTTACTTAGAAAATGGTTGTAGAAGGTCCCCATAGGCTAATATAGGCCTTCGGTAGGTTTAATTTGGCGAAGTATTGAAGTCGAAGTTTTTTAAAAGAGACAGTACTTAGATTATCGAATGGTCGAATATTCAAACAATTTTTACTTCAAATCGAAGTCGAAGTAAATTCGAAGTCGTAGTATCCTATTCGATGGTTGAAGTATCCAAAAAATTACCTTGAATTTCTTATTTTTTAACTTCGAAAATTCCCTTGAATTCACTTCGACCCTTGATAAATCTGCCCCTTGATGTAGTTCTAAACCCAAATCTACTGCTCTGCTTCTGACATTGTCAGCTTTCAATATTAGAATTAATGTTATATTTGTACTGTATTTCTTTCCTCGGTACAATGCCACCTTGTAATATTGAGTTAAATAGTTTGAAGGCCACAGTGATGTTAATTGAAACTGCCGTAATTATAAAGTCTAAATCAACTAATTAATTTTGATTGCCAGCATGTTTATACAACAGTCTGAAAGAGATTGTGACATAAGAAATTCTCTCCTTTTCCACTAGTAAATCACAAGGGGGTCTCTCGGTCCCATCCTTGAGGGCCTACTATGAGGCGTCCCACCTAAGACATGTCCCTGGATGGACCACATATAGTCACACGAGTAAATGGGCATATACTGTATAGAGGCACTATGGATCACTCCAATACATCCTAGCTCGCTTCTCTGGGTCCCAAGGGATAGAAAGCTCGGTCCACTCCTCTCTCCAATGTCATTTACTCTAAGGCTATGGAAGCTATGCAAGGCGAAATATCGTCTAGCCAATCCCCACTCATTGGTCACCCCTTTCTTAGGAAATCCTGCCTTCCCTCCTGGTCTTTCGATACACTTTAGAAACTACTGGGGTGCACAAGACCTATCCAGAACCTATGATCTCTTAAATCCCCTAACTCTCAAGCAACGAACTCTTGAGGAACTTCAGACTAAGTTCTCTATCCCACCAAATAGGATGTTTGAATTGGTACAAATACTTTATTTCATCAGCCAAGGCCTTCCTCAAGGCACATCATCCCCCTCCCTAACCCAATTTGAGAGGTTATGCTTAAAAGGTCTCCCTAGGAAAGCCTTGATCTCTACATTATACAATAATATTATGACTATTTCAGCCAATCCTTTCCCCAAGCATCCCTATATGTTAAAATGGGAGGAAATCACTTCTGATCCACTCCCTATGGAGGACTGGTCCGAAATTTGGGAAAATGCCAACAGAAGTGCAACATGTGTCAGACAGAAAGAAAGCATCTATAAATCATTGTTCTTCTGGTACGACACTCCGGCTAAGCTTAGCCGTATCTTTCCAGGCACTTCCCCGTTGTGTTGGAGAGGTTGTGGCCTTAGAGGAACACAGCAACATATAATGTGGGAATGCCCCAAATTAACATCATTATGGCACAAAGTAGAGGAGCTACTAACGAATGTTCTTTTTAAAAACGTCCATCTCGACATCTATACTACATTGGTGGGCAGGCCATTTCCAGATAACACCTCTGCAGAACAAAGACTTACAAATTTTATTCTAACTGCCACCAGACTGGCTATTACAGCCCTTTGGAAATTGGCCTCCCCCTCAAAAATAGAGGATGTTATCTATAGGGTAAAGGATATGAGAGAGATGGAATACATGACGGCCAATATTAGGGGTAGCCGATGTAAATGGGAGAAAGTGTGGTCAAAATGGGATGTGTACACAGTCGGGCTTTCTGAAACAAGGGCCCAAACCCAGACAGTTGGAATTGGACATTGACTTGCATATATGGACATACCCGGATTTGATTGTTCTTTGGCTTCTCCCCCCGTTCCCTCCCATCCTTACACAGTTTGCCATGCAACCTTCGGTGGACTGTTGGTTAAATGGAAGATATGAAGGAATAGCTTATATTCCCCACCTCCCACTAGTTAATGTACGATTCCCTGTTTCTAAAAGAAAAATGGATAACTCCACCTTTTGCTACTGTATGTAATCTCTTTCTTTGAAATATTCTAAACTGTTACACAGTGTTCTTTTTCAATGCGTATTGTTTATATAAATATGGTATGTATGCATCTTTATCCAATAAAAATTTTAAGTTATAAAAAAAAAGAAATTCTCTCCTTTTTTTCTGTACATAAACATAAACCTCACTACTACTGTCATAGCAAACGAGCACTATGAACAAGAAACATTTTCTGTGCAGTTAATTCTCATTTCATAACTGCAAAAGCAGATGTTTTTTTCACTGTATAGGATCTGTCACCCCGAAACCCTTTATCCTGAAAACGTACGCGATGGCCATCTCCCATTGACTCAATTTTAAATAAACAATGAAAATATTGAAAAACGATTTCCTTTCTCTTTGTTATGAAACAAAACCTTGTACTTGATCCCAGTTAAGATAGACTTAATCCTTATTGGAGCAAAATCATATTGGGGTTAATAAGACCCCTTATCTGGAAAACTCCAGGTCCTGAGCACTCTGGATAACAGGTCCCATACTGTGTGTTTGTGTGAGTGTATACACATAGTGAACAAGGAGATCAAACATCTGAAGGCTCAATTCCAAACAGCAAGTGCACTTTATTTACAAAGATACTTACGTAATGGCAATGCACCAGTTCAGTTTGCTGTGATCTACTATGCATTCAGTGCAAAATATAGGGACCATTGTCACAAGACAGCCCTGGAATTCACAAGTTGCTTGAGGAGCTGTTATTTTTAGGGTTCCCTTAGTAGTGTAGGTCATATGCAACTAGCTTAGACTTGCATCTAGGATCACACATGTATGACCTTATTAGGGATGCACCAAATCCACTATTTTGGATTCGGCCGAACCCCCGAATCCTTTGCGAAAGATTCGGTCGAATACCGAACCGAATCCTTATTTGCATATGCAAAATAGGGGTGGGAAGTGGAAAACATTTTTTACTTCCTTGTTTTCTGACAAAAAGTTGTGCGATTTCCCTCCCCGCCCATAATTTGCACATGCAAATTAGGATTTGGTTCGGCCGGGCAGAAGGATTCGGCCGAATCCGAATCCTGATGAAAAAGGCCGAATCCCAAACCGAATCCTGGATTTGGTGCATCCCTAGTCCTTATTAATGCTGTGTACATTGGCGATCTACTAAACAGTAATTTAAATGTTAATTAAGCCCAATAGGATTGTTTTGCCTCCAATACAAATGAAACATTTCTTAGTTGGGATCAAGTAATAATTATTAAAAAGGATTAAAATGGAGTCTGGGGGATGGCATTCCTGTTATTTGGAATTTTCTGGATTATGTGTTTCTGGATAACGGATCTCAGATTTATATAAGGAATCGTAGCAAACTCATCTGTTCGACATTATTCTTTGTAATTCAATTGTAATTTATGGTAACGATGCATCGAATTCAGGATTCGGTCAGGATTGGACCAGGATTTGGCCAAATCCAAGTGCCTGCCCGGATGCAATCAGAATCCTTAAAATCACGTGACAAGGAAGTAAAATGTTTTATCTCTTAACTCTTTTGCCCTTCCTAGCTCTTCCTAGTCCTAATGTCACTGTGTTAATGTAAATTAGGCTTTGGATTCTGTTCGGTATTCAGCAGAATATTTCACGAAGGCTTTGACCAAATCCCAAAATAGTGCATTTTGTGCATCCCTAATTTATACATTGCAATGCATCTTTATATTTTGGCCCCTGACATGTAGTTTGTTACATTTCAAGTAACCCATACCTACCAATCATAAGTGTCATGAGTTACTAGTCATTAGGCAAATTGTAGGCCTTTTATCACATCACATTATTTGTTTTTTACTGTTAAACCTATGCTGTTCTGAACATGTCTCTTTTTGAACAATCCTTACTAAAGGGTCAGTGTTATCCAGATCCCTGACTTCTGTAACTCTTGCCCTGCATTAAATCTGGTCTTGCTATAATTAATTTCAAAGCTTCCTTTTGTCCCTTACTATTGCCGACAGGATCTGGCAATTAAACCAGCCCAAGGGGAAGGTGCCTGACCTCACACACAAATCCTGGAGTAGTTTAAGTAATGAAAGATAACCCCCAAAGGTCAAGTCAACCATTGTATAAGAATTGCAGATGAATCCAGTGAGGGTACTAAGTACAAAGGCTACTGGGTCCAATCCTTGACGTATACACAAATTTCTAACAAGCACAAGTGCAAGTAAATCCCCATATAACAGGGAATAGTATACATAATGGCACTTGGAATTAATACAACATTTTACATAACAGCTCTATACATAACTGCACAGTTATAAATCACAAACAAATAATGTATTAAGGAGCAAACCACTATAGGTTTATTTGATACACTGTTCAAATTTTCATGATTTTCTGTTGTGTGTTACTTCTTTTTTCTCCTTAAATGTTGCACTTTATGTGGTTACCCTCCGCAACCAATCAGATCTTTGAATTCATAGCGGACTGAACAAAAGTTTTTGCTGATTGGGTGCTACTGACAACCGCATCATGCTCCTGATTACACACAATGCATTTTTCCCAAGTGCATTATTTTGGCCGATAATTTCCATCAAAAATAATACAGTATTGAGTACAATAAATCCCAGCGCTATGTTAATAGCAATTATAATAACCTTTCTTTATCAGAGGGCGTAAGTACAAAATAAAGTACATTTTTTTCCTGCTCAGATTAAACATAAACTCATATAAATGCAGGAGGAAATGCTTTGTTACAAGTGAGTTATTCCCTCCACATCAAGATTTCACCTTTTGAGATAAAGATTACTTTGCTGGGAAAATTGCAGATATGTATCTAAACTGTGAAATATTACTTCTGGCTTCCGGTCTAACATCCTTCAGTAAAAAAAAATAGGAAAGTGGAATTTCTGCCTACCAAAGTCGGCCAGTTTCAGTTCCCCTGTATCGCTGATTAGAAGGTTTTGTGGCTTCAGATCCCTGTGTAAAATATGGCCTTGGTGGATATAGGACAAACCACGCAGCAACTGAAATAAAAATAACTGAAAGAAAAGAGGAAAATGTGTCAGTATTAGCTTTTTTTCTACAATAGAACACATATAGAGATTCCAGCAGACAAATAATATGGGGATTACAAGTCAAAAACAAGCGTATCTATACAGGCAATGAAATAATGTGCTTTAATCCACCTAGTGATACATTCATAGCATTTGACTAGTGATGAGCCTCTCCGAAAAATTTGCGAAACTGCTCAAAGATTCGTGAAATGGCAACAACAAAAAATCACGAAACGCATTGAAGTTAGTGGGGGACAAAAACATTTACGGGCAACAGTTTTTTTACACATTCAACATTTTTTCTCACTCCAAATGCATTAAAGCCAATGGGCATTTTTACTTTTCAAGGCAACTTTATTGTCCAAATGTGTTTTTTTTCCCAGAAAAATTCCCAGACGGCGAAATGTGGAATTTTGCCGCAAACCCATGACTAATGAAAAAATTCGCTCATCACTAACATGAATAATACACTTCCTTTTCTATATAGAAAATAAATGCAAGCACATTTTTATCATCTTTAATGTAAGATGTAAGTGAGATTTTCTTGGAGTATAATTAACATCCTTAGTAGCTAATAAGAGCAGCCAATGGAAGTTTCATAACTCCATGTCTGAAGGCCACAATCAAACAGTTAAAGACTTTAACAGGGTAGTAAGTCCTTAAAAAGGTTTTTCACATTTGAGCTAAATTTTAGTATGATGTAGAGGGTCATATTCTGAGATGATTTGCAATTGGTTTTCATTTTTTATTACTTGTGGTTTCTGAGTTATTTAGCTTTTTATTCAGCAGCTCTCCCGTTTGCAATTTCAGCACTCATTGCTAGGGTTCAAATTCCCCTAGCTACCATGCACTGATATGAATAAGATACTGGAATATGAATAGGAGAGGGTCTGAATAGAAAGATGAGTAATAAAAAGTAACAATAACAATATTACAGAGCATTTGGTTTTTAGATGGGGTCAGTGACCCTATTTAAAAGCTAGAAAGAATCAGAAGAAAAAAACTATAACATAAATAATGAAGACTAATTGAAAAGTTTCTTAAATTGGCGATTCTGTAACATTCTAAAATATAACTTAAAGGTGAACCACCACTTTAATTGTTTGAGCAACGCTTTAACAGTGGAGTCTACATTTTGGAATTTAAGCAGCTATCTGAATGCTAGGGTCCAAATTACCCATAACAACCCCACATTGATTTGAATGAGAGTCTGAAGTATGAATAGGAGAGGGCCTATATAGAAAGATGAGTAATACAAATTAACAATATCAATAAAACAATAAAAATTAAATTGTATATATATACCTGCACTCATACACTGGTCAATGGCGGGTGCACGGACAAAGTATAATATCCACAATTCAAAATGGACCAGCACTCTAGTAGTTTAATCAAACAGATTTATTGACACATCACTCGTGTATTCCAACGTTATCAAGGATAAAGGCCCCAACGAGGGCCGAAACGTTGGAATACACGAGTGATGTGTCAATAAATCTGTTTGATTAAACTACTAGAGTGCTGGTCCATTTTGAATTGTGGATATTATACTTTCGACCACAAAAAACTTAGAAAAGTGCTTTGGAAGGTCCCCATAGGCTAACATAGCACTTCGGTAGCTTTAATTTGGCAAAGTATGAAGTCAACGTTTTTTTTTAAAGAGACAGTACTTTGATTATCGAATGGTCGAATAGTCAAACGATTTTTACTTCGAATCGTTTGAGTCGAATGATCCAATAAAGCCTATTCCATGGTCGAAGTACCCAAAAATTTACTTTGAAATTCGAACTTTTTGACACTCGAACCATTCACTTGAGCTTAGTAAATCTGCCTCATAGGGTTCTGTCCCATCACTGAGATAAAAAGCATGCCAGGCTAAAATGAAAGAAATATTTGTTTAGGACACTCTTGAAAATGACACAGTAAATTTCTGGATATCAGGTTTTTAGATAATAAATCCCTTAAGGAGTTATTAACTAAACTCAGAATGCAAACATCATGGAAAATTCGTGACTTTTTTTTTATGAAATCAGACTTTTAAAATATCACACATTTTTCAGAATTTATTAAACCCAGAGGATAGAAAAGTCAGAATCAGAAAATACGGCATCTCAGACCTGTCGAGGTTGCATATAGGTCAATGGGAGAAGTCCCAGTTATTTTTTGATGTGCGCTGGGTTTCGTGCAATATCCCAAAGTTTTCTGGCAAAAAGAAATTGGAGTTTTCGGGTGAAAAATCTGAAAAAATCTTGAAAATCGGATGAAAGGTCAGAAAAAATCGTGAAAATCTGATTGCTTTCAAAGCAAATTTTCAGGAAAATGTAATAATAAATAAACGCAAAAAACCCAAGCGGATTTGATCGTTGTTTGTAGCAGAAAATATTGAGACAAATTCGGACTTTGATAAATAACTCCCTTAGTGTTGCTGGAGTAACACTAAAAACATTAGGATTGATAGACCATTTAATTACAGTGCATTACATCAAAACAGTTCACTATTTCTGCTGCTCTCAATGAACTGAGACTGTTATTTATACTCCTTAGACAAAGGGCAAATTCTTGCTTGACAGAAGTGTTAAAATATCTGCGTGTTAAAGACGATTCTGGGAAGCTTTCCATTTGCAGGTATATAGAGAGGGTACAGGTCAGCCCTTCAGAAAGCATAAGCAGCTTTTACAGTGAGAGAGATAGGGGCTACCCTAGAGGGTTCCAGCTGCAGTAAATGCCTTCCACAAAGGAAGCTAATCTGGGCTACAAAGAGTCATTAACCTTTCCTGTTATTTGGGGTTAAGTGGTAGTTGAAGAGTAAATGATTAATTTTGTTGTTTTACATCTCAACACACACACACACACACACACAGTCAAAGCTTTTTCCTATAAGCAGTATTCTCATTTATAATAAAGGAAAACTATTCTGCCAATGAAAAAAATCTTAATAATTTAGTTTTGCTAATTAACTATTCAGAAATTTTTGCAAAAAAAACATTTATCACATTTATCATAAGGAAAAAATTCTGTATGTATAGGTGCAATATAATATATAAGATTCCGGTTATTAACACTTTCATGGCAGTAAGGAATGCGTTTTAACAAACTAACGCATTTCTCAAAGTCTTTTCTGCTTTTTTTTCAATATGTGGCAATTTGTTAGAATTGATTTGTTTGCTGTGGGCAGTCAAATCTATTTTTTTTCTATGCGGTGGGGACTTAATATTCTTATTGATTTGTTTAAATCAACCCCCCCCCCAAAAAATAACAGACATTGCATTCATTTTAATGGCACTACGGGCAACTTACGAAATAGATACAAATATGTTTCCCCCAAATCAGAAAAAGCTCAGTAAATTTTTTCAGCTTCATAGAATTGATCCAATGTGACCTTGTTCTTTTATATATATATATATATATATATATATATATATATATGTGTGTGTGTGTGTGTGTGTTCTATATATATCTTCTGGAACCCTGTGTTGACTTCTTTTATTCTTTATTTTCAGATACCACATTACTGCTGATATGTGAATGATGTTACATTTACAATACAGGTATGGGACCTGTTATGCAGAATGTTTGGGGTTTTCGGGATAAGGGATATTTCCATAATTTGGCTCTCTGTACCTTTAAATATTAGTTAAACCCAGTAGGATTGTTTTTCCTCCAATAAGGATTGATTATATCTTGGTTGAGATCAAGTACAAGCTACTTTTTTAAACTTGATTTATTTGATGATAATAATGGAGTCTATAGGAGTTTTCTCAATAACGGGTGTCAGATAACAGATCTCATACCTATAATATATTTTGTCTTAAGTCATTCATTGTTATTATATTGCTAATGTTGTTCTTAAAGACGTCAAGGACTTTGTTTCCAAAAAGAGCACAGCACTGGCCAGCTACAACATAACTTAAGGGTTCATAAGGGTTAAACTGACTCATTAACATAATATGAAAAATGCCTGGGAACAGAATTTGTTTCTAATGGATAACAGAGAAATTTTTACAGATAGCAAAATAAATGCCTTCCAGTTGACTTATTGCAATCTGGTCGGAACCTTCACAAAAGGGGTTCCAGATGTGAAAGAAAAATATATTTGAATACAGATGGCAGAGATACGTGTTCCCAAATACTTGTATACATGTATAAATACCTTAAGTGAGTACCCAGTGAATGTTGCTAATTAGTGATGGGAGAATTTATGGCAAATTTCCGTGTTTTGCTGCCGGTGAATAAATTCGCAACACTGCCGCAAAAATTTACCGGCGAAAATTTGCACCGGTGAATTAACGCCGGCGGAAAATTTCAAATTTTTCGCCGTTTCATGAGTTTCGCAGGAAATTTGCACATTTTTCGGCGAAATGGGACAAAACCGCCCATCACCATTACTAATGACCCATTTAGCTGTATTATTGGTGCTGCTGAAATGCTGCAGGGCACTGTGGGAAATGTTTGCCTGTTGCTGACCCTATAGAAAAATTGGGCTTTGCTGTTGGACATGTAAGTACTGTATTTTAGTGATGTGCCTGACCCTAACCCGCCCTGCTCCAGCCTGCACCAGCGATTCCGGGGTCCTTTTATAGACCCGCGCCGACGATGCCACAATGACGTCACAAAAGGGCCGGGGCGAGCAGACGCAAGACTATAAAACCGGAACCCGGAAATCAGAAGCCGGCATTTGAAGATGGCGGGCGGGGAAAGCGGGAGAAGAGCTCAACCCGCACCCACCCGCCACCCACGAGGAGTAATGCGAGGTCGACCCGAACCCGCCCGACCCACGGGTATCAGGTCGGCCCGCACATCACTACTGTATTTATCTGTATGCTAGATCCAAAACATATTATATATAGTCTATTTATTACAGAATTATGCAGGTGCCATATAATAAATAAGAGGTACAGATAAACATTGAATCTAGAAAGTCCAGATTTATTTTATAATTTTTACCTATGCCTGTATCTACTCTGGCAGCAGAAAATGCCAAAATGAAATGCCAGTGTTAAATGCCAAGATAGATAAAACCCCGCAGGTAACAAAAAGTACAATGTCGAAGGTGAGATTTGTGAAGTGTGACGAAATAAGAGGACATAAAGTCAATGGAGAGAGAGAGAGAGAGAGAGAGAGAGCAATATATAAACCTATTTCTCACTTTCAGTGGCAAAATGGGACGTGTCAATGAACTTGTTAGAAGGGTGAAAATTGCAAGTGAAACTAAAAAGACTGAAGCAATTTCAAGGCTAAAGCAATATGTGTATTTTGCAGTAACTTGCAGACTTTAAAAGATTGAGACACTAGTGTTATAGTTTAGGTGTTGTATCCTAAAGGGAGTAATACACAAAATACAAGTGTGAAGCAGCATTGTTTGGCTGGAATGAGGACAGTATTAATAAAAGAAATTGATAAAGAACAAAGAAAATGATTTTTTTATCTTTTGTACAGGTATTAAAAAGCGGGAATCTGTTTTCCCCATGAATCACAACTGTTAATCCCTACCTACCTCTATTAAAGTCTTTTGAAGTAGCCCTAACTTATAAATATTGAACAGGTTCGGGACTTGGGTTTTTCTGATAGCAGATCTTTCAGTAATTTGGATCTTCATACCTTAAGTCTAGAAAATCATCTAAACATTAAATAAACTCAATAGCCTGATTGTGCTTCTAATAAGGATTGATTATATCTTAGTTTGGATCAAGTACAAGGTACTGTTTTATTATTACAGAGAAAAAGAAAATAATGTTGAAAAAATGTAATTATTTGGATAAAATGGGGTCTATGGGAGACGGCCTTTCTGTATTTTGAATTTTCTGGATAACAGGTTTCCAGATAACAGATCCCATATCTGCAACCACAGTCCAAATTTATTGAAGTCTTGTTAGTAAATGACAAGAACTACTGTACATTTTGAATGGAAATATGGATAGTTAATATAATTTTATATTGAAAGTTGCAATGCCTTGACAATGCTAAGAGTTGAAAATATGTTTTGAAATATAAATTCTGAAGTAGATTAGAAAAGGTCCTGACATCTGTGTTGGATGGGGACACTCTCTGCCTTCAAATTTACATCTTTGCACAATATGCCTTCTACAAACCCATCAACCAAGTTACAATACATGACACTGGTGACTATTCCATTTTTGGGCATTTTGCTCAAATTTGAATATGCAAATTAGGGCTGTGTTTGGTATTCAGTTTTATCCAAAAAGTATGGATTAGGTCCATCCCTAATGGAATATATAACAAATAGAACTTCTGGTGAGAAGAATGATGAATGAACAGCAGACAAGAAATGATGAATGAACAGCAGACAACAGAAAAGAAAAAGGCAACTGAAAATAAATGAGACGAACATAAAAATGGATGAGAGAGAAAAGCAGAAGGTAGAAAACACTGAGAGGCTGAAAAAAAGGCAAAATAAAGACAAATGGTAGAAGTAGTAACCAGGTAGACATATGAATGGCAGGAAATGTTTAAAGATCATTTAAGTTCATTAAGTTCTACCTATAGTTCAGTTTTACCAGCACAGCAGAGAAGTGGGTTGTATACCCTTATATGCATGTGAACTTGCACTAATCCTTCTGTCTTGATTTTTATGGCGTCGTTTTTATTTCTAAATTACACTGTTCACATTACAAATAATTGTATTCCTGCACCAAACAAATGTATTTTAAGTTGCAGTATTATGTAGTCAGCCATCACAGGTTCTTGTGCCTGATCCTGTGTTTTCAGAAAGAGCCAGCACTTCACAATGGAACTGCTGCCAGATAAGTTATTATTTCTCCAACTCAATGTAAGTGGAGGAGTCGTGGTGAGGCTTGGGTTTTTACTACTGAGTGCTATTCTCATACAGTATGTACCATTAGGTGGGGCATGGAAACATTTTTAGCAATGCAGGTGTCTACAGGGAGTTGTACTCTGTTACCTTCCCATGGCTTGGGTGGTGGGACCCAGAGAGCATCATATTCAGTTCAAATCAGTGGTGAGTATATGAAGAAAGCGATTGGGTGAGTGATCCCGGGACCAGAACACAGAATACATTTGCGATCGTCATGGCAGTAGATGGGAGGGGTTTGACTTATTTCTACTACTAGATACTGTATATAATGACAAGAAAGAATGAAAAGCTTCATAGATGTACAGTATTCCTCTCCTATTTCATGATAGATTTAGGAGGATTTATTACTTATTTCTAAACTACAGTTTTTCATTTTAGCAACAATCATATCCTAGTCCCCAGGATCCAAAAGCATAGTAATTGGAATGCCCTTATATTATACTGTGGATTGATTTGTTAGGTTCCCCAAAGAAAAAAGTAATCTTCAATTTCTACCTCCGGTTATTTTCTTGGTTATTTCTTTGCTTTACTGGAATATGAATGAGAGTGTACCCAAATAGAAAGTTGAGCAATAGCAATAAACTGGTAGCATTGCAGAGCATTTGTTTTTTAGATGGGGCCAGTGACCCCCATTTGAAAGCTGGAAAGAGTCAGAGGAAGCAGGCAAATAATTCAAAAACTATAAAAAGTTAAAAATGAAGGCCAACTGAAAAGTTGCTTAAAATTAGCCTACTAAAAAGTTAACTTAAAGGTGAACCACCCACCCCTATAACCAACTGCCTTCTGTTGCCCAGACATATACTGCAATCATTCTAATTGATATAATGTTCAAGTGTAGAACACATTAATCTTAACAACATTGCAACTAACTTTAAGTCACATTGTGATGAAAATGTTGGGCAAATTAGGTCTAAATGGAGAGTGTGACAAAGAGTGCCCTGTATAGAGGCACGATGGACCCTGAAACGCGTAGGTTTCTTTGCACACCCACTGCCAAAATGTCTTCACATTGTGTGTCACAATAAAGCAGCATTGTTATTAATACTAGCGGTTTCGGTGTGGATTCTGTACAGTATCTGTATAAGCTAGTGTTGGAATTTTTGGGTGAAGTTGCCGAAATCCTGAGAGAGCTGCGACCGGCTTCGAGACGCTACATGCCCAGGTGAGCTCTGCCATTATCGCTTCTCAATACAAGGCCGGTGTAACAAAGAGTGCGTTTACAGTAATTTACACATCAGGCCTCTTTCAGCTTTGTTTGTTGGATTTGTCCTATACTGTTAATTATATCAGGATGATCCTCAGTAACTGTGCACAACAATTATCTGCAATAAAGACATGGATCTCTTACTTGCCCATACATAGCACACTAGAGAGATTATTTACTACTAAACTTACAATGCACAAGGTGAAAAAAAACAAATTTGGGTCATCCAGCTGTCCACACATTTGTACCCATTTTACAAATGCAGATATGAATCCACATCAGTAACCTGCATACAACATGTGATTCCATATTTTTGTCATCTGTGCGCAAGCAATTCACTTGCATCAGTCTTATAAAACACAACATATTACCATTTACAAGATATTAAAAAAAAACTATGCACGCGGGTGTAAAATGATGATAGCACGCAAACTGAACGAATGCTTATTTGAATAATTGATTCTCTTTGGTTGGTGGGAGAGGCAGGCCTAATTCGGCATAATATTACTTGCCTTTCTGCACACCTGCCTGCTCTCTGAACTGTGAATGAAAAATATTACCTTCCTTAGCGCAATAAGCACGGGAGAGAGCTGATCTGTTAAACTATCACTCGCTTCATAATGTTTATTTCAGTGGAGATGTCACACTCCTCCATTAACAAATTGGAAAGGAAAAGATTAGCTTTAATGATCAAATAAATATTCTCAAATGTGTTTCAAGCACTCGCTGGTCAGATTCCTTTTTCAAAACGCATTTAATCAGATTTTCTTGTCAACGTTAGAACACGTTCCTCTCGTCAAGTGGTGTAAATATTGCATCATAATGCTGCACAAACTCAATATTTTAAAGTGTTCCATGGATTAACCATTGCACAATGACAGTAAAGGAAAGTAGATAATTTACTGTATGAGTTGTCTCCAGCAATATTGCTTAGTACCTTTCAACATGAGCACATTCTTGAGGTAACAAAAAGTCCATTAAAACTTTTACATTAACCCACAGCAACCAATCAGAATATAGCATTTGCAAGTTACTTATTTGAAAATCAGCACAGTGTTGGACTAGACCCCCCCCAGCCTCAAAGCCCCCTCTAACCCCAGCCGCAACCTTCCACCGGCCCCCATGTGCATATATTTTCCTTCACTCAGCAGTGACTGGGACCAGAGAGGGAGGTCAGGGCAGCTACCGGGGTCATGGAGAGAGGTCAGGATAGTGGCAGTGCTTCAAGTACTGGGTTTTTTCCTGGTGTCCCGTCTGCCCAGTCTGACTCTGGGGTCTTAAGTGTTAGAGGAAGAGCGCTAAGTGGCCTGATATATTTATATATATATATATAGGGCAATGTAGTAAAATGTAGTAAAAGGTACAATGTTCACTACCAGTCTAGTAACTCTTACAACATGTAGCATTTAAAGGTCAGCTATTTATGTATCTTATAGCCACAAATATAATTGCCAATACAGTAAATTGTGCAACTCAGTACCTTGCAGCTGATGGTAACTATGCATAACCCCATGTTGATGGCAAAACAATCCTATTGGATTTGTAATGTTTAACGGATAAGTAAACCTTAAAAAAATATGTAAAATTGCTCAGGGTGCTGTATGCAATTTATAGAGAAAGGAAAAAGTTAGCGAATATTCAAATTTCCAATTTTCCAGTGTGCCTCGAAAATATATTATAATATTCAGTTTATTTGTGCAAGAAGCCCTATCTGGTAGTCTTCTCCATACTCTACTATAAAGCGCATATTATTGTGCTGGTATCTCCACAAAAATATTCACACATTGTATTATTCTTTACCATTAATTTTGTGCAATAAAAAACAAATCCTTCCCAAACCCAATCAATAAAGTGCATATTGTGCTAAAATCATAATAAATGTGCAAAATAAGCAAATTCCTTTTCATTACCATCCCCTTTTTATCTTCTATTCCCATATCCACCCCTTTGTCTAATCTAAAAGGATCACAATGCAGTGTTTCCCCCATAATTCCATCTCTATTGCATCACTTAACAAGTGTGGTGTTAAAACAGCATGGCGTGTGATTATTTTGGCACAACTCTGCTGCACATTTCATTGATGAAACCCACTATGGGTATTCTGCCATGCTCAGGGTGGTGATATTTCCAGGGTTCCCCATTGTTAACTGGCACACTTGGAGCACAATTCATCACAGCAGATTGGATGGACACAATAGTGAACATACTGCACAATTATACAGATGTGCAAGGAGTATGATTAAACACAAGTATGATTAATGACGTCAATAAGTGTAACATTTGCGTCCATTAAGGTACTTGCCGCTATGTTCATAAATTACCCTTATAGTGTTCCAAATTACGAAAGGAGCACTTATTTGGGAAAAACCCATGGTCCTACAATTTTAGATAACAGATCCCATACCCATTCTGCAGAAATAACAAATCATATATGTAAATCAGAAAACAAAATCACCATTTTATAAGTGAATGGAAATTTGGCAATGACTTTATTTTCTAACAGGTGCCCTCGGAATGTGAGCGACAGGACATTACAGCCAGGCAAGAAAAAGCAATTTGAGCGACTAACTCACTGGCATATTAGTTAATTAAAATAAATGGAAATAAAGAATGAGACTTGCGCCTGTTTTATATTATCCTTGGCAAACGGTATTGAAGCAGACAGCTTTATTATGGAGTTAGCTAGCTGTATTCCCCATTCTTTTTTAAAGAAGTTGTAGCAGGGACCAGATAATTAATGAAAGCTGTGGCCAGGCCTGGGAATTACGCCAGTATTCTCTTTGTCTTGCTAACGATTTATCATTTAATTCCATTCAGAAAAATAAGTGAACAAACCTGTTAACATAAACAGAAAGTAAACTGACACAAACCAAACTTTTTTAACTGTACCCAGGGGCAGGAATATAAAGAAAGAAAGACCCTGGCTTTGCAGAGGGACTTAGGCCCCAGATAAAAAAAACGTATTATGCAGAAAGGTCCAAAACACCATGGTATTATAAATATTTTTAACTGGTCTGCTTATTCTCTCCATGTTGATGCAACTCAGTCTGTTGTTTTCTATATTATTTTTATCTTATTAACATGTTTCTTTAGAGCACCAACATATTGTGCAATCCCTCTAAGAAAGGGACTGTGGCTGTGGAACAGAGGGTATAGTTGAGAGAGATGGTGTCTATAGTAGCAGTGAGGATAATAGTCTCTGGTAGGTAACTGTGGGATAGCAGGTATAGTAGGGGGAGATGGTGCCTATAGTAGCAGTGGGATAATAGTCTCTGGGAGGTAACTGTGGGATAGCAGGTATAGTAGGGGGAGATGGTGCCTATAGTAGCAGTGGGATAATAGTCTCTGGGAAGGGACTGTGGCTGTGGGACAGCAGGTTTAGTAGGGAGAGATGGTGCCTATAGTAGCGGTTGGATAATAGTCTCTGGGAAGGGAGTGTGACTGTGGGATAACAGGTATAGTAGGGAGAGATAGTGTCTATAGAAGCAGTGAGATAATAGTCTCTGTGAAGGGATTGTGACTGTGGGATAGCAGGTATAATAGGGAGATATGGTGCCTATAGTAACAGTAGGATAATAGTCTCTGGGAAGGGACTGTGGGATAGCAGGTATAGTAAGGAAAAATGGTGCCTATAGTAACAGTGGATAATAGTCTCTGGGAAGGGACTGTGACTGTGGGATAGCAGGTATAGTAGGGAGAGATGGTGCCTATAGTAACAGTGGGATAATAGTCTCTGGGAAGGGACTGTGGCTGTGGGATAGCAGGTATAGTAGGGAGAGATGGTGCCTATAGTAACAGTGGGACAATAGTCTCTGGGAAGGGAGTGTGGCTGTCAGATAGCAGGTAGAAGAGGACAAGTTGGCAACAGCAATGCTCCATATCATTCTTCCCTAACCTTTTTCTTAGGTTGTAAGGAACTCCCAGGTAACTGCTAAGAATCTCCCTTTTAAAATTTAATTAAGTCAATTTATATTTTTTTACACTATGCAAATGGCAAATTCCAAATAAATAGATTCTGGTAGGGCTGGGATGGTGGTTGGTGTTACTGGCAGATGATGTTTAGGAGTTTATTATATGTATCCATGTATTTCATACATATAAATTCCAGTTATAGTATCAAATAACTATTGTGGATTAGACCAGGATCAATGCAACAACTACTGTAAAATAAAAGGATATGAGAATCACCAAGGAGACCTAAGACAATAAAATGGCACAAGGCCACAGGCCAAGAGTGCTTTTATACAAGTCATGGAATGTTATCTGATTTTGGCCCTAGGGACCTATGTCATATCTCGTTGTGTTTAGCCAATTTTACAGCCATTGTTTTCAGTTTAATAACAAGTACCAGAGGACAACACATACATTACTGGAAACAACCCTTAGATCAGCCGTGTCTGGAAACAGCATTTTTAACCTTGAGTAGCGTACAAGGACATTTTGTTGGCAACTTTGTAATGAGAGTCTTACCTTCACATTCTCTGGATTCAGACCTCCTGGGTGTTTATCCATATACTGACATAAATCTGTATGCTGGAGAAAACAAAAAAAGGAAAATAGTAAGAATGCAGTGTGACAATTCCAATAATATGTCTCTGATTCAAAGGTACGCTGACCTCTAATCAGAAAATCACTGTCAAGAAAGGACACAAGTACATAACATACACAATGGAGCTTATTTATTATTGAGTATGCCACCTGATTATTATAAGGGGCATCTCTACCCAATGTCAGGATAGTGTCTAATGGCACATTCACTACAGAACATGCCAATTTGTCAGAACATATCTGAATGCTTTGCACAACTGAACACCATTTTGTTCTATGTGGTGTTAGAGCTCAGTGGCATCACCAAGTTCTAACACCAAAACGAATGAGCATTGCGCAGATTATATCTCATGGAGGGTTAGTGATTTGGAAAAGATATTTTCCACTTTTGAACCAATTACTCCAACACCTTGTTAGGTCTGATTCTGTTTTTTTCTAACCAAGTATGTGGAACATTAGTTTCTTCCCAGATGATGAAATATATTGATATATCGATGATTTTTTTCATGGAATAAATCTGATCATTATTTTACACTAGGTGAATGTGCCCTTCTTTCTTGTTTTTATTTAGATCTTATTTGCTTTGACCAATCATCTAAAGTGTTAAGGCCCACTGGGGGTCATTTATCAACACTGGGCAAAATTGCCCATGGACAGTAAACCATGGCAACCAATCAAATTCTTGCCGTCATTGTTCTACCTGCAGCTGGCTTTTAAAAGCCAGTCACTGATTGGTTACTATGGGTAACTATCCATGGGCATATTTGCCCAGTGTTGATAAATTAGCCCCACTGAGTCACAGTTTTTGGCATTACAATTAGGATACTTACTTATTCTAGATAATTGTGCTTTTACTCCTGTTGAATACAACTTGACCATCTTTCAATTGACTGATGATTTACAAATCTCCTTCAGTGTTTTCTTCAACACTGGTTTCATGAGCTAGTTAACCCATGAGTTCCCCCTATAATTATGATAATTACTGTTGGAAACCCAATTCATTAGGCCGCCTTGTTGATCGGGTTTGAAGATTATTCTAAAGCGCAACGCCAGGTGCCCCCACTGTCTTCAACTACCAGATGCCAGTGACTAATACAGGCCCCTATTTAAGCAAACTGGTTTAGTTACAGCAAACTAAAGACAAAAGATAAATAGGGTGCAGCTGTAAGGCAATTAAAAACATGATGCCCCTTTGGAAATCACGCGTATGCATTTTTAACAGAAGAATTGTGCTTCGCCATAATATGCCATGTTTAGTTAATTTCCATGGCTCTCCAATGCTGAATTCCTACTTATCAGTGAGGGGTGGTCAAATATTCAGCCAAGAAATATGGAAGCTAACAGCCCATGGAGAACAAATGAAGCATAGTAGCCATGTTCTTATAATTATTAAAAACACTGGAGCTTTTGCATGTTGATTTGGGAATATCAGTTACATTGAGAAATATGATTTTATCTCCAGTTTTTTGCATGAAAGAAACAGCGTGGCACTGAGACAATAAGCAAGTTTGCCGTGCTCGCATTGTACATTCAGTCCTTTGAAACACAGAGTGAACTTTTTTGTTCTGAAATGAGCCAAGTAATGTTGGGTAGATGGAGAGCTATTTTTATAAACCACAGAAGAGAGGGATTTTGACTCACAGAACAATAAGTTTCAGTAGCAATACAGCATTGAAAACAAGATTTTATGGCAAGAGCAGATTAGCTATTCAGAGCTCCCGAAACCTCAGGTGAACGGAACGAGCTAACAAAGAGTTCCATTGAAAGGAACGCTGGGCTCTGTTCTTTAGTTTCTGAAAATCAGATCATGAAGACATGATTTATTAGACGTGGCTTTGTAACATATCAGTTGCAATATAACATTAGCGTTCAAATCCATTAAACAAGCTTTGTGTGTCAAATCAGCACATGTCCTTTTAAAAATTAAGTGCCTTTATTGTTTAATTCAACCCAGACAAGCGCAAGCCAATGCCTTCTTTGCTTTTCATGGTTAATGCTGTGTTAGTGACACAAGGAAACAGAAATAACTATTGGGTTTACTATAGACTTGTACCAAACAAATGGTTAACCCTATTCATTTTATTATTGTTTTCCTTTTATATAATATGGACATAATGATGCACATTCACATAAGCCTTGTGCCCAAGTTAAGCTTACACACATGGATACAGAACACAGCTGCTCTGCCTGTAGGTTTTTGGAGTGTGGGTCTGTTTTTTTAGGGATGCACCGAATCTAGGATTCAGTTCGGGATTCTGCCTTTTTCAGCAAGATTTGGATTCGGCCGAATCTTTTTGCCTGGCCAAACTGAATCCGAATCTTAATTTACGTATACAAATTAGGGGCGGAAAGGGAAATTGCGTGATTTTTTGTCACAAAACAAGGAAGTAAAAAATGTTTTCCCCTTCACACCCCTAAATTGCATATGCAAATTAGGATTCGGATTCGGTTCTGTATTCAACCGAATCTTTCGCAAAGGATTCGGGGGTTCGGCATAATTTTTACAACCAAAATTCCAACATTCCTGCACTCGCCAAAAAGGTGAAACCTAATGCAATTATGGCTGATGCTATCCTATTGGAGCAATTGCACCTGGACTTTGTTGTAAATGAGGTGCAACTGCACTGAATATTTTCAGGTTGGCTTCATGACCAGCAATTTGGCTCCCAACTGATGTGTACTATAGTCATGTGCAGTCTGGCCCGAAGCCAGGCGGGGTGTACGGACATCTGTTTATAGTGCTACTTTGAAACACACCAGTTGTGATCACTTAAAAAATATAATGTCCACACAATGGTCATGGGCTGTACTTTAACCTGCTTCCACCCAGTACATAACCATGCTCCGCTTCCGCCTCCAGGCATGTCTTTTAATACTCTCGTGACTGCCTAGCCCCTTCCATAACTTCAGAGCGGGAAGGGTATAGGTCTGTATATAGGGATTTTTCTTAAAATATAACACTTGCAATAAAGAAACAAAAACAAAACACAATTCTTGTGCAAGTTTTGGTCTAAATATAGAGAAATACGGTCGGATGTGGGTGCTGCAGGCAGGGAAGGTTAGGGTCAGATGTGGGTTGATTGGGCTGAATTTTTCTTAAATCGAATAAATTAGAATATACTCGAATGGGAGGTTCTTTAAGAAACAATTTGAACGTCTAATATTCGATCGAATAGTCCTGGCCCTGAAACTTTGAATCGAATTCCAAATGAGTTTTTCCCTCTGAATAAAACTTGAATGTTAGGAAGGCAATAAACATATAAAATGACTGCCATTGACTTGTAAATGGTCAAGATGTGATAAATCTCAAAATTGATTTGACATTCGAATTGGGGAATGTGTGAATTTTGACACCAAAATGACAATTCAAAAATTTGAATCCTTAATAAAATCTGCCCCTAGTATATGTTCTATTCTTTTAGCACAACCAGACTACAGCGAGTTATCATCTAGTCTGGAGGTGGTGGTAGCTCCGGGGTTTCCTTATGTCAATAGGTGAAACTGCGCTCAATTCAAAAAGGGAGGCAGCAAGGACTGAGTTGTGTCAAGCACAACTATACAGAACTGCAAACAGCCGCCTCTGACACAAGTACCTGATTATTTGCTCAACCGACTGCTGGTAAATTTGCATTACAGCAACTGTTGTATCAACATAAATGAGTCCTTTCTTGAAAATGCACAGCTACATTTATCCTCTGCCCAAAATCCACCTGTCACAGTAAGTGCTGGAGGAGAACACACACCATGTTCCATGGGCTAAAGAAAGACAAAGCCCTCTTTTTGTAATGCAATAAATTCATACAAAAGTAAATGATTTCACAGTAAGCAAACTTTATAGAAACAAATTGTATGAATTCTAAACTGTGGATTATTAAACACAATTCCATTATGTTACTTATCATTTATCAGACATAGCAAATATTTACAATATAAATCTTTGTTGCCTGTTTCAATGAGAGTTTGAGAAATGTGCACTCATTTTCTTGGACGACCAAAGAGTTCACTCAACTACTAATGTGCAAAACAACCCAAACTGTCTCAGTTACAAGAAAAAAGAGGGAAAAAACATCCTATTTCCAAGATACTTTGGCATTTACAATATTTAAAACTCAAAACTTGGCCTCTTTGCACTGACCTTTTCGACCCATTTTTAAAATACCAAAGGGCCCAATTAAGAGAACTTTTGCCTCGGTGACAGCTACTAAGCACTGTCCCAGTGGAGACTGGATAGGCACAGCTATATATCCAAGAACCGTTTGTGCTCCCATTGGATATCCATCAGTCGTTCATCATTCTGCATTAATTAAGGTCATCTCATCAATTCCTCCAGCATTTAAATATATTAATTGGCTGTGAATGTTGCCATTTCAGCTTGGCACAAAATCTATGTTTATGTGATTTGTTTTAAACAGGTAGTAGCTTTAAAGAACATAATTTTTCCTTTAAGAAAGGATATCCAAACTCTATCCAAAGTTAAATGGAATGTTACATTCTAACAACCGCTGAGTGGGCAAAAATGAAGTTGACTATGTGATGAAAGAATATCGCAAAATCACAGTAGACAGCACCAGTCTTGAAGATTGTTTAAAAAAGCCTTTATTGTAACTTCATGGCTTTATCATCTGAACAATCGCAACAACGTTTCAAGCTGCATGGCCCTTTATCAAGTTATGTGATGAAAGAAGACTTTCTATATTGTGTTAAACTAATAAAAATATTTAGACAGGTGAAGAATTATTTGCTACTTGCTCCAAAGCAGAAACCTCTCCCCTTACAAAGTTATTAATGATGATGTATTTGCCATGGTTAAACAGAGCCTACAACCGCTACCAACATAGACGCCTTCTTTAACCTAAGAGAAGCATTTCATGAAATAATGCCATTGAAAGGGGATTTATACCCTTCACCATTTGAGCCTGAGGCAAAGATTTTATCCAATAAAGCAGGAAACAAATTTGCAAAGATTATAATTAGCCAGCTGAGGCGGGGCAAACCATTCTGTGACTTCTACTATTTAAACAGATTGGAATTGACAAAGCAAAGTTATTTATAGGGTTCAAGCGCAGTGCATTCTGCTGCTGCATTCACAATGGGAATTTCCACAAACATCAGATGCTTCTCAGCTTTATGGTGCAAATGGGAAGGTACAGACATGAAAACGCTGTATTTAAAAAAATTTATTTTTTAAACAAATCATATAGAGCAGATAAGATAATGTTTCTCTCAGCTCTGAAACTGGTTTTAAGGCAAATTATTTCATAGGTTCTAAGAAAAATAAACTGCTCAGAGAGCAGCATGGGCTAGATTTAGTAGAGATCATTACTGATCCAAAATGGTTTTGGTATTTATCATCCAGCAGAAAAAAAACTTACATCAAATTAGATCAGAATAAATCCTTTAGAATTATTTGAATGCAGACTAGGAAAGGGTATCTTCAGTTCATATTAATCAATATTGATCCATCAAATCAGTAAACATTGTCCCCTGCTTACTAAAGCATTCAATAGCTCATACCAGTTATATGGGGATCTCAGGATATGAAAAATAACTATTTTGATTCAATCATATTGATGCTGGTCCTAGCCTGGAATGGGAAATCTTATATTTATAAATTTAAATATTGCAAACAGTGGGTGATTTTAATGTATGGTTTGACATAGTAAAAGCCTTTAATAACCTTTGATATTTGTTTCAATGCAAAATTATTATCCTTTATTTACATAGTACCAATATACAGTATTCTGCAGTACTTTACAGAGATTCCACATCATTCAGATACATGCCAACTAATATTCATGGGCAGGCTGATTAATGAATTTTTGGATTTGAGTTACAAAATGTAGTTGCGAAAGCAATAGTGAATCACAATTGTTTTCTGGACTCCGAACATATTTACAGAAAACTTACATTGGAAAAACTTAGTACATGTATGGGACCTGTTATTCAGAATGCTCGGGACATGGGTTTTTTCAGATAATGGATCTTTCTGTAATTTGAATCTTCATACCTTTAGTCTACTAGAAAATCATTTAAACATTAAGAGGCAGATTTATTAAGGGCCAAATTGAAAATTAGAATTTTTTTAAGGCCAATGCTCTCAAATTCAAATTGTGAATAAAACAAACTTAATTTGAAGTTGAATTCCGAGATTTATTATTATTATTAACATGTATTTATATAGCGCCAACATATTGCATAGCACTGTGTTTATCAAACCTTGCTCCTTTAAAAATTCAGTTTCAACTATTCAACCAACTTAAACCTGCCTAGTTCATGTATAAGTCAGTGGGAGAGGTCCAGTGACCAATTTGAAGCTGTTACTAACCTTCCTGACATTCAAGTTTTTTACGGAGAAAAAACTTGATTCGAGTTTAGTCGAATTTGATTAGAATTTGATTTGAGTTTTTGGGTCGGTAATATTAGTTTGAGTTTTAGATATTCTATTTTTTTATTAAATAACCCCCAATCAAATTTCGAGTATATTCAAAAAAAAAATTCACATGAATTTGAAATTCGACATTACATATCCAATTGTCTGGTTTTGCTTCCAATAAGGATTAATTATATCTTAGTTAGTACAAGGTACTGTTTTATTATTACGGAAAAAAAGGAATAATTTTTTAAAATTTGGCTATAAAAAAATATAACAATACAGTTAAATACTTTTATAGTTTTTTAAAAAATATTTGTATAGTTTTTTTTATATTAGTAGTACTTCTGCCTCGTAAACCTGGGGTTCGGAGTTCAATTCCAGTCTGGGCTCTATCTCCAAGGAGTTTGTATGTAAGAGGATCGTTAACTCCACTGCGGCAGGGACTCAGGTGAATAATAAACAGTCTCTCTAAAGTGCTATATAACTATGTCACTTGTACGTAATAAAATTATTATTATTACTAAACATTATTAATGATGTCAGCTGCATTATTTCCCAAGGTGGACATGGCCATAGGCACTAACACTGAGATATTTGCATGTATCTACTTTGAAAGCTTTCACATGCTCTGTCCCCATGGCCACTACGATATTCATATGAAAATGAAAGTATGTTTTAATTGCCTATTCTAGTAATCCATAAAATATAATGAATATAATATAATAAATATATAAATATATGTTAATGTACACGTGACATGGGAGTGTTGATAATTCTCCCTAATTGGCTGCGGCTGTCATTTGTACATCAGAAATGCATGAGAAGCCCGAGGCCACAATGTGAAGCAGGAAGTTTACTCATTCACATTCCTATCATGTTAAAGCAGCAATGGGAAAACGCTCTCAAGCTAAAACAAAAAAGGAGACTATTGGCCCCTAGCGATGACATCATGCGGCAGCCACATGTATTGTTTCTGTCGAGCAACAAGGCAGTTGCAAGGGATTCTTTTTTGGAGAGTCCTATTTGGTATGCATCAGTAATTCCACTCAGTGTGATACATTCTCCTTTTATAACAAAATCTTTGAAATCTGGAGCAGAAAACAGCCACAGTAAAGCCCCCCATTACAGGCTCACGCATGGCAAGACTTTTAATTAGGAAAATCCCACATTTTAGTAAAAAAAAAATTAAAATAGAACCTTCAGCTTAACGGTCGTTCCTGAGACTGATGCTTTTTTGTGCAAAAACAAAAGCGCGTACCCTGTATTTGTGCCAGGCACATTTCGAAATGTATGAAGAGAGCTTCAGAAGTTGCTTTGACTCATTTATAAACACTTAGCGAATTTGCACCTTGGCAGTAACCCATAGCAAACAGCTGCATGCAGAACAATGGTTGGAAATATCTGATTGGTTACTACCCATGTTCAAATTTACCCAGTGTTAAAAAATGACCCCCATGGAATGCAAAGGTACTGGTAACCACCTCAATGCAGTGGGAACTACCCAACATGTCCCTGCCAGCAACATATCATCTTAAGGGTTCTTTACACCACAAAAAGAACAATATAGGTTACACTTACTTTATACACACTTGTTGCCTATTGTTTTATCCACAAAAACAGGGAAACAGAAGCTGCATGGTCCATACAATGTAGATAATTAGATTACAAGCAGGTGCATAACTACAGAGGAAGCAGACCCTGTGGCTGCAAGGGGGCCAAGACGGTATAGGGGGCGAGGCCCAAATTTATATAGAATTTCTATAAATATTGGTAAAACAGATAAACCTCTAGACATTTTTCTAGATAATTTGCTGTGGGGCCCAGTAATATCTAGTTACGCTACTGATTACAAGTCTACAACCCACTCTCTTCCCCCTTTGTTGTGTTAATGGTGGCCATAGATGTTAAGATTTCCAAAAGATCTTTTAGTTACCATAGTTTAAATGCACTCTTTGTCCATCAACGAAAAAGATCATTTCAAGCAATATCATCTAGTGGGTTGTGGGTTGCTGCCTGCTTGGCCCTACAAACAATTGGACAATGGATACATTTCACTGTGACCGATTACCGTGACCGATTACTTATGTCGGACGAAAATCGTTAGATGAACGATTGTTCGGTGCCCACAGGTTTGTCGGATCACATGAAAATTGGTCGAAAAATCTTAACGTCTATGGTGACCTTGAGGGTTTGAAAGAGTCTGTTATGCTGAAGGATGATCTGTGTAATCGAAATATATACTTTAAGAACCAAACATGGAATAGCTTTACTTTCCCTCTTATTCCCCATTAAAATAATAGTCAAAGAGTTTGTCAGCACAAGTCCTATTCACAGAACAAGGTGATAGACTGACCCTTTAGGCTATAAAAATAAACCTCTTTTTAGAGTGTAGGATTGCTATCAAAAGATCCTTTGCTCATCAGTGTGGTGCTAGAGAGTCCAGCTGCAAGTCCATAAGCCAGATGCAGACCTCCGTGGATTTTTATGACTTTCCATCTGCCCAAGGGTGCAACAGTCTTAATATAAGCCAGGCATGAAACATGAACTATGTCATATTATCAGTCCACTATGGTAAAAAAAAAAAGTGCTGCTGTAGGAACATGTGTTCTGCCTTTTTAAGTTTCATTATGGAGGATATCTTTGTATCAGAGGCCTATTATAATTTCTTTGTCACATTTTTCTAACATAAGTAATAGATGTTGAATTCATTGCTATTTTGGTTATTGCTTTATTTTAGTGCAAATGAGCCCATAACTAAATGACTTAGGGACATGAAACACATATTCACTAAAGCGCGAAGCGCCGAACGCTAGCGTTAATTCGCTAGCGTTGGCCATTTTCGCTACTGCGCAAATTCACTAACGAACGCTGGCGTAGTTTCGCTAGTGTTACTTCGCAACCTTACGCCAGGCGAATCTTCGCTAGCGACAAAACTACGCAAATTCACTAACTTGCGCAGTGTAGCGAACGCTACCTTTTACGCTAGACTTCCTTCGCCACCTCAGACCTGGCGAAGCGCAATAGAGTAGATAGGGATTGTTTCAAAAAAAGTCAAAATTTTTTCCAAGTCCCAAAAAACGCTGGCGTGTTTTCTACATGACGGGTGATAGGCTGAAAAAGATTGAACATTTTTTGGGGCACCCCTTCCTCCCCCCTACACTTCCTGACTCATGGCAACTTACCTAGACAGTGGGCACATGTGTAGGGCAAAATAAAATTTTTATTGGCTGATTTGAAGGTTTTCTAGGCATTTGTAGTGCAGATACGTGTTCCTCCATTGAAATTTGAATTTCGCGCCGTATGCAAATTAGCCTTCGCTAGCGCAACTTCGCTTTATATAGCGAAACAACGCTAGCACAACTCCGCAACCTTTCGCTACCCCTGTGCGCAACTTCGCATTTTAGTGAATTTGCGTAGCGCTGGCGAAAATTCGCCTGGCGAAGTGCGGCGAAGAGCGGCGAAGTTGCGCCTGGCGCAATTTCGATTCTTAGTGAATTTGCCCCATAGAGCCATTAGATGTTTGTTTTTAATGTAAACAAATAAAGGGAAATGTTTTACTATATATACTTGTGGCCCGCGGATTTTCTAGTGAGCCTGAAGCACCTTTCAATTTGGCATTGCTGTCGCTTTATTCTGCACCTCCTGAGCTGAGGGTCTGATGCACCTGGCCCACCATTTCAACTTGGTGAGTGTATCAACATCAGTTATTTGAGGCACTTTTTCAGTTTTATTTTTTTTAAAGGTAATGATTTATTTTGTTTTAGTGAATAATAAAAATTAACAAGACAATAAACAACTTACGGTATACTGTAGAGCTTGAAGAATTACATTCTTCAAAAATGTGTTCATAGCCTATAAAGCAAGGTACAGGTATGGGACTTGCTATCTAAAATGCTTGGGACCTTGGGTTTTCTGGCTAATGGATCTTTCCATAATTTGGATCTACATACCTTAAGTCTACTAGAAAAACATGTAAACATTAAATAACCCAATAGGCTGAGTTTGCTTCCAATAAGGATTAATTATATCTTAGATTGGATTATGTACAGGATACTTTTTTATTGTTACAAAGAAAAAGGAAATAATGTGTAAATTTTAATAAAATTAAGTCTATGGGAGATGGACTTCCCGTAATTCAGAGCTTTCTGATAATGGATCCCATACCTGTATCACAAAACAATGTGAGCGCAATGCCATGTAGTAAGCATAATTATGTAAAAGTTATATAAAAAGTGGCTTTAAAGGAAAGATAGTCATGAAGAAGAAATATAAAATAAGGGAAACGCAGTGATAAGCATTGTTTTACTTTGATACACGATACCTTGACTATTCACCCTTCTTTTCCAACAAATGCTCATGGAAATTTTAAGGCCTTAACAATGATGTATAAAGAGTTGAAGGGAATTATTTGATCTTGATAATTATAGCAGAATAACGGGATAATATGATTTAGTGGATAGTGCTGATTTTCGGAAGCAGAAAAGCAGAAGGGAGATTCTTATGGGGAATTTTTCTAACATCAGTTGTGGATTTGTGGCATAAGCTACTTTACATAAGCAATTTTAGCTCAACCTATTTCCAATCAATGATTAAACAGATCTTTATTTTTTAGGCATGACCCTTTGTTTATCTGTTCTATAGAAGACTAAAAAAAAGTTGGTATTCCTCATCTATGTTAATGGCTTTTACAATAAAATACCCATTTTATAAGCCCCATTTGGAAACAAAGGTGCATTTCCAATAAACATTCAGCTTGTGTTTCACAATATAATTTAAGGTAAGAAAAAAAACATGTAACTTGCTGGCTGTGAAAAATGATGAAGTAAAGCCTGGCTATAAAATGTGATTTGTTATCAGCTGATCACTCTAATACACATAATGGGAAAACAAATGTACTTTAGTCAAGTTATTTTTCTTCCAAATCAATTCCACCTCCTTACATCCATCTGGTTGGTAAGAGAGTTTAATTATTATGCTAGGATCCCCAGATTTTTACAGCTGAAAGCTAGAGCTGTTTAGCACGAACACCATATGTTTTCTTAAGAAACTGTAGAAAGATTAATTATGTGTTCCAGCCCAAAACTTCTTGAACAAAGACAATTCACTATTCAGGGTTGTTTTGCTGAAATCAAGAAAGACTTAATTATTGGCCAAACAACAAAATCAACCCAAGGACTGGTACCTAAATTACATTTATCAAACTAATTTCACAGTCATGAGCATCTCTGTGCCAGGCAAATATATTCATAAACCGTTTCTATTTCATTCTTATTGCTTTGTTATCCCTTCACTACTCCAGTTGATCATTAGCCCTTAGGGTCACCACTTATAATTTTAGGGTCCTATATCTCTCTGGGCACTGTATAAAATGTGCATACCTTTTTTTATTTGTGCCTTATTTTGTGGTTCAATGTCACCCAAGTAATTGCAGTGTGCAGTAATTGGCATGCATGTGATTTCCCTGGTTGAATAGTTAGTATGCTTATATGTTATAATGTAAAATCAGGCCAGAAGTAGAAGACCTTAAAAATATGAAGATCAAGTGTCTTTAAGATATTGTTGACCTCATAAAATACCAAAAAAGTCAGAATTCAAGCCACTGTGCTAAAGGTTGAAAAACACACATTTGTTTAGGTTGATTTTAGATTGAAAAAGGCACATTAATCTAGTTCAACATAACTGCTAGTTGATTCAGAAGAATACAAAAAAAATCCACCATCTCAAGACTCTCCATTGGCCTCATAGGGGAAAAATTCCCTATATTTTCTCACTTGTTAAAAAGGCGTCCAGCCTTTTCCTGGAACTAACCCATGTTTTGTCAGTACAAAAACTTCAATTAAAGAATTCTAGAACTTCTAGCTGTAAAAACCCTTTCTTTCGTCTAATTTAAATGGATGCCCTTGTGTTTTCTGGAAGGACTTTCTGGTAAATAGCATCAGAGAGTTTATTGTTTGATCCCCTTATATATTTATACATAGCGATCATATCTCCCATTCTACAGGGTAAACAACCCCAACTTGGCCAACCTTTCTTTAACAGCCCTTATACTGTATCTAATTTATCAGTTTAGTTATATATAGCGATACTCTGGGCTCTCTATTTCAATATTGTCCCTTTTGAGCACTGGAGACCAGGAGGACATCTTCTAGCAGTGCTTTGTCTAGGGGAAGAATATCTCTCTTCTCCTTCTTTAAACCTAAACCCCTTTGGAGTTGGCCATGTTTTTCATGGCCAACTCACAAATAACCTATTATCATCAGCCTTTTTATAGTAGCCTACAAAACCCTCTCCACCTTGTGGCCATAATATTTGATCAAGTTGATATTTGCTGCCATTTTTACCAACAACTATCACATAACTGACAGCTGGGGTTTCTGTCAAAGAAAAACTGTATACTTTGTAACCTCGAGTAAATGTATTGCAGGATGAGCATACAGTAAAACAACAGGCACTAATGTTCATCAAGAGCAAACCATAAATCATAAAATCTAATATGAAGAACTCATGCAGATACCAATTCGTTCATATAAAATACATTTTAACAGAATTTGATTTTCTAGGCCTTTTAGTTATTATCTCTGTGAAACCCATTATATATTTATAACCTGGTGCTCAACTTAGAACTAGAACCACTCTCCTTATAACAATCTCTGCCGTTATCACGTTCTCGTATTTGCACCTCTGTGATAATGTTCACAGTACATCCCTGATGCTGCTAAGCATATGCATTAAGAAGTAGCACATCTCTTGTGAAAACTGCTCTCAAAATAATTCAAAGAAACTACAGCTATGTCTTCCACCGCCGCCAATCACTTACCACGTATTCAAAGACGAGGGTCAAAGTCTCCTTCGTATGAATAATATCATGCAACAACACAATGTTAGCATGCTTCAGTCCTTTTAGAAGTGAAGCTAAAATGGAAAAAAGAGAAAATAACGTTGGTTAAAAAATCATCAAAAAGTTCTCAAAGCTTGACAGATGTCTTTTCATAATTCTCTTTTGTTTCTAAATCCATATTTCACATATTCATCATTATCATCATCATTTATTTATATAGCGCTGTCAAGATACGCAGCGCTTTAATTAAAACATTAACTGCACTGATCCTCTTGGACAGTGAGTGAGCTGACCCTTTTGAGTCAGTCTAAACTCAATGACTAAAGTTTTCAGGATACAGGTCCCAAATCCAACTAAAATAGCATAGTTCAAAGTACTCATGGATGAAACACACTGAGGAGTACTGTCCCCCACAGGGTACTATACTGTACAAGATCACACAAGGAAGCAAGAAGAAAGACAGCATGCACTTATTGAATATAAGACATTTATCTTCAGAACACAAGGGTCTCACTGTGGTACTCCTTCAGGATCTCTCCACTTGAGTCCAAAAATGGGGAGCCCAGGGAAAATCCTTCTGCTCTCCTCTTTGGATTGTCTTGCTGTTCTACTAGCTACCCTATAAAACCCTTACAATACATATATAATTATCTATTTGTTTGTGTTAAGCAAATAATCAGGAGAGATATTATAGCACTGTGCATAATGATCATTTGTATGACTGGACCGATTAAAAAGTTTTGGCTGTCACTTTTTTCATATATGAATAAAAACTGCTGTCTTAGCCATCTTTTCTACAAACGCTATCTCTAAGATAACAGTCATGTCAATTGTGTTTTAAACTATATGCAAATTATTTTTCTAACACATCTGTCGCCTATACATCATCTGTTACGAGTATGGACACCTTACCCTCTCACTCCTAGAGTACTGTACGTAGTTACAGCAGTATATTAGGGTATTCTTCTTTCTGCTATGTCATCTTTACGTCAGCCTACCAGCACCGTCCACCCAACTCCACTAGGTCCAAAAAGGCCTCCTAACACAGGTATTTCCTATATACACTAGCAAAAGCAACTTACACTCCTGGGCCAATATGTAATTCCCACCTCACACAAGGCATCCCTAAAAGAGAACACCTAATCCCATATCCCTACACACCTATCTTAGTAAATAGAGGGCAATTCCCTGCTCCTCTACATAAGAATGGTTAGGTAGTTTATGGAAGAACATATTCCATGTCTGATGTTCTTCTGGGTGCCCAATATGAGAATATTTTCATTTATACAACATCCCCTTTATACAATACTGTTTTTTAAACAAATAGTGTTAAAGTGTTAGTAAGAACATATGCAGCATGGACACTCAATGGGGCAAATTCACTAAAGGACGAAGCGCCTAACGATAGCATTAATTCGCTAGCGTAGCGCATTTTCGTTAATTTGGCGATTCACTTACGGACACTGGTGTAAATTCGCTAGTGTTACTTCGCACCCTTACGCCTGGCGAATTTGCGCAACGGATGTAACTACGCAAATTCACTGACGCGCGCATTTTTCTGAACACTACCTTTTACGCCAGACTTCCTTCACCACCTCAGACCAGGTGAAGTGCAATAGAGTAGATAGCGATTGCTTTAAAAAAAGTTAAAAGTCCCAAAAAACACTGGTATTTTTTCTTTTTTTATGGGTGATAGGCTGAAAAAGATCGAAAACATTTTGGGGCTCCCCTCCTTCCCCCCTACATTTCCTAACTCATGGCAACTTAACTATACAGTGGGCACATGTGTAGGGCAAAATAAAAATTTTATTTGCTGTTTTGAAGGTTTCCCAGGCATTTGTAGTGATGCTACATATACCTCCATTGTAACTTCGCAAATTAAGCATTGCTAGCGTAACTTCGCTTTGCTTAGCGAATTAATGCTAGTGCAACTTCGCAACCTTACGCTTCCCCTGAGCGCAACTTCGGATTTTAGTGAATTTGCATAGCGCTGACAAAAATAAGCCTGGCAAAGTGCGGCGAAGCGGACGCTGGCGCAACTAAGAATCTTAGTGAATTTTCCCCATAATATGTCTACATACAGCTAAGTATTACCGAGTTTGTGCTTGTAGGCAACAAATGTCATAGAGCTCTATTGCCCACCATATGTGTAGTTCAGTCTGGTGATTTCACAACAAAACAACAGCAATCAAAAATACAAGAAAATCACAAAACCAATAAAACTCAAGTACATCTTTTTTATCATAGAAAATATAGTGTTGGAAAGGCATAGCAGCACCCAGTAATATCATTGAGAGAAGAAGAGGAAATTGCTTTTGCGTGCAGCTCCTGTAACATTTATCACATATTCTCCTTGGTGCAAAAGCCAAGAATATGGTCTAAAACTTACATTGAAGCTAGTTAATTATCTAAAAACAGAAAAGAGATCTTCTCTAAGTAGTATTTTTTTAGGACAGGGCTAATGCAAAAGTAGGATCAGAGAGCACACATGAATATAAAAAATAATGTATATATCATATATAAGTTTCAGTACTCTGACACAATGATAGGATTCAGGCCAGGATGCTGTATGTGCAGTTTTTCAGCTGGTTCAGAGAAGCAATTTAAATTGACCTTTCCCTTCCTGCTGTGCCTTGCCATATTAAACTGCTATCGCCTAACAAGGATGTAAAGACTTCAAAAGAAATGTTCCCCCAGCCAGCTATTAGCTGATGCAGGTATATATTTCTCAAGATAGCGAGGATTTTCTACCTGTCAGTAATATCAACTTTCAACCTCACTTTGCATCTCTGTGTAGCTCTGCCTTTAAACAGATAGGCAGGTAACAAGAAGCAATCATGTCCAGCATATCTCCCTGATGATTCCATAACTGCCTCGGAGAAGTTCCCTGAGCTGCACCCTACCCCAGGAAATCTCTCCCACACCACAAAAAAACCTTTACCAGAAGCAGTCACTTTCAAAGAGTCTCTTAACAACCATCATCTGCATAGAAACATATCCCACATCATTTTTGGCTACCATTCAATTGAAAATTCAATCTGTTTGACTGCAAGCATATGTGACCAAAATTTGCTGAGATGTAAATTTCACACCTGAAAAATTATTTGTTTCCATGATTTCATTTATGATAACATTTATGGTTAGGAACTGCAAAACTGTGAAATTACAAGGCATTGTACAAATTACGATTTAATTGTTATTTTGCATCACAAAAAATCCTAGATTGGTTCACAGAGACTAAACCTTTCAGAACAAAATTTTCTACCAATATGACAATATTTAATTTGGCAAGAATTTGAATGCAATTTAAATCTGTGTGATTTTCTCTGATAACCAGCTCAATTACATTCTCCTTACATTAACACTCTCTCCTCCCACTTTTATATCACCTTGGCTCAAGATGACACAATTTACAGGCACGTAATCATTACCATTATCATCATAAAGATCAGAGAATAAAACACTGCCCTAAATCATAACAGTTCTGTTTGCGGCATTGCAAGTCTTTCTTAAACCTCAAATATTATCTGAGAAATGATGAATCAGATCTAAATAATATAAAGTATTTGCTATATTAAAGGGTTTCTGTCATGATTGTTATGGTGTCGTTGTTATTTCTAAATTACATTGTTTACACTGCAAATAATTCACTCTACATATTCTATATAAAGGTGGCCATACACAGAGAGATCCGCTCGTTTTACGATGTCGCCAAACGAGCGGATCTCTCCCCGATATGCCCACCTTGAGGTGGGCAATATCGGGCTGATCCGATCGGATCCTAACAAATTGTAACGGGCGGTCGGATAGCGGGACCGCATCAACGAACAGATGCGGCCGCGATCCGACGGGATTTTTAGCCCCATCCGATCGAGATCTGCCCGACTTTCGGCCAGATCTCGATTGGGGAAGCCCATACACGGGCCAATTAGCTGCCGACTCGGTCTGTTGGCAGCTTTTATCGGCCCGTGTATGGCCACCTTAAGTATAGTGTATAAGTATATGTTTTTCAAGTTGTAATATTGGTGTGTAGGCAGCCATCATTGTGCCTGATCCTGTGCTTTCAGAAAGAGCCAGCACTTCATGATGCTTTCAGATAAACTATTGTTTCTCCAACTCAATGCAACTGGAGGGGTGGCAGTGGGACTTGATTTTTACTACTGAGTGCTATTCTCATATCTACCAGGGAGCTGTTATCTTGTGTCGGGAGCTGTTATCTGCTTACCTTCCCGCTGTGCGGCTGCTGGGGAAAAGGGAGAGGACGATATAACTACAACTTGCAGTGCAGCCAGTGTTGGACTGGGACACCAGGGGCCCACCCAAACACCTTGAGACCAGGGGCCCACTCTAAGTATTAAACCTCTATTCTCCTAGTCTCTTTTCTTTAAAAACTATAATCTATTATTCCATCTATTTCGCCTCTTTAGTCTCATAGAAATAGGGAATGGCCATGAAATAAGCCAAATGTTTAGAAGCAGGAGGGCCCACTGACACCTTGACCTACCGGGAGTTTTCCTGGTATCCTGGTGGGCCAGTCCGACACTGAGTGCAGCAGTACAGAGAGGCTGAAGTTTATCAGAACACAAGTCACATGACTGAGGGCACCTGGGAAACTAATATGTCTGGCCCCATATCAGATTTCAAAATTAAATATTAAAAAATCTGTTGCTCTTTTGAAAAATGGATTTCAGCACAGAAGTTTGCTGGAGCAGCACTATTAAACGATGTGTTTTGAAAAAAAAATGTTTTCCTGTGACAGAATCCCTTTAATATTTAGTGCAATACTAATGGAGGTTTCTGTATTACAGGCAAAAGTTTGCCTAACTACAGTAGGTTAGTAAAAGCTTACTTCTGCTGCTAGGATTCATGGACTAGGGTAAACTTTGACTGTGTTACTACAATGGGGGAGGTCTGGAACCAAAGTATCAAGGCAAAATAGCAATTTAAGAGCACCCGGGAGCTTTACCGAGAAAGAACTTATATTCAGGCTTTGAACCTGGGTCTCTAGCAACCTTTTTTTGACTTTGGTTTGACTTAATAAGGCTATAAATTCTGTATTTTGTATTCTAAACATAAACAAAAACTTACTGCACCACAAGCCTAATCAAACAAATGATTTATGCTTTCAAAGTTGGCCACAGGGGGTCACCATCTTTGTTAAACATCTTTGCAAGACCAAGACTGTGCACATGCACAAGTATATTGGATAGGTTTCTTTTTCATTAGAGAAAGTAAAAATGGGATTTTATTTTATTGCCTTTACATGTCCTTTACGTAAGGAATGGTGCAAGGGGTTCAGTTACAGGAAATTAAAACATTGATTCATAAGCAGGACATTATTCCACACCAATATAAGATATGAAGAAGGGACAGCTACTACTTCAGTGACCGAATACAATGCAATGAATAAAATGATGAGCTGAATGCATTATTTTACCAACAGCTTTAGAGAAAACACTCGTTTTGTGGTTAGAATACCACCAAACTTATTAACATATAGCTAACAAACGGGAAGTAACGAATAATGTGGATGGGGCATTTCCCTATAAAAAAGCATAACTTTATTACCATTGCTTCATCTAGTTCCACGACACACGTTCTGACTACAGAAGACCTTATGGTGGTGCTACTTTTTGCTCTTTGCAGGTTTTTATTTTCAACTTAACAAAATATAAATAGTCTCTCCTGGATCAAGTAAATATAAGCAAAGTCGATGCTTTAATACAATTGTTGTTGGAAGCAAATACTGTGGATTGTTCTGTTCTGTGCTTGCTAAATGCATCTTCCCATTGCTCCCACTAGATGCTACTGCAGCTTACGCTATGTGCCCTCTCTTCATTGTCAATTGTGCAACCGGAGCTTTCAGGCTCACTGCAGAATTATATGAGCATGCCTCTGCCCTTTTTCATATTTGCCCATCCCTTTGGCATGAGTTATTTTTGAAAACTACTAATGACAGCTATGGTATAAATCACTATAATGAATCTTTCAAATATGAAACATTTTTGCAACTGATTTCTCAATATTTTGAGAAACATACATAAAAGTGTCAGGAAAACAAAATACAACAGAAGATCATAAGAGATCACACAAATATAAACTTGCTATACATTTCAATTGTGTGTGTTCAGACATGTGCAATACAGCATAACAGGAATACAGAAATAGATTCTCTTTTCTTGAAACCAGAAATCCAGAAAGCTGAATTACGGGGAGGCCCTCTCCCATAGGCTTCATTTTAAGCAATTACTGTAATTCTAATTTTTTTTTTAAATGATTTCCTTTTTGTCTGTAATAATAAAACACCTTGTACTTGATATCTTGTATTTGGTCCTAACTAAGTTGCATACTGGTAGAAAAAAAACATAGATCCCTTATCTTGAAACCCCAAATCCCAAGCATTCCGAATACCTTTACCTGTTCTACAAACATCAATCAAATAAATGAATACAGAATCAAATATTTAAATATTTAGGTATGGGACCTGTTATCTAAAATGTTTGGGACCTGGGATTTTTTTGGTTCTTCATACCTTTAGTCTACTAAAAAATCATGTAATCATGAAATAACCCCAATAGGCTGGTTTTGCCTCCAATAAGGATTAATTATATCTTAGTTTGGATCAAGTACAAGGTACTGTTTTATTATTACAGGGACAAAGGAAATCATCTTTAACAATTTGGATAATTTGGATAAAATGGTTGTCTATGGGAGATGGCTATATTGTAATTCAGGGTTTTCTGGATGACCGGTTTCCAGACCACCAGGGCTATTTTAATGTGCCAGTGAGCACAGGGCATTAATCTCATTGGGTCCCCCCTGCAGCCTCCTAAAGACATGTGTAATGGTGCTACCCTTAAGCAGGTGAATTTCAATACTATAAGGCAGACTATAAAGAAATTGTCTGTGCTTACCAAAGTAGAAGTGGGATCCAGCTGTACTGCCCTGGAACCCATCTTTGGGTCCTGACAGATAGAAAATAATCCATTGTCTGAAGGCAGAAAAAACAGCTTCATTCTCTCTCTTTCTTTCTCTCTCTATGGGGCAGATTCACTAAAGGGCGAACTGTTGCCAACGATTGATTGGCACACTTCGCCGGGTGCAAATTCGTTGCAAGGTTATGTCCTGGGCGCCGAACACTGCCTACTTTTCGCTAGCGTTACTTCTTCAGTGCAAATATTCGCTAGCATTCCTTTGTGCCTAGCGAAAATTCGCTACCAATCTTACACTTAGGTTAATTTGAATAGGGGAGGCACATAAAAGTCGTATACACCTGTATTTTAGAGATGTTGCTGTAAATGCTTGAAGTGGCCAGTTTTTATTACAAATGTCCAAGGGAGTTTAATAAAGACATAAAAGCTCCTCTAATGCCCTAGACATGAGCCCACCCTAAAATATATGTGGCAGGCCCATCAAATTTGGTAAAAATAATTTTGAAAATGTTTTCGTACCCACAAGGGTACTTAATCATAGCTAGGGTTGCCACCTTTTCTGGAAAAAATACCGGCCTCCCTATATATTCATCTTTTTTCCCTATTAATAACATTGGGACCAACCATCATTTTTACCAGCCAGGCTGGTAAAATACCGGCCAGATGACAACCCTAATCATAGTCCATGATTTAGTGCCTTTGTGGGTAAAAAACGCGTAGGGCAGATGGAGATGCAAGTATACTTTTTTAACTTTGACTAATAAAGATATATTTTTTAACTAAAATGTTTTTTTTTCATGTAAATCCGTTCGAGTGCCAGACAGTCCTGCTCTTTTTTAGAATTTTTCTTGTTTGCCCCTCCCTAAAGCTGGGGGTCTGGGACTGGTGCACCTGGACCACATCTACTATTTGGTGAGCTATCTATATTACATTCTATTTAATACTATTGTAATTAAAATGTTCACACAAAAATTTTTAATAGTTCAGACTTTTGAAGGCAATCCCGCTTTAAAAATAGAAAAGTCGCCTGCGTCTTTTTACACTTTTTATGACTTTCTGGGGTACAGGATATGATGTCACCGACATCAGATTGAGGAAGATGTTGATTCGTTTCAGCAGTTCGCCTGGTCTGAGGTGGCGAAGGAAACTATGGCAAAAGAGGTAACATTCATTAAAGTCTGCAATTTAGTGAATTTGCGTAGCAACAACCATTCGCCAGAGTGAAAATATGCCCGGCGATAGAGTGCGATCAAACGCTAGTGACGGTCTTTTTCGCTAGCCAATTGTCGTCTGCGCCAAAAGTATATCTGACGAAAAGTTGCTAGTGTTAGCCACTACGCCCTTTAGTAAATCTGCCCCTCTCTCTTCTGGATCCCATACCGGCATTGACTTTTTTAGGCAAGCACATGTCTGCATATATATATATAAAACTTACACACATACATATGTATATGCAGCGTATACATATAAACTGAAAATATAAAGCTTTTTCTATATATGATGATATTTAAAGTATTTGGCTGATTTTAAAGAAAAGTAATTTTTATCAAGACAAAAAAATCCTATCTCCCCTTATACGCTCAGTGTCAACACAATCCTAGAGAAGCAGAATTAAGCAGAGACTGTTAGATCCAACGGTAGTCAACTTTAATTAAGAAAAAGTGAAAAGGTAATTTCTCTCTAGCTCCAGTACTAGTCTCATGACAGATCATTAGTACCAAGCAAAAGGACTTTGAAAGATTTCAGCATTTTTTGGTTTTAATTAATTTTTAATGTTCTATCTACAAACCATAGCTATATTAGAAGAAGATCTTTATCTAGTCTAAGGTTTCTCTTGGCATAGAAGTTCAGTAGTGCAGCTGAAAACGTGATTAAAATCAAGAAGAAAACAACTATTGCCGGTAATCAATTAAATAAGACTAAGCAGGTAAACGACAAGTATCAAGAAAGTGAGAAAATGAGGAAAAATTATATGGATGCATCAGCCTTTCATGTTGTCGATAGTAAGAGAAAACTAACTTTGCCTATTAGATTGATGAGCCACCGGGGAACAGAAGTCAGTAATTCATTTTGTCTGACTTTCTTTTCTTTTTTCCATTAAATTTCAGTTCTGTTGGTGAGACTATTTTAACCAATTTATTTGCTTGTTAGTAATTAGTCAGTAATAATAACAGTTTTAAATATAGTATTTGACTGGATCTCATACTGGTTCTTTTTACAGTAGTGTAGATGCATAGAGTTTATCTGATATATGTGCTCTAGATATTATGTTCCAGAATTATTTTTAACATTTTATTTTTTTATTGTGGGACAGATGCATTGGAATTATTGCACTTCTAGCTTCGGTCAGTTTCCTTGAGATTGATATGAGGAAGAACATCTAGGGGCCCATTTACTTAGCTCGAGTGAAGGAATAGAGGAAAAAAACTTGGAATTTCGAATGTCTTTTTAGGCTACTTCGACCATCGAATGGGCTACTTCGACCTTCGATTCGAACGATTCAAACTAAAAATTGTTCGACTATTTGACCATTCGATAGTCGAAGTACTGTCTCTTTAAAAAATACTTTGACCCCCTAGTTCGCCACCTAAAACCTACCAAGGCCAATGTTAGCCTATGGGGAAGGTCCCCATAGGCTTCCTAACAATTTTCTGATCGAAGGATAATCCTTCGATCGATGGATTAAAATCCTTTGAATCGTTCGATTCATTTAATCATTCGATCGAACGATTATTCCTTCGATCGATCATAGGAATATCGCTAAATCCTTCAACTTCGATATTCGAAGTTGAAGGATTTCAATTCGGCAGTCGAATATCGAGGGTTAATTAACCCTCGATATTCGACCATAAGTAAATTTGCCCTCTAGATAGCAGTGCATGGTTATGCCTCTGTTACTTTCAATCTTGAAGGGATGATCTTCCAGACTGCGGAAAGCAACTGCAGTTCACTGAAAATGATTATTTACTAAAGTGGAATTGAGATTGCCAGGTGGTCTTTAGGAGGGGGAAGAAGAAAAGCAGCAATAAAGATAAATGGAAAATGAAAGGGAAAGGGAAAATGAAAGGCACATTATAAAGATAAATGATTGGCATAGGATCTTGCATATTTCGATGATATCTTCAGTTCTCTATTTATATCCCAGTAGATTTAACATATGCACAGTTAAATGGAACATGTATTATGCCTAAATAGGGGTTATGTTTCAGTTATTCCTTCCTAAACCCAAAATCAGGGCACACAATACTTGCTTTCTGTCCACTACCTCATGAGTGGAACATGTCGTGTGTGTTTAGGCCAAGACAAATGCCACAGATTGCAAGAGGTATGATACTTCTTTGGAAATATTACCTTTGACCTAATGTGGCATGTATATAAAGAGATGAGTGTTTTTCAAAATGTCGGTATTTATTCAACAAGACCATCAGTGATATAATGAGCATGGCTTGTTGTGTCCAGCCGTTATGACACAGCTGCTTAGACTATTTCTGTGTTTATATGCCAATTCAGCCTTCTGCGTACGGCTCATGTTATTCTTTGTCTCTGCAACAGTCCACTAGGTGGAACACTGGAATGAGACATGAAGACATTTTGGCACAAATGTCCTGCTTAAATATACCTCAGTGAATTATCCTCCTGGCACTTGACAGGCACTGTAATGAGCAGCTGCTTGTCGAAAAGTTTTTTTTTTTATGGAAAAAATGTAATTTAGCGCCCAAGTCTTTATGTGGCTTGTTGAAATAAAAAAAATAAAATGCACTATACATTGGCTAAGTAGGAGTTTAAAGGAGAACCACCCCCCATAAGAAAAGGCCCATCTACTACCCTAGATAGTCCCCCCTCCCTGCATAGTTCATTATTCCAGAAAGTGTTCCTGAACAGTATGCTCACTTACTTATGCAGAGTGGCACAGCAGAGTTCATGGGTGGCATATTTCGGATCTTATGCCTTCTTCTGTAAGGAACCTCGTATTTGGTGCATACCGGAGTAGTCCAGTATTCATAACAAGATGCGCATGCCCCATAAAATACGTGAATTGCTAAAGGGAAGGAAAAGGATCCAAAGTAGACCGAAGATCGAAAAGATGGTGCCAATGAGCTCCACTGCGCTACTCTGCATAAATAATTGAGCATGCTGTTTAGGGACACTTTCTGAATAATGAACTATGTGAAAAGGGGGGGCTATCTAGGGTAGTAGATGGGGATTTTCTTATTGGGGGGTTTAGTTCTCCTTTAAGGGAAAACATCCCCAAATGATGGCCTTTGGGCTCCCTGGCAAGAAATCCTGTCCTGCCCCTGGTTCTGATTTCTTTCCTGCTAAGGATCTGACTGGGGCCAAATAACTAATGTTAAAGCACCATGGGCTCTGTAATGTAACCCCCTCTTGGTTAAAGCAGGCCTTGTCCAGCTAGATAAGGTAGGACACAGATCGAACTGGACTCGCACAAGATGGACCACCGCTAAGTGAAAGAGTGAACTGAGGGTGATGTTGGACTACACCTTGCTTGCTGTTGTGTAAAAATACAATAGAGGTTTGTGCAAAATAAAATAACAGAACAGGGATATACCCACAGATTTCAATAAGGTAAGTATGAAGATAAAAGTGATCAGTCAGAGCCAAAGGTAGAGACATCAATGCGACACCCTGTGCAGACGGCCTGGAAGGTATAAGATTCACCTTCTAGGGTTTCTATCCAATGTGATCTGGATCCCCTACAGCAGAAATGGACCAGGGAGAAGAACATAACCTGATTCTCTCTTCAATGCTGTGCCCCCTTCAATAAGTTTAGCAGAAGCTAGGGGAGATCCTCTCTCTTCTAGTTCCCCTGCTTAGAGTACAGGCTGCTCTTTTTAACTAGTAATGTCTTTCCTAGAAGATGCTATATCAGTAGTTAGTCATGTAACTGTTTAAACCCCTTTCCCTGTTCACCCTACTTTCACTAGATCAGAACAGTCTTTCACAAGCCCATAAACTTGCTCTGGGTTTCTGATTACTGATAGCCCTCCTTCAGTATTCACTACATACATCAGGGGTGTCCAACATTTGGCCTCGGAGGGTTATAGCTAAATATTCGTAATTTACATATTTTCACATATAATCGGGTCCCTCGTCTCCCTGTATGGCCTGGGGCCTCTCTTTCCTAACTGCAGCCCTGCATATACTTTGCCAAAGGAGAGGCCAGATTTTACATAGCTGCACTGAAACAGATGTATGCTTTATGTTTCACAATATTTCGAGCATTTCCTTGTAGACACCTCTGGATAGTTATTCCAAGTGTTTGGACATTCGCATAGTTGGCAAGAACTCTCACACTGCGGCCGAGGACCAACCCTCCAGACATCGGCATCTCATTCTACTTGAATGTTGTTATGGAAAAAAACACAGATCTTATTTCATACGAAACATGTGAAAAACCATAGGAACTGAGCCTGAAGATGGAATCTTTCACATTAAAAGGCTGATTTATGTATCCCCATGGTGTTAGCTTAATGACAAAGTAATCCTGGTACAGTATAAGCAAAGGGATATTTAACAGAACCAACTTGTGTTTATGCACTTAAACCGTCCTGAACATCAAACATGAGCTCATTGTTCCTTATTGGTGAGTATAAATCCCTTCTCTTAGTTCTCACCAAAAGTGCCCATAGCACCCTCCAATGGTACTTGCTTTTTCTCCTTAGTTGAATATTATTATGAGCAAATTTAGATTTAGAAAATCTGCATGGCTTTTCCCACTGTGGAAAACAAGGGTAAGGCCTGTTTCAGTAATGACTTTGGATGATTCTATTATAATGTCTTCATAGCAACCATGGCTATTTCTCAGTGAGTAATATATTTTCATAATAAAACTAAGGGCCCTATTTATGAAGCATAGAAAAAAAAACAACATTTACGTATATAGAAATTGCCCGTTGATAAATCTTCCAAGGTTTTGCCACACAGATTTATTAATAGTTCTCAATGTGTTAATGGAAATTATGTTGAAGTAGTAAAATGTTACTGAAATCCATTTTATTATTAAGATATAAATGATTTCTCCTTCTTTGATCTCACCCACAAGTTCTTCATCCTGGCTCATGAAATAATTGGATTTCGGCACAGATCAAAGACATTTTGGCTCAAGCTGATGTTGAAGTTGGCAAAGTCAGAAAAAAAAAAGTTGTATCTGAATGTAATATTTTCATGAGGCCTAGAGGTTTTACAAACTTTGATAATTTTTACAACTTCCAACACAGTCCCAAAACACTTTACACTTCTGTACCTCGACATGAAGGAACTGCGATTCAATTCCCTGGAACTTTGAAAGTCTAGCCGCAGCATAGGTTTTACCAAGAACTAACCAAACAAATGCATTATTATTATTAATAATATTCCTGGTTGGTAAAGATGACAGGGATACAATCTGACATTGGTCCAAAGCAAAATGTCAAACAACAGCTGGAAATCACATCAACTTCACACCAAGGAAAGTTAGTGACTCATAAAATACCATAGAGGGATGGAAGCAGTGCAATCAACTGTGGTTTAAGGTGGTGAAATTCCTACTAAGTTTATTCAAGCATTGGCAAATGAGTTGCTACCCTCCTACAAAACACCAGTGTGCATACCACTAAATAAACATTACTGTACATGCTTCATCTAAAGTACAGTTGTCATAATTGACTTTTGTATTGGGTGATGTTGCATTTCCATATAAAGCACAGCCAGTATGAACCTACTCCAAACATGGAGCAGAGGAGAAACATTTTTTTATAAAAAGAAAAGTAATACTGGACTTACTGTATATCCAGTCTTCTCTAGTTTTTTAAGGTTTTTTTGTAATGTAATACTGTGATGTTCACTACAGTGCTATAATACTGGGGTAAATTGAATTTAAACTCTGAGAAACTATTTATACTTATACAAGGTGGTTATTTCCTGGGATCCTTGTAACTGTTCCTACTACTGGGCTTTGACCACTAGTCGTTTGTAGCTTAATGGCTGAAACAACTTATATATCTGTTGTCTACTTCCCATCAGTTGTTCTGAAACCCTTGACAGTTTTTGCCATACTGGTATGCCTTATTACACTCAAGCTCATTGATGCAAAGGGAGCCCTGGAATAACAGCTAGCTTGAATGTAATGGAAGTACCAGTTTCCATCCAGTCTGTTCTCTGTCCAGCTCCAGTCTGGCCTGTTCTCCGTTCGGCTCCAGACTGGCCTGTTCCCCGTCCGGCTCCAGACTGGCCTGTTCCCTGTCCGACCCCAGCTGGATCCCAATCCAGCTTCAGACTGGCCTGTTCCCTGTCTGGCTCCAGTCTGACCTGTTCTCCATCTGGCTCCAGTCTGGCCTGTTATCCATCCAGCTTCAGTCTGGACTGTTACCCATCCAGCTTCAGCCATGCCTGCTCTACCTCAAACTCCAGTCTGGACTGCTCTTCACATGTTCCAGTCTGGCCTATTTTCTGTCTTGCACCTATCTGCCCTATTCTCAGCTCCCTGTGTCCTACTCCAGTCTAGCATCTACTCTGTCCTGCTCAAGTCCAGCCTGTTTGCCATCATGCTCCAGTCTGGCTTGTTCTCCCTCCAGCTATGGTCTGGCCCCTTCTCTGACCTGCTCTCCATTCTGTTCCCTGTCTTGCTCTTATCTGTCCTATTCCTTGGTTCATATGTCCTGCTGCAATCTGGTCTGTTCTCCACCCACTCTGTCCAAGCAGGCATGGAGAGAATTTCTATTTTTTTTTTTTTTTTAAATCTGTGCGACAAATTAGCAGTCCATGTGTTCTGTTATTAAACTTCGGGTCCCAGCAGTTTTAGCCATCTATACACCACACATAATACTGCTGCAGGTTTAAAACACTGTGTTCAAAGAGACAGAAATATATAGTGACATGCCTGTCATCTTAAAGAGAATGAGATCAGTTGGTTGCTCTAACACAGGCACATAACTATTGTCTGGAGACATAGAATAACTGGCATGTGACCTCTAGAAGAATTGGATGAAGGTTAAGGAAAAGTATAAGAGTCTGCAAAAGAAACATGCTTTATGTGTAAGTCTGTCAATACAATAAACACTTACTGAAGGGGAAAGCATGTTGGTATGGCTCCAGTTATGGCCTGTTTCCATAGGGCAGGCAGTAAGTACAGGGCTCCTTTGCACCTAGACTTGCCTTTTGTATTGTATTCTACCAGCAAACCCAATAAAATAACAGCCAAGGTCATGGCTGGAATAATCCAATTTCCAGCAATTTGTTGGTAAACGTGTATTAACCAGTCCATCTTTCCCCAGCCTGCCTCCGATCTGCTCCATTCACCCCTCCCAGCTTCTACAGACTCACTGAATCACCAATTCAACTGTTAATGATGCATCTCTGCCCCCTTCATGCCACAACTAAGCCCCTTGGCATCGCAGCTCTGTCCATTTATATCACAGCCCACCCTTTGTGGCCTGCCCTGGACAGTAGCATCACTGTCAAATAGATGGCAACCCTCCCTGCAAATGCTGGTACTCATTAACATGAACCCCCTCACCCCACATGAATACAGCACTGTCAAATGCAGGCAGCACTGTATTCATAGAGAAAGTGTAGGTTCTTATGCTCCATTCTACAGAGCAAGGCATATCATCCACAGATGCAGATGGTGGGGCAGGGTGCAAAGGGTGAAAACATGGCAGACTGCATTTTTATTTGTCTGGACTGTTATTTGCAGTGCCCCGCCTCAATGCAAATTCCAGCAAAGGAATAAAGGCATAGGTAATATCAAGAGCAAAATAAGCAACAGTTTGGTGTGTCGGACTCCATTGTACAAGTGGGAAAAAAAGCATTTTTGCTACAGTCACTGTGACAGCCGTTATAGATGTAGAATTCATAGCCAGCCGCACTCATGCATCATTTTGACATAGAATATTGCAGCACGCCCTATACAAAAAAGCTTCAGCCTTGCTCAGTTTTCTGTTTGATTTATGGCCTTGTTTGCCCTGCAAGTCTAAGATACAGCAGAACACTCCTCAGAAGAAAAGATGCTATAAAACAACATTTCACTCATTTAAGGACAATTTACCAAGACAAGTGCAGACAGACTTCCAACAACAGTTTATATAAATGCTCATCTACTCAATCTCTGTTTCAGACACTCGCCAAGTCCACCCACGAGAATCTTATGTTGCACAGGCACTGGCTGTTAATAACAAAGTGACAAATCCCATTGTATAAAACCAAACATATATTTTATGTTCTACCATAGTTATTATCATGTCAGCACACATACAAGAAATAGCAAACTATATACAATTATCATGCTGCAGAGCTTATCTGGCCTCACTGAAGAGAAGAACCCTATGGTGGGTGTCCTGACACAATACACCAACAATAACACAGATACATAGGAGACCAATTAGCTTTATTACTAAATGCTGAGTTTCATGACCATCACCGAGAGCTTTTATTTAGGCCATGAAGGTAACTATTAATAAACACATATTTTACAACAGGGGTCAAGTCATTTATTAGAAGTTTCCACAATGTAATCACAAAACACAGCTAAGTGCCATATATATATATATATATATATATATATATATATATATATATATATATATATATATATATATATATATATATATATATATATTATTGCTAATGACGATATAAAATTTACCATGACAGCTGATCTCCATTCTGTAAACTTCCTTGATGTCCAGGTAATCCGTACCCAAGAAGGATTCTTGACCAGAATGTTTTCTAAACCCACTGATAGGAACCAACTGTTAAAATGTGATAGTTTTCATCAGTTTACAAGGGTGTGTAGAATTACCAATGATCCTACCTGGGTGGAACATGATCTTATGACAATGAGAAACAAACTGGTTCATAGGGGCTACCCACCAGATTCGCTGGACACCACAATTGTTAAGGCTAGGTTGAATGCTGGAAGGACTAGACAGAGAGTTGACAATAGAGATAAACGGCTGACCGTTGTGGGACAATATCATTCCCGGAGCGAGAAGTTCAGACAGATTTTATGTAGACATTGGCATTTGTTAAAAGATGCATATCCGACAGTAACTGAATTTAAACAACCACCTATGATGTCGTTCAAAAAAGGTTCCACTATAGGGAGGAGGTTGGTACGCACTGATATGCGACCACCACCTAGACAGTATACATTTTTGGGTCCCCCCAAGGAGGGCATGTCCCACTGCAACGGTTGTGCACAGTGTCGTTTTTTGCTTACAGGTGACTCATTTTGTAGTCTGGTAACAAATGGGTGGATGGGCGTGTGTTCGCTCCTGTGACGCACCGACGCTGTGGCGTAGTTGCGTCAGAGTGACCGGGCACGCAGCCTCCGCTACTTCAATGGCGACTACGGACTTTCGGGTCTTTCACCGATTCAATGCGATACACATTGGGGACACGCTTGAGAAAGGGGGCAGGGGACCCATATAGATGAGTATATCTCTATGTATCATGATTTTATGATGGGACAATAAATGCTACGTTTTAACCTATTGGAGTGCGACTTTGCTGGAACATATATATATATATAGAGAGAGAGAGAGAGAGAGAGAGAGAGAGAGAGAGAGAGAGAGAGAGAGAGAGAGAGAGAGAGAGAGAGAGATAGATAGATAGAGAGATGAATGTACCCCTTAATGTGAATATAAGGATATTATGAGTAGCAGAGGAGTTCCATGACCACATAAAAGCACAAAGGGTGAGCTGCTAAAATTGCCTTCCCTTTAAACAAAATTGGGATTGTTTGTCCATATATTGTATATTCAAACTGGCCATGGGATAACTTTGTATGAATTCTGTGGTCACAACCTTGAAAACAAGTAAGTTGCAGGTAAAACTTAGTCCCTGTGTAAAATGTATATTGAAGCAATATAATTCTTAAAGGGACTCTGTCATGATTTTTATAGTGTAGTTTTTGTTTCTAAATTACATTGTTTACACTGAAAATAATTCACTCTACAATATAAAATTTCATTCCTGAACCAACAAGTATATTTTTTCTAGTTGTAATATTGGTGTATAGGAAGCCATCTCAGTAGGGATGGGCGAATTTGACCTGTTTCACAGACGCCCATTAAAGTCTATTGGCGTCAAAAAAATTTTGTCGCGCAGCGAAATAGTTTTGACGCTCGTCTTTTTTTTTTGACGCACATACAAGTCATTTTTTCGGCGAAACGAGGCGAAAAAATTCGCCCATCCCTACATCTCAGGTCATTTTGCCTGATTATGTGCTTTCAGAAAGAGCCAGGATGGAACTGCTTTCTGGCAGGCTGTTGTTTCCTCCAACTCAATGTAACTGTATGTGTCCCAGTGGGACCTGGATTTTACTATTAAGTGCTGTTCTTAGATATACCAGGGAGCTGTTATCTTGTGTACGGGAGCTGTTATCTGGTTGCCGTCCAATTATTCTGCTGATGGGCTACTGGGGGGAAAGGGGAGGGGATACCACTCTAACGTGCAGTGCAGCAGAAACTGAAGTTTAGCAGAGCACAAGTCACATGACTAGGGGCACCTGGGAAACTGACAACATTTTAGCCTCGTGTCAAATTTCAAAATTGGATATTAAAAAATCTGTTTGCTCTTTTGAAAAACGGGTTTCAGAGCATTAGTCTGCTGGAGCAGCACTGTTAACTGATGCATTTTGAAAAAAAAAATGTTTTCCATGACAGTAATGAATCAGATGTAAATAAGTGTAGGACTGGCCAGACCAGGGATGACTTTGACATAGTTGGCTAGCTGGAATATATTGCAATATAGGGACAAACAATCACTGTTTTGTTTAAAGGGGAGGATATTTTTAGTAGCTTAATGTACAAAATGTCCTACATATATAGATTAGATAGATAAATATAGATATATACATGATCAGAGGATCTCTTGTCTTTGTCCTATGAATTTTGTGGTGCCTGTTTCATTGCACTTCTGCCTACAGGGGTGCTATATAAATACATGTTAATAATAATAATAATAATAATAAAAAGGAGCAGAGAAGCAAAAAAATCACTTACAAATGATCCTTTAGTGAGATATCTGCAATCCTAACTGCGCCGGTTTGTGTGCAATCATACCCACCAAGCTAAACAAGAGGAGGAGCATAAAATACACATCTGCTGCTTTCATGGATGAGTAAAGAGTTTAATGAGTTTTAATTATTTCAACGGTAATGTGACATTAACGGTCAAAGGCACAATATTTCAATATGCATTCCTTGAGCAATAGGTGAAAATGTAAGACCATTAGCAGTTGGTTACAATTATGCACTGCTTAGCTTTCTACTCTAGTAGATATAAATTCAGTTTCAGTTATCAATGTTTTCCCTTTAATATATACCTAATATATATATCTATATATATACATATATATATACCTAAGAGTACATACAGAGTGACTAGAAGTGAAAAATTGTGGGTACACTGCAATCAGACTCCAGTGGGATATTGGATGTGCAATAGGCTTCAGAGATTTCAATGCCTAAAGGGTTTGACATACTGTAGCTCTTAGGGGCAGATTTATCAAGGGTCGAATTTCGAATTTGAAAAACCTTGCGATTCGATTTCAAAAAGACCAACTGAAATTAAATCCAAGTTTTTTTTCCGATCAAATAGGTTCATTTTCGATTGAATTTTAATCATACCAATGGAAGTAATAGCGCATTCGAATAGAACCATTCTAAGTTTTTCCCAAAAAAACTTTGATTTTTCAAAGTCCATCAATTGACTCCATATAGATTCTAGGAGGTCCCCCATAGGCTAAAACAGCAATTCGGCAGGTTTTAGATGGCGAATGGTCGAAGCTGAATTTTTAAAGAGACAGTACATGAAATATTTCGACATTCGAATTTTCGAATTTTTTTCAGATTCGAATTGAGTCGAAGTACACAAAAATTAGCCTGAAATAATTATTAAAAAAAATTAATTATTTTGAATTGCCCCTTAATGTTGTATTCTGACAGTAGTCTCTCCCTTTAGAAATGCATTATTTAAAGTTTATTCTCATTGAACAAAACAAGTAGAAGACTAGTTCATCATCTTAGAAACAACTTTAATTTTTTTCTACCTTAGTCCATCATTTTGTTGCCTATAAACCAGGCTTCAGTTTTACTCCAACTCACATGAGTGATTTGGTCAAATCCAAATCCCTTTTATATATCCTTTAGTATAGAATGAACTTATTGCCTTCTAATGCATTACTATATGCACTTATAGGTGCAACAGGGTATTCCTTAGTCATGAAGGACTATTTTTCATGTCTACAAAAGAGTAGTATTAACAGGGAAGCTGGGCTCCATTTAGGCTTCCAGCAAAATATCAGGTTAAAAACCATGTTAGAAGTCTCTAGTAGCAGTTCAAGTTCATCATTAGTATGAACTATGGTGAGTTTGCAAAAAGTCTAGATGCCTATAAAAGCCAAGAAGCAGGTAATATTTACTAGTCAGAGGTTTGAAAGAAAGCGTCCAATAGGGTGCTTTGATTTTCTAGACCTGGTGCAAATGTAATGTACACTGGACACCCATGATTCCTTGATCAAGTCAAGATTAAATAAAAAAATCCCCCACTTTACCATATTATTTATAAAGCCCTCCAAAAGTAGGGTCATAAGGAGAAGGAATGTCCAAATTGCATTATTCAGCTGTCAGGGGATAACAAAAGGAGTTGTTGAGTCATATCTTGAGGGCCAGAGGTTTAATATTCCTATTTAATGAATTTTATTATTAGCATATTTATTAAAATAGAATTGCCTGGTGAGTGTGTGTAGCCATACTGCTATTTAACCAGGCCTGGGTTATATTCCTGCTGTGTCAGCTGTACTTAATCTCCTTGCGCCTCAAAAACCAGATTTACATTTTATGCCTTAGCCAGCTGGTGGAAAAATGTTGTGTACATGACTGCAAATAGCTAGTAATCCTACACAGCTGTAAACATAACAAGAGAGCTGCTTCTGGAATTATATTCAAAAAACATCGAACTGTAGATAAAGCAGAGTGCCTGGTGCAAACAATCAAAGTCCTTCAAGAACACATCAGCAGAAGCCTCTGAAACACACTACAGGGATCATTTGCGGGCATAGGTGCAACACTAAGCTAGTGCAGTTGTCAACCAATCAGGCGTTTGCTTTCATTTTACAATCTGTAGTAGATTCTTCAAAACTATTTGCTTATTGGTTGCAACTGCAATTCTGCAGTTCAGCACCTATGTAAATCAGCCTTTCAATTCAATGGTTCGAGTTTTAGTACTTCGAAATACGACCCTTAGTAAATGTGCCCCTTCGTCAACTGTTATTAACTCAACATAAATCAGAGAATGTTAACTAATGACTTAAAGCCGCTAAGCATTCATCACATGGAACAAACATAGCTACAGCATCCCACCAATGTTACAAGTGAATTGCTCTATTGTCATAACATTGTCAATCAGGATTAATAACATTTACCTGTAATTTTAAACCCAGATCAGACCACAAAATTCCTGTTATACGTTTTATTTCCCTAACAGGCAATATTTTATATAATTGACCACAGTTCAATTACATGAATGTTTTGTAGTCGCCTCCGCTTACTGCCTGCTTGATCTCCTCCATCTTTTGGAGCCAGCATTCGTTTCACTTTGTTATTTAACACACAAAAAATGATACCTTCTAAGTCTGCAACACAATCTTTTTGATTATGCTTTCTAGTTGCACCTCGCCACTTGCTTTGAAACGATTTGCAATAAGTGCACTATCTGCATTATCTTCATTCTCTTGTGTTCCATAGCAGTCAATCCCTTTATATCAGGCTCCCCAGGGAGCAACGGTTTCATCGGAGCAGCTGAATAAAGGGAATCGACATCAGAAATCAAGTTCTAACATCCTTTATATATCACCTAACCCCTTTCAGGCTTTTGTCTCTATTTCCCTCTCAACCTGCCTGATAAAAACCGTGCTCTGCAGGTTACCCAATTTAAAAATAAAATTACCAGTGGTAGAACATTCCCATTTGTACAATAATGTGGAACCGGTAGACCCCTCACTGCAAAAGTCATATGATTTGATTCCTTTGCTGCTTAAAAGACAGACAAATACAAGGTAAAGCAAGGTAACAAAAGGGAATGCTAAATTATAATAAAATGAAACCTCATGAGTCATTTTGAGAAATCAAGAGCTAAACACAGATGGGCCTAAAAAAACGTTCCACCTTTGTTATGTTGTATTAGCTCTTGGATAGTGTTGTTTATTGACCTTGCTTTATACTGTGTAGGTCTAAGAATAATAGCATAATGATACAAATGAAGCTTCAGTGCAAATTCATGTATATACCAGCACTTTATACCAGCACTTTTTGGTGATTTGGATATTTTGGCAATTTATCAAAAATCTAATTTTGGAGTTTTTCTTTTTGATTCGAAAAAGCTTGAAAATCTCAAATGTGCTCATACCACAAATCTCATAAACTCGATCAAAAAAAAAAAAATATGAAAAAGCTACCCATCCTTTTTAAGAGTTAAATTAATCTCGATAACCCAAACTGAAAAACAGATTTCATTTTGCTAACTCCACTCCCACTGACTTCTATATAAATGAGCAACTTTTAAGTTGGCAAATTTTTATATTCGGGGACCGGTTTCAAGTTTTTTGCACTGAAATCTTGAAGATGTGTGTTTCAAAAAATTTAATTTGGGATTTTTGCAGTGAAAACCTTAAAAAAAGGTTGAATTTCAATATTTATAAATATGCCCTCTTAGGGCTGGGATTTGCTTTGATTTGTAAATTATGTGAAGAACTTGACAATGTTTTCATTTATTTCACCTAAATATCTGAATGAGGGTTTGGATTTGGTTTGGTATTCAGCAGAATTTTTTCTGGAGAATTTGGTATTCAGTCAAACCCAAACAGTATGGATTAGGGGCAACCAACCCAATAATATCATTGTGCCAATAATGTGTCATCCTAAAATGAAATATTCTTTGGTGGGTAGATTCATCCTTCGCCAGACAATTCCCTCACCACAAGCAGTTAGACAGTAAACTTCCTATATATATATATATATATATATATATATATATATATATATATATATATATATATATATATATATATATATATCTATCTATCTATCTATATATATCTATATATAGATATATAGATATAGATATATATGTTATTTATTAGGCTATCGCTTTGAAATTCTCACCTTTTAGAACATTAATAACAATGCAAGCAGAAAACAATCTTTCAGGCATTAAAACCTGCTCTGCTACCTGTTTGGCAGGGGAAATTAGCATTTCATATCCTTTGGGGCAAGGACTGACGTGGGTGATTGAACACTCTCTGTACGATGCTTTATGATCTGTCCATGCTCTATAAATAACTAGAGTAAAATATACAAAATCCAGGGCCCTATTTATGGTATTTCACCAAAGATATCCAGTAATTGTGATACTACATAAGCAATCAGTCTAATGACAATTTATTAATAGTTGTACAGTGATCCCGACAAACAATGCCAGATCACATGTATTATTCGGCAGTCATCACCTCCAGCACCTTCATTCTAACATACACATTTTATTTTATGCACAGAAACCAAATACTGTACAAAAGCAGATTCGTTTATATCAAGGATCTATTTTCTTCCTTCCACACACACACCTACCCCTATTTATTTCATTGGGAATTCTACTTTCATACCTCACTGGATACAGTGGGCTCTACAATGCATTAAAGACTGGTGTATGAGAAGAGATGGGACCTGATAGTAAAGAAAGGCTTTTGGGGGAGACATCAGAATTATGGAGGCTTTATTCAAGAGATATATGGCCATGCTCTATCACACCCCTGCATCCCATTGCTTCTGGAGCCAGTATAAAAAGCTAATTATTTCCTACTGGTTGTATATTTGCCCCTGATTAGATAAAGTGAGAATTAATTCTTATGGTGCACTGTATTGGAACTAGCGATGTGCGGGTTGACAAAAAGTTGACCTTCACCTGACCCTAATCCACCCATTCGGCACCCCCACTCGACCCTAACCCTAAAAAGCCATGACTGCAGGCATAGTAAGGTCGAACCCAGGCATGGCCCACAAAGGTTCTGCAGAAGCTGGCCGGGTATATGCATCGAATCCACTATTTTAGGATTTGACCAAATCCTTTGTGAAACTGAATTTGAATCCTAATTTGCATATGTAAGTTAGGGAAAAGAGACGGAAAGAAAACAGCAAGTGCATCAAACATTCAAAAATGTTTGACTCCCTTGTTTGTGTGATGATAAGTTGCTGAAAATGCTAAATCTTGCCTGAATCCCAAACCGAATCCTGTATTCGGTGTATGCCTAGTACATATAAAACACATATATTAACAAAACGTGGAGTATCATAGTAACTGGGAAGAAAAGGGGGGTCACCTCGCACACCCTGCCGATCCGAATCTTGTGAAACCTGGTGCTTGATGAAGGAGGTATTGGCAGCCCCACAACAAAAACCCTTGGGTCTCCCTGCTAGAAATATCCTGTTGTGCCGGTGATTTTTTACTTCTCTGTATCATAGTAACTGAAACGTGTCTGCTAGCTGCACCCCAGACAAACCTCCGGGGCCCTCAGTGCGCATGTGTGAACGGAGCAGCGCAGTGAGCAGGTGTAAAGGGTGCCACGCAGCACGCATGTGTGAATGGCGCAATCGCTGTTGCGCATCGCCACAATTAATTTTGGTGAGGGCAGGCAGATCGAGAGAGGGGGGTAAGTTTTTTCCTGGTGTCCTGCTGGCCCAGCCCGACCCTGACCATTAGACAAGGTAAAGTTTAAGTCAGAAAGAAGTTTAAAAGCTTCATGTCAAAATTATTAACAGGAAATTTAGCTCTTTTAGTGCAGGAAGGGCAAAAGAGGAGCAATGGGGGGGGGGTCAATTCTGCCGAAATAAATGCAATTGGCAAGTATGATACAACCACATGATTTTATTTCCTAAACCTATTTTACTGTCTAGTGTAAACAACTTATCCGCCTGCTCTCTTGTGCTATAAGCATACCTCCCAACTGTCCCTTTTTCGGAGGGACAGTCCCTCTTTTGACAGCTCAACCCGCAGTCCCTCATTTGTACTGGAAAGTCCCTCTTTTCTCTGCACTGAACAGCCAGAAAAAGAAACAAAGTTTCTCACTTAATTGGCTTTTAGCAGAGAGCCCAGAAAAGCTAACAGGTGCAAATAAGATACTTTGTAACAATTTTGAGACACAAAAACACAGTTTAGATAAGGAGAAATATTTTCAAACTTTCATAACCTGCCAAATTTACATGGTAATTAGGGGGTGTGGCCACAGAAAGGGGTGTGGTCAAAAAATTGCTTCTCTACGTGCGGAAAAAATTTTTTGTCCCTCTTTTTGCTTCCAAAATGTTGGGAGGTATGCTATAAGAACACCAAGGACTGCAGGCTCTTGACATGACCACATGACTAGCAAATAGCACATAGACATATACAGTATACATGCAGAAAATCAGATATAACTTCTTCAAAATGACAGCGTAAAAAAAAAACAATTGTCCAATGCTACTCTCTTTCACTAAACAAGCCCCATGTTTTCAGGCACTTTTTTAAATGAACCTTTGAACCTGTTTCAGTCATCCCGCCCATTGAGTGACATATACAATTCTGTGTTGCATTTAAGTACTGACGAACTGCTACAAAGAGATTGGGTTATTTTTTGAGATATATTCAGAGAGAGTTGAATTGAAATAGAAAGACAGGACATTGCAATCAACAAGCAATAAAAGGATTAGAAATACTGAAAAGGGTGTCGTACCTTCCCTGATTGCAGTAAACGGAGTCCCTTCTTCTTCTTGCAGTCTTATCACCTTCAGTGCTACCAACTTGCCGTTTACTCTAAATAAAAATGGGAATGTTGATTTGGAGAATCAAATTTGATTTCACATTTTATACGAGAATTATTCTCCATTGGTCCTTGATTCCCAATCACTACTTTATATAAGGACACCTCTAGTGGATGTCAGTGATGGAGCATCAAGGAAATTATAGGGTAATAATGAGACCCATCAATAAGCCCATGCTACCCTTACACTTTAATGTATGGTTATATACTTTCCTAGGTTACTGTTGTCAGAATGGTATATCCATACACAGTGTGTGTAGTAAAATGTATTCCTGAAAAAATTCATTATTTTTGCCAATTTTTTCCTAGTTAGGATTATCCAAATAATACATGTACTAAAAGTATATGAAAAGGTTTAGTTTAGATGAAGCAGTGTTTAGAGGTATAGATTCCTTTAAGATAGCCTTAGAGGGATTATTCATATTTTTTTTGTTTTAATTAACTTATAGCATGATGTAGAGAGTCAATCTGCAACTGGTTTTCTTTTTTTATTATTTGTGTTTTTTGAGTTATTTAGCTTTTTATTCAGTAGCTCACCAGTTTGTAATGACAGCAATCCGATTCAAAGGATCCAAATTACCCTAGCAACCATGTATCGTTATGAAGAAGAGACTGGAATATGAATAGGTGAGGCCTTGAATAGAAAGCTGAGTAATAAAAAGTAGCACTGACAATAAATTTGTAGCCCTACAGAGCATTTGACTTTAGATGGGGTCAGTGACCCCAATTTGAAAGCTGGAAAGAGTCAGAAGAAGGCAAATAATTCAAAAACTATTAAAAAGAAAAAATGAAGGCCAATTGAAAAGTTGCTAAAAGTTAACTTAAATGTTAATTAACATTTGCAATAATGTAATGTAATAACAAAGCATAATTAAGAATATAGCACAGCAAAATGCAAATTGTTGTTCTTATTTCTGTGAATATTTTACATTTACAAGTTTAATAATATTTCACCAAAGAATATTTTTTTTTTTAAATCTACAGAAGACTTATCTGACATAGAGGACTGAAAAATATTAAATATGGAGGAGGGGCTACAGGCTCACTGAAAACCTACATTAGTCATCGAGCTTTGGGGGAGCATATATATGTTTTAACAATCACCTTCGCTTTTATAAATATATTTCTGCATCAGCAGTTAGCTGACGGGGGAAGACTTACAGTTTAATAATGCAAAACTCCTTGCCCTGCCACATTTACAGAGAACAAAGCACTGAAGAGTCTTGATAAAGGGAATAATGTATGAGGAGTAACTGAAACACCCGCTGGAATATTTCCTGATTTGAATGAATAAACTGAACAATACTTTTAATATTTCAAAATGATCACTTTCCATTATGGTGGCAAAATATGGATTTCCTTTATTCCAATATTGATTTCAAAATGAAGTCTTTAGGAATTCTTAGCATTTAGGCATATACAGGTATGGGATCCATTATCTGGAAACCAGTTATCCAGAAAGCTCTGAATTATGGAAAGGCGGTTTCTCATAGACTCCATTCTATCCAAATAATCCAAATTTTTCCTTTTTCTCTGTAACAATAAAACAGTAGCTTGTAATTGATTCCCAACTAAGATATAATTAATCCTTATTGGAAGCAAAACCAGCCTATTGGGTTTATTTCATGTTTATATGATTTTATAGTAGACTTAGGGCTTTAGCACATGGGCAAATTTGGGGAGATTTAGTCGTGATTTTTCATTTTAGCAGGCGGAAGGCAGGGAGAAGGCAGTTCGGGGAGATTGTCGTCCCGAAGAAGAGGTGATTAGTCGCCAGGCAACTAAATCTCCCAGAATCTGCCCATGTGCCAAAGCCCTAAAGGTATGAAGATCCAAATTAGAGAAAGATCAGTTATCCAGAGCATCCTGGATAACAGGTCCCATACTTGTACTCTGAATTACAACTGTGCAATCACATGGTTGCTTCAATGTAAATGCCATATTTAAAACTGCCGCAGAGGAGCTAGGTCATTAAATTGAAGGATTGTATATTAAGGCTACTTGTGATTGAACCAGAAATTTGATGAAGCACAGTGTGCACAGATGTCAATAACAGGGCATTCTCTGTTTGGACATGTCACATGTGAAGTACCGCAGGGCCCTGTTCCATATCCATGATTAATTTGCTTATTAAAATTCTTGTACATCAGCTGACATAGAACCAGTTGTCGGTGGCTTCCGATGGTATAACATTATGCCGGTTAACAAGAAGTTTATTTGCAGAGAAATTTGGAGAGAATGGCGAAGAATGGATATGTGGCAGATGATATTCAGCACAGAATAAACAGAGGTTTACGGAAACCCTTTAGAAACAGTTAAATGGCCGTCTTTTTTAAGATATCCATTATTTTTATTACTATTCTACCTCAACTTAATTGTATCCCTTGCCCAATCACGCTGCTTTTTGGGGAGAGACAGAATGATAATTTGAATGGAATGCAGTTGAGCAGTATCAACATAGACAGGTTGCCCTTTGTGGTTAATGCTGTTCTTCTTACACGTCAGTTGCACCAAGGACACTAAAATAAAATACACCCCACACACACCTGTCCAACATATGGTACACACAAGGACTGGTGTTCGCAGCCAAGAACAGATAAATAAATACAAATAATTTTGCTTGCCATCTTTAAAGTCATAGACTAAAAAAAACACATAATTAAAACTTCAGGATATAAGGGGAAAAAGGTACAGCTATGGGATCAATTATCCTCTAAATTACAAGAAGGCCATCTCCTATAGAGTATTAAGAATTCCTTTCTCTGTAATAATAAAACAGTAGCTTGTACTTGATGGTACCTAAACTGCATGAATCCATATTTGGAGCAAAACAATTTTATTGGGTTCATATAATGTTCAAATATTTTTAGAAGACTTAAGGTAAGGTGCTCCAAATTACTATTGGTGGTCCAAAAAATCTGGAAAACACCAGGTACCAAACACTCTGGATAACAGACTCCATGCATGCATGTATTTATTTAATAGATTTAAAGCATATTACACAAAACGCTCATTTTGCAGGCCTTCAAATTCTACTTGGTGTATATGATATCCGTTTTAAAGACAGCCTACACATGCATAAGGATTTGCTAGTAGAGGAGTTCTGGATTATTGTAAAGGACCAGTAACATTACAAATGAATTACAGGTATTGGACCTGTTATCCAGAATGCTCGGGACCTGGGGTTTGCCAGATAACGGATCTTTCCGTAATTTGGGTCTTCATGCCTTAAGTCTACTAGAAATTCATTTATACATTAAATAAACCTAATAGGCTGGTTTTGCTTCCAATAAGGATTCATTATATCTTAGTTGGGATCAAGTACACGGTACTGTTTTATTATTACAGAAAAAAAGGAAATCACTTTTAAAAATTTGGATTATTTGGATAAAATGGAGTCTATGGGAGTTAGCCATTCCATAATTCTGAGCTTTCTGGATATCGGGTTTCCGGATAAGGGATCCTATACCTGTACCTTTATCTAACAACATTTGTTGTTTAGACAATGCCTTCAACCAACCTGTTCTATGGAACCATACATAATAAATTTTAATTACATAATAGCCATGCCATAATAACTAAAGGTATTTTCAATTTAAGAGAATTGAGCATTTTCACAATAGCACAATTGCAAGTGCAACGATGTATAAATGCAGTTCTGGCCTTTAGGATAAATGGAATATTATTCACTTAAACAATGAAATTGAAACTGGTGGTTGTGTTGCATGGCAAAATTGGCCGAACAGTACCCAGTACCACTATACAGCTAGATATGTTACTTAGGAAAGAACCAATGGCAGCATGGTGCAGACAGCTCAGTCTCGCTTTTGGGCTTTATTTCCACATTCAAATAAAAGCTAAATTTCCATTAAATTCAGCAGTCCTGTACAATGATGTGCTGTTAAAGATGCAGTTGGTTCCACACCAGAGCAAGCTTTTGACTAATACATCTTCAGTTGTCTCTCCATGACCTAATATCATTTTAAAAATCAATAAATTAAAAATACTTACTTGCTTTTTCCTTTAAAAACTGTAGCATATGAGCCTTCTCCTAATTTTTCCAGTTTTTCATAAGAATCGGCCTTTCCAAATTTTGGACTTGTTGGCTGGACAAAAAGAAGAAAATGATGTAGTTTTGTATTGGTTCAATTATATTATTAGGTTAATAAACTAAAATGTGCATAACAAAGCAGAGCAGCTCCATTTCATGAGAATGAGCATGCATTGTCTGCTGAAAATGTTTTGGGTATACCTTATGCAAGCGATGTAGTGGAGTAGCAAGGAAAGTGACCCAAGAACAACGATAAATGCAAAGGCATTGGGTGTAGAGAGAGGAAGTTGTACTGCAACTTTATAGTAACTGAAGGGACCCCAGAGGAAATACAGCATTCAGTTGATTAAAGGGGCTGTACACCTTTGAGTTTACTTCTAGTATGTTGTAGAGAGTGATATTCTAAGACAATTTGCAATTGGTTTTTGTTTTTGAGTTATTTAGCTTTTAATTCAGCAGCTCCCCAAATTGCAATTTCAGCAATCTGGTAGAATGCAAATTCCCCTAGCAACCATGCACTGATTTGAATAAGAGACTGAAATATGAATAGGTGAGGGCTTGAATAGAAAGATGAGTAATACGAAGTAGGAATAACAATACATTTGTAGCTTTAGAAAGCATTTGATTTTAGATGGGGTCAGTGACTCAGTGAGCTCAATTGAAAGCTGAAAAGAGTCAGAAGAAGAAGGCAAATAATTCAAAAACGATACAAAATAAATTATAAAAGATATAGGACCAATTGAAAGGTTTCTTAGAATAACCCATTCTATGACATACTAAAAGTTAACTTAAAGGTGAACCACCCACCCCTTAAAGCCTGATGTACTTAATAAGAACTGTTCAGATAAGGGTAACTAAGACATTGGTTGGGCAAAACAAAAATAACTTAAGAAAAGTACAGGCAAGTAAAGAGAATTATTAAAACGGTAATGGTAGAAATATTTATAGGGGTTGTTCACCTTTGAGATAACTTTTAGTATAATGCAGAGATTGATATTCTGATACAATTTGCAATGTGTTTTCATTTTTTATTATTGAAGGTTTTTGAGTTATTTAGCTTTTTATTCAGCAGCTTTTCAATTTGCATCCTAAGCAATCTGGTAACTAGGGTCCAAATTACCCTAGCAACCATGCATTGATTTGAATAAGAGACTGGGCTATGAATAGGAGAGGCCTGAATAGAAAAAGGATTAATAAAAAGTAACAATAACAATACATTTGTAGCCTTACAGAGCATTTGTTTTTTTTGGAAACTGCAAAGAGTCAGAAGAAAAAGGCAAATAACTATAAAACTATAAAAAATAAATAATGAAAACCAACTGAAAATTTGCTTAGAATTGGCCATTCCATAACATAATAAAAGTTACCTAAAAGGTGAACCACCTCTTTAAATACTGTATATTCAGGTAATTTGGGGGAAGCAAATATTATGTTACTAGTGTGAACCTTGAGGGAGGAAATTAAAGGTAACATAAGGAAGCAACCTGACATTTGTACAATTAAGGGAACACACAATAATAAACCTGCTGGATTTGTTTCTAAGTTACTTACTTCATTGATATATTAATGGGGATATGTAGCAATAATGTATTGTAAATCATTGACAAATGTTTTATTGAAAGCAGGTGTTTTTGTATAGATGTGGGTTAATCTGAGTTAATCAAGCAAATACTATTCCATCATGCTTTGAGTCAATAGATAAAAAAGCTGGCAGGCCATGGTTGGATGAAAGGGATTTAGTTCCATGGGTGATTGTTGTGGCGAATGTCAGAGGCAAAAATTGCTCAACATGCTGATGTGTCACAAGCAACAGTCACTAGTGGTATCGGCTTAAATTTCTGATCAAGAAAGCACTTTGGGACAGGAAACTCCCCCTCAACCATTTCAAGAACTCTTATAGATTGAATTTTATCAGACTGTTTATATAAGCCCCTGTCTATGTTTTTTCTACTCTTATCCCTCTCTGTAAAGCACCTTGTGATGTTATATCCAAACAACAAAATCCTGTGAACCAGGCAACTGTGAAAGTGCAGTCATCAACCATATCTGACATACAGGGCAATATTCCAAAGCAACTCAGTTTACAGTAAATACAAGTACAGATCACGAGTAGTCTAGTCAAGTCTATTGAGAACTTCAAAGATCAGTGTATAGAATTGTTTACAATTTGATTTTGTACAACCCAGGGTACGGAAACACAGTATGACTGTACCATATACTGTTAATCTATTAAACACTCTGATTCCAGATGCTAGTGAGCAACATGCACACAATAGCAATAGTTCCCCTTGATTTTATGGATGGACAGTGTCTTTGGGGCAGATTTATCAAGGGTCAAAGTGAAAATTAGAATTTCGAATTTGAATTTTGAAATTCGATTTTTAGAGTTTTTTGTGAAATTCAACAAGGGAATAGTTAAAATTCGATTCGAGTTTTTAAAAAAATTCTAATTCGATTTTCAAAATGTAGCATGTACTGGCTATTCACCACCTTAAACCTGCCAAATTGCTGTTTTAGCCTATGGGGGACTTCCTGGGATCAATTTGGGGTTGTTTGCAGCCTTCCTGAAAACAAACTTGAATCAAATTCATTCAATTTGAGTTTGTGGGTCGATCCCATTCACCTAAGTTTGAAAAAATTTGAATTTTTTAATAAATTGCAGTCGGTCAAATTTTGGGTTCATGGGATTTTATGGGAGCTTATGAGAGCTTCCATGAACTCTAAATTCAACCCTTGATAAATCTGCCACTTAAAGTAGTGCACTATTTATGCTTTAGTTTTTCTTGCTATATTTGCTTACAGCTCTTGGCATAAGAACACAAGGGCTTGCACACAAGGTGTCACCTGCTAGTGTAGGATCTCCAGCAGAAGGTCCTAAACTAGCAGATGACACTTTGAGGTGTCTAGGTCAGTGGATGGTGCCAGGAGCCTGAGGCAAGCGAAAGGAAAGGCTTGAATGTAGGATTAGCTCCTGTTAAGACTCACTCGAGAAGTGAGAGGTAGACTTAGATGAGATATTAGAGACAACAGAGGTAACACCAAGGAGAACAGAAAGGCTAGCACCCAAGGTCTCACCTGCTAGAGTAGGACCTCCAGCAGAATTTCCAGAGAGAATGACCTTGGAGCAACGCTGTGAAGGTCTTGCTTTGTACAATGGGACTAGACACGTGTGAATGAGAACTACTGCCCTGACTGTGATATCTGAGCAGCTACTAACTACCCTTTATGAGGAGGGTTTACCTTGACCTTTTATAAGAAGGCATTCCAGTATAAAATAGACAATTGTTGATTTTGAAAACCATTGGCAACCAAGTTACTGTGACTTGTGTATGCAAACCAGCATGAAAACCCTTCCTCTAACATAGGGGCCCCAACCTTTTAGATTTTCAGATTTTAAAAAGTTGGAGCATGCAAAAAGTTCCAGGGGGTGCAATGGCTCCTATGTGGCAGCTGTGATTGGCAGTTGGCATCCCCTACAGTATGCCCTGTTTGGCAGTACACATGGTTTTTCTGTAACCAAAGTTTGCCTTTAAGTTAGGAATTCAAAAATAAGCCACTGCATTAAGGCCACTGGGAGCAACATCCGATGGGTTGGTGAGCAACATGATGGGGAACACTGGCTGGCTTGAATAGTGTTATATTTGCTTGCTAGTCAACACATTTACCATGAGCCTTATCTAAAACTGCGGAGCATATTTCTCAATCATACGGTACCACACTTTGTCACAATGATAGAGAGTATGGGGCGCATTCAATAAGCAATTAGTACTCTAATCCGTGGTAATGATTTCCCCTGGGCATCTAAGTATTTACTAGGAATACCATCGCTACACAAACATTGTTTCAATGCAAAGCATGTTAATGAAACATTCATTTAAAAAACAATACAACAAAATTATTGCTGCTGTGTATACTCCAGGATAGGAATATCAAATCATCTACTGAGTGCTGCAACACAAACAATGATTGCTGAGCCTGGAAGTCTTCAGAGACAGCTTGTTGTATATCCATATGTCTGTTTCAGCCCCTGAGACCCTGTATGAGCTCAAGATTGCCACCAGACAGGTACATAACAAGCTATTTATTCACTGCAGCTCCACTTACACTGACCAATGGCCCAGTGGCATTTTCCTCATGCATTTCAAGGCATTGAAATTGAATGGAAATACATTTATGGATTCACAGGGTACAGAGGTCTGTCCATGCTCTCTACAAAAATATATTTTTTACACCTCTGACTTTGCACATGTTTTTTACATCAAGGGGAAAAAAATCTTGGGAGAGGATTGCATTGGACCTTAACTGTCAGCTGCTAGAAGTGCCTGTAACCTGTGCTTCAGCTGCCAGCCAACTGACAGCCACTTGTTTGACATGCCACTTACACTTAGTGGGGAAAGGGATATTATAATACCCAAATATTTATTTTTTCAAAGGAGATCTCCACCAAAAATGGTTATTTGTATAATGAAAGACAAATGCCCATATGCTTCCCTGGTTCACCCATTAATAATTGACCCTTGATATATTTCCTTTATGTGCACAATAGTGATGTGCAGGCTAGACCAATACCCTGTGGGACCCATTTACCCACAGGTTGGGCGGGTTCGAGGACAGGTTGAGCCCTTCACCCCCCATGTACTTCCTGTGCCGGCTTCAGTGTGTATGTATAGGTATGTGCCTGCCCATCCCCCTTTTGTGACATCAGAGATGGGTGGGTGCTGGCCTATAAATAGAAGTGCTAGGTGGGTTTGGGAGGGGTGCAAATTGTGAGAAGGAGGGTTAGAGTCAGGATCACTAGTGCACAACTGCACACACAAGGAGCAGATTTATCAAATGTCGAAGTGAAAATTTCAAATTAAAAAAATTTGAATTTCGAGTTAATTTTTGTGTACTTCGACTAGGGAATATTCCAAATTCGGTTTGAATTTGAAAAAAAATCGAAAATTCTGTACTGTCTCTTCGTCTTTGCCCTTTCGCCATCTAAAACCTGCCGAATTGCTGTTTTAGCCTATTTGGAGTCAGTTAGTGGACTTTTAAAAAGCAAAGGTTTTTTTTGGGAAAAACGTTGAATCGTATGATTCGAATTCGATTGAAAACTGACCAATTCGATCGAAAACGGACCTATTCGGCCAAAATAAACCTTTTTATTTAATTTTGGTTGGTCTTTTTGAATTCGAATTTCGAAGTTTTTCAATTTTGAAATTCGACCCTAGATAAATAAATATATATATATATATATATATATATATATATATATATATATATATATATATATATATATATATATATATATATATATATATATATATATATATAAATATATATATATATATACTATATACAATATATAGTGATCCCACCAACCAGTAAAACAGCTGTTATAATTACAGGACTGTCTTTCTGTATTTTCAAGTTCTCTTCTATTCATCTCCTTTTGGATGTTTAAACCAATATTTAGGTTGATAAGGTCAGTTATCCTATTACCAAGTAACAATTTAGGACTAGTAACAGCAAGGAATGCTTTTACATTAATATAATGTACTGTTACCCCACACTGGTACACATTGTGCATTTGCTTCATAAACACAACTACTGTTAATGTAAATGAGCTGCTGTGTAGCGGTGGGAGCAACCATTCAAGTAGATATAGGGCAATAGGCACATCCCTATAGGGCAACTGCAATGGTGCCAGAATTCTGGGGGGAAACGGTGCAGTGTGGGAAAAAAACATGGAGATCGCATTCAAAATTGTGACCGTACATGTGCCTTAAGCTCTGTAAAGTACAATGGTCTTAGTACTGAACCAGGGAGCTAGCAGACGTCAAAAGGCAACTATAGAATAAAACTTGCCCTCATATAAAGCAGAACATTTGTTGCCATTAAATAATTTATAGGTGCAGGATGCAAACTTATTGTTGGCATTATTGGCCCTTATATGCTCTGTGTTAAACAATAGAGGATAAAATACTAATAAGGAACCGTTTCTGCTGTCTTAGAACATACCTCCCAACATTTGAAAAATAGAAAGAGGGACAAAAAGATCTGCTTCTCCAAGTGCGGCAGATTTTTTTGATCATGCTCATTTTGTGGCCACACCCCTAAATACCATGTCCAGATTACAATAGATGGCAAGTTATAGAAAGTTTGAACACATTTCTGGGGTTTTAGGGTTTCTGCTAATGAATTTGCCCTTTAAGCTGCAAGTCACAGTTTCCCCAAGACTTTATGCAAATCCAAGTACGGGGAGAATACTACCTCTCCAAACACTGCGGGGCACATTTACTTAGCTCAAATGAAGGATTAGAAGGAAAAAAAACTTCGAATTTCGAATGTTTTTTTTGGCTACTTTGACCATCGAATTGGCTACTTTGACCTTCGACTACGACTTTGAATCAAATGATTCAAACTAAAAATCGTTCGACTATTCGACCATTCGATAGTCGAAGTACTGTCTCTTTAAAAAAACCTCAATCACCTACTTCGCCACCTAAAACCTACCGAGGTACAATGTTAGCCTATGGGGAAGGTCCCCATAGGCTTTCCTAGCTTTTTTTGATCGAAGGAAAATCGTTCGATCGATGGATTAAAATCCTTCGAATCGTTCGATTAGAAGGATTTAATCGTTCCTATGATCGTTCGAACGAATTGCGGTAAATCGATTCGAAGTCGAAGGATTTTACTTCGATGGTCGAATATCGAGGGTTAATTAACCCTCGATGTTCGACCTATAGTAAATGTGCCCCTGCTTCTTCGTGCTGCACATCCCTTCCGTCCCCCATCGGTGAATATCCAGACAGTAGTGAACAATTCATGGAACATCAGGAGAAAGCTTTAATGGTCCATATTAAAACATTTTTTCAGCATTTCAGCATACAGAACAGTGGATAATACACTTAGTAGTTTCCCCAAGAGACCTGCTTATCTTATATAGTTATAATTTTATTTTTGCTTATGTTAAATTGTTACAAGTGTATTTAAGAGCAGCTGCCGAGTATTCTGGGCTCTCTGCCAAAAGCCTCTTATTTAATTACATTTGAGAAACATTGTATCTTTTTCTGGCTGTTCAGCGCGGGAGATCAAAGAGCTTGCCGGCTGAGCTGTCAAAATCGGACTGTCCCGCGAAAAAAGGGACAGTTGGGAGGTATGTTAGAATCCCACATGAACATCTAAATACTGAAAACTTCTTCATGTTTATTTAATTCTAAGGCCCAGGCTTTCCCTTAGAAGTCTTATGTACTAGACATCTGAGCATGGCTATAACCTGTAATAATAAGAACAGCCATTAAAATAAACCAGTTGATCCCCACAGTGTAATACGTTTGTTATAAAGTATCATAACAACACCTGCCACTTTTTCAGGAAAGTCCTGGGAGACAACAGAAAGCGCCTTAATGGCAGATTAAATGTGAAAATCACCTGACGCCCCTATACACAAGCTGTGTGGCTCCAGCGTGCTGTGCATTATTTCATGATGGAGGAACAGCTTGAGAATGTCAGACTTTGTCGCCATATGTACTTTCCCCATTTGCATACATTTACATCCACGAAATGAAATGCACCACAAGACGGGATTCATAGCAAGAGGGGAACATTTAATTAAGCGAAAAGCTGCCGGTAATACGCAAAGGCATTTTACTCTTTTATCACAAAGAATAATAGCAACGGGTACGTAATTAAAAATGTGACTAATTGTCTTGTTATAGCCATTATCTTTCGCCCATATTAATTACATTGGTATCAGTTATCATTAACATGGGCTGGGAGGAGGTGAGCCTAAGAAGAAGCCATTACCTACTCACTTCTGCTATTAGCAACAACAGTTCTATTGAGACTATTCCATTGACAACCAATTAATTAGAGTCCACTTTTGGGGGTTATTTACTAAACTCTGAATGCAAAAATCAAGAATAAAATCAGACTTTAAAAAAATTACACATTTTTCAGAATTTATTAAACCCAGAGGATGGAAAAGTCCGAATCAGAAAATCCGGCATCTCCGACCTGTCGAGGTTGCCTATAAGTCGATAGGACAAGTTCCAATGATTTTTTAATGTGCGCTGGGTTTTGGGCAATACCCTGTAGTTTTCGGGTTAAAAATCTGAGTTTTCGGGTGAAAAAAATCCTAAAAATCGGATAAAAAATCTGAAAAAAACGTGAAAATCTAATTTTCAGGTAAATGTAATAATAATTAAGTGCAATTCTGTAACCATATTTTTTTTATTATCGATATCGAATACATACATATCTAATTTCCAGCACGCACTACACTTGCAAAGAGGGTGAAGGTAAGACGCACCAGATTTAATTAAGTGATGCACCAATAATATTCTAATGGAAGAATATATCACCATACAGTATATCATTTTAGGCAGTAGAACATAAAAAAAGGCGGTATCAATATTTTAGTGCATTTTTTGAAGGCTTTTTGTAGACAGCATAAGAAAAAAAAGCCTTAAAAAGAGAAAGCATATGATTGATATACAGCATTTGCTCCATATTTCTCTGCATTGCACCATTTATTTGTGCTAACACTGGCTACTATCTCCCCCATAATTATAGATGAGTCCTCAAGTTTACATACACCTATGCAAATAATCTTCAAACATTAAGGGGCAGATTTATCAAAGGTCAAAGTGAAAATTCGAATTTTGAAGTTTTTCAAATTCGAAATTCGACCCTTGATAAATCTGCCCCTTAGAGTGTAATTTAGCAAAGGTCAAATTCGTTTCTTATTCAAGAAAAAACTTGAATGGGAAAAACTTGATTCAGCGAGTTTTTCTTGAAAAACCTGATAACTGGAATTAATCGAGTTATAGACCAAAAAAAACTAGAAACTAGAAAATCTTGAACATCATGAAGGCTATTAACATCTTCAGATGGTTTAAGGGGCCTCTGCCATTGACTCCTACAGGACCTTGACAGGTTCTAGATGGTGTATTCTTGGATTTGAGCTATTTCCAGGGTCATGGTACAATAAATCTCAAAAAAGTAAGGTTTTTTTTTAACCCGAAAATGTGAGTTTTGACCAAAAAAATCAACTTGAAAACTCAAATTTTCGTGAAAAACACAACTTGAACCTTAATAAATACCCCCTTAAACATCCCTCATAAATTCTCTAAGGAAAATACAAAATCTTTTCTAAACTCTTTTGGGCAGGGTCTTCTTTACTTCTTGTATTATGTCTTTTTTTGCATGTACTCTGTTCAATATATAGACCCAATAATTGCACAGTGCTGCGGAATATGTTAGTGCTTTTTAAATACGCATTAATAAGACAAGATTCCACATCAAAATAAATCGGAAGTCCACTGAGAAGCCCTCTGTATAAACAAACCCCTCCCTACCTCTGGCTGAAGCCTTGATTTGTCTATTAAATAAAGAGCAGCTCATTATACAGAGGCTTCTCAAGGGACTGCTGATTTGTTTTGATTGTGCTCCAAAGAACCAGAAGCAGAATGTGACTTCGCTTTCCATTGCAGATTTTGCCCTGTTTTGACAAAAAATATTACTTTCTTCTGTCTACAAAACAGGCAAAGGGTAAGTTCAGCACAAACCTATTCCATACCTCCCAACATTTTGGAAATCTAAAGAGGGACAAAAAGATTTTCTGGCGAAATGATTTGACCATGCCCATTTTTGTGGCCACACCCCCTAATAACCATGTTCATTTTAAAATATTTGGCAAGTTATGAAAGTTTGAACACATTTCTGTGGTTTTTAATGTGTTATTACAGTTTTGCTAATGAAGGTGAATTGTCCTTTAAGCTGTAAGTTTGAGTTTCCCCAAGAGACCTGTTTATCTTAAATTGTTACAATTGTGTTTTGCTTATCTTGAATTTTTACAAAAGTATCAAAGTGTACCTGGTGGCCGTTCTGGGCTCTCTGCCAAAAGCCAATAAAGTGAGACACTTTGCATCTTTTTATGGCTGTTCAGTGCAGGAGATCAAAGAGAAAGTCAGGATATTTCAGTAACAAACCCGGGACTGTGGGTTGAGCTGTCAAAATCGGGACTAACCCACAAAAGCTGGGAGGTATGCTATTCGTGTTGTATAATGACTATTACCATGTAAGGACAGGACACCTTTCTATTACAGGTATGGGATCTGTTATCTAGTAACCCGTTATCCCGAAAGCTCTGAATTACAGGAATGTCATCTCCCGTTGACTCCATTTTATCCAAATAATCCACAGTATAAAAAATGATTTCCTTCTTCTCTGTAATAATAAAACAGTAATTTGTACTTTATCCAAACCAAGATATAATTAATTCTTATTGGAAGCAAAACCAGCCTATTGGGAATATTTAATGTTTAAATGATTTTCTAGTAGACTTAAGGTATGAAAATCCAATTTATGGAAAGGTCCATTAATCATAAAAGCCCCAGATTCCAAGCATTCTGGATAACAGGTCCCATAATTGTACTTTCATATAGTGCTGTATAAGTGGGTTCTTCAAAAGCTTGTGCTAGTGAAATCCACTGGGTACCCTTGCACTTTGACCAGTGTGTAAATACACAAACTGTAGTTGCCGCTTTAGGAATAAGGTCTAATTGTAGTTCTGCATGTGATTTGCATTTAGGTCTAAAGTTGAGAAGCATTTAATCCAATTAGCTCATATTTCACAGCTGTCCCACTGCGTTATGTTAAATGTCGCACGTCAAAAAAACCTTATGAGTTCTGTGAAAATGTCAGGTCTCTTTGGGTAAGCACTGAATATTGCATTTAATTTACTATTTTTATCAAGTTCTTTAGTGGCATATTTATCAATTTCATGAAAAAAATAGAATCTTGCACAATGGTGACTTAACGAGATTTTCACCACAACTGTGCGGTACAATTAAAAAATCTAAAATGGCTAAATTATGATCAAGTTATGCAGCAGCCAAAAATTTAATTGCAATTAAATTTCTCTCTTAATAAGATATATGGGGGCTTGCTTTGCTAAAAAATGAATTAGAGCTCACTCAAATAACTGATTACAGTACAAAAACAATCTAACAAGATATGGACCTTTTGCACAAATTCTGCATGTAGAGAGACAGGATTTCTGATGATTTTAATAGACTGAGCTTGAATACATCTTTTAGGCAAAAGGAGCCCCTCTATAATATATATTGGATTTAACTGTCAATGAATATCTGACACCCAACTGCTGCAAGACGACAGAATGAAGAGAAACAGATGCTGAGAGAGGAATAGTGAAGATAAACTTGATTATTTCAGAAACAATGCAGAATATTTAATTGTTTGTATTTAGAAAACTTCTTATTTCAGTATGCTGAAGCTTATATAAAATTAAATTTTTCCAATTGTTCACCTTTAAAGGTGCCACCATCTTTTCTGGTCTTTCAGGTGTCTGCCATCAGGCTTGGGCGACCGAATGCACTCTACAGAACTTTTTCAGAAATGTCTGTACTGCAGGGCTAGAACTAGGGGTAGGCAGGTGCATAGGGTGAATCTTAACGGGGACACAATTTAGGGGATGTAAAAAAATGAATGGGTGGGGGGCATGTTTGCTTTGGGCAGCCTTGGATGCTCAAGTCTCTAAGGCCAGTTCTTGGGAACTCTTGGGTGGCAGAGAGAAAATTGTGGTGTGGCACTCAGCAAACAGTACCCAGCATTGTTTTTTTTTTTTTTTTTAAAAAAAAAGGAAGGATGTAGGGACTTGGCACTAGCAGCAGTTGTGTATCAAATGGGTCAGCTGGGAGGCTACAATTAAACCAATGGTGTGTGGCAGGGGGAGGGGAGCAGATGATTGTGTCAGGCACCCCTGGGTGCCCATATATCTCAGCCCAGCTCTGGGAACACCAGGGAGGATGAAAGACAATGGCAGCATGGCACTCAGCAAACAGTATCCAGGGCTGGTGCAATTTTTGATGGAGTGGAGTGCCAGGCTGGGGTAACCTTAAACCAGTGATCCCCAACCAGTAGCTTGTGAGCAAAATGTTGCTCCCCAACCCATTGGATGTTCCTCTCAGTGGCCTCAAAGCAGATGCTTATTTGTTAATTCCAGACTTGAGGCAAGTTTTGGTTGCATAAAAAACAGATGCACTGCCAAATGGAGCATCATGTAGGCTGCCAGTCCATTTAGGGGCTACCAATAGCCAATCACAGCCCTTATTTGGCACCTCCCAGGAACATTTTACATGCTTGTGTTGCTTGGGGACCCCTGCCTTAAACCATTGTGCTCCATGTTGCAGAAAAATCCCTCACTTGGAAATCCCTATGTTCCAACATTTGGTTAAACGATCCCATATAGGTACCCTAATGCCAAACTACACACACCTTTATGTTTCCAAATGTGCTGTTCCCTAAGACTCAAAAGGATCTCCACTAGTGATGGGCGAATAAATTCACCAGGCGCGGTTCACCGCCGGCGAATAAATTCGCAAAACTGCAGTGAAATTTCGCCAGCGTCAAAAAATTTTGGAAACACGTCGGAGAAGTTGCTCGCGTCAAAACTGTTGCGCGTCAACATTATTCAGACGCAATTGACTTTAACTGCCGGCGTCAAAATTTGCACTTCACGAATTTTCCACTGTTTCAAATTTTTCCGATAAAACAAACGGGACAAATTCGCCCATAACTAATCTCCACTCTTCCGTACTATAATATATTTTTCATTATTTCAACATTATCGGACAATGTTAAAGCCCTAATTTCCATGTTAGAGTGCCATAGAGTTGGTTTATATGGCCCGGGATTAATATCCTGCAGTAAGGAATCAATAGCTAATAACTAGACTGGCAAGAACGGAAATGTGTGCAGGCAGCAATCCATAATCAATGCTTTATCAAAACAAGATAATCTTGTCATTAATATCGACATTTGGAATACTGACCCCGAAAAAGATTGTAAGTACTCCCCAGTCTTCATGTTAACTATGCGCAATTCTATTATGCAGCAGAACAGGAACTTTCCATTTATATAAGAACGCCCTGCCGAGAAGCCAGATCCTAAGTAACGTGCAGCATTCATAAGCACGACAAATGGATTTCATATATAGATGTGACACGCAGATACTGCCATTGATAATAACATCAAAATATGGAGCCAACAAGAGCTCAGAAACAACAGCCACATGTACTAAATATTTAAGTGCCTGCCAGGATGCACTTCCCTTCTTCTAAAGGTGAAACACAGAAAAAGCTTTCCTGAGTTTAGAGGTTAAGCCTATTTAATTATTTTGTGAGTCACCTCAAGCAAATGGATGCATCTATTACAGCGAGAGCAAATCTAATGGACAGGCAAGAGAGAGCAGAAGGGAGGAAGAAATGATCTGTCTTGTGAAACATAATTCACTTTATTATCCAAATCAAATATGAATTTGCCTGCTTGATAAAATCTAGGTATAATGGGGCGGGGGCAAGGTCTGAGCAGATCATGTCTTGCCAACAACAAGGAGAATGAAAAACCTAAACAGAATTTAACACGGATGCACAAATATGAAATATATTGACTTTATTTTTGGTGAGAAGCAAAACTGTCAGACAAAGATCAGCATCTTCACATAATGGCAAAATACAGCGATAAAAATAAGTTCTTCTGTTTTTGATGAACAGGTATAAGATCAATTATCTAGAGTGCTTGAGGCCTAGATAAGTGATCTTTCCATAATGTGGATCTCCATACTGTCTGCTAAAAACACATGTACATGGTCACTTAATACATGTATGGGATCCCTATCCAGAAAGCTCCGAATTACAGAAAGGTTGTCTCCCATACACTCTATTTTATCCAAATAATCCAATTTTTTTTGAAAAAAAATTTCCTTTTTCTCTGTAATAATAAAACAGTACCTTGTGATCGAAGGAAAATCGTTCGATCGATGGATTAAAATCCTTCGAATCGTTCGATTCGAAGGATTTAATCTTTCGATCGACCGATTTTTCCTTTGATCGTTCGTACTAAATGCGGTAAATCCTTTGACTTCGATATTCGAAGTCGAAGGATTTTAAATCGACGGTTGAATATCGAGGGTTAACTAACCCTCGATATTCGACCCTTAGTAAATGTGCCCCATAATGTCGCTTTAAAAATTCGACTTTGACCATTCGCCATCTAAAACCTGCCGAATTGCTGTTTTAGCCTAACCTCCTAGAACCTATTTGGAGTCAATTGGTGGAGTTTGAAATATCAAAGGTTTTTTTTTTTTGGAAAAACTTTGAATCGAATTTGATCGAATGCGCTATTACTTCGATTTGTACGATTCAAATTCGATCGAAAACGGGAATATTCACCCAAAATTCATCCGATAAAGGCCAATGTAGCCGAAACATGTTGTGCAGGACTTTCTGCAAATAAAGAGATGACATTTTAAAACAGAAAAATGTGGTATTATCTCCTATCTCCAAAAAAAAAAAAAATTCGATCTTTTTTTAATTTCGAATTTTGAAGTTATGGGAGTTCAAAAAAAACTCCCAGTACTTCGAAATTGTACCCTTGATAAATCTGCACCTTAATGTTTAAATGATTTTCTAGTAGACTTTAGATATGAAGGTCCACATTACGTAAAGATCCGTTATCCAAAAAGCATCAGGCCCATGAATGTGCTTTTTATTCCTGAAAATAGGAAATAGGTTACAAGTTAATGTGGCAAAGGGAGTTAACTGAAGTAACATTTTCCCACTGTGTCAGTGTTACAGATCTCAGGGCCTTTGACTTGACCAGATCTGTTTTTAAATGTGTTTATTAATGATCTGTGAATTTGGCAAGGAAACCGCAGTCTCAGTTTCCCAACTCGTCACATTTATTCAGCATGATAACAAGCTCTGGTTATAACGTTTCCCTTCTGCACATGTGATACATGACTATAAAGCTCAATCATAAAAGTAATATACTGGACAGTAGCATGAAATACATATGGTTGATAGTTAACTAAACCTTTAAATACTAGTTAGATAATTGTTTACATGTAAATGCTCAGAATCTTTCATATGTCTGAAAAATATCACGCCAACAAGCCCAAGAACAGTGCAAGCTATGCTATAGGAGTCATCATTAGCAGGTATATTGTGAAGCTAGCGACAGAGGGCATCATTATATACCTGGCAATAAAGTTATGGGATTCATTATCCGGAAAGCTCTGAATTATGGAAGGCCATCTCCCCAGACTTAATTTTAATCAAATAATTACATTTACAAATGTTTTCCTTTGTCTCTGTAATAATAAAAGAGTATTTTGTGCTTGATACCAACTGAGATATAATTAATCCTTCTTGGAAGCAAAAGAAGCCTATTGGGTTTATTTCATGTTTAAATGATTTTTTTAGGTATGGAGATCCAAATAATGGAAAGATCCCTTATCTGGAAAATCATTCTGGATAACAGGTCCCATACCTGTAAACATAATTAGAAATATAGGTAAAATGTCAATTCAGAAACACATCGGCTTCATAGTTAAATATTTCTATTTTTCTCTTGAGCTAAACTGGTATAAACTGAAATATATAAAAAAATGTATCTAGTGAAGTAGTTTGTATGTTTCTGGGAATGCCTTTGAGTTTACACCACTGTAAGGGGGTTATTTACCTCGAATGAACTCGAATAACCTTAAGGGGTCGGGGGGTAAAAAATACTTCGAAATTCGACCATCAAATTGAAATACTTTGAATTCGAATATCGAATTCGAACTTTTTTCATCGAATTTGGGTATTCTGCGGTCGAAGTACAATCGTTCGATCGAACGATTAAATTCTTCGAAACGAACGATTTGTACGATTTTCCTTCGAATACAAAAGAATTGCTCTGGCAGGTCCCCATAGGCTAACATAGCATTTCAGCAGGTTTAATTTGGCGAAGTATTGAAGTCAAAGTTTTTTTAAAGAGACAGTACTTTGATTATCGAATGGTTGAATATTCAAACTATTTTACTTCGAATCGAATTCGAAGTAAATTAAAAGTCGTAGTATCCTTTTCGATGGTCAAAGTATCCAACTTCGGATTTCGAATTTTTTTACTTCGAAAATTCCCTCGAATTCACTTCGACCCTTGATAAATCTGCCCCTAAAACTCGAATGGTTTGTAATTTAAAAAAAAAACTTGAATGGAAAAAACCTTGAATCAGTACGTTCAGGGATAACACCTCGAAAACTCAAACTGATCGTGTTTTCGATGGGAAAAACTCAAATCACTCGAATTGATCAATTTTCAGGCAAAACCCTCAGAAAAAACCTCAAACATCATGAAGGCTATTAACATCTTTAAATGGTTCAAGGGATCTCTGACATTTTGACTTCTATATGATTTTGACAAGTATTTGATGGTGTATATTCGGATTTGAGATATTTCCAGGGTCAGGGTATAATAAATCTTGAAAAATTTGAGTTTTTTAAAAAACCCAAAAAATCCTAGTTTTTTTCCCCCTGAAAATATGAATTTTGACCAAATAAAATCAGCTCGAAAACTTGAATTTTCATGGAAAACACAACTTGAACCTTAATAAATCTGCTCCTAAGTGGCAACACATTGCATGGAAAAACAAAAGTATCTTAACACTTAGGGCCACTAAAGGGTGAATATTCTCCTTGTCTAACTCCGCCAAAGTTCGCATAGTATAAGAGGTGTATTTTCACAGTGACATTGCAGACTGACTAGAAACTGTACTTATGAAATTGCTAGTGCAATGTGACAAAATTGTAAATATACAATTGAATTGAGAAAACAAGTGGCAAATTGACAGCATAAATAAATGAAGTACAGTATGTGGAAAAGTAACATGGAAGATACAGGTTTGATGGAGATGCAAAAGTGGCTTCTGTGCTCTATAATGGTATTTCAGCAACCTGAATTTACATTTGATGTGGTGCTCTTTATAAATTAGTGTTTCACACTGCAGTTGCTATGGCTGGTAAAGAGGGGAAGTTTATTCAACTAAATGTCCTACTTATTGGCGAAATTGTAATTTTTGAAAAAAAAATACACCAAATATTAAATGGGTTGTTCACCTTTGAGTTAACTTTTAGTATGATGTAGAGCAGTGAACCCCAACCAGTAGCTCGTGAATAACATGTTGCTCACCAACCCCTTGGATGTTGCTCCCAGTGGTCTCAAACAAGGGCTTATTTTTGAATTCCAGGCTTGGAGGCAAGTTTTGGTTGCATAAAAACCAGGTGTTCTTCCAAACAGAGCCTCCTATAGGCTGCCAGTCCACATAGGGACTATCAATAGCCAATCACAACCCTTATTTGGCACCACCCAGGAACTTGTTTCATGCTTGTGCTGCTCCCCAACTCTTTTTACATCTGAATGTTGCTCACGGGTGAAAAAGGTTGGGGACCCCTGATGTAGAGAGTGATATTCTGAGACAATTTGCAATTGGTTTTCATTTTTTTTATTATTTGTGGTTATTTAGCTTTTTATTCAACAGCGCTACAGTTTGCAATTTCAGCCATCTGGTTTATAGGGTCCAAATTACCCTAGCAACCATGCATTGATTTGAATAATAGACTGGAATATGAATAGGAGAGGTCTAAACAGAAAGATGAGTAATAAAAAGCAGCGATAACAATACATGTGTGATCTTACAGAGCCTTTGTTTTTAGATGGGGTCAGTGACCCCCATTTGAAATCTTGAAAGAGTCAGAAGAAGCAGGCAAATAATTAAAGAACTATATATATATATATATAAAAAAAAAAAAAATTAAAAAGTTGCTTAGAATTGGCCATTTCATAACATGCCCTAAAAGTTAACTTAAAGGTGAACCACCCTTTTAACTTTTTGCTCTCTAGTTTATTTTAAGATACATTTACAGCACAAGCTTATTTGTAACGGCCATATATTGAAACTATGTGACATGCAGCTTCATTATTTGGTATTTTAACTTGCTTTTTTTTAATCTGAAAGGTACAGTATTCATTTTATTCTTCTTTTACTCTTGCAACTCTACTGTTCCTTATGTCTGACTTCCATTTCTAATAACAATTTCTACTGCCTTTCACCTCCCACTATAGTTTGTTCTCTCCATATTTTTATCTCTGACTCCCTCTTCCATATGTGCAGCTCTGGCCTCTGCTTTGTACAGGATTCATTGCAGTGGATTACAGAGAAATGTTGTATCCGTAGCAGGGAGAATGGAAAAGAAGCATTGAGGCAGCTCTAACAGATATTTGCTCTTCATTTCCAAGCCAGGCTCAAAATGTTCAGTGTTAAAAGACAGAAAAATCATTCTGTAATTAGGGTGGAGAACAATATGAGTTGCATTATAAGAAAGCAGGGATCAAATATAACCCCCCCCAACCAGCTGTACTGAAATATAGGCGCCTATTTTTCGCAGGGGTGTCTACAAACTATGAATACCTACGGTTAAAATAAACTTACCCTTAAAGACATGATATAACAAGTACTGTATATAGTGAATAAAGTACCCCCTATTGTAAAATATAAGGATATTATAAGTTACAGAGGAGTTTTTTTTTTACGAACTCTGAGGTTACTTCTAATATCCTCATATTTTGCAATAGGGGTACTTTATTTATTGTAACACACACATTTTAGTGAGTCATGTGAAAAAAATGACATCACTACTCACCGTTTATAACTGATGACTAGTCACCGTTTATATAGTGGATAATGTACCCCTTACTGTAATTTATAAAGATATTATGTCACCGAGGAGTTATGTGACCATATAAAAGCACAAGGCCGAAGGGGGGTACATTATGCATTATAATTTACCTTTTGTGTGGAATGCCGGGAGGGAGGTGGGGGGGTCAAAGGTTTCGTTGTCCAATTCTGGTTGCCGGCATCCAAATCCGGACGCGACAGCGTCAAATACGGATGCGCGGCGTCAAATTCGGACTCGCTGCATCAAATTCGCCGGACGGGGACCCCCTGTTATAAACGGCGTGTTCTGACGTCAGAAAGCTCCGTTTATAAGGATATAATTTACAATCTAGTCCCATAGGGAAATGACCAGGCTGTAGATTATATAGTGAATAAAGTACCCCCTTTTGTAAAATATAAGGATATTATAAGTTACCGAGGAGTTTCATGACCATATAAAAACACGAGGCCGAAGGCCGAGTGTTTTTATACAGGTCATGAAACTCCGAGGTAACTGCTAATATCCTCATATTTTACAACTGGGGGTACTTTATTTATTATAATACACAAGTTTCAGTGAGTCATGTGACAGAAATGACATCAGAACTCACCGTTTATAACTGATGACATCAGAACTCACCGTTTATAAGGATATAATTTACAAGATATTCATAGCTTTTGTGTATGATATAGTGAATAAAGTACCCCCAGTTGTAAAATATGAGGATATTAGAAGTTACCTCGGAGTTTCCTGACCTGTATAAAAACACTCGGCCTTCGGCCTCGTGTTTTTATATGGTCATGAAACTCCTCGGTAACTTATAATATCCTTATGTTTTACAAGAGGGGGTACTTTATTCACTATATCATTTACAAGATATTCATGACTTTTGTGTATTATAAATATTTACCCACTACATGAGGCAGGTATAGCAGTTCATGCTCAGATGCTACTATAAACAAATCTAAGCACTCGTGTCTTAATGCAAAGGAAAAGTACAAACGTATTAGATCAACGTTTCCGTCGGTTCTCTCTGGGACCTCTGTCAAGAAAAATATAAGCATTACTATTGTTCCCTTTAAGGAGTGGTTCACCTTTACGTTAACTTATACTATGTTATAGAATGGCCACTTCTAAGCAACTTTTCAGTTGATCTTCCTTTCTTTCCATTGTTTTTCAATTATTTTTTATTATTCTTCCTCTGACTCTTTCCAGCTTTCAAATTGGAGTCACTGACCCCATCTAAAAACAAATGCACTGTAAGGCTACAAATGTATTGTTATTGCTACTTTGTATTACTCATCTTTCCATTCAGTCCCTCTCCTATTCATATTGCAGTCTATTTAAATCAATGAATGGTTGCTAGAGTCATTTGCACCCTAGCAACCAAATCGCTGAAATTGTAAACTGTAGAGGTACCGAATAAAAAGCTAAATAACTTAAAAACCACAAATAATAAAAAATGATAACCAATTACAAATTGTCTCCGATTATCACTTTCTACATCATACGAAAAGTTAACTCAAAGGTGAATAACCCCGTTAACATATACAGTGCCAAGCGTTCTAATCCATCAACAAGCAGACACATTTTTAGATACTCAATAACAAGAGTATCAAAACGTTGAGTGGGAGAATTTCTTCTCCAATGGAAGGCATACACAACCTATTGTTTTCAGTAAAACTAAAACTCAGCTAAACATGAGGCTGTATAGTACTGGTGTACACCTATATGAACACCTATATTCCATATTCCGCACATGTATATTAGTATTTGGACATTTTGGTAGTAAACAGAATAAGACAGTGTTTTTTTTCCAGACACTGGCTATTTCTAATAGTGGTACCATTGTATTCTATAAGCTTCCAGCCCCTGGAGTAGCAAACTTAGAATTATTTCCTAATTGCCTTGTGTATATATACTGTATATATATATATATATATATATATATATATATATATATATAATCCAGTAAATGGACCCGCACTCGTTCATATTAGTGAAATAAATGTGTCTTTATTCACAGGTTCATTTCCAACGTTTCGGTCCTCTCTGGGACCTTTTTCAAGGATGATCCCAGAGAGCACAGAAACGTTGGAAATGAACCTGTGAATAAAGACACATTTATTTCACTAATATGAACGAGTGCGGGTCCATTTACTGGATTGTATTATCAAACTTTGACCAACGCACCACCATCGACAGAAATATATCCGGGAGGAGTGCGTTCACTGTACCGACAGAATATATATATATATATATATATATATATATATGCATAAACTTGCTCTACAAAGCTGGGTACACATGAAGCTGTTCCCTAGAAATCCAATGTAACCCTTGTCTGATTTGTTTGGTTCCCTCTAGTGACGCCTCTAAGCAAAAGCTTTTACAAGTCACTTAAAAGGGTTGTTCACCTTTAAATTAATTTTTACTATGATGTAGAGAGTGATAATCTGAGACAATTGATTTTGTTGAGTTATTTACCTACTTATTCTAGGACCCAATTAACGCGAGTAACTGTGCGTTGGTTTGAGAGACTGGAATATGAATAGTTAATAATAAAAAGTAGCAATAACAGTACATATGTATCCTTAGAGAGCATTTTTTTAGATGGACCTTCGTTTGAAAGCTGAAAAGAGTCAGAAGAAGAAATAATTCTTTTTAAATAATTCAAATACTAAAAAAATGGAGGCCAACTGAAAAGTTGCTTAGAATTATCCAATCTATAACATACTGAAAGTGAAAGTAAAGGTGAACCATCAATTTAAGCTTGCTCTGGATCCATGCCTTTTAGAAATATCCCTTCCATGTGCAGGAATTCTAGCCATCAGTATGCTGCAAGGCCCACTATTGGAACAATTAAAAAATGGACTGGCCATTTTGCTTCATGTGCTATTTGTCTCAACCAGTCTAACACCCTTGGCTGAATTAAAACAAAATATAAAATTAAACCAAGGGGAATGCATATTCTTAGTTCTTAAAAGCAACCTATCAATGATAGTTACTTCGTAACTTCCAGAAAAGAGCATGGGTTGATACTCAAGAAAGTCACTGAACTCTTGTCATTCTGAATAGTGTCCATGAATTAAACGACTTCTTTGAACCCTAGGCTGAGAGATCACTTACACTTTGGAGCCTGTCTAGTATCCAAGGCGAGCGACAGAGCATTCTGGCCATTAGTATTCTTTAAGGCCCACTATTGGAACAATGGTCTCCGGTTTCACTAAAAAAATGGATTGGCCATTTTGCTTCTGGTGGCCAGGGTCATGTACTATTTGTCTCACTCAGTCTAACACACTTGGCTGAATTAAAACAAAATATAAAACTAAACCAAGGGAAATGCATGTTCTTAGTTCTTTAAAGCAACCTATCAATGATAGTTAGAGTAACTTCCAGAAAAGAGTATGGGTTCATACAAAAGAAAGTCACTGAACTCTTGTGGTGTCCATAAACCAAACAACTTGTTTGAACCCTAGGCTGAGAGATCACTTACACTTTGGAGACCCGTCTAGTATCCAAGACGAGCAACAGAGCATTTTTTACGTTTATACCCACATCCTTACCGAGCTGGGGCTTGAATGGCGTCTGACTTTGGGAGATTCCTTTCCCACGGATGCGCTCTTAAAGTTAATGCATGCATTGTTTTCTGAATGCACTCTCTTCACCTGGTTTGATGTTTTTTCAAAGGGGTCAAAACTGCTCTGTGTCCTCTGCACCCTGACCTTCTTGTCTTCAGGAATGGGGTCGAGATGCTTTATGACCGAGTCTATTCCCTGGCAGTTCCGTGTCGACATCTTGGTGACACATATCTGTAGGGGTTACAAGGAAACACTGAGATGTAAAGGAGGCATCAGAGGACACCTTTTGTTGAAATAGAAAACAAACACACACACAACACATACGTCTCTTCTAGGAACATGAAAGGAGAGCCATTGTCCTGCTCTGTCAAGAGCTAAAAGGTTCTTCGCAACATAAAGGATTGTTTGCTTAGAACTCCACAATCAGATTGGTAATCAATCCCTTAGCTACAGAAATACGAGAAAAGGCATCTGATGGTGTAACCCACACAGACAGGCAAGGAACACAACGGTTACATAATCCACCTGTATCTAATTGTACCGCAGTGCAGCTTCTAATAACATCTACCAAGAATACTCGCTCGTCAAATATTTTCTGAAAGGCATTATTAAACTTTGACTATAAAAAAAATATGGGATTAGGGAGTCCAGCCGTTCAGTAATAAAACAAAGAATTCTTGTGGTTTCAACAACAGATTAGGAATCTCAGGAAATATTCCCATGGGTATCAGGGAAAGAGAAAAGCAATATAATAGCATAACAGTAAAAGAAAACAGTAACATATGAGCTATAATCAATCTTTAATAAAACTAGAATAGCTCTAGGATATTAATGGAACTACACCGACTGGAAACTTATGTATATTAAAAGGTTGAAATAGTGCAAAACCAATGTATGGTGCACAGGGCACAGCAGAGCCAGGCCAAGGAGCTTCAACACTCAAAGCAAATCCATAGACAGATGAACCCATGGAGCAGAGCACATATGGGAAACCTAAGGAGTGGTTTTGTAAGGCCATGAATGCAGTACAGGTATGTGATCCATTATCTGGAAAACCGTTATTACAGAAGGGCTGTCTCCCATAGATTCCATTTTATCCAAATAATGCAAATTTTTAAAAATGATTTCCTTTTTCTCTGTAGATTGTACTTGATCAAAACTAAGATATAATTAATCCTTATTGAAAGCAAAACAATCCTATGGGGTTTCCCATGTTGAATTGATTTTTTAGTAGACTAGTTCTGAAGATCCAAATTACAGAATGATTCATTATCTGGAAACTCCGGGTCCTGAGCATTCTGGATAACAGGTCCCATACCTGTATTAGACATTTGGTATTGTTATTGATATTTCACTGAATATGTGCAGGCAAACAGCTACACACCCCTACATAGCAGCCACTGTTATCAACCCCTAGTTCTGCCCCTAGGGCACCATATCATCAGTCTGCTGGTTCATAGAAAGAATAATAATATTGATCTGTAATGACATGCAGGAATGTAACTGCCCAAGGAATTCACTGCTGTGCCGAAAATGGCTCAGTTCTGTGTCTAATCGATCTGGACTTCTAATATTCTGTTCCATTTAAAGCTTGTTTGGTCAAATGATGGTCTTTCAGTAGGAATCACCTTCCAACCTATAAACTATTAGGTCAAATAGCCATTTGATCCCATGAACTTTCTAAGAATTGCCACCCCTGACTGACATTACCCTTCCTAAATAAGGACAACTGGTGGGGGGGTGAACCTGATTTGTGAGAGCTTTCCTAGGAATATGTCTATGTTCACCAATTTGTACAGATAAAAATACAATGTCAAGTTGTATATCTGTATCAGAGGTGTATTAGTGTATGAGAAGTACCTCCTCACTTGTTGGGCCTAGCAACATACTGAATATACTGACACATTTAAATACATGAAATCATCTCCTCTAGCCATCTTAATCCCATAACTAGGGCACAGCCAGTGCATTCTATTATGGAGCAATATTGTCTGAGAATTAACCATAGGGAATTGCAGTTGTAAACGGAAGATGTAGTCATACTGCTGCTCCCTAGAGTCCTATGGAATAAGCATGTCAGCAGGGGCCTTGGGAAAGCACTGAGCCGTGACTCTCTGCTCTATACTGGCTTTTTCTAGGCCATAAAGCTAAACTAGGCTGTCTCGCTTTTCTAAAACACGAAACACTGCTGTCTTAATCACGGACTTACGTTTTAGCGAGTAATTATGTTAAATTTAACTACGTGCAATTGGCCACTCAACTCTTTCCCATCCACAAAGTAAAAATAACCCCACTGTATATTTTATATTCCTTTCTCCATAAATCAAAAAAATCCTATTGTCATTAAGCTGGATATTTTATTCCTATTCTGTTAAACAGATGAGTGCCAGTGCACAGAGCAAACTGTAAATGCAGCTGTTCCTTGAAATGATACCATTAGCATGCACAAATTGTCTGCAACACTTTCTTGATAAAATCTCAAATGATTATTAGTGTATCGGTGTTTACACAGAAACAAGGAAAGGACTTTCCAACCTTGGGAGGTAACAGGCAAAACAACATTGCTGAGCAGAAAATAAAGAATGACTTTCGGCACAGGTTTTATAAATAGAATTTTCAAGGCCGGATTCACATTTTCATTATTCTTTAAAAAGTTATGTAAGCTCTATGCATTATATATCTGCATATTAAGCTGCCACAGTGGATAGTTTTGAGTGATCTATACTAAGTTGCATACATTGAATCTATTGAAGAAGAAGGTCCTCCAGGACCCCAGAAATTGATATTATGCGTGTTTTCATTACCCGGAATAAATTCCTGGGGAATACTCTTTGTAGAGTCCTGCATCAGGTTATCAACCCATGGATTACCTGCAATTTTATTTTGTGAGTAGGACTTTAAAATTAGGGTATGGATGCAAGCCAAGTTGCCGACATCAGTATGTTAATTTCACTCATATACGTCTTATTTTTGTTATTTTAATTTTACCACCTTCTGATAACATCCCTCTGTACACAGGTATCTGCGCAAAAGGCAGTTAGTGGGCTAAATCAGACAGAAGGTCCAAGCAGGTAAAAATTTGGGTTGCAGGTTGTGAGCTCAGGTTTCAGAAATAAACCCCATGAAGAACTCTGCTCCTTTGCACTCCAGAGTCAAGGCTGGACTGCCAATCTGTAAATTCTAGCAAAAGCCAGAGGGCCTGCTGAAAGATGCCATAGACAGTCACTATTTATTGGCCTCTGTGTATTTGAAATACCAGGGCCTATTCTGAATCACAGTCAAAACCTGCTCCATGGTCTCCCTTAGGCAACACCTGAGATACAGTTGAGGGTATACAAGGGAATGTGGACTACTTTACAAGATGCAATGGCAGGCCTATTATGCTATAACACAGGTCTACAACTGTATTCATACACACAGTGCCAACAGGGAACTACAACAGATATGTACACACAGCACCAATAGTGAATCCAGCGCAGTGGGAACAATGTATCTTAATATACAGCATATTATTGTCATTCTATATTTGTATAGCACCAACATATTCAGAAGGAGTTTACAGAGATTATACATCATTGACAAACAGGGTTGCCACTTCATCCGGACAGGCTGGTTTTCGGAAGGGCTATCCAAATGAAAACTGCCTCTCCGGATTTTTAAATTAGGAAATCCGGACAGGACATGGAAGCTAATAACATGGCAATAAGGCAATCACTGATCATCACTTCATAACACCGCTCCCTAATGCAATAGATCTGCCCCTGATGCAATGCACCTCACTCCCGATATCATCTGTCCCGCCCCCTGCCCAGAGTTCCCCACCGGAAAAGGCGACAACCCTATTGACAACAGTCGCTGGAGCTTACAATCTACAGTCCCTATCACATTCACACACATCAGGAGTCAATTAACCTGCCTGTATGTTCTTGGAGTGTAGGAAGAAACCAGAGTACCCACAGGAAGAACAAATACATGGAGAACAAATAGTGCCCTGGCTGGAATCAAACCTAGGACCCCAGTGCTGATCTCTGTAAAACAGTGAAGAACAAAACAAGGACCCCAATGCTGCAATCTAGCAATGTTATCCAATGAGCCACAATGCCGGACAGTTCATTTGCTATTTCACTGTAAGAAGTGTTCGGAGAAATGTTTTGGCGTTGTTGAGATATAATTACATAAAACCTTATGTAACCAAGTAAGTGGCACTAATTAATTTTAAACTTGCAGGAAGGAGAAAGAAAAATCACAGATAATTTTTGCAATCACGATGCAGAAATTGTAGAAACAGATGCCATTATTACATGTTTCAACACCGGTCATTCATTTCAGCAGAGCTAGAATTCCTAATTATTATATGCAGTGCTTTTCCATTTCATGTAAATGATCTGGAATAAGGTTATTTTATTGACATATACATAGCACCTGGGGGTGTAGCAACTGTGGAGTAGATGAGGGTACTTTAATATACCGTTATGGGATCCGTTATACAGAAAGCTCTGATATACAGAACGGCTGTCTCCCATAGACTAAATTTTATCCAAATACTTTTTTCCCCCTGTAAAACAGCATATTGTTCTTAATTCAAACTAAGATATAATTAATCCTTACTGGAAGCAAAACCAGCCTAAAATTATTTTCAGAAGACGTAAAGTATGAAGATAGAAGTTACAAAAACATCCATTATCAGAAAATCACAAGCATTTAGGATAACAGATCCCATACCTGTACTGTATTGAGGGGTAAAACATCAAGAGCCACAGAGCGTAACCCATAACAACCAATAACCAAGCATTTGTTACCTGCATACTGGTTGTTATGGGTTACTAGACCTGGTGCAAACATTAAGCCTTTTCTGACCTAGTCTCCTTGTACTGGGAAATGAGCAAAAGTACAATCCCACATGCAGAGGCCGAGACGGGTGGCTAGAGAGACTTTTTGGATCGGATCCTCGGATGACATAGATGGGAGCCCAGTAATTAAATTGGGGCCCTCTAGTTACACCACTGCTAGCATCCAATTAGAAAATCTATTTTCCTACAGAACTCTGTGTTCCAGGGATTAATACAAAAACTACCATTTAATACCAATTTCACTCTGCCGCTTCAGCTCTGAGGGAATAGAACATGGCACAATAAAAATTCAATCATTTTTCCCCTTTGCAAATAGCTAATACATTTGCCTGGAAAAGTGTCTCTTTTATAGGAATCGAGTTAAAGCAAATGCTTAAAGGCATAAAATCCTCAATTACTACCCTATTTTAATGCCACAATATGGTAATTTACAGTGTAACAATATTTGTATTTCTGTTTAAAATGAATTGTTCCTTAAAAAGTATTGAAATAATGTCATTGACTGGCTCGAAAGTGTTATCCTTCTAGTAAACCTGAAAACAGAAATGTCACTCCACCCAAGACCAAGTACAGGAGGTTTATGGCCATGGCACACGTCTGCCACATCGGATCACAACTGGATATGCCTCATTACACCCGACTACATCTCATTCCGTGCCCCACCCACATCCATTACTTTGCCCCTGTAGGTGGTATAAAATATGGGCAGCGTTTGACTGGCACAGCTGAATAGCCCAATCCTGTCCCCTGCCCCTGCTGCAAAATTCCCTCTGGGCCCTGCTCTAGCTGCAGCCCCCCTGCAGTCTCCCCGCCTGTACCTTTTCTCTTCAAGGGACATGTCTGAGGCCCAAGAGAAGGTTCGGGAGCAGTGGCAATAGCTTCATGCAGGGAGCGGGTCTGAGCCGGCAGGGCCCAGTCTGATCTTGAATATGGGAAACTTGTGAAAATTGTCAGGTCTTAGAATAGTTTAAGGCGTGTTACATCCACAAGTCCAGTGAGCAAAGTGCAAATTAACCATGTTTCTTCCCCCATAATCGCCATGTTTTTTTCTCCCATAATGCAGTTTTTCCCAGAATTCCAGCATCGTTATGTTTGCAAAGTGGAGTTGCACCAGAAGCAATTGCATCAAAATTTGCAATTCACTGCAAATCGGACAAAATACTGCCTGAATAGTCGGGGCAAGGACTATTTAGGTATGAAAGTACCTTTAAAGGGATCCTGTCATCGGAAAACATGTTTTTTTTCAAAATGCATCACTTAATAGTGCTACTCCAGCAGAATTCTGCACTGAAATCCATTTCTCATAAGAGCAAACAGATTTTTTTTATATTCAATTTTGAAATCTGACATGGGGCTAGACATTTTGTCAATTTTCCAGCTGCCCCTGGTCATGTGACTTGTGCCTGCACTTTAGGAGAGAAATGCTTTCTGGCAGGCTGCTGTTTTTCCTTCTCAATGTAACTGAATGTGTCTCAGTGGGACATGGATTTTTACTATTGAGTGTTGTTCTTGGATCTACCAGGCAGCTGTTGTGTAATCTTGTGTTAGGGAGCTGTTATCTGGTTACATTCCCATTGTTCTTTTGTTTGGCTGCTGGGGGGGGGGGGGGAAAGGGAGGGGGTGATATCACTCCAACTTGCAGTACAGCAGTAAAGAGTGATTGAAGTTTATCAGAGCACAAGTCACATGACTTGGGGCAGCTGGGAAATTGACAATATGTCTAGCCCCATGTCAGATTTCAAAATTGAATATAAAAAAATCTGTTTGTACTTTTGAGAAATGGATTTCAGTGCAGAATTCTGCTGGAGTAGCACTATTAACTGATGCGTTTTGAAAAAAAACATGTTTTCCGATGACAGGATCCCTTTAAAGGTACTTTCATACCTAAATAGTCCTAAGGGTGGCAGTATTTTAGAGGGCGTCATGCTGCCCAACCACACCCACATTGGTTCAAAAAGACTGGGGATGCACTGAATTTTTTAATTTCCTATGCGTCAATCCCCCTTGCTCCGGTCCTGAAAATTTGCACGAATAAAGGGGACTAGGGGCACCCGCTATATAATTCCGGCCCTGGAACTGTAGTATTTCTGGTCAGGTGATCTCTGAGGCAGCACACAGACCATCACAAAATGGTGGTTCAAGGCAAGAGATGTAAAAGGACAATATTTATTTAAATAGATATACCAGTTTGGGAAGATTCTTTAATATGCCAATTTATATAATATAAACTATCACTTGCTCAAGTATTCATTTTGGGGGTATAGTTTTCCTTTAATAAATGGGGTCTTATGTGAACACTACTGCAGATTATTTTTATCTACTGCCAGCAAGCCTCTTCACAAGTACCTTCCATGAATGGGTTAACGATGTGCATGTGTATAAAGAGAGTAAGGGTACTGACACTGTATCCCAAAAACAAAGCCATCTACTGATGCTAGACCGTTTTTTTTATACACTAGATATACAAAGACTGCATTTGATGTAGTGTAATCTATATATTGACATTAGATGTCTGAACAATGAGAAGAACATACACCGCTGTATAAAAAAAATCCTCCTCCTGACAGATCCACTCCAATGTGATTCATGCTAACTGCGCCTTGTAAAGTATCTTTGCTTTAATACACAAGCAGAATATAATGTATAAGGAAATGCTGAGCAGTACAATGTTGTACTACCTGTACTACTTTTATTCTAAGTGCAGATAGGTATTTATTTTAAATTATTGGGTAACCAGACCTGGAGAAAATTTTGATCAGGTTAATATATTACTCGTTTATTCCTTGTAGAATTATTGAACAGTCTCTTCTTGGTCCTCTGTTAGTATTGCACTGCTTTTAGCTATACAGGTATGGGACCTGTTATTCATAATGCTCGGGACCTGGGTTTTTGCCAGATAACGGATCTTTCCGTAAATTGGATCTTCATACCAAAGTCTACTAGAAAATCATGTAAACATTAAATAAACCCAATAGTCTGGTTTTGCTTCCAATATATCTTAGTTGGGATCAAGTACAAGCTACTGTTTTATTACTACAGAGAAAAAGGAAGTAATATTTTAAAAACTGGATTATTTGGATAACATGGAGTCTATGGGAGGGCCTTTCCATAATTTGAAGCTTACTGGATAATGGGTTTCCATATAACAGATTCCATACATGTATATACAACTCGGTTTCCCCTCTTGACCTTCTGGGTCCATTGATACATATGTTTGCAATGGCAGAAATGCTGAAAGATGAGAAGAAGGATACGGCACCAAGGAATATATACAGCAGCCTTACACATTACTAATAACTAATAAGAGAGCAGCATATGTCCTTTCTGTGTGTTTGAGAGTTAGTATATGTGTTTAGTATCTGTTTGTTACCTGCATAGCAGCCACTATCAGTGTTGGGCCAGCCTAGGAGGTTATCCATTAATCTCCTCTGCTGGTGGGTTCTACCGCTTTTTTTAAGACATAATTTAATTAATACCCATACAATCCAAGATGTAGTTCACCTTTAAATTAATTTTTAGTATGTTGCAGAATGGTCTATTATTTGCAACATTTCCGTTCAGTTATTCTTTATTTTTAGTTTTTAAACGATTTACCTTCCTTTTCTGTCTCTCTCTCTTTAGCTTTCAAAAGGGGGTCACCGACCCCAACATGCAAAAACAATCTATTGCTCTGTGAGACTTTTTTATTAGGTATGGGATCTGTTATATAAAATGTTCAGAACCTGAGATTTTCCGGATGATAGATCTTTCCATAATTTGGATTTTCAAACTTTAAATTGACAAATCGTTTAAACACTAAATCAACCCAATAGTTCTGCCTCCAATAAGGATTAATTATATCTTAGATAGGTTTAAGTACAATCTACTGTTTTATTATTACAAAGAAAAAGGTAATTATTTTTAAAACTTGGAATTGTTTGATTAAAATAGAGCCTATGGGAGATGGCCTTCCTGTAATTTGGAACTTTCTGGATAACAATGTAACGCTAACTTGGGCTAGGCAGACCTGACCGGGTTAATGTCCAGCTAGTGCTTAGAGCATGGGTTACATGAGACTAACATTTGAGGCACGGTCTTCTGGTCTTCAAAGTGGAAGGATAAAGGTGTGGTGTAGTATAACTACAACTCCCACAGATTACTGTGCAATAAAAATAGGAAAGAATGGACGCCAGAAGGTTCTTGCAGTGAAAACAGATGAAACAGTTTATTGTTTAAGACAAAAGACAGGAGGATGAGAAAGCTGAGGAATGTGCCTCCCCTGAGGATTGTAATCAAGTAGAAAGGCAGACCTCCAGGCAGATGTACCTTGAAGTGGTCCGGATGCCACCCAGCAGAGTAGTCAGGGTGAAGAAGTCTAAGCCTGACGCCCTATTCACTGTGGTCCCTTCATTAAAGCAATCTAGGAAACTTGGGAAGCTACTCCCTGCTACAGATCCTTGATGGAGCACAAAGCTGCTCTTTCTATATTTCCTCTTTATCTTACACTCCTAGAGAGTCTATAACAAATATTAGTCTGTCTCTAGCTAACCTCATTCACGGAGTCCCGACTCCCCAACTCAGACAATAGAGGTACTGGTCCCTCTAGGGCAAAAGAGCTTTACTGGGCCTTGGTGTACCCAGGCTCAATGGGAACATCCAAATGGTTAGGACACCAGGAGCCAAAGAGGAAGATCCACCCCTTTCCATGCACTATATTAAAGTGTGGCAGGAAGTGGTCATTACACTTCTTGGCCAATAACTAAGATATGTAGATTAACACTAGATACATGGGCTTTTACCCAGCAATTAGGAAAAAGGGGGAAGGGTAAGGATTTAAATTCATAGGGGCACATTAACTATGGGTCCCTACAACAGGTTTCTGGATATCAGAACCCACACCTGTACTTGTCTATCTAATAAGTCCCTTTCCTATTTACATTCCAGTTGCTCATTCATAACACTGCCTAAATGTTACTCTAGCAACTATTTAGCAGCTACAACAGCTGAGGATCTGTGCTGCTGAATGGAGCGGAGATATATTCAGCCTCCAGACAAATGCATTATTTAATTAGCAATGACCATCCACATATATTAGATACACACACATATATATAGTTATATATATATAGAGAGAGAGAATTTTTTCTAAAAACAAGGACCCATTGTGACCGGCCTTGAATACAAAGCTTTTCCGTCTCACATTACTTATCCAAAAGTAAAAAACATCTTCATGCCGCAGAGAGAATGTTATCAAGTAATTGCTGCATGAGGACAGCCAAGGTATAGCTGCACTTAATATAATTCATTATACTCAGCAGATTTATTTGTTTCTGCCTGAGATCCCAGTCTCGCATCTGCACATAGTTCTTTCCAAAGGATGACGGCCACTGCATAAGAAACAAACTTGGGCCCAAACTTGGATGGCATCCAACAGAAGTAGCATTAGAGCAAACAACAAACCAAGCTTTACGTTTGGAAGAAAATGTAATTGTATTTGTTCCTTGGAATCCCCTCACTACCTCCCCTGCTCTTGGTCTGCATAACAGGGTTTTCAGTTGTGTAGCATCTTAACCATATTACCTTCTATATCATTTCTCCTAAAGTGCAAACCCCTCCTGCTCCTGTCTTTGTCTGTTACTAACTGTCCCTGCCTTGTGATTCTATTGCAAACAACCTCTCACAGATATTCTGCAGTATTTTCCATCACAGTTAGCAGTTAGGTATTCATGTTTGCTTGTCAGAGCCTCAAATGACCTTTGTATCTACAATAACAGTCTGTGCATTGTAGGCCAAGTTCCTTTCTGTCTAATGTTTTGTTTTTTTTCAAAACACATCAGTTAAAGGGGACCTGTTACCCAGACACCCAAAGCTGTATAATAAAAGTCCTTTTCAACTAAACATGAAACCCGAATCATTGTTTTTATTAAAACATCCATACCTGTTACAAACTTGTTTAAACATCTCAGCTGTTAATCACATCTTGCTTACCTCTCATCCATACCTTAGGCATAGAGGTGGAGCAGGCAATTCATTTCACTTTTGATTCTGCACTTCCTAGATGTCACTGCACTCCTCACCATCTAATTGTGAAGCCAGTGCATGGGCTTTAGCATCAGGTGTCCCATTCTGGCGAATAAACAGATTTTTTTATATTTAATTTTGAAATCTAACATGGGGCTAGACATGTCTTTGCAGGTGCCATCAGTCATGTGACTTGTGCTCTGATAAACTTCAGTCACTCTTTACTGCTGTGCTGCAAGTTGGAGTGATATCAACCTTTCCTCCAGCAGCCCATCAACAGAACAATGGGAAGGTAACCAGATATCAGCTCCCTGGTAGATATGAGACTAGCACTCAATAGTAAAAATAGTAAAGATCCAAGTCCCACAAACAATAAAAACAATAATAAAAAAAGCAGTTCCATTGTGAAGGGCTGGCTCTTTTTGAAAGCACATGGCTTGGCAAAATGATCAGAGTTGGCTGCCTACACACCAATATTACAACTGAAAAAAAATACACTTGTTGGTTTGGGGATAAAATTTTATATGGTACAGTGAATTATTTGCAGTGTAAACAGTGTCATTTAGAAATAAAAACTACACCATAAAAATCATGACAAGATCCCTTTAAACTGTTTTATACCGTGTGTGTTGATTCATTTCAAATCATTATCAGGGCTGTTATAATCAGTGGCCAAATAAGGCTATTACCCAGGGCCCACCATAACGAGGTCCCGCTAACAGATCTTTCTGCTATAACTTTTGACTGAAACATCCCATAAAAATGGTAAACCTCTTAACCATTCTAAACTTTATATTAGAACACATATATGCAGGGATATTTCTCAATTAATAGCTTGTATTTCTGTTCCCATATCAGTTGTTCAAGGCCAATGAGACTGGACCTCATGTCTACTTAAGTAAACACTAACTATTTATTTATTTCCTGCCTTATTATATTGAAGTTCTACTGCTTGAGAGTAGTAGTAGGAGCCCACCAATGATCTTTGCCCTCGGCCCACTGGTACCTTAAAACCACCCTGCCCATTACACTCCAGTGTTTAAAAATACATTCCACTTTTCCATGACCCCCATCTCCTCAGAATTGCCCAAGTAAATCAAGCAGCTAGGAGATCAATACCTAATCTGTAATGCTAAAGACAATGCAAGGCACAATTCCAATACACACCCAAATCTTAACAACTAATGTCTTATAATAGAGAAAATATCAAAATAAAGTATATGCCCGACTACATCCCAGCCTTTAGCTCTAGGCTGCTCACTATTAAGGCCCCAAGTTTTTGCAAAAGCTGGAGATAAGTCGTTCTTGAAATATGGTAAAATCCTTTTAATTGCGATGGAAGAAAATGCTGTCCCTTGTTGTACTCAAGTACTTTGACACAAAGAGCTAATGAAAAGGCATGCTTTGTAACTTATCCACTGCTCAGCTAACACAAATGTGCACTCACCCAGAATTCATTAACGATAATGAGTAGACATTAACCTTGTCAATAAATCTATTTATGTTTTGGATCTTTGTGGCAGACAGCTTCCTGCATTTCACTGTCTACGGTCTATCCAAGATGTGGTGGAATTTCCATTCTACAATAATTATCATGTATCATAACCATTATCATAACCATTAAACTTAATGCAGATCTTAATATGGTGACTTTGTTTCAGGAAAAGTTATTTTAAAACATCAAATACTGTGTACACATAACTTTCAACAAAAACTATTGTTATACTGTGTATAAAAACAGTTGGGTTACTAGACCAGAGCTAACTCAATCCTATATTTGCCATGACCTATAGTTGCTGAATAGAACCATATACCCCGGGCTGGCTGAAGGCCAACTGCTCAGGATAAACCTCTAGGTTCCATATCCAATAGGGCCAGTGCCTGACTTACAAGGCAAGCTCTTTTCCTTTCTATGGTTTAATAATTGCAGGGTAAGTGTGACAGGAGAAAAGAAATAAACATGAAGCACCTACAGTACCTGGCTTACCATACCATGGTGCTCTACTAAAGTAATGGGACCATTAAAACATGTCTGGACGTTCTGGGGCAGTCAACCAGCTTCCAGAGAGGCCCATGCTTCCAACATTACACTACTACAAGTCTTAAACTGCAACTGATGATGGAGAACAGTAAAAAACTCTTTGATTGCCCTATATTGTCATTACTAGAGTCAGTTACTGATATTCCTCTTAGATGCAGTGATGTAACTACCTATACTGCAGACCGGGGGGGGGCAACAGGGGGGCAAAGACTACAGGATCTGATGTATCATATTCCACCTCCTCAACCTGTCTTGTACCTTTAAAAAAGCATGATCTGGGCCAGGGAGGTGCAGCGCGAGCAAGTTGGGAGGGAAAACCCAGGGAAGAGTGACATTGGGGCCCTCTCAGTAGATTTCATTGGCGGATGGGCACAACTATCCCAAGCTACACCACTGGTTAGATGTAAACATTTTGGATCACTGAGATGGAGCATTGACAGTGTGTCTAGGACTCAAGTGAGTATGCAACTGCCAACATCTGTCTAACAAGAACAGACTCTCTCTAGTGAATATTTAAGTTTCTCCATACATTATCAATTTTATGTGACTCTGCGCTATGATTGAATACCCTACTCCAATTTAGTCCAGTTGAAGAAACCACCATACACTTCCCTAAAATGCAATCTAAACCAATGATGAGGGTTCAGCTGCTCTTCTAGACCCTTATTAGTGGAAGAAGATTTTTCAACCAAGGAGATAGCCCAGCAAAATGCATTTGTAACCTGCAAGTGAATAGCAAAATATATAAATTCTTCATTATGTTGCAAAAATGGTCATAAGAGACACATGACCAGGTTTTCCATTTTGAGAAATCCTGTGCGACTGAACAGGGTAAATTGGGCAACAATAATATGTGAGCAATTCTCAAGAGATGTGTTTACAAATGAAATACAAAATGAAGCTTGTCATTTTCATAATTACAAATCATTAATAGACAATTAACACTCTAGACACTTTAAAAAAATAATTTGCCAAACATGGAATAAAAGCCTCATTCATAGATACACACTTATCACATGCTGTATGTAAATTTGCACAGATTATGCACAAATTGGCCAAACATGGAATAAAAGCCTCATTCATAGATATACACTTATCACATGTTGTATGTAAACTTGCACAGATTATGCAGTTGCTACATAAATATAACAGCATTAAAGATGGTATTAATAGATTTCCTTTATTATTATTAGCTCAGGGCAATGACCAATCTGCATGCTTACAAACATACTACTTAACAGATTTTTTTTAACTAAAGATTAATTTGAATCACCCATAACCCCAAAGTACCATACTACCCAGTCAGCATGTATGTGTGATCAACTGCAAAATGGCCTTCAGTATGATTGAACTGTTTTTTTTAGCTACTAGTATGTGTAGCCAAAAAAAAACTAATGATCTGCTCATTCAACCAACAAGCAGAACATTTAGATCTGGCCATATGTTTAAAAAGTCCATAACCTTTCTCATTACCAGTGCTAAGCTGCTAATGCACATTAAAATGAACATTTAACATCACAGGAATGGATGGAACAACATTATATCCCTCTCCACCTTACAAAATAACTACAACGAACTAGATACAAGTTCTCAGAGGCAGACTGTTTTTGAAAAGTCAGTATCAAGCTTTAGTGAAAAAACATGTCTTTGAGGTGATCTGGAAATCTTCTATTTGTTTTCTGTGGATAGCGCTGAGCTATACAAGGCTGTGAATCCTCTTGTACTCCAGAAGACATATCCCCAGTTGAACTGGTGTTCATTTCTTCATCATTGTCATCATAAGCCTTTTGGTCTGTTCCACCAGTGTTGCCTTGAAGTTTCTTAAAGTGGGATATATTTCTAGTTACTTGTTGGCCATTGAGCTAAGCAGTGACCATGTTGCCCTTGACTTGGGTAACTTGATAGGGTTCAGGATGATAACTTGCTGCCAGGTCTCAATCTCTTGACAAGAACCCAGTCACCAACTTTCATTGTTTTCTGTGACGACCACCTTGATAAACATATCTTTTCATCTTCTCCTTTGCAGCAGCATCATTATGTGTAATGGGTGTACTGGCTTTAGAGGGAGATTTGCCAGTTTGATATGCAAAAATCTAATAGAGAGGGCAGTTGCTGGTGGTGTGTGCCAGTGCAAGAGTGAGGTGTTGCTCTTTACTGTAGGAGGAATTTGCATAATTCTTGTTGAAAAGTCCTTATGTTCTATGGAAACTATTCTGAGAGTTTTGTTGATGTATTGCATAAACTGTTCAACCTTGCCACTGGCCTGAGGACAGTAAGGAGTAATTTTCCTGTGGGCAAAAGCCTAGGTAAGTGCCAAAAGACTGCAAGTCTGCACTGCTGAAAGGGGGGCCATTGTTAGTCTTTACAGTTTCTGGTGTGCCATATTCAGAAAAGATCTTATTGAGCATTACAGCTCTGGCTGAGGTTGCCAAAACAGTTTAATTGAAAGGAAATCTGGAAAAAGCATCCATGATGACTAGTAAGTAAGAATGGCCTGGCATGGAACAGAAGTCATGAGCATAGCAGTGTTCACACACACTCCCAGGCCTTCCCTTGATACTATAGCCTGGTGCACACTCCTCTGGGGAGAAGGCCCTCCCCTATATCCAGGAACAAAAAACTTAGTGGGACCTGACGAAAGGGCAAGCTCCCGAAACGTTGTGATTTTGTTTGTGACACAATAAACACTTAGGGGTTATACCCTGTTGCATTTGCCCTCGTCTGCTGGTACCTCATTTTTTGTTCCAATGGAGCAGAAGTCAACACTAACTGCAGTCCAAGGACTATCAGTCAGGAGTGTCATTTGCAAGGGTTGTAGTTAGGCGTTGTGTTGCATAAATCATAGTCACTGTCACCTCCTGTGCCAGGCAGAGTTCCACTGCTCCCCTGCATAATGTAATAGCATGGCTTTCTTTCTGGCATTGTCATGTTGATGGCTTGGAAAAATATTTCAGAGTGCTTTAGCCACCTACGTTTCCTTGGGACTGATGCACATCAAGACAGTGAAAGTCAGGCAGGCTGGCCATGCTGTGTGCTGGACTGCTGACAGTACTGTAGATTGTGAGTTGTTTTACTGGGATATCTCCAGAGGTGATAACCCAGTGCAATTTCTGGTTATCTCTGCACTTAATGTGGAACCTCAAAATGGTGAGCACTGGAGGAGGGGGTGCAACAGCGGGGCACAATTCCAATACATTACTTTAGTCTTAAAGAGAAAATATCGAAATAAAATATATGCATGACTACGTGACGTGTCAACCTTTAGCTCTAGATGGCTTACCACTATGGCCCAAGCTTTTTTTTTAAAAAAAGGCTAGAACTAAGTAGACACTGAAATATCATCATTATATATTAGTTTAATTATGATGGAAGAAAATGCAGTTCCTTGTTATTCTCAAGTACTATGACACAAAGAGCTAATGAAAAGGCACCAGTGGTATTAGAATGTCTGCATGTTTTGTTTTCCCAGTTAAAAAATACAATATTTTTAATGTGGGAGAAATATGGGGACAAATACCATTGACATTATTACAATTTCCTCATGTTTGTTTTGACCAAAAAAGTGTCTTTTTTTGTGCTTGGAAAAAGTGTAAATTCATTTCTATGCAATTGAGCAGATGTTACTTTCTCAAACAAAAAGAGTTTCGCTAATCACTGTTGAACACCTTATACATAATTTATGTAACTCTTGATTCCCTGGTTATTGTGGAAAATGTATATGAATTTCTCTATTTTTCAACAAAGCCAGACCGCCTAGTTTTGCTAATCACTATTGACCATATTATAAATAATTTACCTAACTCTTGATTCCCTGGTTATTGTGGGAAATGTTTATGATTTTTAGGGATGCACAGAATCCACTATTTGGGATTCGGCTTAATCCCCAAATCCTTTGTGAAAGATTCGGCAGAATACCGAACCCTAATTTGCATATGAAAATTAGGGATGGGAAAGGAAAATGTGTAAACATTTTTTTTCTTCCTTGTTTTGTGATGAAATACCCGTCCCGTCCCAAATTAGGATTTGGTTCAGTAAAAACCCAAGGATTTGGCCGAATCCACATCCTGCAGAAAAAGCCGGAATCCTGGCCGAATCCCGAACCGAATCCAGTATTCGGTGCATCCCTAATGATATTACTCTATGATTTAAATTCTAATATACTAATTAACAGTACAAAGTGCCTCTGTTCTTGTAAAATATTCAATTGGAGCTCACTTGAGTAATATATTTACATATACATTTGTACTGGGTCAAAATCTATGTTTGATACAATCATCTACTGATCATATTCAATAGATTGCTGCAAAGTTTCCCAGTGCACCTGATATGTAATATTGAATTATATTTAATTATGCCTCTGTGTGCTTTTAAATGCAGCTTTCACGTCATTGTCTGCTCTAGCGCATTGATTCTGTAGGCGTTTGATTGCCATGAAATCAGATACCAGTGTGGTTGGCTGCACCATTATAGTATAGTATTGTGTGCCTACAATGACTCCAGCACATCCACACATTCCTAGATTATGAGGCATGCATTTCAAAATCTCCATAACTTTTGACTTCAGATAAATATGGAAGTCTCCAGGGAAAGATCTGTCCAAACACTAATCAAAATCACCATTTGCATAATAAAATGTGAGCACAATTGTCCTTCAAGGTGCCAAACCGTGAAACGTTCTCTTTCCCAGGGAAGTGAAATCACATGAAAACAAAAGTTCAAACTGGTTTTCATTATAACTAACATGAATACAAGGCTAGCAGGGCCTGGGCTTATAGAGAATTGCTTAGGAGTGAAGGTGGGGGAATGATCCATTTCACTACAATCTGATAATAATGCTAATGCATATATTTGCATTCATTTGATGAAGTGGTTTGAATCATTTTGCTAATCAAACCTTGACTTCGTGAAGTCATTTGCTGGCACTGAGCCATTGGAGAGCATGTCCCTTTGAGTTTGAATGGTGCAAGCAAGGTGACATCACACGTCTATTCAAGTTAGCCTATAAGGCACCCAGGGGTGGAGATGATTAACAACTTGAAGAGCAAGGCATGGGATGCATGTAACAAAAAACACAGAGGAAAAACAATACTTGCAACTCAAAGCCTTCATAGTGATTGGCTCCGGCGTTGGACTGAATCCTGGCCTCAGGGGGGCACCATAAGAAAAGAATTTAAGTATCATCCAGAATACTGGGGTTTTCTGGATATTTCTGTAATTTGATCTCCATATCTTAAGTTTACTTAAAATCATTTAAACCTAACAGGCTTGTTTTGCCTTCAATAAGAACTACTTATACCTTAATTAGGATTCTAGACTGATTTTAGGATTCGGTGGAATCCTTTGGGAAAGATTTGGCCAAAAACCGAACCCTAATTTGCATATATAAGTTAGGGAAAAAACGGGGAAAGAGAACTTTGTGTGCAGCACATGGTAAAGACATTTTTGAATTCCTTGTTTGTGTGACGAAATGCAGCGTAATTTTTTTTCGTATTTGGTTCGGCCAGGCACTATAAAAAGCTATTTTTGAGTTGAGTTATTTTATTAAAACTGAGCCTATAAGTGGTGGTCTTCCCGTAATTTGAAGCTTTCTAGATAAGGGGTTTCAAGATAATGGATCCCATACCTGTACACAATGGCATATTATATTGTTTCATCAAGTCAGTACATGATATGGTGGTCTCTGAAATCCTCATACTTATTTATCCATAGCACCAGCAAATTACCACAATTTGACATCAAACAGGTGTCTTACAATAAATAAACAAACAAGGGTTACAGAGTAAAATGGTCGGAATTGGTGGGTCCTGAAATAACTTCTATATTTTACATTTTGGTGCTTACGGTCATCGTTTCTAGTGACAGAAAGAAAATCAAATGAGTGTGAATAAGCGTGAATGAGATTGCTGCCTTTCACATTCGTCGGAAGAATGCATGCCAATTATCATGTTTTGTGAGAGTCTGCGGCCTCTCTGACCCATAATCATTGCTTTCAGCAAGTGAAACTCTAGTACTCAAGTGCATTTAAGAATCAGCATTTGCCAGGATGATTACTAATTCATAAAAGAGCAGCGCAAAGGCTGAAAAAATGTTTAAAAACTGAGAAGTCAATTTGTCCAAATATCTTACATTGTGAGAAATAAACAATAACTAATAGCTGCTATTTGTCTTTACAAGTGCAATTAAAGAAAATTAGCCAATAAATATCCAAAAGCAGCACAGAAGGAACAGAAGTGTTTATTGTATGTTAGAGGGAAGAATATATATGAAGCATCATTCTTCTATTTGCAGAGAAGTTTCATTAGGGGAGACCCAGCTAGGAATGGATTTGGGAGTTTGGAGGCTTCTGTAGTCCCCGGTAGAGCAGGCAGTACTAAAAACATAAAAAGGGAAGGCAATCCACTGTGGATTGGAGGCTGGTGGTGCCAGAAGCCAGAAGGCCTCAATAAGGAGGAGGAGAGCGACAGAAGTAGAGTAGCTACCTATGCTTTGGCTCCAAAGAGGAGTATAGCGGGTATAATACCCTGGAGAGTAGTACACCCCTTTCTACACCCCACAAGTCCCAATATTTTGTGGCTCGTGCTGCAGTGAGATAAAATGAATGTCAGTTTTCATGCAAATTTTGCAACTTGCACTTTCTTGGCAAATGCAACCAAAAGGTGGCCAAACCCTGACCGAGAAAAGCTGGCGACAGACAAAGTCGGCAGCTTATTGGCCAGTGTATGGGGACCTATGACGAGCTTCCGCTATTGATATCTGGTCAATCAGGCAGGTTCAAAATTCCCATTGGATCAACGACTGCATCCTCATTCCCACCCCCTGCATTGCTGGCCATGTGATCCGATAGTTGAGCCCTAGGGTCAACAAACGGATCAGCCTGATATCGCCAACTCAACGTGGGCATATTGGTGCAAAATCCACTTATTTGGCAACCTCTCCAAATGAGCAGATCTGCTAATGTATCGTAAACTTAACTGTCTTCTAACCCACTAAATGCTAGGAAAAAACAGTCCCAGAATTTACAAGCGGTCACTAACCTCATCTGTTCTAAGACCCATTTGAAAAAGTTCCAGCTTTTTTTAAACTGATCTTCTGTTACTACTGTACAATTTTATAAATGCTTAAATTACAGGACATCTGTAAACACTTTTTTTAACCTTTATTTACAGAGTTAACAATATGTTGACATGATGGGCAGTAAAGCATTAGGCTCCCAATTCTAAATATTTTTATGACCAGACACAAAGGAACATGAGTGAATGGTGATTGATAAACCTGTGGTTCTGTGAGCAGATGTTGAAACCAGGCAATCTTGTGGGGACTGATGGCTTGTTTGGGAACTAAAACTTGATTTACAGTATTCACTGAATAGGTATTCCTGTAAAAGCCTTTTGACTTTTCTCCAAGATTGATTGCAGTGCTTGTCATTGCAAACCCAGAATTTCAGACGATGATGTTTATGCCAAGGTTTTTATCAAAAATGGGCTGGCAGTTGAGCACAAAGTGTAGAATGATTTACTTCCAGCCAAAGTTACAGCTTAGAGCAGAAGTATATTCACTCTTCTCAGATGCCCCCATATGATCTGCCCACCTTATTCCTATCTACCCTGTTATACTGACTCTGTCTCAATTAAATGTATAGCTACACATTGGTAATACATGTTATCTAATTTATTTGTATAAACATATAAAACAAACTGAACTTCCCTTGGAAAACCATTTTAGTTTTGGATCATCCTAAATACCAAATCCACATTTATGGTTTCAGATGTATGGTTAGCCAAACTATCATACAATTAAAACCTTATATGCTTTAGAATAAGCATTGAATTATCTACTGCTGCCCTCCTATGAGTAGTGGTATATAGTGTATACTATATAAAAATAGTAACTATCACTAAAAAATCACTGAACTGCAAGATGTGAGCTTCCAGAAATGGCAACCGGTGAAACATTCTGCACTGTGTTTTTGCTTTATTGCACACCTTCAGCAAACAATACCAAAGCCAAACAAATCAAAATAACAGATTTTAAAGGACAAATATTGCTAACAGTTGCAAAGTCAGTCTAGAGGTAAGAAAGACTAATCCCTCAAACCACCCTATAACTTTTCCCTTTTATAAAATGCAAAGAAAGTATAAGCCTATAGTAAACTGAGAGACACCGTTGCTCTAACTATGAGCCTTACCCCAATAATGAGATCCAGATGAGACCGTAATACTCAGGGGTTGAGCCTTCACAACTGTGTGGAGGCAGGGTGTTGTATAACTGTAAATGGGTGCAGTGCACAATAATTGGGCACCAGTGGTTCATGAACAATATTCTTGAACAATAACTGAACTGATTTATAAGAAGATATCCACATAAGATTATAGCACAACAATACAGAAGGCAACCATGGTGGAACATCTAGTATAGGTAAATCTAAAACAACTGGACTTGCTGAGTAATCACAATGCAGACCATTTGTGAAACCTTCCCTCCAATAGAGCTACCCAGAGTTTCTCCTTTTTCCTTTGAAGACACTTTCTCCTATCTCTGCTTCCCTGACTAGGCATAAATGACTTTGTGATCTAATTACTTCTTGGTGGAGCCAAAGCTGTTCTATATAGGTAACCCTAATCTATCTGGCTCGCCTAGAGAGACTATTACAGGATGTAGCTATTCCTTACTATACCAGACTAATGATAACTCCATAGGAGACTCAAATCTACTTAGGAGAAGTTCAGGCAAAAGCAGAAAAAAACCCCAGAATGTATTAATGAAACAGTTTAGTGTAAAAATAAAAACTTGGTAAATAGATAGACTGGGCAAAATAAGAAATATTTTGAATATAGTTAGCCAAAAATGTAATGTATAAAGGCTGGAATGACTGGATGTCTAACAGAACAGAACACAACTTTCTGCTTTTCAGCTCTCTAACTCTGAGTTAGTCAGTGACTTTAAGGAGGGCCACAAATGTTTAGTGAGTTTGCAATTGATCCTTAACATGTAGGTCAGATTCAATGCAAACAGTTATGACCCATGTGGCCCCCTGCCAAGTAACTGATTCGTTACTGACTGGTAACCAATCAGTGGAAACCAGAGCAGAGCCAGGCTGGCCAGGTGCTCTAAGCAACCGCGCCAGAGGCGGTGCCGGCTGAGCGTGCACATGGATGAATTGGAGCAAAATTTGCATAAGCAAAAATAGACAAAGGAATAGCACAGACAGTCAGGAAGAGAGGGGACCGGACATGGGGTGGGCAACAGAGAAGTTACATACCTGGTGCCCCCCCCAGCTTTGTGTACTAGGCACATGCCTACTCTGCCTACCCATAGTTCCGGCCCTCGTGGAAACCAAAAGAGCTTCAAAGCAGTAAGTAGTGTTCTGGCTATTATGTAACACATCTGCTCACTCCAGCCTTTATACATTACAGTTTTGGCTAACTAACTATATTAGAAACATTTTTTTCTTTTGCACCGACTATCTATTTACCCAGTTTTTATTTTTACACTGAACAATCCATTTAAAGACTACTTAGTCAAAAATAAATGTACTGTGCATTTAGGCTTAAAGGGTAACTTAACAAAGGAGTTGGCTAGAAATGAGCAATGTTCTTTATCATCCCAAGGCATTCACAGTAGTGAGGAGCTGCTCTTCAAAGATGTCCCACTTCCTCTGTGCTGCTGTCAGAGCAAGTCAGTTATTCAGCGAATTCATATTAACATCACATGGACAGAATTTCAAAATAATATCTGTAGCATCAGCTTCTGTGACAGGGAAACCTGCTGTATTTCTGCTGGATGATTTGTGACGACCCCTAAGATCAGCTTCTCAGCAGCTGCCCAGAGCACACTGAGCATGTGCAGTGCCACTGACACGCCAGACAAAATCCAAGATGGTAAGCTCCGGACACAACTTTAAAGGCCTAAATCGTTACCATTATAGAGCTGATGCCGTAAGTTCAGTAAATATAAGTATACATAGCCATGTTTAGAGTGAAATCATGCTGTTTCATGACCATGAGTATTAAAACATCATGTAACTGTTGATCCAAATAAATGCAATTAGAATTTATCAAACACTAGACCTGGCTGGATTAGATATTTTCATCAGCAAATGAGTAAGACAATTAACCTTGGCATAATTAAGTTTCTTTGACTGGAGACATATTGATTTCATGCCTTCAATTAATCCAGATAGCAAACTTGTTGTATTAGCTAGTATGTAAGGGGAAAAATAACTTTCTCCAATAAAGCTGGTCATACATGTGCCAATTAGTGATGTGTGGGTCGGCTTGATACTTGCGGGTCGGGCGTGTTCGGGCCGACCTCGCTGCACCTTTGTGGGTCGCGGGCGGGTTTGAGCTCTTCTGCCTGCTCTCCCCACTTGTGACCTTAGACTGATGGCTTCCAACTTCTGATTTTATAGATGTGCACCTGCCCAGTCCCTTTTGTGATGTCATCGGTGGGATGGGGAGGCATGGGTCTATAAATGGAGGTGGTAAGCCAGGTGCGGGCGGGCTTGGGTCGGGTACGGGTCGATCTTTTCTTGACTCACACATCACTCGTGCCAATGTAAGCATATGAAACAAGGTTTAGTGCATGTATTGGTACATGTACAGTGTCTATATTCCAGAACGCCTAAAGGGAGAAAAAAACACCCTTACCAAAAACCCAGCCCTTCTCCATCAGCTTCCGTTGGCCTTCTCTTCCTATACCCTATGCCTGTACCTGCTAAAATGCTGAGTTGTGCAGAGGGGATAAGGCACCATCTTGCACCACCCGAGCAGGGTCCCTTGTACCCTCTCCATCCATCCGGCTAAAGGGTCCAATGTGTAGTGCTGGTTGTACCACCAAATTGTATATGTATGTATATACTGTATATCTGGAATTTTATAGCACTACTTGTATACACAGCCTGTAAGAGGGGGGGAAAGGGGTTCACCACTTTTGGGTAATTCCAAGTTTCTGCCATGCTCTGTACATTAATCAGTGTCCAAAATGAACCACTATATTGCAGTGGCCATGCTGTATTTCAATGCATATGTAATAGAAGCAATGTATACAACATATGACTGGTGAAATTCTCTACTTTTGTAGTACAGGTATGGGATCTATTATCCATAAAGATCCAAATTATGGGAAAACCGTCTCCCGTAGACTCCACCCTAACTAAGATATAATTATTCCTTATTGGAGGCGAAACAATACTATTGTTTTATTTAATATTAAAATGATTTTTATTACACTTAAGGTATCGAGATCCAAATTACGGAAATATCCCTTATCCAGAAAACCTGATGTCCTTAGCATTCTGGATAGCATGTCCCATACCTGTAATATTTTTCACGTTTGTATAATCAAACTAAGGTGAAACACCAACTACTAAAATATACAACAGATTTATGGAATTGATTATGACATAAAACACATTCACCTACTATAATAAGTCCGCACTTAAGAATTCAAATTTTTCCCAGTTTCTGCACCACTACAGATATAATGATTTCACTGGGAACATTTTGGGTTTGTTTTTTTTTTGCTTTCCGCGAATGAAGCCTAGCATGTAAACAAGGCAATTTTAGATACAAACGCGATGCACAAAAATGAAAGCAAACATTGCTCACTAATGGAGAGCACCATGAGCCGAGTGGTTTGATCCCTGCAGGAGGGAAGGGCCTGCACATTACAGTACATGGAGAGATGATGTAAATTCTTTGGCAGTTTGAATGCATACTCAAGCCTGGGTGTGTTAAAGTGACTGCTGAAACTCTCCCACCACATTGTTGCACGGTCCGTTAAACCTCTCCATGCAGAACCTATTAATAGAGCAATCGTTCCAATAATCAATCTTTAATGCTTCTGTTCGTACTTGGCTACATTTACTGCATCCTGCCTCCTTATAAGCCGGATTTGTTTTCTACCGTGTGCCACATTTTCCGGCCTTAAGCAACATTCTCCTGTCATTTGCCATACTCCCTTTGAACGAAGTTATTCATACAGCCCCCCCTCCAATAACACCCATCTCCGTGACTCCTGTACTTTCTATAATATAAAGCGAGAAGCAGCTGCCATGAATCAGAACAGGGGCACACGGCACAGAATATATAATTCACGCATCAGTTTTCCTGCTGCCACATGCATAATGCTGCAAAATTATAGGAAATCATTAAAGTCCCTGCCGTTGGGAGCCGCTCCGGGTGCAGAAACACAGGCCACGTCTTCTATGAGAAATGGAAAGAGTGGTCACATCCTACACTTAGTTCTCCCAAAGGGCAGGAAAGCTGAGCACCAGAACCACTGAAACGTTAGATTCCTTGCTCCACTATAGACTTTCTAAGCTTAATGCTAATCATTTGTTTGCTGTTCCTAAAAATATGTCAATAGAGATGTCCAAGAGGGTTTTTATTTTTTTGCATGTGTGTTCCTCTGGGATTGTTGCTTAAGCAACATATTGAGCAGAATCCCTACTCTGTTTTCAATAATTGTGAATAAGATAAGCACGGAAGCAGCTGTGTGATCCGAATCATTAAAAACCTGTGATATTTCTATTCCTGATCCCAATACAGCCCAAGGCTACGGTCGTCGCAAGGCAGGCATATTTTCAATAATCATAGACTTACCGTTGTGCAGTTGTCACCACAGATTGCTTCATTTACAACTCTTCAGCGTGTTTCTAGCAGTGCTGGCGTTGGCAGCCAGGCCAGCCTCATTCAGCAAATGAATTCACAACATGTATCTGCCGTATCAAGCCGGACTGGGAAGGATGTACTACAGAAAGGGGGAATCACTGGCTGGAAAGAGAAAAATCTCTACAGACAGGATATTCTCTAAGGGTAGTCATGAGGAAGGTACAGATGCACGCACAGAAAGCAATATGGCTTAGCCTGAGACTCATCAGCAGTTTGAAAAGACCAGCCTTACAGCGTTTGTATTTAAAAAGCAAAATGATGGACGTGCCTGGGTAGTGTGAATCCCAAGAAAGCTGCGTGTGTGTGTGTGTGTGTTCTGCAGCAGCATTGCAGCCACTGGGAGTATACACAGGCTGACAATTGACAATATATGATCTCTTTTTTTTTTAAATTTCTTTATTGATTTGCAGAAGTGCCCTGATTTCATATATGGCCAGGGCTGAAACACTAGCACTCGTTTTACTGGGAGGAAAGGGAAAAAAAATGACATTTAATGAAATGGATGGAACTCATCAAGGCCAATTCAATTTCCTTAGCGAGAGTGGTGGGAAGCCAATTAGTGCCTTGGAAAACAAATAAAGTTAGATCACAATCAAGGGGGCACATGATATTCATATAATAACACAGAACCACAGTATGATACTGCAGAATTATAGCCATTACCTTAAGGGAGTGGTTCACCTTTTAGTTAAAGGAAAACTATACCCTCAAAATGAACACTTAAGCAACAGATAGTTTATATCATATTAAGTGACATATTAAAGAATCTTAGGAAACTGGTATATATATTTAAGTAAATATTGCCTTTTACATCTCTTGCCTTGAACCACCGTTTCGTGATGGTCTGTGTGCTGCCGCAGAGATCACCTGACCAGAAATATTGCAGCTCTAACTGTAACAGGAAGAAGTGTGGAAGCAAAAGACAGAATTCTGTCTTTTAATTGGCTCATGTGACCTAACATGCAGTGGCGTAACTAGATATTACTGGGCCCCACAGCAAATTATTTTTCAGGCCCCCAAAATGTTTAGAGGTTGACTTGTTTCTCCAATATTTATTGAAATTGTATATGATTTAGGGCCTCGTGGGGCCCCTATACCTCCTGGGCCCCCCTGCAGCCGCAGGGTCTGCTTCCTCTATAGTTACGCCCCTGCTAACATGTATGGTTTGTTTGTGTGCACCGTGAATCATACAATCCCAGGGGGCAGCCCTTATTTTTTAAAATGGCAATTTCCTATTTAGGATTACCCAATGGCACATACTACTAAATTATATTATTAGAAAAATGGTTTATTTACATGAAGCAGGGTTTTACACATGAGCTGTTTTTATGCAATATCTTTATATAGAAACCTACATTGTACGGGGGGGTATAGTTTTCCTTTAAATTTTAGTATGATGTGGAGAGTGATAGTCTGAGACAATTTAAAAAATAAGCAGCTCTCCGGTTTGCAATTTCCGCAAACTGTCTGCTAGGGTCTAAATTACCATAACAACCAGGCACTGATTTGAACAAGAGACAGGAATATGAATAGTGGAGGGCCTGAGCAGGAACATGAGTAATAAAAAGTAGCAATAACAATAAGTTTGTAGCTTTACATAGGATTTGTTTTTAGATGGGGTCAGTGACCCCCCATTTGAAAGCTGCAAAGAGTCAGAAGAAGAAAGGCAAATAATTAAAAAACTATATTAAAAAAAAGACAAAATAAAGGACAATTGAAAAGTTGCTTAGAATTTCCCATTCTATAATTCTAACATACTATAAGTTAACTTAAAAGTGAACCACCCCTTTAAGGCACAGTGGCCAGCAAGGACCAGGTAAAGACAGTAAAAGTCAACTGGTCCAAAACCAAATGGCCACAAACTTCACTGTTCAGTACAGTTTATGTGAGCCTGGGAAAGGGCTAATATATGCAGCAAACCAATGTATTGTTCTGTTTATACATCTGCACTTCGACTGCCATATTTTTATTTCTGTTTAGTATATAGCATATGGGAGGCGCTATCCATAAAGCTTCGAATTACGGGAAGGCGATCTCTCGTAGATGGCATTTGATTTCCTTTTTCTCTGTAATAATAAAACTGTACCTTGTACTTGATCCAAACTGAGATATAATTAATCCTTTTTTGAGGCAAAACAAACCTATTGGGTTTCATTAATGTCTAAATTATATTTTAGTAGACTTAAGGTATTAAAATGTAAGGACCCCTTATCCGGAAAATCCCAGGTCACAAGCATTCTGGGTAACAGGTCCCACACCTGTGTGTATATATATATACATACACACACACAGACACACACACACACGGACATATTTGCCAGCTAATGAATCTTGAGCCATAGCTAAAAGCCTCACGATGCATGACTAATAAGCAATACATGTCAGTGTGTGTTGCCCTAGTTTCTTTGCAGCATGTGGATTTTATTAGATGTTGCTGTAAAGTGTTGGGCAGAAAACCAACAGAAAATATATAGGTGTATATTGCATATTGGCTCTTTGATCTATACAGCTTGTTGCCACATTAACATCAGAGCAACACAGATTTTTTCAGAATTTTCACCCGAATGCTTTTTTGCTCGGGGTATGGCGCGAAACCCAGCGCACATCATATAATCATTGGGACTTCTCCCATTGACTTATATGCAACCTTGACAAGTCTGAGATGCTGGATTTTCAAATTCAGACTTTTAATACATTCTGAAAAATTTGTGATTTTTTTAAAAGTCCGATTTTATTAAAAAAATCAAAACATTTTCGAGATTTTTGCATTGAGAGTTTAGTAAATAACCCCTGTAGTGTTGCCACCTCTCCGGTTTTCACCCAGACAGCCTGGTTTTCAGGAGGGCTGTCCAAATTAAGGAATCCGGACAGGTCTTTAAAATGAATGGCATAACCCCACCCCTGATGTCATAGGCACACCCCGGGGCCATCACCCACCCCACCCCTGATATCACCTGTCGACCCCCCAATGACACCACGGCTGTCCCCTGTCTGGTCTCCATGTCAGCAGAAGGTGGAGGTGTGAAGTCAGGCTGTTTCTCAGTCTGTGTTAAATTGAAGGGTAACAGCCTTGTCTGACTTACCGCTAATGAATACTAATGACAGAGCGGAGATTGTCTGCAAATTGCCCGCTTCGTGTCTTTTCAGGCTGATATCAGCTCGGCTCTGTGTAACAGCTCACTGATTTCGGTGAATCCGCTTCTCTCCAACTCATTAATACTCATTAAGTCACACATACCTAACTTCTGGTGGACCACGTCTCACTCAATCCTTTTTTTTTTTTGCAGTACATTATTGTTATGAATAATTAAGGAGCCTTCCTCAAACAGTTGCCACAGAACAGGAGGCACAGAACTGTAATGAATGTCAATGTACAATGTATCCTTAACATTTGCTTTCAATGGAACCGAGAGCCCTAGTCCAAACCATGAAAATAAAACCCCAGACCATTATTCCTCTTCCAACTTTATTATCAGCATTATACATTCAGGCTGGTAGAGTTCTCCTGGCATCTGCCTGACTCAGACTTTTTCAACAGAATGCCAGATGGTGAAATGCCAATCGTCACCCAAAGGAAGCATTTCCACTCCTCCACAGTCCAAAAGAGGTGACCTCTAAATAATTCTAGTGGAATGTGAGATGTGTTTGCCTGAATAGTTCTTGTTCTTTTTTAGACAGTTTGGATCTCAGCAGAGCGTAAAATGGCTAAAATTTTGTATGATACATTTGGCATTTTTAAAAAGATGAAAAAAAAGACCAGATTTTAGTATCACAATAGCCTTGGATATTATGCTTGTCCAAGAAATCGTCCAAGCCCCACTTACAAGCATTAACAGAACACAACATCATCTCGCAGGGCATTCCCCAACCTCCTTTTCACACCAAACAAGTGAATTTCTGAACCATTTGCCAAACTGTGTGCTGGGTCAAATCGGCAGATCCAGTCACTAGCCCACGGGCCAACCACAAGATCATGCTGTAGGAGTATGAGACAAGTGTAATGGAATCTACCTCGGCTTCTCAAGATGGCGTCCAAGATGGCGTCCAAGATGGCGACCGCCTACCTCACCACATGGCTCTTGCTGGACACAGGTCTATGACCTCACCTCCCTCCCATTCAGGGATTGGTTGTCGGCGACGGAACGTACGCCGGCGTCAGAATCGGGCGCCGGCGTCAAGGCATCAGCGTGGGGACGCTGGCGTCTGCGTCTGACGCAAGCGCGTCAAAAATTGGCGCCAACCCTGGGACTATTTAAACTCACTTCCCCTTCCACTCCTTGCCCAACTATAGGTTCCTGTTACTGTGTTCCTGGGTGTTATTTACTATATTGATTACTTGTGTACCGATTCCTGCCTGTCTTACGATTCCGCTTGTCTTCTGCCTGGTCTGACCTTTTTGCCTGTATTTTGACGATTCTTTGGATAAACCCTCTTGTACCTCGAACCTGGTCTGGTCTCCTCTTTGGTCTACACTATTACTGTGCCTTCGGGCCCGTTACAGTATAGTTGGGCCATGGACCCTTTGGAGGAGACTCCAGCTCCACCTGATGTCGGTGGCGCCATCCGCGGTTTGGCTTCCCGCATGCAGTCATACGAAGCCCAGCAGTCGCACTTCGGTCAGGCTCTAGAAGCTATCCTGGACAAGCTGTCGGCATTATCACCTGTGGCCCCGGTCCCTGTGGCCGTTCCTGCAAACCCACTCCAACCCTCGGAGCCTCGCATTCCTGCGCCTCCCCTCTACAGCGGCGACCCTGATGCATGCAGAGGTTTCATCAACCAGTGCGAGATCCAGTTCGCCCTGCTGCCAGGTCAGTTTGCATCCGAACAGGCTAAAGTGGGGTACATCATTGCTCGCCTGCAGGGGAAGGCTTTGGAGTGGGCATCACCTTTGTGGGAGAAGAGGGACCCTTTGATTGACGACGCCAGGGCCTTCATCCGTGAACTACGGGTCGTTTTCGATGCCCCTGGTCGAGCTATGTCATCCTCGGCTCGCTTGTTCCAGATCCAGCAAGGCACTCGCTCTGTTCCTGAGTACGCAATCGAGTTCCGCACACTAGTGGCGGAGACCACCTGGAACAATGATGGATACCATGCCGCCTTCTACAACGGCCTAGCCATGCGTATCAAAAACGACCTGGTCTCCCGGGAAATTCCTTCTCGGTGGGAGGATCTGGTGGCGCTGGCCGTAAAGGTTGACACCCGACAGAGGGAATTTCAAGTCGAGCTCAACAGAGAGCGTTCGAAGAAGTATCCCCGGTTCCAATCCACACTGGCTCCCCGCTTCCAGAGACCCCTACTCTTCAACCCGGCTACTGCTTCTCCCTCTCCTACTCCTGCGGCTTCTGCTTCCTCTGCTCCATCTTCTGAGGAACCCATGCAGATAGGACGGGCTCGTCTCTCTGAACAGGAGAAGCTACGGAGAAGGGCTGCTGGTCTATGCCTGTATTGTGGGGGTAAATCGCACTTCGCCCATGAGTGTCCGGTGAAGCCGGGAAACGCCAGCACCTAGGTAGGTTTAGGGAGACCTATCTGGGTGGTGTTTGTTATCCTCCCCAACCTTCTATTCAACGCTTTCTTCTTCCGGCACAGATCCAATTCGGTTCCCAGAAAATCCCAGTGCAAGCGTTCCTGGACTCTGGTGCTGCTGGAAATTTTATGGACAGAGGATTTGCTGTTCGTCATGCGGTCCCCCTACAACCCTTGGCTTCTCCTCTGCGAGTATTGGCTATTGATGACCGCCCTCTGTCTTCGGCCATTATCTCTCAAACCACCGCTGAACTTTCTCTAAGAGTGGGCACCATGCATCTGGAGAGATTGGCCTTTCTACTCATTGACTGCCCTTCAACTCCACTCGTTCTGGGGCTCCCCTGGCTGTGCACTCATAACCCAGTCATTGACTGGTCATCCATGCAAATCTCCCGCTGGAGTCCCTATTGCCTTCAGAACTGTTTGCCTGCCGTACCTCTTATCAAAGTGTCTTCTGTGTCTTCCAATTTTTCCCTTCCATCCGCCTATCAAGATTTTACCGATGTCTTCAATAAGGGCTCTGCAGAGACTCTTCCTCCTCACCGACCCTATGACTGTCCGATCGAACTTCTTCCTGGTTCCATGCCTCCCCGGGGTCGCACCTATCCTCTCTCCCCCTCTGAGACGGCCGCCATGAAGACCTACATTCAGGAGAATCTCCAAAGAGGCTTCATTCGCCCTTCTTCTTCTCCTGCTGGTGCCGGATTTTTCTTTGTTGAAAAAAAAGACGGAGGTCTGAGACCATGCATCGATTATAGGGGGTTAAACAAGATCACCATTAAAAACCGTTACCCTCTCCCCCTAATCTCCGAACTCTTCGATCAACTAAGAGGGGCCAAGATCTTCACCAAGCTGGATCTTCGGGGTGCCTATAACCTCATTAGAATTCGTAAGGGGGATGAATGGAAGACCGCCTTCAATACCCGAGACGGGCATTACGAATACCTAGTCATGCCCTTTGGACTCTGTAACGCCCCAGCGGTCTTCCAAGAGTTTGTTAATGATATATTCAGAGACTTGTTGGGACAAAGCGTTGTCGTCTATCTGGATGACATTCTTATCTTTTCCAAAGATCTCCACGAGCATCGCTCCCAAGTGAAGGAAGTTCTTCTTCGCCTAAGAAAAAATAGTCTCTTCGCCAAATTTGAAAAGTGCTCCTTTGAAGTATCCTCCATCCCTTTTCTCGGGTACATCATCTCCCAGCAGGGTTTCAAGATGGATCCAGCCAAGGTCTCGGCAATTCTTGATTGGCCCCTCCCCACAAGTGTTAAGGCTATCCAGAGGTTTATTGGCTTTGCCAATTACTACAGACAATTTATTAAAGGTTTTTCTTCCAAAATCTCTCCCATCCTGGCCCTTATCCGCAAGGGGGGTAAACCACAGCACTGGCCTCCTCCAGCCTTGGACGCCTTTGAATCCTTGAAAACTGCCTTTTCTTCTGCACCTATTTTCAGACACCCCGAGCTTCTTCTTCCTTTTTTCCTCGAAGTCGACGCCTCAGATGTGGGAGTTGGAGCTGTCTTATCACAGAGATCATCCTCGGATGGGAAGTTACACCCCTGTGCATTCTTCTCTAAGAAATTTTCTTCCCCCGAGCAGAACTACGATGTGGGGAATCGTGAGTTATTGGCAGTGAAGCTCGCCCTGGAGGAGTGGAGACATTTATTGGAAGGATCCTCCATCCCCGTGACCATCTTTACAGACCATAAAAACCTTGAATTTATCCAATCCCTCAAACGCCTGAATCCCCGACAAGCCAGATGGTCATTGTTCTTTTCCCGTTTTAACTTCATTATCACTTTTCGTCCTGGCTCTAGAAATAGAAAAGCTGATGCCTTGTCAAGAAGTTTTGTTCCTGAAGTTCCCTGTTCCGAAGATCCTGAACCCATTGTACCTCCCTCCAAGATCATCGGCGCTCTATTTCCCTCCTTGGCCTCACAGATCCTTTCCGCTCAAATTTCGGCTCCTGACAATATTCCTCCTGGGGTTGCATTTGTTCCTCCTGATTGTCGTCAGTCTCTTCTTTCTCAGGCTCACAGTTCTAAACAGGCCGGCCATCCCGGAGTGGAAAAGACTACCAAACTCCTTTCTCGCCTGGTGTGGTGGCCATCCATGAGAAAGGACGTCAAAAACTTCATTTCTTCTTGTACCATCTGTGCCACTTCCAAATCTGGACATTCTCCCCCCAAAGGACTTCTTCTTCCTTTACCCATTCCATCTCGTCCCTGGACTCATCTTGCCATGGATTTTATTGTGGATCTGCCTGTTTCCTCCGGTCACACTGTCATATGGGTTGTCGTTGACAGGTTCAGCAAGATGGCTCATTTCATTCCCCTCCATAAACTCCCCTCTGCTCCTGAACTTTCCAAGCTGTTCATCCAACACATTTTTCGTCTCCATGGCTTTCCTGCCGAGATCGTCTCTGACCGAGGCTCACAATTCGTCTCTAGATTCTGGAGATCCCTGTGCAAAGCTCTCAACATTTCCTTGCAATTTTCTTCTGCTTATCACCCACAGTCGAATGGAGCCGTTGAAAGAGTGAACCAGGCATTAGAACAGTTTCTTCGCTGCCATGTCTCCCTGTGCCAGGACGATTGGTCGGATCTCCTTCCCTGGGCTGAGTTTGCCCATAACAACGCCTTCCATTCTTCCTCACATCAATCCCCTTTTTTCTGTGTATACGGTCAGAATCCATTGGCATTCCCTCAGGATCTTCTCCTCACCAATGTCACTGCCGCCAACGATCAGGCTGCCCACATGATGGCTATTTGGGCTGCTGTTTCTTCTAATCTGCTGAAGAGCTCCCAGGTCCAGAAGAGGTCTGCCGACAAGAAGAGGATTTCCGCTCCACCCTATGCTCCTGGTGACAAAGTTTGGCTTTCCACCCGTAACATCCGCCTGAAGATTCCGACCCCCAAGCTTGGTCCCAGATTCATCGGTCCCTTTCCTGTCATTGAAGTCATCAATCCGGTGGCGGTTCGTCTTCAACTCCCTCCTGAGATGCGGATCCCAAATGCTTTCCATGTTTCTCTTCTCAAACCTGCTGTATCTTCTTCCTCTTCTTCTTCTCCCCCAGCTCCAGTCCTGCTTGATGGTCACCAGGAATTCGAGGTGAAGAAGATTTTGGACTCTCGTCTTTCCAGGGGCACTCTTCAATATCTCATCGAATGGAAGGGGTTCGGTCCCGAGGAGTGCTCCTGGGTCAGGAGCTCAGATGTCCATGCGCCCATCTTGGTTCGTAGATTCCATAAATTATTCCCTCTCTCCCCTAGTCTCGGTGGTCCTGAGGCCCCCCCTAAGGAGGGGGGTACTGTAATGGAATCTACCTCGGCTTCTCAAGATGGCGTCCAAGATGGCGTCCAAGATGGCGACCGCCTACCTCACCACATGGCTCTTGCTGGACACAGGTCTATGACCTCACCTCCCTCCCATTCCGGGATTGGTTGTCGGCGACGGAACGGACGCCGGCGTCAGAATCGGGCGCCGGCGTCAAGGCGTCAGCGTGGGGACGCTGGCGTCTGCGTCTGACGCAAGCGCGTCAAAAATTGGCGCCAACCCTGGGACTATTTAAACTCACTTCCCCTTCCACTCCTTGCCCAACTATAGGTTCCTGTTACTGTGTTCCTGGGTGTTATTTACTATATTGATTACTTGTGTACCGATTCCTGCCTGTCTTACGATTCCGCTTATCTTCTGCCTGGTCTGACCTTTTTGCCTGTATTTTGACGATTCTTTGGATAAACCCTCTTGTACCTCGAACCTGGTCTGGTCTCCTCTTTGGTCTACACTATTACTGTGCCTTCGGGCCCGTTACAACAAGAACCACATCAACACAGAGATGCGGTTCTCACCCAACAGAACCTGTCCTACAGATATTTGGAAATTTTTGGCCAGATATTAGTTAGGCAGGCAGTCCCAAGCTCCTCATACAGGGAACATTATGTTGCTGACTAGGTCTGTCGGGTATTATTTATCGACCCATGTATGGCCAGCTTAATCTAATTACATCAAAGTTAATCAACATATTAGGGGCTTGATTATGCCACATATTGTTTAATAAACCAAATTCTTGGAAGAATATTCTTTTTCTAAGTTATTAGAATATCGCTAAGGGTTTCTGTAGCTGAGCCTGTACATACTGTCGGGTTTGTAACTCTAATTTAATTTACAAAATCATTGATCTTAACGTAATATAAGTAAAGAGGTGTTGGAAAATGATGGTGGTGCTGATTTTCTCTTTTACTGGTCAAAAAGAGGGATGCTAAATCTTACAATTCAAAGGCTGTCACAGAATTTTCTATATAGCTGGTCGAAAAAGGATTGTCCCTACTTGGGGTTAGTAATTACTAAAGACTATGAAGACTGGGCTTCAAATAATAGCAAAACCCTACTAGCTAAACTAAAAATAGACATACTGAAATGGATCAATTTCTTGAATGTGATGCTTAGACTGTTATATTTATTTCAGTGTATTCCTCTCCCATTTCCATCGGCTTTGCTGAAGTCATTTCAATCGATCATCACTAAATTTATTTGTAACAATCACCCCCCTAGAATTAAGGTGTCCACATTGCACAGGACCAAATCCGAATGAAGGCTAGGTCTTCCAGATTGCCTACGATCCCATCAGGCCTCTGTTCTGACTAGAATTATTGACTGGTCTCATCATCTTGATAACAAAGAGTTGACTCACTTGATCCATCTCCCATGGGTAGACAGGTTACATAGAAGAATTATTCATAACACACATGCAACCTTGAATTATACTCTGAAGGTGTGGGATATGCTTAAAGGGAATAAGTAACTTACCAAGTACCCCTCCCCACTGATGCCTGTTATGAATAATCCTGCCTTCCCTCCAGCATTAAAAGAGAATACTTTTAAAGATTGGTTAGTAGCAGACCACTTACAATGTATTCATCTGATGGCTCGTGGTCAACTAGCTGACTTAAGGTGGCCATACACGGAGAGATACGCGATCCGATCGTGGGCCCTAACGAATGGGAACGGGCAGTCTGATCGTGGGACTGCATCAACGAACAAATGCGGCCGCGATCCGATGGGATTTTTTGTCCCATCCGATCCAGATCTGGCCGACTTTCGGCCAGATCTCGATTGGGAAAGCCCGTGGGGGGGCCCCATAAACAGGCCAATAAGCTGCCGACTCGGTTTGTCGTCAGCTTTTATCAGCCCGTGTATGGCCACCTTTAGAAACGTTGTGGTCTATAAAATAATACTTCCGTTATCTCCAATACTTTCAGATCAGGCACTTTTACATGCATCTAGGGGGCAAAGAAAGGCTAGGTAGGGACCTTACTCACTATGAAACCTTACGCTCCACCAACAGCCCACAAGCCATACAATCTCAACACTTAACAAACTTCTCAGCCTCGTGGGGGGATAGCAAGTATCTGCTTTTCATTAGGGCTTCGGAAAGTGATATTGGGATTGATTTACCTGAAGAGACGCTAAGAAAGGGCATAAGTAACCTGATTTTTAGTTCTCGATGCTGTAAAACCCCAGAATTGAATTATAAGATCCTCACCAGAAGGTACCATACACCCCATAAACTGAAACAAATTTTCCCTAAAGCAAATAATATTTGTTGGAGATGTCATTCAGATATAGGGACACTGCCGCACATTTTCTGGGAATGCATGAGTATACGTCTGCATTGGACGACAATTCTTCAATGTGCACATCTTGGGACGCAAATGAACAGACTCTCTAGCTCAGACCTTACTGTTCTGGGATGTAGGGGACATGGTCAATATATCAGACTGGGCATTAGAAAGGCATTTACTGAATGCAGCTAAACTTTATTTTCCTCTTAGATGGAAAAACGCAATTCCCCCCTCACCTAAAGAATGGTTACTTAAAGTGGACGAACTAGCAAAATTTGAGGAATTGTCTGCATATACAAGTAGGCAAAAGAAAGATTACATAGATACTTGGCTAAAATGGTTTATTTTTAAAGAATCAGATGAATACAAAACAACACTGGGTCATTAAGTCATGTGGTTTACCAAATAAGTTAGACAGGACATGTTAGGCCAATTCGCAAAGGCCTACAGATCATAGTAGGATGTATGTAATGTAAACAGTGTCGGACTGGGACACCAGGGGGCCACCCAAAAACCTTTGACCAGGGACCCACCAAGTAATCTTAGACCAGTCTCTTCTCTCCTAGTCTCTTTTCTTTACATACTATAATACTATAATCTGGTATTCCATCTATTAAGCCACTTAGTTCTCATTGAAGCAGGGAATTGACATGGAATAGGCCAAATGTCTAGCAACATGAGGGCCCGCTGATACCTGGGCCCACCAGGACTTTTCCAGTCCGATACTAAATGTAAATAAAATGACTGCAGATAAACAAAAGGAGAAAGTGTCTAGATGCATTTGAGTAGCATAGGCGAGATACTTATGTTCATAACCGACCTGTGCATTGAACGTGTATTCTGGGAACAATGCTAAGTATATGGATGATGTGTACCCCTTTCCTTCCCTTTTTTTCTTCTGCACCCCCCCCTCTACTATTAACTAAATGCTCAATAAAAAGCTATGTTACAAAAAAAAAAAAAAAAGAGGGATGCTCTAATCAGGAACCTTGTTGCTTAGCCCAAAACCCAACATATGCTGACAATCTCTAAAGGTTTAGCTTGCATTGCCACCATCATCATCATCATCATTTATTTATATGGCGCCCACAGAGTTACACAGAGCTTTACATTTGTTGGTTTATAACAAACAGGGGGTACAGAGAGGGCTTACCAGTGTAAAGTTCTAGCTTATGAGGCCTATAAATTACTCCTAGAAATATGCATTACCACTTTTAAGCTGGTTCTAACCCTTCCTTTACTAGTATTATGCCCCAATATGCTCTGTATTAATTACATAGCAACATGCAGATGCTTTAACTACCTACCTATCTGGTACTCCGGATACTAGATAGGCTGACCTACAGTATCTGTACATAAATCAAAGAGAGCATGGGGACTGTGTGCTCCCTATAATAAGAATGCTGTAAAAGTGGTAAAGCTCAAAAATAACATGGAAAAATAATCACTAGTGTGTCCACATTTAATTATATAAAGATTTCGGATATTTTTTGTTTTAAAAATAGAGCATGTACAACAGTAGAGAAGTTAATATCAAGGATTTTCTGTCAAACTTAGTCAGTCACCATTGTAGCTGGACATAACATTGTAATCATCATTGTCATCGTGAAGTTTCCTTCATGGGAAATGAAGAGACAAGGAAATCGCATCAATAAAATACACAGTGTTAAAAACGTTCACTTTTTCTCCAACATGCCCTCGATTTACATTGTAAGATGAAAAAAAAAGACAAGGCTAAGCAAACTGACATTGTACACAGGGAGGATAATGGCTGTGTTGTCTCAAGTCTGTTTTAAAGCCATGGACAGGATTCTAATGATTTCTTCAGCAATTTCTTTTGTTTTGTAATTGAGAGCAGAAAGCAATAACTTAACGTAAGTTTATCTTCTCTGGCCTGAGCTGTTATGTACAAAAGCAAAGCAAACGTCCCCATTACAAGAACAAAGGAAAACAAACAGCAAGGAAACATTAGACCATTTATTATCATCTCTAAGTGACAAAAAGGCCATAAACCTAAATCATTAATCAGCATTATGCACTGGGCAATTCATGTCATTTATTTGCTTGAAAGCAACATTTGTCTCGGGTTTCTGCTCTAGCGAATTCCACAGTCTCAGCTTACATTTTAGCGATTATCACAATAACTTTTTCTTTCTTTTCCTCAGGGTTATAGTAAAAAAAAAAACCTGAAATGTATAACTGTACCACAATTGGCTAAGCAAAAAAAAAATATTGCCCAAAAATGAACATGGTCAAAATTACAAATAGCTGCCCGAAATCCAATGAGAAAGATAACGGATCTTTCTGTAATTTGGGTCTTCATACCTTTGCGCAAATTCACTAAGATGCGAAGTTGCACCAGGCGCAACTTCGCCGCACTTCGTCGCACTTCGCCAGGCGTAGTTTCGCCAGCGCTCCGCAAATTCAATAAAATCCGAAGTTGCGCTCAGGGGTAGCGTAAGGTTGCGAAGTTGCGCTAGCGTTGATTCTCTATGTAAAGCGAAGTTACGATAGCGAAGGCTAATTTGCATACGGCGCCAAATTCAAATTTCAATGGAGGAATACGTTTCAGCACTACAAATGCCAAGAAAACCTTCAAATCATCAAATTTTTATTTTGCCCTACACATGTGCCCACTGTCTAGGTAAGTTGCCATGAGTCAGGAAATGTAGGGGGGAAGGAGGGGAGCCCCAAAAAAATTTTCGATCTTTTTCAGCCTATCACCCATAATGTAGAAAACACGCCAGCGTTTTTTGGGACTTAGAAAAAATTTTGACTTTTTTTGAAACAATCCCTATCTACTCTATTGCGCTTCGCCAGGTCTGAGGTGGCGAAGGAAGTCTAGCGTAAAAGGTAGCGTTCAGTACACTGCGCAAGTTAGTGAATTTCGTAGTTACGTCACTAGCGAAAATTCACCTGGTGTAAGGATGCGAAGTAATACTAGCGAAACTACGCCAGCGTTTGTTAGTGAATTTGCGCAGTAACGAAAATGCCAAACGCTAGCGAATTAACGCTAGCGTTCGGCACTTAGTGAATTTGCCCCCTTGTGTCTACAGGTATGGAATCTGTTATTCAGAAACCAGTTATCCAGAAAGCTCTGAATTACAGAAAAGCTGTCTCCCATAGACTTCATTGTATCCAAATAATCCAAATGTTTTAATATAGTTCCCCTTTCCTCTGTAATAATAAAACAGTACCTTGTACTTGATCCAAACTGAGATATAATTAATCCTTATTTGATACACAACCAGACTATTGGGTTTATTTAGGGTCAGATTTATCATGGGTCGAATTCCGAGGGTTAAAAAACCCTCAAATTCGACCCTCGAAGTAAAATCCTTTGAATTCAAATATCAAATTCGAAGGATTTTAGCGCAAAACGATTCGAACGATTTTAAGCGATCGAATGAATGATATTTATTCGATCATAAAAAGTGCCCAAAACCTATCTACAATGTCCTCATAGGCTAACATTCAACTCGGTAGCTTTTATTTGGCAAAGTACTGAGTCGAAGGATTTTTGTTGAAGAGACAGTACTTCGATTAGCAAATGGTCGAATGATTTTTACTTCGAATCATTCGATTCGATCGAATTTGACCAATTCGATGGTCGAAGTACCCAAAAAATACTTCGAAATTCAAATATTTTTGCATTCGAACTATTCACTCGAGCTTAGTAGATCTGCCCCTTAATGTTTAAATGGTTTTCTAGTAGTCTTAAGGGATGAAGATCCAAATTATGGAAAGATTCGTTACACGAAAAATCCCAGATCCCGAGCATTCTGGATAACAGGTCCCATACCTGTACTAGAAAATCATTTAAACATTAAATAAACCCAATAGTCTGGTTTTGCTTCCAATAAGGATTAATTATATCTCAGTTGCGATCAAGTACAAGCTACTATTTTATTATTACAGGGAATACTGAAATTATTGTTTCCATTCTAAGGAAAAGGGTTCCTTGCACAGTGATTCAAATTTCATCTTGACCTTTAAAAAAATCAGTTCTTATGTATTTAATCCTGTTAGTAATACCTGTATGTACCTTTTATGTTCGGTCTCATGTCAAACATCACAACACCTTGCAGTTTTATGATATGTATAAATCTCTAGGTAATGACTAGTGATGGGCGAATTTGGGGCGTTTCGCTTCACCGAAAAAGTTGTGAATTTTCAGTGAAACAGCGAAAAATTTGCGAAACCGTGCCATCGTCCATTTTTTGGACGCCGTCCAAGAATCGCGGGAATTTGCGCCTGGCGAATAAATTCGCCCATCACTAGTAATGACAGATGGGACTATTGGCAGCATTTTGCCACCCACATGAATTTCAGCTTGGCAGGTAGCTAAAAATACCAATCAGTTGCCCTATACTGCCCTCAATGTTTATCACCTGGACACTGACTTGTGGGTCAGCTTATTATCACTCAGAATACCCCAGCAATTGCCCCATATGCTATTAACCTCCAGCAACTTCCAAAATATTGTCCACCATTGTGTTTACCATCATTCTCTAAGTTAAATGAATTGATTGCACTTTCCTTTTCTTTCAATGACCGTCCACGAAGAACCGATCAAGATAAATGTGTTTCCATTATTCTGTCTGCACAACATAACTACAATGCGACCTGAATGTTCTTTAGTTGCACGGTCCGGCTGTTTTTCATATTAAACGCACTGCCAATCCTGAAAGATTCTTCTCTGAGCTTTTAAAATCATCACCTTCTGGAGATTTCTATTATTTCTATATGATTTTTTTAAGCAATGAATCCCTTTTCATTCCCCACCACCCCCAACACCGTTAGCTGCTGCATATGATGAGTCAGTTTTACATTGAAATGGCTTGCATTGAATATATGGCTCTAGTGTAATGACACTTCTTTCTATCTGTAAAAGTCATTTTGTTGTATCTGAAGCACATTTCCATTATAGTTTAAAATAACACAGCATGTAGGTCCTATTCTTGCAGACAGATAAGACACCTGATTTTCATACAAAGAATACAAAGTGTAAAACCTGTTACAACTCTAGGGAAGAGGCAAGCAGGTATAGCAGCATGAACCTTTATCCATTTTACAAAACCGCTTTGTTCTTTGCATGAAATAGTTCAGCAATACCCTACTGAATTTCTCTTTTATATTAAACAAACCCTCAAATCTCCAGATATAATTAATTCTTATAGAAGGCAACACTACTATTAATAATGATATTAAATAAAGGGGTTATTTATCAAAGGTCGGGTTTGTGAGGTTTTTTTCTATTTCGAATAAACTCATAACTCGAATGTTTGCTTATTTATGAAAAAAAAAACAAATGTAACTCTTTTGAATGCAATTGTGTGTGTGTGGGGGGGGGGGACCTTGAACACTCAAATTGATCGAGAAACTTATAAAGGCAAAAAACATCTTCGAATGGTTCAAGGGACCTCTGCCATTGACTTCTACATGACCTTGAAATGTTTTAGCTGGAGTATTTTTGGATTCAGGCTTTTAGCAGTTTTGGATTTAAAATATTGAAAAATCAGAGTATTTTTTATCCCGAAAAAAATCAAGTTTTTAGTGGTACCACCCTCAAATTATTCAGGAAAAACACAACTCGACCTTTAATGTTCCCCTTCCAAACACTTTATTCAGTTCTATTGTTTTCAGATTGTTCCCCAGAAATAAAGACTTTTTTCCATTACTTCCCATTATTTATTTTTTTACAGTTTTTTTAAAATCTAATTTTAAAGTTTAAATGTTCGTGTTTCTGGTGTTTCAGTCTGGCAGTTCAGTAATTCAGGCACAGACTAAACTGTTACAATTTTACAACATTTAGTTGATCCATTTCTCAGCAGCATCTCTGGATATTAGCAACTATTGTATCAATTCTAACAGCTGCCTGTAATGAAACCCAGAGATTCTGCTCAGCAGGGACAAAGATAAGAAATGTATCAACTAAATGTATCAATTTAGAACAGTTTACAGGGTCGGCGACCCCCCTCCCAGAGCTGCTTTAGAAGGTGAAAAATGATACTTTACACTATTAGAAAAACGGTGACACACAGGGGCACATTTACTTAGCTCGAGTGAAGGATTAGAATAAAAAATACTTTGAATTTCGAAGTATTTTTTTGGCTTCTTCGACCATCGAATTGGCTACTTCGACTACGACTTTGACTACCTATCGAACGATTCGAACTAAAAATCGTTCGACTATTCAACCATTCGATAGTCGAAGTACTGTCTCTTTAAAAAAGACTTCGACCACCTACTTCGCCACCTAAAACCTACCGAGCACCAATGTTAGCCTATGGGGAAGGTCCCCATAGGCTTTCTAGCCAATTTGGGATAAAAGGAAAATCGTTCAATCGATGGATTAAAATCCTTCAAATCGTTCGATTGGAAGGATCCAAACGTTCGATCGAACGACTATTCCTTTGACCGTTCGATCAAACGAATTGCGCTAAATCCTTCGACTTCGATATTCGAAGTCGAAGGATTTAACTTCGAGGGTCGAATATCGAGGGTTAATTAACCCTCGATATTCGACCAATAGTAAATGTGCCCCATAGAAAATAGAAAGTAATTGGAAAAAGTCGTTATTTCTGGTGATCTATCTGAAACCAACTAGTTGTTTGAAGGTGAACCACCCCTTTAAGGTATGGAGATCCAAATTATGGAAAGACCCCTTATCCAGAAAACCCCAAGTCCTGAGTATTCTGGATAACCGGTCCTATAGTTGTAGTAGAATTCTACTTACCATTTCCCTCATTCTGTATTCAAGAGCTGCCCAAGGCCAGAATGTATTTGTGCTCAAAGCTCTATATTTTCTAATGTCAGACATAATCAGTACCAACAGTACATGGACATATTTACAAATTAATGTGCTAATTACAATATTTAGTAATCTCCTGATGACTGTTGCAAGACAATAAATGCTCCACCAACATGGCGAACAATGGTTCCACGATAAGGCTTGAATCATTATCAATTTCATCTGAAGTATTGCTTGTTAGGCTCACACTTATTAGGTTCATAGAGACAAACCAGAGGGTAAAGTCACTACAGGGATACGTGTTCATGTAAGTATAGGTCAGGGCTCTTTCTTTCTTAGAAGCCAGACCCATAAGCTCACGTAGGCTTCTTTATTTATAAATATAAATCCATGAAGCACTTACACCATGCTATGAGAAAGTGGATGATAATGAAGATTTAGGTAGGTTTAGCCTTACCAAAAACAAATCATCTATATACAGTAGTCACATATAAGTTCTCCATTGGAGACCATGGGGCAGATTTACTAACCCGTGAAAATTCGCCAGTGTCTACTTCGCACCCAGCGCAACACTTCGACAGGCGAAAATTCGCTCAGACAACGCCAATTCACTAACATGCAAAATTTGTACTGGGCAACGAAAGCTGGCGACTTTTCTCTTGCAGTAATGCAAGCATTTCAAGGCCTAGTGAAAATTCGCTAGAAATCTTGTGCTCAGGTTAATTTGCATATGGCGGGAAATTTAAACTTGTATGGACTTCTTCTTCTTTATGTTATATGTTGCAGCAAATACTTTACATTTATTATTATATTTGTCCAGGGAACCTTAATAAAGACAATAGTTGTTACAATACCCTACACATGAGCCCACTGTATAGTTTATGTGCCATATGTTAGAAAATGTATGGAGAAAACTGGTTACCAAAAAAAAATTTAAGGACTTTTTTCACTCTGAAATAAGGAAAAGTCACCAGCGTTTTTTGAACTTTGATGCATTTTCCACTCCCAGAATATGATGCAAGTGACAAAAGATTGAGGAAGATCTATGCACTCCATTGCACTTCACCTGGTCTGAGCTGGTGAAGAAGGCAAGTCTGGAGAAAGAGGTAACGTTCAATAAAATCCACATTTTAGTTAATTTGCGGAGTAACGTCCATTCACCAGAGCGAATTGTCGTGCATATGACAGCTAGTGACTGTCTCTTTCGCTAGCCAATTGGCGCCTGCGCCCGTAAATTGGCGATGTCCCTGTGGGAGGTAACGCTAGCTAGCCCTTTAGTAAATCTGCCCCATGCATGTCTACTCAGAGTATACAAAAATGTAACCATTAATGAGAATATCAGTCCTGATTTTAACTATATGTACTCTTTACACTCAAGCTGGTAGACTACTGACAAAGCGCCACCTAAAGAATAGCAATCATTTCTCTAAACTGCTTTTTCAACTGGGAGAGAACAAGAATGAATGTCCTTCACAATATGAACCAGAGACACCTTCAAATACCATAAAGCTGAAGTTGTCCTTCATCATAACAACACACAGCTCCTTATTATAGTACATGTAAATATATTACCGGACAAACCATTTGTTCCTGCTGTCTCAGAATGATCAGCTATATTAGAGAGAAGAAAAGGCACTGAATATCTGCATGGCCCTTCCTTCCAATACTAGTTCTCCCCCTGCTCACACAGATGCCTGAAATGACAAGGCAGATTTATAGAAAGGCCGACGACCACAAAACATTTCAAAGTCCAAATTCTCTCAAGAAATCATCTCAAGTACTGCAGGGATTATAGATCTCAGGCAAGTATCTGTTCTGTTGTCCATGCTGCACAGATATCCATCACCACTTAAATCCTATTAATACATTGCACATAGGGAATAACAGCTGCAACAGGTGTGGGATTATGCAGTCATTTAACTTTAATCAAATGCAACTTGATCTACTGACTGTAAAAGTGCTACTAGAATGTTAATTAATGTCAAATTATTTTTTTTTTTCACTGATAATGTCATTACAATTTTTGATTAATGCCGTGACATTTGTTTTTTGGTTTTTTTAATGCGTTCTTTTGTTAAACTCTGCCCTAAAGCGCATGACTGGGATTTGCAGTAATTCGGCAGAGCTCTGGATGAACATGCGCTAAGGGAGAATGGTTTAACCTAGAAATAGAAGCAATTGTGTGCAGAATAAATGACTACTGCCAGAAAGGGTAATATTAATGGTTTTTAAGCAGACAAGGGTTTAAATTTGTATTACTATTGATAAAGGAGAATGAGTACATGTGGGATCATACGAAACGCGTTGGGGAAAATGTTTGGAAAATAAATCTGTTTTACTTCACCGCCGTCTGCTGATCTGTTGAGTGCATGCCCCAAGCATATCGTGTCGATTGTGAAAGTCTCCCAAAGCTGAAGGCTCGGGGCGTCGCACCCGGACCAGAGACCAGGAGCGGTGAGTGACCGATATAACATGAATGCATATTTGATTATCCTGAATTAAGCAAGAGGTTTGGGGCATTTGAACCCAACCAATGCCCATCACCAACCAGTCATCTCACTGCACAAGCCCACTTGCTCCCTTCTAAATTGCGTCATCTACGCACTTAAAGGAGAAGGAAACCCCCTGGGCGCAAAACCCCTCCCCTGTGTTGCCCCCCCTCCCTCCTCCCCCCTTGGGCAAATGCCCCTATCTTGTTACTCACCCCTCTGCGCAGGTCCTGTCCACGGAGTTCACAGTCGCCATCTTCTCCCACGTGCGTCTTCTTCCTGCTTTGACCGGCGTCTTCTGGCGCATGCGCAGTAGGAACAGTTACGGTACGGATCTACTGCTCATGTGCCGAATGTCACGAAGAACTTCGTGACATTCGGCGCATGCGCAGTAGATCCGTACCGTAACTGTTCCTACTGCGCATGCGCCAGAAGACGTCGGTCAAAGCAGGAAGAAGACGCACGTGGGAGAAGATGGCGACTGTGAACTCCGTGGACAGGACCTGCGCAGAGGGGTGAGTAACAAGTTAGGGGCATTTGCCCAGGGGGACAGGTAGGCCAGGGGGGGGGAGGGAGGGGAGGGGTTTTGCGCCCAAGGGGTTTCCTTCTCCTTTAAGATCGTCCCCCTACCCCAGCTACTACTTTGGCTATTGCAGAGTAGTGCAGCAGGGTTGGCAGTGCCAGTGGCATAACTACTGGGTGTGTAGGGGATGTTTTCGCACCTGGGCCCTCATCCCCTTGGGGCCCGCTGGAGCCACATAAAAAAGTAATTTGTAGACGGGAGGGCTGGAGAATTTGAGTGCAAGCATATGTGCAACGTGAGGGGCACTAGTTAGGCAAGATGGGAAGCCGTCTGGGTTAGAGTCCTGTGTGGGTCAATTTTTTGAAAACCATACCTGACCTGTACCTGACACCCGACCCTGCAACCTGAACTCACAATTTGACCCGCATGTTCCCGCTAACCAACCAGGACCGGATTCCGAGCCGAAGTGCACCTAGGCCACTGGGTCCTATTGTCCTCCGTCCGCGCTCGCGAACTCCCTCCACTCACGTGTGCAAGTGCCTAGGCCTGTGCTGTACCCAACCCACAATAAGCAAACTTACCTTTCGACCCGGAAGTGACATCACATTTGCCCAGAAGTGACGTCACTCCAGTGTCGAATCTTCCCAAAAAAATTGATGAACTGGAATGTTTGTGAATGTTATAATTGGACTGAAAATGCAGACAATTTCCACAGTTTCAGCTAGTTTAGAGGCTACAGAACATTATTGCTGGGATTCGTTTCTAGAATAGTGAAAGTTTGGAAGATTGCTTTACTATAAGCATCAGACTACACAATCACAAACATTTTGAAGGAACAACATGCAAAGAAGTGAAGATGTTTTTTAAAAAAATATATAAAAATGTAACTCACAAAAATGAAATCATAGCAAAGTATTTTTCCTAGCAAATGTATTCACATCCAAATGACTTTGTGTAAATGAAATGCTGATATATGAAAATGAGCTTGGGCAGGTACAATTTAATCAGTCAGCAGAGGGGGTACTAATCATACATCTGAATGTAGAACGGAAATGAAGAACCCCCCTTTGGTGCTCGGGTATCTCTGCCATCAGTCATTTCACATTATTCATATCAGAAAGTTAATAACTCGTTTGAATGAAATCTGATACAGCCTGGTATGCAGATATGCATAGGAAAAAGGAAAAAAAATGTGCCAAGATACAGTCAAATTGGCTTCAAGCTAATAATATAGGCAGTAAAACAGCCATTCAGTATAGTACAGTTATGGGACCTGTTATCCAGAATGATCGGGACCAGGGGTTTTCTGGCTTGTTTTGCCTCCAATAAGGGTTAATTATATCTTAGTTGGGATCAAATACAAGATACTGTTTTATTATTACAGAGAAATGAAAATCATTTTAAACATTTGGATTATATGGATAAAATTAAATCTATCGGAGACAATCTCTTTCCAAATTTGGAGCTTTTTGGATAACAGATCTTATACCTGTACAATAAATGCAATAAAGTCTAAAAAAGCATCAAGGCAAATAAACACATTAAGGGTAAAGGCACACTGTGAGATTAGGGGAGATTTAGTCGCCTCGTGAGTTTCTTTGTGAGGCAACTTCTGGCGACTTTGGAAAACAAGCGATGCCAGTGCCATGCCGCAGGGGGGAAGCCGTTCGGGGAGATTAGTTGCCACAAAGAAGAGGCGATTAGTTGCCGGGCAATTAAATCTCCTCGAATCTCCAGGTGTGATCTTACCCTAAAAAGGACCAGTATCACAATTATCCTTTATTTGTATAATGCCGCATTCCCATCAGTCCCTGCCCCAAAGGAGCTTACTACTGTCCAGGGCCCCCCGCTGACCCCCCACCCCCTACCGTGACGCAGCAAGTGCGCTCACATGAAGTCACTGCTCGGCACGCCTGCGTGAAGGCGCCTGGGCGCCTGGTGCCAAGCGCATGCACGCTGCATAAAAAAACCTTTTCCAGAGATCTGGAGAGGGGTCTGGCCCGGCGGGAGCCCATTAAGGGTCGGGCCCACCGGGTATTTTCCTGGTGTCCCGCCGGGCCAGTCCGACACTGATCAAAGGAAACTGACAAAACTGACAAAAGCATGGGGAGAATACTCAAAATCCTTGAACAGTGCCCTGGACTTAAATAGGACTTGACCGTTGATAAATCTGCCCCTTAATAAATATAACATTTTTACGGTTTGGAGTAATTTGTTAAATACACATTTTTTTTTAGCTCTGAAAAACTCGATTTGGGGAAACGAAAAAAATACGAACGTTAGTAAATCGGCCCCCAAGTGTCTGTTATTACATACTAGTTTTTTATCTCATTAGAGTACACTGAGCCTATGAATGAAACCTACCGTATATACATTCTGCCAAAGCGACCCCCCCAGCGATCAACCGGACTTCTTTGCATAGTTGATGGTGACAGAGAATGGCCAAACGGATTACTGTGTGCATTGTCCCACTGTCCCACTACCATGTGCAGAGGGTGCTGTTTGATATTGCCATCACTGTTAATCTTTTGTATAACCAACAGAGGGCGCTGTGTGATATTGCAGTCACTGTTATTCTTTCATATAACCAACAGATGGCGCTGTGTGATATTGCAGTCACTGTTATTCTTCCATATAACCAACAGAGGGTGCTGTGTGATATTGCAGTCACTGTTATTCTTTCATATAACCAACAGAGGGCGCACTGTTATTCTTTCATATAACCAACAGAGGGTGCTGTGTGATTTTGCAGTCACTGTTATTCTTTAATATAACCAACAGAGGGCGCTGTGTGATATTGCAGTCACTGTTAATCTTTCATACAACCAACAGATGGCGCTGTGTGATTTTGCAGTCACTGTTATTCTTTCATATAACCGACAGAGGGCGCACTGTTATTCTTTTATTCTTTCATACAACCAACAGAGGGTGCTGTGTGATATTGCAGTCACTGTTATTCTTTCATATAACCAACAGAGGGCGCTGTGTGATATTGCAGTCACTGTTAATCTTTCATACAACCAACAGATGGCGCTGTGTGATTTTGCAGTCACTGTTATTCTTTCATATAACCAACAGAGGGCGCACTGTTATTCTTTTATTCTTTCATACAACCAACAGAGGGTGCTGTGTGATATTGCAGTCACTGTTATTCTTTCATATAACCAACAGATAGCGCTGTGTGATATTGCAGTCACTGTTATTCTTTCATATAACCAACAGAGGGCGCACTGTTATTCTTTCATATAACCAACAGAGGGTGCACTGTTATTCTTTCATATAACCAACAGAGGGCATTGTGGGATATTGCAGTCTCTCCCCAAGTGTACTGTTGGTATAGGAATGATTAAAAGTGACTGCAATCTCAGCTACTCGGGTTGGGTACCGCTGACCCGAGTATAAGCCGAGTTAGACTTTTTCAGCACATTTTGGATGCTGAAAAACTGGTGGTATACTGCCCTTTAAAAGAGACAGTATACCACCAGTTGTGCTGAACATATATTTGGCCTATTGCTTTTAATTTGGAAAATACATTTTATAATGTCATGAGCAAACAGGAGAATGTAAGCTATTTGCATTATAATATTCAAATGAATTTCAATTGAAACGTGTGATTTCTTAGATAATGAGATTACCAATGTACAGATAAACTGCCTGCATTATGGGCTGCTGATCTGTTATAGAAAACAAAGGGGAGGATGGAGGGGACTGTTTATACAGAGCACATTATCCCTAGTTAAACTAAATAGATTATTACAGAGTAGGTAGTAAAGTGTAAAAGTAAAACAATTCCCCATCTCTGTTCATTTATAAAATATTTTTTTCTTTATTAAAAGAATAAGCAGCATGCATTTTCAAAAAGATTTTGCACCCATTGGGCCAGATTCAATTCCATACCGCCCAACATTTTTGCAATTGAAGGGACAAAAATATTTACTGCGATTTTTGCCCATGCCCATTTTTGTATCCCCACCCCATTAATTACCATGTTCATTTTACAAAATTTGACAGTAAATGAAAGTTTGTGCTTTTTTTTCCAGTTATTACAGTTATTGCTAATGAAGGTGATGGCCCTTTAAGCTGCAAGTCACAGTTTTCCCAAGAGATCTGCTTATCTTAAATTGTTACAATAGTTTCTTTGCTGACCTAGAGGGTAGGACCGTAGGACTACATGGACGTTTTCGGCGAGATCCGTTGTGTTGCAACAAAACGCGACACGACTGTTGGATGCAGACGCAGTGAGCAGTGTCTGCATCCGACAGTCGTGTCGCGTCGGATCAACGCTGCGACACCATGCGACAATGCATTCACTTAACTTATTTTTGTTGCATGCGACTTGTCGCAGCACTTTGGATTGCGCCGAAAACGTCCATGTAGTCAGGGTCGGACTGGGAGGCTTGGGGCCCACCGGGGACCACCGCTGCCACTCCCGAGAGATGCAACGAGCTAGTGCGCATGCGTGCGGCGCTACCTTTGCGCGCATGCGCAGAAATTCTATTCTACCGCGACCCCAGACAAAGTGGGGTCGCGCCGCCCCACTAAGTAGCGGATCTGGGCCCACAAGAGCCCGGGGGCCCTTCGGGTTTTTTTCCCGGTGTCCCGCCGGCCCAGTCCGACACTGCATGTAGTCCTACCCTAAATTGTTACAAAAGTATCTTAAGGGCAGCTGCCACATATTCTAGGCTCTCTGACAAAAGCCAATTAAGTTAGAAACTTAGTATCTTTTTCTGGCTGTTCAGTGCAGGAGATCAAAGAGAAAGTTGGGACATTTCAGTAACACATCCGGGACTGCGGGCTGAGCTGTCAAAATCGGGACTGTTGTGAAAAACGGGACAGTTGGGAGGTAAGCAATTCAGTGAGAAAAACATTGACAAAGTGAAATGTCATGGACGAGATTCAATTTGAGATGCAATTGAATTCAGAAAAACGTATCTCACGGTTTATCACATGAAAACTCTATTGAAGTCTAAAGGAAAAAAAAACTGAACTGAATTAGGTAAAAAGTTTTTTAGAAGCAAATCGAATCTCGTCCAGGACTTTTCGTGTGATAAACCGTGAGATAACCTTTTCTCTCTGAATTGAATCTGGCCCATTATGTTAAAAAGGGTTTCTATAGGTATACACTGCCCCTTGGAATAGAGTAGACTTTCCCTTGTGCTTCCAGCTTCCTAAATTGAAATTTGGATCCATCGGTCCGGCACAAATGATATACTGAATATAACTGACAGCGTGTGCTTTTTTTGTATAAGTGAGTTTGTTGATAACATAAAATTACTCGCATTGCAAGATCAACTTACTGCAGCCTGATTGGCACAGGGGGTCTCTAGGCCACACGGCTGTTCCTGGCACATGCAACAAAGCCTTCAGCAATTTGAACATTTGCCTACAAAAATAAACAGGATCCCTAGAATTGATGTATCATTTAGAAGAAACAATATCCAGTCTAAGAACCATGGAAGCTTCCTAAGCGCCGCTGCGTGTTTATGTCAATGATGGAATTCGCTTCCTTAGATATTGACATGTTTCCAGCAAGGAAAGGCAACAAGATGAAACAAAGAACGAACAATCAGACAAAACAAAGCATTTTTCATTTTTTGGGAAGAAACCAACATTAACAAGCATGTTCTTACTGCACTAATCTCTAGTTACAACGTCTTCCTATGTAAATGAACAGTTTATTTGCTTTAAGGATAAAGAGTGGTGCCAGGTTCTCTTTCTGTATTGAGCTCAGTGTCGGACTGGGCCGGTGGGCCCCGGGCTCTTGTGGGCCCCGCCGGCCCAGATCCGCTACTTAGTGGGGCGGCGCGACCCCACTTTGTTTGGGGTCGCGGTATAATAGAGTAACTGCGCATGCGCATAAAGGTAGCGCCGCGCGCCTGCGCACAAACACGGCACCGCGCGCATGCGCACTAGTCCCCTAAAGCACTCCAGAGCGGTAGCGGCGGCCGGAGGGGGGCCCTGGGGCAGTAGCCCCGGTGGGCCCCACGCCTCCCAGTCCGACCCTGATTGAGCTTCCTCCTTGCACAGCTGGAATTGAACATAAGGGACCCTGAAGAATGAATAGATTTTGTTTGGAATAATTTGGTTTTTTTTCCCCATGTTGACTTCTTATTAGTAATAAAAAAAACCTTTGCCAAAAATGGTAAAAATGATGCCTTATCTGCAAAACATTTAAAAATCATTCAGTTAAATGTGTTTAATACTACTGGACACCCTTATCCAGAAACCTGTTATACAGAAAGCTCCAAATTAAGGGAAGGGCATCTCCCATAAATCCATTTTATCCAAATATCCAAATCTAAATATTTAAAAATGATATCCATTTTCTCTGTAATAATAAAACAGTAGCTTGTACTTGATCCCAACTAAAATATAATTAATCCTTATTGGAGGCAAAACCAGCCTATTGGTTTAACCCCGGAAAACCCTTAGTCCTGAGCATTCTGGATAATAGGTCCCATACCTGTATAATATAGTTTTGGGGGTATATAAGAATGTCTTTATTAGGACCCAAATAAGTGAAAAAAAGCATCAAATATTTCCAACTTTCTGACAACCAGTCTGACATTAAATTGCTGATACCAACCAATTGCTCTTTTATAAATACAAGACAAAAAATACTTTTAAAAAAAAAAAAAAAAAAATATATATATATATATATATATATATATATATATATATATATATATATATATATATATATATATATATATATATATATATATATATATTGCCAAGTAACCAAGTAAGGGGAAAAATGTACGACAGTTTTTAGACAATTAATCTTTAGTATGATGTGTGAAAGTGATATTCTGAGACAATTTGCTATTGGTTTTCATTTTTTATTTTATTTGTGGTTTTTGAGTTATTTCGATTTTTATTCAGCAGCGCTCCAGTTAGCAACTTCAGCAATCTGGTTGCTAGGGTCCAAATTACCCTAGAAACCCTGCATTAATTTGACTAATAGACTGGAATATGAATGGAAGAGGGCCTGAATGGAAAGATGATTAATAAAAAGTAGCAAAAACAATGAATGTGTAGCCTTACAATTTGTTTTAAGATGGGGTTTCCATTTACAAGCTGGAAAAAGTCAGAAGAAGAAGGCAAATAATCAAAAACAATAAAAAAAAAAAAAGAAATAAATGAAGACCAATTGAAAAGTTGTTTAGAATTGGGCATTCAATAACATATTAAAAGTTAACTTAAAGGTGAAGCACTCCTTTAATGTGGAACACAATCCCATAAACCATTTTAAACAAAAGCCATTCAGCATTTATCTTGCCATCAGTTAGGACATGATTTTATGTCTTTCCCCTTGAAAACAGACACAACGTACAGATGCAGGAAGCATGCTAATGTAGACTTGCAGTATTTTCCATTGCTTGGGCCTCTCATGGCAGCCGCAAATTTGCATTCATTACTACCTAACCCAAAAGAACACTGTTATTTCTCCTGAAGATATCAGAACTAAATAAGGGTTACAATCAGTTTCTTTGGAAACATCTGACTTCCCTTTTCGACTACTGAGCTGTGGACAGGGTGTTGGCCAGATGGGTTAATTGAGGAATAAAGGTTAAAGGAACAATAACACCAAAAAATAAAAGTGTTGTAAAGGAATGACAATATAATGTAGCGGTGCCCTGTATTAGTAAAATTGATGTGTTTGCTTCAGAAACACTACTATAGTTTATATAAACAAGCTGTTGTTTAGCCATGGGGGCAGCCATTCAAGCACAGGATACACATTAGATAACAGACAAGTTCTGAAGAATTCCATTGCATACTACAGAGTTAATCTGTTATCTGCTGTGTATCCTGAGCCTTTTCTCCTTTTTCAGCTGTGAATGGCTGCCCCCATGGCTACACAGCAGCTTGTTTATATAAACTATAGTAGTTTCTTAAGCAAATACACCAGTTGTACCAGTGCAGGGCAACAGTACTTTATATTTTCATTAGTTTAAAACACTTTTTTGGTGTTACTGTTCTTTTAACAAAGAAGTAGAAATTCTTGTGGCCTTCTGCAACAGCCAGAGGCCACCGCAGCCGTAGCTTTAGCAGGGAATATCTGTACCTCCAAGATGCCCCACAGTAGCTCTCCATCTTTTTTTCTGCTGATTCACTGCACATGACCAGGGCTACAGAAAGCACTGCGTTCTGCATGAGCATACCTCCCAACATTTGAAAAATGGAAAGAGGGACACCATGCCTGTTGTATGGCCACACCTACTAATTACCATGTTCATTTTCCAAAATTTAGCAGGTTATTAAAGTTTGAACACATTTCTTGGAATTTTATGGCTATGTTTTATATGTTGTAACAGTTTTACCAAGAAAGGTGAAATTGTCCTTTAAAGGAGAAGGAAAGGTTAAAACTAAGTAAGCCTTATCAGAAAGGTCTACCTATATATACCAGTAAACCCTCAAAGTAATGCTGCTCTGAGTCCTCTGTCAAAAGAAACACTGCATTTCTTTCCTTCTATTGTGTACACATGGGCTTCTGTATCAGACTTCCTGCCTTCAGCTTAAACCTCCTTGCCCCAGGCTCGAGCATGCTCAGTTTGCTCCTCTCCTCCCCACTCTCTTCTCTGCTGTAATCTGAGCCCAATGCTATAAGTGAGCAGGGTGAGACTCACACAGGAAGTGATGTCACACCAAGCTAATACTGCAGCTGGTATCCTAAACAAACAGAGAGCTTCTAGAGCTTTTTACTAAGGTATGATAAAACATTCTACAGAATAAATATAACATTTTAGCTTGCAGCTAATCTATTGGCAATAAAATACCTCCATAGCTTTCCTTCTCCTTTAAGCTGAAAGACACAGTTCTCCAAAGAGACTTGCTTATCTTAAATAGTTACAATTGTATCTTAGTGCAGGCACTAAGTGTTATTTTAATTAAGTTTGAGAAACTCTGACTCACTAAAACTTGTGTATTATAATAAGTACCCTTTGTGGGAAAAATATGAGGATATCAGAAGTAGCCTCAGAGTTCCATGACCTGTATAAAAGTATATGGTCATGGGACTCCTCTGTGACTTATAATAGCCTTACATTTTACAATAGGGGGTACTTTTATTCACTATATTTGCGATATCTAGAAGTGGAACAGGAAGTGATGTAGCTACCTGTACAGGAAGTGATGTATTCTTTTCATTATACAGTCGCCTTTGTCGATGATGATCTGTTCGTCCCATCCATTGAGAGATTTAAATGCACAACTGAAAATTTTAAACTAGTCTGATCGACTGTTGATTTTGGAGGAATAATACGATCATTTTTAACACATTACTGTAACGACAAGTAGATGATTTTATTAGACTGTCCTAAAATCGGTCGTTTAACACAACTCCTTTATTTGCAGTCTTAGGTATTCTTGGAAAGATAGCTGCAGGATTCCGACTAGGGATGCACCAAATCCAGTATTTTGGATTCGGCCGAACCCCCGAATCCTTTGTGAAAGATTCGGCTGAATACCGAACCAAATCCTAATTTGCATATGCAAATTAGGGGTGGGAAGGGGAAACATTTTTTACTTCCTTGTTTTGTGACAAAAAGTCAAGTGATTTCCCTCCCTGTCCCTAATTTGCATATGCAAATTAGGGTTCGGATTCGGTTCGGTATTCGGCCAAATCTTTTGTGAAGGATTCGGGGGTTCGGCCGAATCCAAAATAGTGGATTCGGTGCATCCCTAATTGTGATAGGTTCTTATCTCCAGACAATGCAGAACCACTACTGTCTAACCCATTTTATAAGCATTAATGACTAGTTCAAGAAATGTAAGATGATCATGTGTTGTTAAAAATTCAGTACACATTTTTGCAGCCTCTTTGGTGTTGTCCTTAAAAACTGCCATTCAGAGCCTCTATCACAAGTACTGTATAATGTTGGGTATGGATCTAAGTAGATAAAGAACCTGGACCTTGTCCCAGAACTGGAAAATATCATTAAACAAGTTTATTCTTGGCATGCTAGTGTGCTGGAAGCTGGCTTTAAAGACAATTCAATCAGTAAAAGCACTTAAATGGACTTGCCAATTTAGCCCACAATGCTGAGCAAGCACAAAGCTACTTTTTATAATATTACTCTACTTACATTATTTGAATATGGGATTAGGGAGTGCTGCTTTATTTCAATAACACACCCTGGCTTGTACTGCCCCCGGCTATGGTGTTATGTGTCAGGATTTGCCAATGAATCCAGTCGCTGATGGGTATATTTGGGGGGCATAAAAAGTATTTATGGGATGAGGAGATTTTGAGGCAAAATGTTCAGGGAAGAGGCAGTGGATAAAAAAATAGTCTTACAACAGAGAATGTGAGAAGTTAGATTTTAATACTCTAATAACGTTTTTGATGATGCAATCATTTTACAGCGAGGCACAGTTAAGGTGGCCATAGACGTAAAAATTATGATCTTTTTTGGAAAAGATCTTTCCAAGAAAGATCGTTCGTTTAATACACAGGTGTAGAGCTGAAAAAATGTGGACAACAGCCAATCTTTCAATAAAAATAATATCTTTATTTGCTCAGCTTAAAAACAACAGACTTTAAAACATTACACATTTTGGGTCCTGCCACCCTAAATCATAGGGTGGCGCGCAGTTACCACTAGTTACACCACTTTTCCCTAAGCATACAGGTAAGGGATCTGTTATCTGGAAACCCATTTAGAGAGCTCAGAATTATGATATTCCATTTTAATCAAATAATTCAATTTTTTAAAAACCAGTCCTTTTATTTCTGTAATAGCAAAACATTAAACCCAATTAAAGGGGTGGTTCACCTGTAAATGAACGTATAGTATGTTATAGAATGGCTAATTCTAAGCAATGTTTCAGTTCGACTTCATTTTTTTTTTTTTATAGATTTTGTATTATTTTCCTTTTTCTTCTGACTTTTTCCAGCTTTCAAATGAAGGTCACTAACCAATACATACAAAAAAAATAAAAATACAACTGCCCTGCAAGGCTACGAATTTACTGTTATTGCTACTTTTCATTACTTATCTTTCTATTCAGGGTAGAACCTAGCAACCAGACGGCTGAATTGCAAACTGGAGAGCTGTTGATAAAAAAGTGAAATAATTCAAAAATAATACATAAATAAAAATGAAAACCAATTGCAAATTGTCTCAGAATACCACTCTCTACATCATACTAAAAGTTAGTTAAAGGTAAACATAGGGAAATCATTTGTCACATATTTGAAATATTTGTTTGGGGCAATCAGACAATACTGCAATTAATTCCTTGTCAGTGTTGTGCAATTCATTGGTCCAGGGCCAGATCTAGACAGTTAATTACTGTGAGTGGAACACAGCCCAGCTGCCTACTGTTTGTCCCTATACGGTTATCCAACATCCTGCAAATACCAGGCATCCTTTTAAGGTTCATTCACTTTATGAACTTTAAGCTTGTTTGGCACGGACGCAGCCCCGCTGCAAGTTGTAACACCTCTTTAAAGAGTTCCGAATGTCAATCTTCCTAATTAACGAGTCGTTGCATTCTAAGGGGATTTTGTCATCTTTAGAAAACAATACATGTTTTGCATGACTTTTCTAGCAGACTGAAATAGACATTCCCATGAGAGAGAGAGGCTTTAACCCAAACACTATTGAGCCCTAACTACATTCCATTTTTAAATGAGCAATCATCAGATGGCGCTGTTTCACTACTTCAAATATGATACAACTGGAAAAAAACAAATCTATTATGTTTCTGTTGATATAACTTATGAATACTGACCGGAACTCTCCTGGTCTGCATGTAAGCCATGTCTAGTAAAGGCACCACCAGTATAGGATGGATATATTTGTAGGCAATGGTCTTGTCCACCTTTTAGGGCAAGAACTAGGGGTAGGCAGGATAGGCACTTACCTAGGTCATAGTTTCAAGTAAAATTGCATACTGACTAAACAACTGACAAGGTATCAGTGAGGGATAAAGTGGCTGGTGTGGAGGGAGTAAGGAATTAATCAGATGGAGAAGTAGGGAGCGACTGGGAAAAGAGTGATGGTGGAGAGGACAGGAGGCAGGATGGTGGGGCACCAGGCCAAGTAGTATTACCTTGGCAGCCAATATTTGACCTTGTTCCATACCTCCCAACTGTCATGTTTTTCGCGGGACCGTCCCGATTTTGACAGCTTAACCCACAGTCCAGGATTGTTACTGAAATGTCCCATCTCTCTTTTTGATCTCCTGCACTGAACAGCCAGAAAAAGATGCAATGTTTTTAAAACTTAATTGGCTTTTGGCAGAGAGCCCAGAATACGTATCAGGTGCACTTACATGCTTTTGTAACAATTTAAGATAAGCAAAGAAACAATTGTAACTATTTAAGATAAGCAGGTCTCTTGGAGAAACTGTGACTTGCAGCTTAAAGGGCAATACAGCTGCATCAGCAAAACTGTAATAACACATAAAACCTGACCCTGAAACCCGCAGAAATGTGTTCAAATTTTCCATTATCTGCCAAATTTTTTAAAATGAACATGGTAATTAGGGGGATTGGTCATAAAACGACAACATTTTTGTCCCTCTTTATATTTTCAAAATGTTAGGAGGTATGCTGTCCTGTCCCCTTTGATAGATTGTAAGCTGTTGTGAGGAGTGTCCTCTAATGCCATTTTCATTTTGTAACCCCTGTTTGATTTAAAGGAATGTACTGCATAACTTGCTGAAGCTATAAAAATGCACAATGATGATAATGAATATGTCGGATCTTGTCGGCACTATATAAATAAATGATGATGATGATGTCCTTGTCTCTAGTTTCACACAGTGTAAAACTACAGCAGGGTTGGACCGGGCCAGAGGGACACTGGGGAAAATCCGGTGGGCCCAGTCATCGTGGACCCTGCCAACCAAGAATCGCTCAGCACCAGAAACCCCGGGTGTTGCGACTTTTCCTTGCCCCTCCCCCGCCCAATTGTGGTCACAACAATTCAACAATAAGGTAAGTGGTGGGGGTGAAAGGAGTTGAAGCTTTGGCAGGGGGTCCAGGGGCAGAGGGGGGGTTGCTGCGTCAGTGGGGGGCCCAGGGTGATGTGCGTGCCCCTGAGGTGGCAGTCCTGGTGGGCCTTGGACCCCCATTCCGAGGCTGGACTAGAGCCCACTATAGAACACAAAATCAAGGGCCACTCTCACAACAAAAATATGTAGCCAGTGCTAAAGGTAATAGGCGTCCTAGAGACAAATAGTGGAAATAAGAATGGGCTGATGGGAGCTTGGGCCCTCTGTGAATTCTGTCAGGCATCACTATAAAAGAGACTTCCAAAACTGCAATCTATGTCCACTTTAAGATGCCAAAAACGAGGAATTTGTATGATTTCAACCTTCCTTCCTATAAGTGGAAAAGGAAACAGAGCATGTTATAATGTTTACCCTGCACCATTTGATATCCTCTGCACAAGCAAACAGGAAGGTTTTTTAACCCCAAATTGCTATAAAGAAATTTACAGTAAACAATTGCATTGCAAGGGAACGTGATTGTCTGACAAAATTTAGCCATCTCTGCTCCTTTTCTCGATCTCTAAAATATAAGAGCTTGCAATGGCTGAACAAAATATGCAATTAAAGTATTATTTCAGTTTAATCCTCATGCACTGAGAATCTCCTGGTTAAACAGTGAGAGGAATCAATTACTGTAAAGTATTTACTGAGTAAGCTATTCAGTCCCGGCATTCATGCATGAAAATCCATTAATAGCTCCAAGTGGCTTTCATCGGAAAAATGTGCACCTAACGGTAAATAGGCTGCGGGGCCATGTGTGGCATAGGTCCCACGTTCCACAATCGAACTTCTTATCTCTGGCCTGCAATTAACAACAAGCCCACTAATGTACAGCCACAAGGAAGCTTCCCAAAATCCCACATCTGTTGCTCACTCAGGCTAACAGTTTGCCCCAAATATAGAACCAGAAATAGAACATAGACCTTGGCTGAGCGGATGGCAAATGGATTTAGGTGTTTGCAAGTTTAAAGCGTCTAGTTAAAAATATGTTTAAATGTAGCACGATAAAAGTTTATATTATGTAGTTTATTTTCACAGCATCATTTTCAAGTAAACTTAAAGCCAAATGCAGAGTTGTGAAATAGTATGTAATCCAGAATGCTCGGGACCTGGCATTTTCCGGATAATGGTTGTTTCCATAATCTGAATTTTCATACCTTAAATCTATTAGAAAATGATTAAACATTAAATAAACCCAACAGACTAGTTTGCTAAGGCGAGAAAATATATTTCTCAGACACTTTCCATTATACATTTATAACAGATTTTAAGCAGTTTCAAAGATATTTGTAAAAAAGCAGTAGAGATTAGTGATGGGCAAATTTGTCCCGTTTCGCCATGAATTTTGCAAATTTCCAAAACGACAATTTTGACGCCGGCGCCCATTAAAGTAAATGGGCGTCCGTTAATCACTGTCAGCATCAAAATTGGCAGCTGAACGGTCGCCGGTGTTGGAAAAACGTTGATTTCGGCATCGGAACCGTCGACAGCGTCAAAATATTTTCGCCGCCGGTAAATTTATTCCAGCAAATTTTCACGCCAAATTCAAGAATTTATTCGGCAGTGCCAAAACGCGCAAATTCGCCCGCGAATTTGTGCCTGCCAAATAAATTCACTAGTAGAGATACTCAACTCTAGCTATTCTCTGAGCTGCTGGTTCTGACTATGGAAACTATGTAGCAAAAGCCAGCTGTGAAGATGAGTGCAAGGCAAGGAATGCAGTGTCTGGCTGGAGAGGAGCTGGGCATTATTGTTGCTTGAGTCAGAATCAGCAGTACAGAAAGCAATGCAATAAAAAAAATTCTTGTTTCTTTTAGTTAAATGAACCACCTTGGGAACACCACATAGGATAAGTTTTCAAAACAGAATGGTATTTTAAAAAAATTCATGTTTGGGCTGAATTTTAATACATGTTCCTACTGTACCTACTGTAGCCCTACTTAGAAATAAAACAAATACATTCAGCAGATGCAATAGAGCCCCATGGAGTGTTCTGGGATATAAATAACAGGGCACTTAAGGATCTTGGGATATCACTTTAAAGGGGTGGTTCACCTTTAAATTAACTTTTAGAATGTTATAGAATGACCAATTCTAAGCAACTTTTTAATTGGTTTTCATTATTTATTTTTCATAGTTTTATAGTTTTTTGTCTTTTTCTTCTGATTCTTTGCAGCTTTCAAAAGGGCGTCGCCGTCCCCTTCTAAAAAAAACAAATGCTCTGTAAGGCTACAAATGTATTGTTATTGCTACTTTTTATTACTGATCCTTCTGTTTAGACTCTCTCCTATTCATATTCCAGTCTCTTATTAAAATCAATGCATGGTTGCTAGGATAACTTGGGCCCTAGTTACCAGATTGCTTAAAATGCAAATTGAAGAGCTGTTGAATAAAAAGCTAAATAACTCAAAAACCTTCAATAATAAAAAATGAAAACCAATTGTAAATTATCTCAGAATATCCCTCTCTACATCATACTAAAATTTATCTGAAAGGTGAACAACCCCTTTAAGGATTCTGGAATGTTTATATGGTTATGAACTATAATTAACAGTCACACAAAGATATATATCTGTATATACACACACACACACACACACACAAAGGTAGGGCATCAGTTATCTGCAAATCCGTTATTCAGAAAGCTTCAATTTATAGAAAGGACATCTCCCATAGGCTCCATTTTATCCAAATATTTAAAAATGATTTCCTTTTTTTGCTGTAAAAATAAAACAGTACCTTGTACTTGATCCCAACTAAGCTATAATGAATCAGTATTGGAGGCAAAACAAGCCTTTTGGGTTTATTTAATGTTTAGGACTTTTTAGTAGACTTAAGGTATGAAGGTCCAAATTAGGGAAAGATCCGTTATCTGGAAAACCCCAGTACCTGTGCATTCTGGATAATAGGTCCAATTCCTGTATATAAAATTTAAAGTCAGTTAATGGATTTGCTGAAGAGTACGGTAAGCAAGCAGGAAGGGTAAACGTGCTTCGAAACTACCATACTATGTAGGTATCTTGTGCAGTTTTACTACTTGCATTAGTAGCTACATAAGCCGATCTGACTGGTGCTGCCTTCTAAGGGATTTTTGCTCTCGGCTCCTAGCCACTTCTCAGCAAATAAAATGTTGTTTACACTGCAATGGGCTGAGTAGAAAACCGGATCGCTGTGCCACTTGTTGCTCAATTTTATAAACAGGATGGAATATATCGGCATCACATGGATTTACAGCGAAGGGAGCAACAGATGATGAATTTCAGTCCATAGTCACCAGCCATAATAATCACCTTCTCAAAATTACATCTGATTGAGCTCATTTTCTGACCAGGGGACCCAGGACAAATGCCCTTATGACCCTGAGGCAATTCACTCAAGGCTGACATTCCTAGGGTCACTCAGTCCTAGGTCAGTAGGTCACTCAGGCAAGTGTCCCAGCACATGACTAACCGACCTCTGAACATAAGGTGACCAGTACCCAATGCTAAAACACTGTAACCTTCTGCATGCAGTGCTGCACTGGGCTCCTATTTACTATGAAAGCTGCAACATAGACCCACAATCAGACCTTTATTGCCTAAAGGTGGCCATACATGAGTCAATCTTGTGTAGTATCCAACAGATTGGCCCATGGGCCTAATGGGCAGATACTCGACAAGTTTTTATTTTTCCATTTGTTCTGGCATATGCCCATTTTTTATCCAAATAATCATATAAAATATGATAACTATTTAAAAATGATTCTTTTTGTAATAATAAAAGAGTTGATCCCAACTAAGATATAATAAATCCTCATTGGAAGCAAAAGCAGCCTATTTGGATTTGTTTAATGCAGTGATCCCCAACCAGTGGCTCGAGAGCAACATGTTACTCCAACCCATTGAATGTTGCTCCATGTGTTAATTTTTGGCTTGAGGGCAAGTTTTGATTATATAAAAACCATATGTACTGCCAACCAGAGCCTCCTGTAAGCCCAGGAATTTTTTTTCATGCTTGTGTTGCTCTCCAACTCTTTTTATATAAATGTGGCTCACGGGTAAAAAAGGTTTGGGGACCCCTGGTTTAATGTTTAAATGATTTTCTAGTAGATTTAAGGTATGGAAATCCAAATTTCAGAAAGATCAGTTGTCTGGAAACCCCCAGGTCCCAAGCATTGTGGATAACAGATCCCATACCTGTAGTAAAAACAACTACACATTGTATACTAGAAGGAAGAGATCAATTATTGGCCCCAATTAGCCAATTTACGGAGACAAAACCAAGAAGATAACAGTAAATTGAATTCTCACTTACCGTACTTTTATAAAAAAAAAAAACCTGACCATGGGATTTTAACATCATAATAATACATATAGCATATTTCACATCAACCAACTTTAATCATGCTGACATATAACAATCAGTATAGGCATGACTCAATATCACATTTCAATCAACAAGTATTAAATTATAAAAACAATACATTTGTTATCTAGGCTTAGTGTTTCCATGAGTAGACTGGAACATGGCAGCTCTTTCAAAAGATGTGATACTTAAAACTCCTAATGACAGGCTCCTTGTGGGTGGTCTCCTTTAAACTCACATTCACAGGCACAAATCAATGTGAAGGGATCAATATATTTTAGATTACAAGCAATTTAAGAGTGCATCTTAAAAAGATAATACTTCCCCCAAGGCAACGGCTACTAATAATATTCAGTTTTAATGTTCACGGCAATGACTTGACTGCATCTTGATCCTGGCATGATTCACTGACATTGCTTTTATCTACCTAATAATTCATAATTTATACTTTAACCCTTAGAAATTCCAGGTTATCTATTTTGAAATGAGCAAACATTTAAATATAGCATTATCAGTTTAGCAGACAAATATGATTAAACTGTCAGAGAGGCTCTAGAGGAGGAACCTCTCTTATTTCAACTTCAGACATAGAGTTTAGGTTGGCCTTTGTTGCTGAAGTGTGCAATATCACCATGCCTAGATTTAAAAAGCTCTCTGAGCTTTTAAAAAGAAAGATTTAGGTGCCTATGGGTCTGGGAGTGGATTTTAAAAGATTTCCAAGCAACTGGACCTCAATCATTCACCAGAAGATTAAGTTCAACCCCAGAGCAAAACACATGATGGTGAAGGATGTGAAAGTGATGAAAGAACCCCAAAATGTCATCAATGGACCTACAGGTAGCTCTCATCACTATTGATGAAGTGCAAGAGTCTAACATTAGAAAGTGGCAGAACAATTAGATCTACAGAGGAGAGGAGATCTAAGAGAAGAACATGACCAAGGCTAAATATTGCCCATGGACATCTAGTCAAATAGAAGGACTTCTGGAACAATGCACTCTGGAGGCAATGATACAAGAAGTACCAGAAGACCTGTTTGGCCAAAGACAGCATTTCACCAGAAGAACCTGATACCAACTACAAAGTATGGTGGTGGAACAGGGGTTGTTTTGCTGCATCAGGGCCTGGACAGTTAACCAGCATAGAACCCACTATGAATTCTTGACTGTTCAATAAGTTACCACTCCCCAAATCCACATTAAATGAAGCGAAAGTTGTGTTTATATTAGTTAAGAAGCCACGGGCTGCTGGGTAATGTGAATGATAAGTATATATATATATATATATATATATATATATATATATATATATATATATGGGAGTGAATGGGCCTGTTTTTAAGTACAGTATTCTGATAAAATATGTTTAATTTTTAAAACATTTGTCTAAACGTTCCTGGTGTGCACCCATTCATTCCCATATTTATTTACTCTATTAAGGGTAGCACCTAGGTCACTTATTTCTTTTGGAGTGCGGAAAAAACACAAGGACTATATATTTATATATATATATATATATATTTATGTGTGTGTGTGTGTGTGTGTGAGACGAAAAAGTAAAGAACTCTGTGTTCCCTTAAACTCCATTAAAAGTTTCTTTCTTTAATTCATGCACAAAGATTTTCTTCCTACGCATTTTTTTGTGTGACAAATGAGGTTATTAAATTACTATTTAACAAATAGGTTTCTTATATTTGCAAGGAGCAAATGTTAGGACTGGTTATTTGACCCTGAAATGAATGATAGTGCCATCCAATTGCATTTTCCTGGATGCCATCACTCATATTAATATACACAAATGTATCCTATTTGGATAAAACCATCATTAAATTTGCACTTCACAAAAATTGAACTTATTCGCGTTTTAGTAAATAGAGCCAAATGTGTAATTTGACTAAAAGGAACACATTATAGATTTTCCATATTTCACTGTCAAAACAGTTTTCTTCATGGAAGTCGGCCAAGATGCTTTACTTGATTGGACATTCTTCAGTGTTCTTATAGAGTAAATTCTAAGGTTCTTTAAAAGTCAATGAGAGTTTTGTACAAGACATCCAAACGCATTTGTGTATACATTAACAACTGTCAAATTGGCAGTCTCCCCAATACACCCCCCCAATCAGTCCACTGGTACATAAGAAGAGGAGCCTTTTTACTGGGACTGAGAGAACAATTTGTCATACAAACTTGTAATCCCAAAAGTAATTCATATCTATGTCAGTTGGTGCCACACTCGTTGAATCCAAATTATAAATTCAATGAAGATTGATGACTTGCCCCTGTGTTAGAGACAGGAAGACATATGGACCTGATATGAGTTTGGTTGATTAGTCTTGTCACAGATGGCAAATGCCTGAAAAACAATAATAACGCCATCAACTATGTCTCTATGGAGCTGATCACACCCAAGCTCCCACATGGGCCCCTAATTGATGGGGTGTATTAGAGATGATCACTCTTAGGCTTGATTCTATAGCAGATGTATGTTACAAATCATGCAAGAGTTTTAACAACTAACCACTCTCATAGTCAGCCAAGGGCATAGTCTTCTTGAAAAAGAACTTGGTTTTTGACAAATTATCTTTGGTTCATTATATTACATATACCTTATATCAACTGGAGAAGTCATAATAACCTCCATGACCTTCAGCCGGCCAGAACTGAAAAGAGATTTGTATAGTTGCGCTAAGCATCACTGGAGGTCATTTATCAACTCTGGGCAAATTTGCCCATGGGCAACCAATCAGATTGTTGCATTCATTGTTCTACCTGCAGCTGTCTGAAAAAAGCCAAGCACTGATTGGTTGATATGGGTTACCAGTGTTGATAAATGAGCCCTGCTGTGTACATCTAGTCTGCTCTGATGCAGTGCGGTCATTGATGCTGAGGAACCACCACACAAAGGGATTCCGTCATGATTTTTATGATGTTGTTTTTATTTCTAAATTACACTGTTACACTGCAAATAATTCACTTTACAATATAACATTTCATTCCTGAACCAGCAAGTGTATTTTTTTTTCATTTATAATATTGGTGTGTAGGCAGCCATCTCAGATCATTTTGCCTGGTCATGTGCTTTCAGAAAGAGCCAGCACTTTAGGATGGAACTGCTTTCTGGCAGGCTGTTGTTTCTCCTACTCAATGTAACTGAATGTGTCTCAGTGGGACCTGGATTTCACTATTGAGTGCTGTAGTTTTATCAGGAGTGCCCATATTTTATTAATGTGAGGTCTACTTTTCGTGATGTTGTTCCATTATGATCTACATCCAAAAAAGGAATGTTAGCATTCTGTTCCATGGAAAATATTACTTAAATATTTATTTATAAGAGAATGTATATTGCTATATTTAACAAACAAATATTTCTTATGTAACCTTAACATAATAAATATCTGAATAAACAGCATGAAACAGGAGGGTGATTTAGACAGTTGACAGTGACTTAAGATCTACTGATGACCAGCTAAAGGTCTACTAGTAGATCCCACTCTACTTTTTGGGCATTGCTGATTTATATCTACCAGGCAGCTGTTATCTTGTGTTAGGAGCTGCTATCTGGTTACCTTCCCATTGTTCTGTTGTTAGGATGCTGGGGAGGAAAAAGGGAGGGGGGTGATATCACTCCAACTTGCAGTACAGCAGTAAAGAGTGATTGAAGTTTATCAGAGCACAAGTCACATGAGCGGGGGCAGCTGGGAAACTGACAATATGTCTAGCCTCATGTCAAATTTCAAAATGAAATATAAAAAAATCTGTTTGCCCTTTTGAGAAACAGATTTCAGTGCAGAATTCTGCTGGAGCAGCACTATTAACTGATGTGTTTTGAAAAAATCTGACAGTAGAGTTAAATCTGAGAATTGCACTTTGTACACCGCAATGCATTTGTAAATGCTCCTTATTATCTTTACATCTATGGACAGCTCTGAGAAACAAGATGTCAAGTTGTGTCATAGAAGGCAAATAAAGCCTCAGAAAGACATAGGGGGACTTGCTATAAGATAATGCTAAGGAAACATGGGTCAACTGTTAAGATACCTGTGGCAAAACAGTCCAATAGTGGTACAGTTCGGATCTACATATAGAGTGCTAAAGTGTCCTGATCAGACCAACTAGACAGTGAGAATACTAGCTATGAGTGCATATACTTAAAGAATGGGTCACATCATTCATACCATTTAAAATGGTCTGCCTTGGCCTAAAAAGACATTGCCTGGATCCACACAACAAAGTCAATTTAGGGGCTTCTAAAACCTAGCATGCTGGACTGTTTCAAATAGATATCGTCAGATTTTGGCCAGAGTAGAACTTTTTTACTCCTGGCCTCCCAGCAGTAGGATGATCATATATCTGTCTGTATTAAATACTGGGGTTTGTCACCAGTATTAAAATCAATAAGTGGACGGGTAAATTCAGGAAACAATGGTAAATTTGTAATGTTTGGATTCGCTGAAAAAGAGCCTATTTTGTCCAATTGCATTTAAGTCAAAGAGGGTGCGTTAAATTGTCGCTGGTGTCAAAATGAAAAAGCAGAAATTTGCTGCGAATTTGCACATGGCGAATAAATTTGCCCATCACTACTTTGTAATAGAACTGCTATTAAGCCATATGTCAAGCAAAGGAAATAACAAATGTCAATGTAAACATTAAACAAGGGCTCAATTTGACTTTGTTTGTAGGTAAAATGTAAACCTACTGTTTTGCGGAGCTGCAGTGTCAACATCATGTTGAACAAATACAAAGTGTAATAGAGGGGCATGTTGTATTCATGAATACTTGCTGAGTATAGAAAAGCTTGGCTGCTGTGTGGTTACCGGATGAGAGGAGATAATATTACGGCGGAAGCACAAAGCTGGCATTGTAGTCTCATTAACATCTTCGTGCTTTGGGTGAAGCCAGAGGGCTGACTGCAATATTAAGATAATTGTAATTCCTCACCTTCATCCAATATGTAAATAAATGTTTTCCTATGCATTTGCTTTATGTTTTGCCATGTCACCAAACATCTTATCCTTGCAGCTGAGATTGGGATTCATTTTAATTGGGCATGTCATTGGCCATCACTTTAAGAGCCAATGTTCAACTATGTGTTTGCAGTAGATTAGTAATGTTCATAAAAACAGAGCCATTAAGCTGGCGTGGTTGCTAAAAAAAACACCCGATACTGTAACCCAAGTGGTGGGTTATATTGGGTTTATCAGTTTGCTTTTCCCCAGGCTATAGGATCAAGTGGTGGAACTGTGCACAGCCTTCAGAACAGAACAGCAATCATGACCCAATTTTTCCAGCCATCCTGATCAATGATACAGTCATACAGATTGCAGAGGCCATTGTTTTGGTCACATACTCAAGAGCAGTTAAACCACCTGCCAGTTTATGTTTAGGAATAGAAGATTCCTTGAGTAAATTCAGAGTGTAGGTAACCTCCCCATTTTCTAAATTGTGTTATATATGTATCTATATATGTCTGTTTATGTGGCAAATTTACTAACCTCCGAAAATTCGCCAGTGACGGCTTCGCTCACATCGCAACACTTCACCAGACGTAGATTTGCCAGGACAACGCTAATTCACTAAAATCTATCTAGTTGCGCTAGCATTACTGCGGGAAGCAAAACAAAGTTGCGCTAGCGTTGCCTCATTTGCATACGGTGGGAAGTTAACTTTCAATGGACGTATATGCTGCAGCAAATACATTACACTACACAAGCCCAGGGAAGCTTAATAATTATAATGTGGATAGGAATTGTCAGACGGTCCCTAACTGTTAAGCAGGGAAACAATCATACTTATGAACAGCAGGGGGAGCCCCCGCCTTACTTCCCAGCCATGCAGAACGCAAGCAGCTTTGTTTATGACGTTCCCTAAGCAGCCCAGACCACACTGAGCATGTGCACAGTCTTAGTCTTGCAAAGATGTTTAACAAAGTTACAAGATGGTGACCCCCTGTAGCCAACTTTGAAAGCATAAATCATTTGTTTGATTAGGCTTGTGGTGCAGTAAATTCATGTTTATATTTAGTATACAAAATACAGCATTTCTAGCCTTATTCTATTTTAGACTTTACATGCCCTTTAAGGTATTGGTATCCAATTACGTAAAGATCCCTTGCCTGAAAAACCCCCCAGGTCTTGAGAATTCTGGATAACAGGGTCTACACTTGTAGTATCATCTTGAAGCCTATGCATTATCTGCAGTTGTTATCAAGTAAATAGACATGCCTTTTAAAATATTGTACTAAAGCAAACATGCAGAAAATTCTCTTTCGCTTTCCTCCGACAGGCAACTGGGTGGTCAAAGACAGTCTGGTGATTATACAGGTCCCTTAGGTTGGAAAGAACTCCTGTGAATGGTTGGAAGAACAATGCAATTGCTGCATCTTACTTCTTCACAGTCAGCGATAAGCTTCTTGAGTTTATATATATATATATATATATATATACACATATATATATATATATATATATATACATATATATATATATATATATATATATATATATACATATATATATACATATATATATATATATACATATATATATATATATATATATATATATATATATATATATATATATATACATATATATATATATGTAAGCACTATAACATGTATATGTGAATAAAAATCACTGATTTCACAAAGTGCTGGTCCTGGGATGATTTATTTGTCACCCTATACCCTGGCATATTCTGCATTCAAGATCCATAGATCGACTATCGTAGAGAGAGAATAAAATGCCCACCAAGTAATCCAAAGAAAAGATAAGGAGACATACAATCTGAAAGCCACAGGTAGAGCAGATAAGGCTATAAAAATCATTTAATTGCCTTCAACAAAAAAATCAGCGACCACATCATATTATATCCTGGCAAATGTGAATGTCTTGTGCAATATGATATCCATCAAAAATACAGCAACTTTGTCTTGGAATTAAAGGTGATAATGAGGTAATTTGTGAGTAAATTAAAAGTGCCAGTGCATACAGTTATTATGTAATGAGAAATGAGTTTAAAGATTGATGTGACGGATTTAGTAATGCAATTTACAGCTGCAAAAGTGAGCGGTTGCAAAAATCAAGCGACTTTAGACAATGCTGTTATTCATAGCTCAGTATATCAACATCTGTTCCATTGTTAGTATGGAGAACACGTCCTCCTTCATGTGCAGAGCGGAAGAAAGTTACTATGTGGAATAAGGCATTTAACATACTCTGTGCATATTTGAACTAAATAATACTAAACTTAATTCCCAGTTCTTTTATAGTGAACTTGAATTCAGATTCATTTAACAGAAAAGGGTTGCAAACCTGACCTTCTTCATTCTACATGATACATTGGCACTTATAGGGCACTTAACAGAAAGTGCAACATTTGCAGATGAAACTAATAATACCTGGAATAAACAACCTAAAACCTATATTAATCATAAAATGATCCAAGCCTATCAAATACTGTTTTGGCCAATAGCAGGGCCACAAACCTTTATTTTGGCCTTAGGCCCCGTAGGGTCATTCGGCTTTGGACTTCAGCATCAATAGATGGCATGACCACACCATTCACTTATAGCAAGCATTTGCACTTTTAATAGCCACGACTGCTCCAGTCCCAAAAGACAAATATTGAGTGCTGAAACATCTGCCACTTTTTCACAAAACAAGCGTCATTCCTTACCTCGTCAATTGCATTTTCATCTTTTTTCAAAGCTGGAAAAGAGAAAAAAGATTTCGGTTTAGACAGCATTTCCAAAGCTCCTGATTTTCTGTTCTTCGTTCTAAGCAAACCAATAAATGACAATGGCACGGCGAGTACTGTTTCATCTAATTCTAATAAATTTGTATTAGGAATGCGACAATTCTATCATTTTTTTGGATTCATCTGAAAACCGAATCGTCCACCAAAGAATATGGAAGAAAAATTTAAAAAAATTACATAAATTGTGAAAAAAATGTGTCACATTGAGTAACTTTAAAGTCACATGGTTCTAAATCAGTTCTGCTAAACACTTAGGGGCAAATTCACTATGCGCCGAAGCGCCTAACGCTAGCGTCAATTCACTAGCGTTGGCCATTTTCGTTACTTCGCAAATTCACTAACGGATGCTGGTGTAACTTCGCTAACATAACTTCGCACCCTTACGCCTGGCAATTTGCGCAACGGACGTAACTACGCAAATTCACTAACGCGCACATTGTACTGAACGCTACCTTTTACGCTAGACTTCCTTCGCCACATCAGACCAGGCGAAGCGCAAAATTTTTCTAAGTCCCAAAAAACGCTGGCGTTTTTTCTATATTATGGGTGATAGGCTGAAAAAGATCGAAAAATTTTTTGGGGCTCCCCTCCTTCCCCCCTACATTTCCTAACTCATGGCAACTTAACTATACAGTGGGCACATGTGTAGGGCAAAAAAATAATTTTATTTGATGTTTTGAAGGCTTCCCAGGCATTTGTAGTGATTCTACGTATTCCTCCATTAAAATTTGAATTTGGCGCCATATGCAAATTAACCATCGCTAGCGTAACTTCGCTTCACTTAGCGAATCAATGCTAGTGCAACTTCACAACCTTACGCTACCCCTGAGCGCAACGTCGGATTTTAGTGAATTTGCGGAGCGCTGGCGAAACTACGCCTGGCGAAGTGCGGCGAAGTTACGCCTGGCGCAACTACGAATCTTAGTGAATTTGCCCCTTAGGGGCTAAATTATGAATTTTCGACTAAGGGGATCTTACTTGCAATTTTTGTCTTATTCATTTTGTTTCCGTGAGCCCAAGCTTAAGTTGTAACAGAACACGGTTTTACTAAATTCTTAGGTCCTTTGTGGTCATTTTAATGCAATGCATGTTCATTTAATGGGGATTAATGAGGGGATGAGGAGTTAGAGCTCAGCACTTTTTTGATCACCTTTTTGAAACACACAGTCCATGAAGGAGAACAAATTGTAGATCGGTCAAATGCTCCTTAACATAAGAAATTTGGACCCTCTTTTTCTGGCCAATAGTTTGCCTTTTAAGGCACATGAAATCATTTCCATTTGTAAATTTAGGAAGTAGATTTCTTTCTGAATATCTTTCACCCTGCTTCCATAAAGAGCCTACCAACATGGGTCTTGGAAAGTGTTTAATAAATATTAAACATGCGGTGGTATTTGTGGTCACCGCCAGAGCAGGAAGAAAGGAAACATTAGGGGAAAGATAAAGTTCCAGTCCAAAATAAACAAGAAAAAGGCTCATTTCTTGTAACCCATTTACTTGGTGATCCTAATAATAATAAACTCTACACCACTGAGATTATTTTGCATTCATTTTAATATCCTTAATGTCCTTTGAACATGTTTTATTTTATTTGGACATACCTTATGGAATGCTGAAATCTGATTAACCAGAATGGCATACTGTTGTGGGCAGAGCTTCCTAAAATAGTAGCTGACCATCTACCAGATATGGGGACAGTTCCTGAAATGTTTAACTACATTCCAAGATATGCAGAGACATTGCACTGGAGTGCCCCATGATTTTGTAACCCAAAAAACCCCAGTTTTGACATCCTTATGGATGAGAACATGGTCTCCAACTATTCAGTCATAGTGTGTCCCAACTAGGGTTGCCTCCTTTGGGGCACTCCAGGTGTTGGGAGGGTTGGTGGCATTGGTGGGTCAATGGCATAAATAGGCAGAAGGTGGAGTGATGACATATGTATCAAGAACTGTGATGTAAGTGTGCATTTGACTACATTCCAATATATGCAGAGACATTGCACTGAAGGGTCCCATCTATAAGGATGTCAACCTAAAGTATGTGTTGACATCCTTATAGATGAGAACATGGTCCCCTCCCCCTCCATTCAGTCATACTGTGTCCTAACTAGGGTTGACATGGTTGGCCACTCCATGTGTTGGGGAAGGTTGGTGGCATTGGCGGATCAATGACATAAATAAGTGGAGCGATAACATATGCAGGTGGAATTGTAGCATTATTGTGCATGTTGCTGGATGATTCTCCACCGATGGCCAGAGAAATGGGTAAGTATTGAGGCAGATCAGAGATCAAATGGGCAGGCCACTGGTGGAATTGCAAATTTACCCGCAACTATATTGGTGGTAAATTTTTAATACCGGCCCTGGTACCAGCCAAATAGTGATGGGCGAATTTGCACCATTTCGCTTCTCTGAAAAATCGGCGAATTTCGCGAAACGGCGCCGGCGTCTCGTCTTTGACGCTGGCGCCCGTTTTTGTCGCTGGCACCCGTTTTTTTAGACGCCGGCGCCCGTTTTTGACGCCGGCGTCAGTTTTTTCGCATTTTTGCCGCGAATTTTCGCGGGCGTTTCACGAATTTATTCGCTGGCGGCGAATCGTGCAAATTCGCCACGAATTCGCGCCTGGCGAATAAATTCGCCCATCGCTACAGCCAAATTAATAGAGACCAGGTGGGAACCCAAGTGCCAACACATCAATGGGGATTCCTTAGTACTGTACATAGGCAAACCTAATGCCTTATATAACATAACTATGCAAAGAGCACCCAAACACTAAAACGTCCTATCTATGGAATTCTTTATTTTTTTAAAACAGTATTGAAACTTGTTATTCCATTTCATATTCCGTTCCTTCTCTAAAACGAGCAGTCTCGTTCTTACAGCTGAACAATGGAACAATTCAAGAACGGATAGATAATATATAATTATGAAAAGTAGAAGTTGCCCTTTGTGCCAAAAGGAAAGCTTTGATTATATGATAATTCAAAGTACACTCAATTTCAAGGCCACTTTGCTATCAATCCAACAGATCCCTTAATATAAACATCATGTTGTGAAACAGAAGCATGTAATAACGCTCCACACAAAAGGTTCCAACCGCCCCCCTCCCACCCAGAATCCGGCTAACAATGCAATTTCAAGTTTCAAGTGTACAAGGCAACAAGACACCACAGCATTAGACTCATATTACAGTGTACCTTCTGCGAAGACCTCGGAGAGGTCATATGTCAATCCATCTACCAAATATCCGTGCTGCTGTCTGCTCGACACTGATTTATTGAGATATAACAATGGCTCTGTCAACAATAAGGCTGAAGCAGTCATATTTGGGAATGTTTCTCCATCTGTGTATAGGAGCATCCTTTATATAGAAGTGATAACTAAAGCTTAACACTCCCAGCTGTTGCTGAATCTCAACTCCAAACATCATCTCCAATGGGTGTTGGAAGAACTTATCTGTATCCTTTCCTTAAATAAACTACCAGTCTTGTGCTCACAATGCAGTAAAATAATATTCATTGCCCAATTAAAGGTGAAGTTTACCATTAAAATAACCTTTAGTATGTTATCGATGGACCTGTTCTAAGCAACTGATTGTTTATGGTTTTTGTATTATCTTTTCAATTCTGTTTCACGTGTGACTCAATGTGCCCTCTATCTTATTAAAGTAACCCCCATACACAGAGCTGTCACTACACATAATGGCATAGTAACGCAGGTAGGAAAGGAGTTTCAGCTCTAAGTCCCAAAGGCTACAAGGAAGATTATTGTATTTTCATTTGCACTAGAGTTGGTAAATATGCTCTGTATTACCGCAGTCCTTTCCAATTTTCACTTGGTATAGGACTGTTCAATTTGCTTTGTATTATAGCAAAGCTATCCAATGATTATATACTGCTTTTTTAACAATAAATACACACTAGTTCCATGTTATATAAGTAAACAAACAGCTGGTAGGTACAAGTGTATAATTAAGAGTGATACTGGTATAGTTATTTAGGGAACAATTTTAATATTTATGAAGGCAATTACTGAATATGAGAGAATCCGTGAAAACGACTAGTTTTTATTATTCTACAGCATCTACACAAATAACACTCATTTTTAAATAGCACCTAATCTTTGAACAAGGAATAAATGATTCAAGCTTCAGATTCAACTTTATATCTGCTGTACTCTTAGTGAAATACAATGCCTGATTAGACTTTAAAACCGTTCTAAAATGCATCTCCAGAGTCGGTGCCAAAATGCAAATGGACAATTTTACAGGGCTCTGTGGAACATTCTGCCATCCCCCATCCTAGACAAATAACGTTAAAGTATTGAAAAGGCAGACATCATGCCAGGTTCTTTAAGGAGAACTAGAGGACACAAATTAAAGTAATTGTGAAGAAACTAGTGTTCTCCTGATTTAAACATTTTTTGAGAAGATGAGGGTCTTTCACCTTGGAGGCTTCTCTAATGAGAAGTGCTTGGATTTGACAGGTGCTCTAGTTCCACCCATACACAGACGGTATCTCTGCCAGTGATCTGATGGTACTTGCAAAGGGGTAAATGCAAAAATTACTTTTGTGGAACTGCACCTCAGCAGTAGACTTGGGAACAAACGCATTTGACCTCCTAGATCCACCTGAAAGTACATCTTGAAGGTGAATCAGGGTGAGATTGGGGGGGAACTTTGTTTACTGTTCTAAATATGTTTGGCATTATGGCTGAATGACTGGCATACCAATGTTTCCTAGATCTCCTGCTTGTTATAAGCTAAAGGGGGGGGGTGATTAAAGATGGGCCTTCAAGAGGGCCTTGAACTACTCAAGCACTGCTCTAGAACATAGCTGGAGGCTAACTCTAAATGGAGAGACAAAAATCTCACTCTAACTGACCTACTAACTTCTTTTTTGTAACATAATTTTACTAAAATTTTTCACCAAATAAAAGCGTTCAAACGTTTACATTGAATAGATAATACATGCGTGCCAGCTTACTTTTACATATGTAGTTAAGTCATCTAGGCATATGTGGTTGAATTGACAAAGTTAGATAAATTGACCATTCAAGAGTACATTAAGGTTTATCATTGCAGAAAGGTTCTGTCCTGGCTTTCACTTGTCCCCTGCCCCTAGTTTTACTGAGGGTGAGGGTATACGTTTGCAACCATTCTAGCTCCAAACTCGTAGTTACCATGGAGCCCTTATTTACAGGAATTGAGCTGTAGGGGCAAATTTACTTACCTTCGAAGTTGCGCCAGCGTTGGCTTCACCGCATTTCGCCAGACATAAATTCGCCAGGGCTGCGCAAAGTCACAAAGATGTTACGATCCGCGGCTCGAAGTTATGAGGGCAAATTTGCATACAGTGTGCAGTTAAAGTACAATGGCTGTATATGCAATGACAAATACATTACACTACACAAGACCAGGGAACCTTAATAAATGTGTTCTAATGTCCTACACATGTGCCCAAAGTATAGTTTAGGTGCCATATGTTATCAAATGTAGGGGGGGAGGAGGGTACCCTAAAAAAAATTTCGGTCTTTTCAGCCTATTACCCTATAAAAAGTTTTTTTAAAAAAAAAAAAAATTTGGACCATCCCTATCTTCTCTATTGCACTCAGCTGGGTCTGAGGTGGCAAAGTAAAGTCTGGTGCAAGAGGTTGCGTTCACGAAAATCTACAACTTACTGAATTAGCGTAGTTACGTCCATTTGCCAGAGTGCAACTTCGCCTGGCGTAAGGGTGCGAAGTAGCACTAGAGTAGGTCCACTTCGCTAGCGATTTTACGCTTTACTCAGCGAAGTGGCAAAATGACGTCACGCTGGTGAATTTTTTTTGTCACTTCGCCCTTTAGTAAATTTGCCCATAGTGTTTTGAATAGAGGTTTTTGTTATTCTCAATTCTGTTGAGCACCTCTGTTAAGGTTGATGATTGTAGCGTTTTCCATTTTGCTGCGATTGCCTGTTGGGTGCGACTTAAGTATTCTACCCATAATGTCACCCTAACTGCCCCTCAGACACTGCTCTGGGCCCTGCAGATTGTCCAGCCCCTACAGTCTGAAAATAACAGCTTTATGGAGAACAGTCCCATGGTTTGGGAATATCAACAATGGCAAATGATATGAACATGAACACGTAGAATATATATATATATAATACACAAAAGCCATGAATATCCTGTAAATTATATCCTTATAAACGGTGAGTAGTGATGTCATCAGTTATAAACGGTGAGTAGTGATGTAATTTCTGTCACATGACTCACTAAAATTTGTGTATTATAATTAATAAAGTACCCCCAGTTGTAAAATATGAGGATATTATAAGTAACCTCGGAGTTCCATGACCTGTATAAAAACACTCGGCCTTCGGCCTCGTGTTTTTATATGGTCATGAAACTCCTCGGTAACTTATAATATCCTTATATTTTACAAGAGGGGGTACTTTATTCACTATATCTATGTCGATCTATCAACCATTCTGCATGTGTTGCGAGTCATGCCTATTTATACCCCAGTGAAGAATGGAGCAAGGGGTATGATCAGGTCATGGCACTGCAAGAAGTGACCAAAACCACCTGGATTTGGTTCCCTTGAGGTTGACATCTCTGTATAGGATTACATTAGCATTCTGTAACTGGAAGTAATTAATGGCTTAGGTATGCTTAATAGGGATGTAGCGAACGGCGGAAAAAATGTTCGCGAACATATTCGCGAACTTGCGTCAAAAATGCGAACGGTTCGCGAACGTCGCGAACCCCATAGACTTCAATGGGAAGGCGAATTTTAAAAGCTAGAAAAGACATTTCTGGCCAGAAAAATGATTTTAAAGTTGTTTAAAGGGTGCAACGACCTGGACAGTGGCATGCCAGAGGGGATCAAGGACAAAAATGTATCTGAAAAATACATTGTTGACACAGCGCTGCGTTTTGTGCTGTAAAGGGCAGAAATCACACTACGTCACTCAGGTGATGTTTCTGGACACGGAATGTGAAAAAGCTCACACAGCTAGGTGGCACTTGGTTAAAGACTGGGCAAACAATGCCTGCAAGGGCAACGTATACAGTAGTGGATACGGAATATATTATTGCTGCTGTAAAAACATCACTCAGGTGATGTTTACAGACACGGAATTATTATTGTTATTTAGACAGAATGTGAAAAAGCTCACACTGTAAGGTCCCTGCTGTGTCAGCGTTGCGCCCTGGTCGGTGTGGTCGCAGGTGCAGTAATCAGGCAACTGATGTGCGCCTGCGCGCCGCATCGAATGCGGGCGACGGACGCCGGCGCGGAGGCGCGGGCGACGGTCGCGGGCGCCGGGGCGTGCGCGACGCAACGGACGCGCGCGTCGTAGCGGACGCGCGCGACGTAACGGACGCGCGCGACGGACGCACGTAACGGACGCGGTCTGATGACGTCAGTTGGCGCCAAACTAGCGCTATTTAAACCTGCTCCAGTCTCTGCTCTGTGCCTGGTTATTAGGTTTATAACTGAAACCCTAGCGTTGATACCTTCCTGACGATATTGTGTTTGACCCTGCCTGTACCTGGACTCCGATTCTTGCTTGTTGCCTTGACCTTCTGCTTGTTTACCGTTGACGATTCTCGCTGCCTGCCTTGACCCGGATATCCTGACTACGCCTTGCCTGATCCTTCTGTACCTCGTTTAGTCTCACTGGCTACTCTCCACACCCCTGCTCCCCGTTTCCAACCTCGGGTGAGTTAGTGGGTGTGTGAGGCGCTTGTGGTTCATTGTCTTCTGTTCCTACTCCTTCTACGTCTGGATCATACTGGTAAGCCTGACATTATAACCAGGCCCAGAGCAGAGACTGGAGCAGGTTTAAATAGCGCTAGTTTGGCGCCAACTGACGTCATCAGACCGCGTCCGTTACGTGCGTCCGTCGCGCGCGTCCGTTACGTCGCGCGCGTCCGCTACGACGCGCGCGTCCGTTGCGTCGCGCACGCCCCGGCGCCCGCGACCGTCGCCCGCGCCTCCGCGCCGGCGTCCGTCGCCCGCATTCGATGCGGCGCGCAGGCGCACATCAGTTGCCTGATTACTGCACCTGCGACCACACCGACCAGGGCGCAACGCTGACACAGCAGGGACCTTACACACACAGCTAGGTGGCACTTGCATACCTCCCAACTGTCCCTCTTTTGACCACTCAACCCCCTGTCCCTCTTTTGTACTGGAAAGTCCCTCTTTTCTCTGCACTGAACAGCCAGAAAAAAAACAGTTTCTAACTTAATTAGCTTTTGTCAGAGAGCTCAGAACAGCTAACAGGTGCAAATAAGATACTTTGTAACAATTTTGACTCTGGTTGGTGCTGGTAGTGGTGAACTACTAGGAGGAGCAGCACACCAGTCCCTCTTTTCTCTGAACTGAACAGCCAGAAAAAAAAACAGTTTCTAACTTAATTAGCTTTTGGCAGAGAGCTCAGAACAGCTAACAGGTGCAAATAAGATACTTTGTAACAATTTTGACTGTGGTTGGTGCTGGTAGTGGTGAACTACTAGGAGGAGCAGCACACCAGTCCCACTCCCCAACACAGCTAGACTAATAGCACTGGGCTCTTATAGTAGCAAAGTAAAAAAACAAAAAAGAAAATAAAAGCAGTCCTTACAAGGACTATTGGGTTACAGGCAGCAGTCAGCAGATGAGAGATCAGAAGCAGTGCCCACAGCAGCTACATACAGAGCACTGCAGTAGAAGGTAGATTACTAGCCAGCAAAGCTACCTAACCTAAAATGTCCCTCAAATCCCTGCAGAGTTCTGTCCCTACAATACAGAGCAGTATCAAGTAGATTACTAGCCAGCAAAGTTACTATCAACTGTCCCTCAAATCACTAAACAGCTCTCTCCCTACACTAGCTCTTCCAAGCACACACAGGCAGAATGAAAAAACGCTGCAGGGCTTCAGTTTATATATGGAAGGGGAGTGGTCCAGGGGGTGTGGGGGTGGTCCAGGAGGGAGAGCTTCCTGATTGGCTGCCATGTATCTGCTGGTCTGGGGTGAGAGGTCAAAAATAAGCGCCAGCTAAGGCGAACCCACGACGTTCGCGAACATTCGGCGGACGCGAACAGTCGATGTTCGCGCGAATTAGTTCGCGGGCGAACAGTCCGCGACATCCCTAATGCTTAATACTAAGTAAAACTAAGTTAAAAAACATGTTCACCCTATCTGAGCAACCGCTTCATACAAATATAAGAATCTAAGAATTTTTTTTTACAACTGATGATATGTAATCCCTCCTAGCATTTGTGATGTATTTTAAAAATAGTCCCCAGTCAGAAAAATAAAGAGGCAGTTTAACCCCCCTTGTTCAACTCAAGTTCAAAAAATAGGTCTTGTAATTTTACTTTTGTGTTATTTCTTGATCTTAACAGGGAAATTATAGCTCTGCCATGTTTGGTCCTTGCAAGCACGATATGTTATGATATGAGCTGGGCAAATCCATAATGGGAAAGGACCTTGGAGTCCTTGTAGAGACTTTTCTATTGGCAAAGTCTAAAGGTCACTATTCCATTCTAATCCTTCTAGATCTCTCTGCAGCCTTTGACACAGTTGACCACACACTCCTCCTTGACATTCTACACTCATCTGGCATTCGGGACACTGCTCTTTCATGGTTTACATCTTATCTGTCTGACCGTTCCTTTAAAGTTTCCTTCTCTAACTCTACTTCTACTACTTTCCCACTCTCTGTTGGAGTTCCTCAAGGCTCTGTTCTTGGCCCCCTGCTGTTCTCGCTCTATACAACTTCACTAGGAAAACTCATTCAGTCATTTGGACTTCAGTATCACCTTTATGCTGATGACACCCAACTCTACTTGTCTACTCCTGATCTCTCTAATTCTGTCCTTTCCCAAGTCACAGACTGTCTCTCTGCTGTCTCCTCCTGGATGTCACAGCGCCACCTGAAACTGAACCTTTCTAAAACAGAACTCATTATATTTACTCCAAGATCTTCCCCTGTCCCTCAGATATCACTCACCGTAAACAACACCACCTTTCATTCCACCACACAGTCACACTGCCTAGGAGTCATCTTAGACTCTCATCTGTCTTTTTCACCACACATTCAAACACTTGCAAAATCTTGCCGTATTCAACTGCGCAACATTGCTTGAATACGACCCTATCTCAGTTCAGAATCGACTAAAACACTGATTCAGTCTCTCATCATCTCCCACCTTGATTACTGCAACTTACTCCTCACAGGTATTCCATCAAGTCACCTTTCACAACTCCAATCTGTTCTAAACGCGGCCGCTAGACTCATTCATCTAGCTCGCCGCTCAACATCAGCTGCTCCCATATGTATGTCCCTTCACTGGCTCCGAATCTCTTCTAGAATCAAATTCAAATTACTTACACTCACATTCAAGGCCCTTAATAATGAAACCCCTCCCTATAATTCATCTCTAATCTCCAAATACACTCCTTCATGAAACCTCTGCTCTGCTTCTGATCTTCGCCTCACTTCTCCTCTGGTCACTTCTGCCCATTCTCGTCTACAAGACTTCTCTCGGGCTTCTGCTTTTCTCTGGAACTCTCTGCCACAAGCTGTCAGACTTTCTCCTTCTTTCCAAACTTTCAAGCGCTCCTTAAAGACCCATCTGTTTAAAGAGGCCTATTCCATGTACCTTAATTAATCATCGCTGTATCAAAAATGACAAAATGTTTATACAATCCTAATGTCTCAATTGTACCCTAACCTTTTAGTTTGTTAACTCTAATCTCTAGGTCCTTCTAAACCTATTGTACTCTGTAATCCTTGTTTGTTATCCACCATTTATTCCCTGTTTGCTATAACTGCAGTAAAGCACTGCGTATCTTGACAGCGCTATATAAATAAATGATGATGATGAGCAGAAAAATAGCAGGAAAAAATTATGTTTTAATTTTCTTATTTTTTTCTAATATTCTAAAAATGTAAAATAAGGTGAAAACATAAAAACAAGTACAGAGAAAAAGGTAATCATTTCCAAAAAATTTAATTTATCTCATTATAATGGAGTCTATGGGAGATGGCCTTTCCGTAATTCAGAGATTTCTGGATAACGGGTTTCCAGATAACAGATCCCATACCTGTATTTTCTTGGTGTTGGTGGGTTTTAATCAGTTTCTCCTGTATATCTTGTAAACTCCATGGCTTAAGGGCAATGGCACATGGTGCTATTTGTTAAGGCTCAAAACACCAGAAAACACCCTGCCATAGACAATACTGAGAATTGTCTCAAATCATATATCTCAATATCTTCTTATGCATTTTTGAGCAATTACACAATTGTTGTAAGCAAGCCACCAATGTTGTTGATAAATCACGGTGACAAGCAGAACCATGTGTCATTGCCCTAAGATGGGACTGCGTTGTAGGGTTGCCACATGCCCAGTTTTGACCCAGAAAGCCCTTCTAAAAACAGCCTGCCCAGCTTTCAAAATGAGCAAAGCCTGGTAGGATTCTCTGAGATTGATGAGGAGATTGGACAACCATTCAGCTTCCTGCACTCTTTTTTATACCCTCGTACTCGGCAGTCGAGTTTTTTTTAAACCTGCACATCACTACTACCCAGGGTAAGGAGCCTGAAAATGTGGCAACTCTACCGTGCCCAAAAAAACTCCAAACAAACAATTCTTGCTGGATTAATTTACTAATGACCAGAGGCAAGCCTGGCCAGCCGGGCACCCTAGGCAGCCCAGCCGGCCAGCTCTCTCCCCCCCCCGTCCCCTGCTTGCTCACAGTAGTAGGGCTTGCACTTGCGCAGCAGTGGCGCTCTCATGTGTATGTGTGACATCAGGGTTCACGCGTGCACAGCAACAGCTTTGACACACACATGCGTGGCAGGGGCATTGTTGGGCGCAAGTTTAGTGTCAGGTCCGGTATATGAGTAGGCAGAAGAGGTAGCTGTCCAGTGCCCTCCAATTGTTGCACCCTAGGCTGCTGCTTCTTCTGTCTGCCCCTAGTTCCGGGCCCAGGCCCGGATTTAGGGGAAGGCCCCCTAGGCCCGGGCCTAGGGCGGCAAGATGTTAGGGGCGGCAAGCAGGGGCCCTTAACATCTCTTCAGCAGCTTGTGACGTGACTGCGCTGCATATGCGTCACTCTGCGCCAGCCAGCCTCCTTATTTGCAATGGCGCGCTCTCTCTCTCCTCCTACTAGTCACGATCCCTTTTACCCTCTCAAGGCTTGATCTTTCTAACGCCCCGTGTGTGTCCCTCTGAGGTCCTGCTTCATCTTCCGCTCCCACCCAACATCCATTTCCGTCTCGCTCACTCGCTCACTCTGTGCCTCTCTGATATCACCTGCTGCCCTCATCGTCCATGAATCAATCTCCTGGCCCCATGTATAGCTCTTCACTTCTCTGCATTGCAAACTGTAACGCTCTCCTCTCTCAGCCCTCCTCCCTCATTCTTAACCCGTCACCTCTCCTACAATGGTTTCTGCGTCCCCCCCCCACCATAAATCTCTGGTGTCGCTCCCACTCACCGGTCCTGAGCTCCTTTCTTCCTTCACCACTCTCCGTCTGCAGCATTATGCCATGGTGAATCAATGAAGCCAGTAAAAAAGGTACAAAAATGAAAGTGGAACTAATGGGAAACAGACTAAATGTTGGCACTGTGCATATTAAAATAGAGCAAGACAGACACTGCATGCACACAGAAACACTGTAGATTATAATGAATAATGTACCCCCTACTGTAATTTATAAAGATACTTAAAGTCACCTCGGAGTTACGTGACCTATATAAAAGCACTCGGCCTGCGGCCTCGTGCTTTTATATGGTCATGTAACTCCTCGGTGACTTCTAATATCAGTATAAATTACAGTAGGGGGTGCATTATCCACTATATATTTTCTAATTATTGGCAACAGTTGGTGGTAGGTTAAAAAGTGTAATATACATATTGGATATATTTAAAAGTTATTTATGGTTTAATACATAATTTTTCCATTTTATTGTCTGTTATTTTATTTTGAATAAATGATTGGATAAAGATTCGCTTCCAGAAAATGCGGGGGGGGGGGGGCGGCACAGTAGCTGGGCCTAGGGGGCAAGAAGGGTAAATCCGGCCCTAGTTCCGGCCCTGCTAATGACTTTAAGACTTGTGCTTTTAATGATCTTTCCTTATTCCGTCTAGTGGTTCAGGTTTCATGGTTGATTGGCACAACCCTCTCACCATAGGATTTCTCCTTAAACAAGACAAACAGCAGGTAGTATTTTACTTTTTTTTTGTGCCGACTGATAACAAAGCGCAATGACAAGCACCACATACTGGCAAACCTGTGAAGATTCCTATTATAGCAACAAAAAAAAAAGCAAAGCTGCTGTGCCGCTGTCACAGTCACTTTAAGATGAATGTTCTGCTTTCTGACAACCTAATGAAGCAATTTTCCTTTGCTTTTCTTCTTTCGTAGGTACTTCTTAATTCCATGTGACAAGCAGACTGGTCCCAGCACCTATTGTTGTTAAATTACATATGCCCAAGTGCCATGAAGTGAGGTCTGGTTACTGCACCTGCATCATGGGGGGAAGTCACCAAAGTCTCAGATACCCAATAATATTATATAGAATATTCACTGTGCTACTGTCGTATATATATTATTGCCTCCAGTGGAAGTTAATACAAATTGATATGTTTATAATATGTTAAGAAAAAACAAACTGATATGTTTATAAAAAGTTAAGAAAAAAAGCAATTATTGGTATGGGATCCTTTATCTGGAAACCCGTTATCCAGAAAGCTCCCAGTAACGTAAAGGCCGTCTCCCATAGACTCCATTTTGATCAAATAATTCAAATTGTTTTAGAATTATTTCCTTTTTCTCTATAATAATAATAATAATAAAACAGTAACTTGTACTTGATATAATTCATCCTTATTGGAGCAAACCAATCCTAAAGGTTTTTTTTAAGTGTAAATTATTTTTTTCGAAGACTGGAGAAGCAAATTACGGAACAACCCTTATCTGAGCATTTTGGATAACATATTCCATACCTGTACATGATATGAAAGTTTTACTCACCGACTACAGACAAAACAGCCATAAAATAAGTAGACTATGTTGAAGCCAATATAGTTAATATCGTTTACAGAGAAGAAAGAGACTACTGGTTTTAACGTGGAAGGCTCAGTTTATACCTGTTTATCTGTAGCACGTTAGCAGTACTTATTCTGTTATATGGTGTTATTTTATATCAAGTTTTTTTATATTGGGATTTCAGCACTGGTTATTGTGTATCTATTAAGTCAATGAAGTAAAAACTTGGAGTTGTACAATGCAAGCTTCAAGAAACGTTCTGTAAATAGCTAGTAAGCCGACCATTTAAGGGCAGCTTTATCAAGGGTCAAATAGTAAATTTGAATATTTGAGTTTCAAAATTCACACATTTGAATATAAATCGCCCTATTCAAATGTAAATTCGAATGTGAGATTTATTACACCTCGACCATGGAAAAAGTCCTAATTCCAATATTCGCCACCTAAAACCTGCCGAGTTCATGTACAAGTCAATGGCAGAAGTCCGTTGAGCCATTTGGAGATGTTAATAGCCTTGCTGACATTCGAGTTTTTTATTCATGAGAAAAACTGGATTCATACAAATTAAAGGGCATGTAAAGTATAAAATAGAATAAGGCTAGAAATGCTTTGTTTTGTATACTAAATATAAACATGAACTTACTGCACCACAAGCCTAATCAAACAAATGATTTATGCTTTCAAAGTTGGCTACAGGGGATCACCATCTTGTAACGTTGTTAAACATCTTTGCAAGACTAAGACTGTGCACATGCTCAGTGTGGTCTGGGCTGCTTAGGGATCATCATAAACAAAGCTGCTTGAGTTCTGCATGGCTGGGAAGTAAGGCTGGGGCTCCCCCTGCTGTTCATAAGTATGATTGTTTCCCTGCTCAGCAGTTAGGGACCGTCTGACAATTCCTATCCACAGCAGTAAATAAAGGGAGAATTTCATTGAATACAGTCAGGTTTCTTATAAAAACGGTACACATTTTTTAATTAAAGTATATTGGAGATAGGTTTATTTTTCATTAAAGAAAGTAAAAATGGGATTTTATTTTTTTGCCTTTACATGCCCTTTAAATAGAATTAGAATTATCAGGCGGGAACCATTCGATCTAATATTAGACATTAAAATTTTTTCTTAAATAACCTCACAGTCAGATTGTGAGTATATTAGAATTAAAAAACAATTCACATGAATTCTAAATTCAACCTTTGATAAATGGGCCTCCCCTTGTGACGCCGGTCTTTTACGTTTTTATCTGCAGCACAGCAGTGGATTCACTATGTGGTTAAAGGAAAACTATACCCCCTGAACAATGTAGGTCTCTATAAAAAGATATCGCATAAAACAGCTCATATGTAAAACCCTGCTTCATGTAAATAAACCATTTTCATAATAATATACTTTTTTAGTAGTATGTGCCATTGGGTAATCCTAAATAGAAAATTGCCATTTTAAAAAATAAGGGCTGCCCCCTGGGATCGTAGGATTCACGGTGCACACAAACAAACCATACATGTTAGGTCACATGAGCCAATTAACAGACAGGGTTCTTTCTTTCGCTTCCACACTTCTTCCTGTTAAAGTTAGAGTTGAAGTATTTCTGGTCAGGTGATCTCTGAGGCAGCACACAGACCATCATGAAATGGTGGTTCAAGGCAAGAGATGTAAAAGGACAATATTTACTTAAATATATAACAGTTTGGTAAGATTCTCTAATATGCCACTTAATATTATATAAACTATATGTTGCTTAAATATTCATTTTGGGGGTAAAGTTTTCCTTTAAAGGGTGTGGTGTGTTGTTTCACAATGAACCTGGATTATTTACCAGTAAACACTGTGATGCGTTGTTTAAATGTTTCCTCTTTCGTTCATGCTTGAAACCTTACCAGAAACCCCACCAATATGGAAGCTGCAAGACCCATAAGAGTTTCCCACTCATGAAACTGTTCCCCATGCAAAAACGCTTATGAAGTGATGAGGATTTAAGCCGCACATTTTAAGGATGCATATCATGTAAATTGCAAGTTTTTCATTCATTTAATGGAATGCAAAAGTGAAGAAAAGCCATTTGGAAACCATATACAGATAAAAGTAAAGGTCAGGATGGTTAGATCAAGGGGAAGCGATTCCAATTCTTGAGCTGAGAGAAAGGAATTAAGTTTATATTTGAAGATTTACAGAGACGGTGATTTCTGAATTTCTGTGGCCTGAGACAGGCGAGACTTAGCAATGTGAAGCTGTACAGGTTTAAGTTTGGAATTCAACAGTTTATCCAAGCAGATTATGTTTCCATTTAGAATGTAAGTTAGCAAAGCTCTCCGTATCAGGAGTCTACCCCAACATACATCAAAACTGTATTCACAGGCAATATATTGTGTTGGGAGATGTAGACCTGAGATGTTTTCTATCCTGGCTGCTGCAATCTGAATCAGGTATAGGCAAGCTCAATTTGCAGCTATGATTCCATGAGATTCTAGCTGGCAGATAATGGCGCAACTAAAGTGTGATGGCAAAACCCTGGCCTTCAATTGGCTGAGGATCCTGATTTACTAGATTAAAGAGGTTGTTTACCTTTGCGTTAACTTTAAAAAAATATGATGTAGAGAGTGATATTCTGAGACAATTTGTAATTTATTTTTCATCCGTGGTTATTTAGCTTTTTATTCAGCAGCTCTCCAGTTTGCCATTTCTGCAGTCTGGTTGCTAAGGTCCAAATTACCCTAGCAACCTTGAACAGTGTCGGACTGGCCCACCGGGATACCAGGAAAACTCCCGGTGGGCCAAGGTGTCAGTGGGCCCTCATGCTTCTAAGCATTTGGCTTATTTTATGGCCATTCCCTATTTCTATGAGAATAAAGAGGCTAAATAGATGGAATAATATGTTATAGTATGGAAAAAAAAGAGAATAGGAGAACAGAGGTTGACTAAGGGCTCTTACTGACAAGCGTTTTTACCTGTGCTCCCCTGCGTTCAGTTTTTCTGCGTTCAGCCACAGGGGAGCGCAGGAATAGACGCATTACATTTTTTCCAATGTGGCTGTACTCACACAGGCGCGTGTAGGCGCCGAACGCAGGTTGAGACGCAACATGCTGCATTTTTCCTGCGTTCGGCGCCTACATGCGCCTGTGTGAGTACAGCTCCATTGGAAAAAATGTAATGCGTCTATTCCTGCGCTCCCCTGTGGCTGAACGCAGAAAAACGGAAAGCAGGAGAGCGCAGGTAAAAACGCTCGTCAGTAAGAGCACTAAGGAAAGGAAGAAAATAATACTTAGAGTGGGCCCCTGGTCTAAAGGTGTTTGGGTGGGCCCCTGGTCTAAGGGTTTTTGGTGGGCCCCTGGTATCCTAGTCCGACACTGACCTTGAATTGTTTTGAATAAGAGGCTAGAATATGAATAGGAGAGGTCTGAATAGAAAGCTGAGTAATAAAAAGTAGCTATAACTATACCTTAGTAGCCTTGCAGAGCATATGGGTCAGTGACCTACATTTGTAAGCCGGAAAGAATCAGAAGTGAAATAATTCTAAAACTATAAAAAAAGAAAAAAATGAAGGTCAATGGAAAACTTTCTTAGATATTGCCATTCTACAACATACAAAGCCCTTTTTAAGTAACTTGGCCCTATCAAACACCCCACAAAGACTTCTCCCTTGACATTTTGATATTACAGTTCTGCTACATTATTTCTGTGCTGGCCAACCCCTTTTCAGTGGCTACAGAGCAAATAAAACAATATAATGGCCATGCAGCAGATCCATACATGCCCCTTCGTTGTGGAACTGTTTCAATCTGTAGCCAGAGTTGGCTAACACTTTTGTATTTTCCTGACTAATTCAGCCAGATTTCACACATCCACATATCTCCTGGTCTCCTTGCAGCAACATCTATAAACACTGTGGCAAAGTGCAACACGACAGACAGATAATCACTTCTTCTTTAGACACCTAATTGTAACATGTACCTATAGTAAAGACTGGGGGAGGGCACCAAGGGACTCCTTATGGTGAATACACTGGTGCAATAGATGAAAATAGTGACTAAAATACCTGCAGTTGTCAGAAAGCATTTCTAAAAACCTAAGAAGCATCTAACTGCATCTACAAAACCACTGCAGCTGTGTAAGATAAGGAATCTCAGAATACTACCAACTACAGCTCAAACACCAAGTAATTGTCCATATCACTGACCTCACAAGTGTGTAATTAAGAGAGGTTATCATCTTCCCTAGCACTGAAACCTCACGGGGAAAGCTGTCAGAATTCAGTACAAATAGACTTGAAAATTCGATCCGGCCCCTATTTAATAAAAGAATCGGATATCTAAAACTCGAACGAATATTACCGACCATCAGGAAGGCTAGTAACATCTTCAAATTGGTCACTGGACCTCTCCCATTGACATACATAAACTCGGTAGGTTTTAGGCGGCGAATAGTTGAATACAAATTGTTACAAGGTTCAAAGTTTGATAAATCTAAAAAAATTCAAATCGAGTTCACAATTCAAATTTGAGAGTTTTGACCATAAAAAAATTCGAATTTTCAATTAGACCCTTCATAAATCCTGTCCCTAAATATCGTGATAAAGTGGCATAAAAGAAAATACATCATTTTATAAATTGACCATTCATTTTAAACTGCTTTTTGCACAAATGTTCCAGTGTAAATCGTTTTACAAAGCATCATACTATAAATAGGCCCCTAATAGCACAGACCAAGGGGACAGACAGTGAAATATAAAAGCTCATGCCCGTCCAAATGTACCCCTTTTACTGCACTGTGTCTTGGGTACCATGGGAGAATGTAATTAAAGTCACAAAGAGAAAAACAATTCGCACCATAAGAATAAAAATCCACATCTCGCAATGTAATATTGTTCCTTAAACTGTTATTGCATTGTGAATTTTAATTGCTTGAAGGTGTCGTAATCTTTTGGAGCAAACATAACGACTTTTTCAGTAAGAAGTTTTATTACATTTACTGCGCATTGGCACAAACTATAAAATTCGCAAACGGTCTTCCACTGTCAGAAGTGGTCGCTAGACAGTTTCCGGGTTCGCAAAAGCTATATTCAATTCGCGCAAAGCAAAATTTGTTCGCAAAAAGGCAAGATTTTTGGATTGCGAATAGTTTTTCCATTACTGACTTTTATTACATTCCCCCACAAGCGTTTGCCGTTATGACTGGGTTGTGTCCATTTTTATAAAGAATAAATAATTGAGTAATAAACTAATTTTCACCCGAAAACTTCGAGGTATTGCCCGAAACCCAGCGCACATGAAAAAATCATTGGGACTTCTCCCATTGACTTATATATGCTTGATAAAGGGGTTCACCCCGAAACGTTGCACTTCTGCAAAATAAACTCAGCAAGGGCTTGTACCTGCTTGAAAGAACGTTTGTGTGCCAGTGAAATGTTTCTTCGTTAGTACTATTGAGGTTGCCGAGGCCTCCTTAACAGTGCACCGGGTCATCTTATCGTGGAGAGCCAGGGTGTGCAAGCGTGGTAATCCTGTACTTATATTCAACCTCGACAGGTCTGAGATGCAGGATTTTCAGATTTGGACTTTTCCATCCTCGGGGTTTAATTAATTCCTAAAAATTCGTGATTTTTTTAAAAGTCAGATTTTATAAAAAAAATTGAATTCGGAGTTTAGTAAATAACCCCCTAAGTGCCATATAATGTGCATAGAATATACTCATGAAACTTTCTGGTGACTTAAATAGCTGCTATGTTATTCCATCACATTAATAATTGAAAATGTGCTAAAATGCTAATTTAAAAAGATAATAGTATTAGGGAACACGCCAGTGGACTGAAAACCACAGGTGGTCTTTGAAGGTTTCTATAGGGCCTATAATCTGCTCATGAGCTTGAAGGCTTCCTTATATTACATCATCACATCATCATTTTAATGGGATCCAGCCTGCTAGCATATGTGTAGAACAGATACATTTCCAACGAAGCACAGAGCTCTGATCTGGTTAATGAAGGACACTGTGTAATGCACAAGAAGTCATATATTCACTGAAACATGTATTGTGCAGAAATATATGCAGGAGATACCCCTAGAGCAGGGATCCCCAACCTTTTTAACCCGTGAGCAACATTCAGAAGTAAAAGGAGTTGGAGAGCAACACAAGCATGAAAAATGTTCTTGGGGTGCCAAATAAGTGCTGTGATTGGCTGTATGGTAGCCCCTATGAGGATTGTCAACATACACTAAGGCTCTGTTGGGCAGTGCACCTGGTTTTTATACAACCAAAACTTGCCTCCAAGCCTGGAATTCAAAAATAATCTCCTGCTTTGAGGCCACTGGGAGCAACATTCAAGGGGTTGGAGAGCAAAATGTTGCTCACGAGCTACTGGTTGGGGATCACTGCCCTAGAGGATGGTTCATTCTCCCATGCAAAAAAGAGCATTCTCCTGGGGAACTTGTAAAGGGATCTTGTAAAGGGAATATGACAAATACTATCCAAGAGTTTGGACACATGGGTGTTATTTGACCTGCCCAGTGTCATTCAGCTTTTAAAGAGAATATGACAAATACCAGCCAAGGGTTTCTTCACACGGGTGTCATATAATCTGTCCAGTGTGTGATAAATTGCTTCCAATACTTTCCTTCGTCACAGTTTGTCAACATATTGACCGTGCATGTTAGAATCTTCCTCAGGACACTGTTAATGCCTGTATCTGTAGACAAGCCATCTCCATGTAATAAGTGGGAGGCCACATGAGTAAGGTCAGCACATCACTGAGAAATTCAGGGGCATCTCTAATACATGCATGTTGCAGGGTTGCACTGTTTGCATTTAAATAAAATCACTGTGGGTTCAGGGTGTCCCTGAATTTTCAAATGATCTGGTAACCCTACACATAAGCAAAATAAAAAAATGGAACAAGGTGTTCAGGTTATCTTCCAAAATGCAAAGGGTGATGATACATTCACATTGCCTACTGCCCATTACCTAGTGCCATTTATGATGACCGCTCTAGGAGGCAGTTGTATCAGAACTCTCTACAATTTCTCATGGCTGGTCTTCCCAGACTAATAATCTTATCCTCTGATGCCATCTCTTGATACTACCTCTTGCCAGGCCCGGATTTGTGGAAAGGCCTCCAAGGCCCGGGCCTAGGGCAGCAAGATTTTAGTGGGCGGCACGCTGCCCAACCACACCCACATTGGTTCAGAAACACTGGGGATGCGCATAAGATACAATAGTTTTTTAAACTTCCCATGCGCTTATCCTCATTGCACATGGGGGCGACGAATGTCAGCGGGCCTAGGGGTGTCCACTATGTAAATCCGGCTGCCTCTTGATATGTGTATGATTCAGTCAGGGCCGACATTAGAAATCACGGGGCCCCGTACAAAAAACATTTTCGGGGCCCCATCCCAGATCCCGCCCACTCCACTGGACACACCCCTGATCCAACCCAGCCAAGGCCAAATTGGTCAAAAACCCACATACTCCCTGGCAAGCCTCGCCCCCTGGAACCCACACAAACCTTAAGATAAACCTGAAACCACAGTGTGTTCCTCCTTTGAACTGTAAGTTAAACCCAAAATCTAGACTGTGAGAGCCTACAGACACTGGTGCCACTGAGCCTGCAACTCTTCTCTTATCCTTGCACTGCTCATGTGATAATGAACTTAATGAAAGTTGTATGCTACCCAGATGTGGACTGTTCCCACCATGGGGGGCCCAGGGCCCACCGGGACTGCTGTCCAGGGCCCCCCCTTGCTGCTGCCCCACGCCGGTCGCATGCGCAGATGGCTAAGGTTTTTTTTTTTTAAATCACACGATGGGGTCTGGAGGAAGGAGGGAAGGGGCGAGACAGCCGGCTAGGGACGGCTCCCAGGTGAACGGCGGGTGGTGCAGCCAATGAGTGGTAGGCAGCGTGTAGGCATAGCCAATAGACTTGGATGTAGAGTGGGAAGGGGCGGGGTGTAGTGCTGAGGGAGGTAGTGAGCGCCATTGGGGACAGGCCAGATGGGAGTGCTCCGGGGCCAGGGATTATCACTCTCCTTTAAGGGGGGTCCGGCTCTTTTGAAAAGTGCAGCACTGCCTTTAGGCCCGGGCTCAGTAGACTTGTACCCCCTGTGCCCCCCTGATGGCAGCCCTGACTTCAGTTCCCCAAATAAGAAAGGGAACATCTCCCAGAAACTGTTGTACAGATCTGCTCATTTTGGCCAATGACTTCATGAACAGTGGCCTATGCTTTAAAAACTTTGGTCCACAGCTGCTAAATTCAGCCTGTGTATGGCCACCTTAATAGAGCATACTGACTATAGCGGATAATAAATATTCCGAGCCCATTGAGAGTTAATGAATAAGTTATTATAAGAGCTCTAAGAATGTACAGTAAGTGGCAACAAAACAGCCAGTTTTCCAGTAACACGTCCCCTAATTAAGTCTCCAACATTGTCAGTTCTGTAAAACCGTGTTCCTTCATGTGCCAGCCCTACAAAGAACAGAGTGCATTAAGCAGCCTGTGTGTCTTGGACAATAAGATGCTGCTGTATAATAGTCCCGGTCTGCCTGTCCCACCAGCTGCCGCTTCATGTCTCTTCATTACGGCCAAGTGATTGTCTCCCTGTACGACTGCAAGTGAGAGCCTGCTGCTCCCTGGCAAGAAACACTCAGTCCTGAGAACAACTGGAAATAATTATGGAAAACCAACGCCTTCCTTACAAAACTCTCTGTAAGTTCCTAAGTGCATGAATAACACCCAGTGAGAGTAAAAGCAGTAGGAACAAGCAATTCTATGGGGCAAGACCTAAAAATGAAACATGAAATGAATATAAACAATATATATATTTTTTAAAAAAAATAAGTGCTTCTCTATTTAGAATTCAATACTAACCACAATTATCTTCTATACAGGGTTTCCGGGTCCATTATCTGGAAACCCATTCTCCAGAAAGCTCTGAATTATGGAATCTCCCATAGACTCCATTATATCCAAATGAACCCAATTTTTGAAAAATGATTTCCTTTTTTCTCTGTGATAATCAAAGAGTAGCTTGTACTTGGTCCAAACAAATATATAATTGATCCCTATTGGAAGAAAAAACAGCCTATTGGGGTTATTTAATGTTTACATGATTTTCTAGTAGACTTAAGGTATGAAGATCCACATTACGGAAAGATCTGTTATCTGGAAAACCCCAGGCCCCACGCATTCTGGATAACAGGTCCCATACCTGTACTAAATACCAAGTATATAGTCAGCCAGGTAGTTGGGTATATGATATGTATATAATATGCTCAGCATATAATTCAATACTAACTGCTATCACCTTCTATACTAAACAGTCTGGAGAATGATATACAGGTATAAATAAATAGTATAATATATTTAATAGTGATCAATATATGCTATGCTAACCACTGTAACTTTCTATACTAAACACAGAGTATAACAAGTAGCCTGCAATATGATATATATATGTGTGTGTGTAATAGTGGTTAGTATAGCACTATACTGTATACCGATTACTATATATATATTTATATATATATATATATATATATATATATATATATATATATATATATATATACAGTATATATAATAGTAATCAGTATACAGTATAATGCTATACTAACCACTATTACTTTCTATACTAAATACCCAATATCAAGCTATGTAAGTAGCCTGGAGTATGTTACAGGTATGGAACCTGTTATCCAGAATGCTCGGGACCTGGGGTTTTCCGGATAACAGATGTTTCCATAATGTGGATCTTCATACCTTAAATCTACTCGAAAATCATGTAAGCATTAAATAAACCCAATAGGCTGGTGTTGCTTCCAATAAGGATTAATTATATCTTAGTTGGGATCAAGTACAAGCTACTGTTTTATTATTACAGAGAAAAATGAAATCATTTATAAAAATGTAGATTATTTGGATAAAATTGCATCTATGTATCTAGGTTTCCGGATACCATGTCCCGTATCTGTATATTGGATTGGTGTGTAATGCTTTACTAATCACTAGTAAACGTTCTATACTAGACATCAAATATAACCACCCAAGTAGCCAGGAGTATCATATATCTAATAGTGATCATTATATAATATAATACTAACCAGTACTACCTCTTAAATGAAAAAGCATTTATACATGTATCTAAGTGACAGAGTATTAGGGGGATAGGAGCCGGGAACGTAATGCTATAGGGAGCTGCCCCCCTCTTGACTCAGTAGGACCACCAAGGGAAACCAATTACCCACCACATAGTAAATACAGGAAAAAACCAAAGCTTTTGTAAGGTCTCTAGGGAAGCCCAAGTGTCAATCACTTTTCAGCTCAAAGAAGCCCAGCCCCATGCAGGTACCTGGACAGAATTCTGATTGACAGCCATCAGTTCAGCATACCAAGTGCGTACAATGTGTTTTTGCTCATGTGAAACTGGACTATCCCATTGGTCCACTTGTCTATATAAATCATAGCATGAAATCCACTCAATAAAAATGCCAGTGGGCTTCTAATATATAATTATATTATTGTGGGTATTGATGTCACCCTGGATCCCAACTCACATCTGTCAAAGTGCAACTCTAAGTAAGCCTGGAGGTGCCCCCTATATAGAGATGCATAGACTTGTAGTTGAACAACAGCACATTATATATATATATATACATGTATATTAGGAATACAGCACATGGGAATACAGAATATTAAAGCATGTCAGGCAGAGGCCAAGCAACATCTGGGCTGTACATAGCACAAATGCTTCACTAGTAAAAGTTCATTGTGGGACTGGGAGGAAATAGGGGAAAGAGTTTAGTATCATTAGGGGGAAAGAACCGGCGCCGGCTCCGCACTTACCTATTCGGCTAAAACTGTCAGATAAAGTTCTGCGCAACTTTTTCATCTTGCCGATTTTCTGAGCAGGCTGCGACTCAATCATATCACACATATATATATCCAGCCGGCCAGTCAGCAGCAGCAGCAGCAATGCCAAGCGAGGGAAATCAGCCAAAACTCTTCTTCCCCCTCCCAGAGACTTCAGCGGAATCACTAATGATTGTCCGACCGGCACAGCTTCTCTCCCCCGCCAGCTGCAGCCTGACTCATGTCTGCCCCCTGCTCCAGCGCTACTGAGGATGAGCCACCAGCAATCAGTCAGCAGGAGGAATGGGGTTAGTATTGGGGTGATAGTCCAGCCAAGAGACAGGGGCAATGTCACAGCGAGGGGAAACCCATGGGGAAGTGAAAGAGCAACTCCCCTCTGCTGCTGCGGCTTCTTACTCAGCTCTGTGCTCTCTGTTCTCTCGCTCCCACCCCTCCTCTCTCCTCCTCGTCATTGTACTGTTTATATTGCTCCTTACAATGATCAGCCACATCCAGCGCCGGACTGTAACTCTAGGCTGCCTTTTGCGCTCAGCACACACACACACACACACTTGCGCTAGTTCCACGCCGCCATCTAGTGGCCGAATAACGTAATTACAGCCAGGTGAAAGTACCACGTTTTTTTGTCTTCTGCTCAACTGCAGGGATTTGCTGCTTCCCTCCACCACAGCACCATATATGGTAAGAATACTAAAGAGTCTATACTAGGTGCCCTTTAACTAGTGGGAGTTTGTTTATTAAATTCAGTCACTGGGTCTGGGACACCAGGGGTCCACGTCCACCCAAAAACCTTTAGACCAAGGGCCCCCTCTAAGTATTATTTTCTTCCTGTCCTCACTCAACCTCTATTCTCCTATTCTCTTTTCTTTACATACTATAATCTATTATTCCATCTATTTAGACTTTTTATTCTCATAGAAATAGGGAATGGCCATGAAATAGGCCAAATGTTTAGAAGCAGGAGAGCCCACTGACACCTTGGCCTACCGGGAGTTTTCCTGGTATCCCAGTGGGCCAGTCCGACACTGTATAAAAACCATGATTATTAATATTAATTAGAGGCGATTCGTTTTCACTGTTTCTCCAAACATCTTTATGGCAGATGCACCCTGCAGTATTGTGCTTAGTATTCTGGCTACATTTGTGCAGCAGCTATTGGAGCAATGCAATAGCCAATATACATCATTCTGCAGCAGTGACACTATATCAGCTTGAAACTGGTGCTATTAACTGGTTAATAAACAACCTGGCGTTGAGAAACGCTGATTATTATTCTTCATTTTGCTATATTCATTCTTTTATAACGTTTACTTTCGTTTTATGTGTGTCTGCTCTGTGTTCAAATCCATAAGACTCCAATAACATGTATTGCTATTAGGGATGCACTGAATCCACTATTTTGGATTCGGCCAAACCCCCGAATCCTTCGCAAAAGATTCGGGCGAATACCATATGCAAATTTACTTCCTTGTTTTATGACAAAAAGTCCTGTCATTTCCCTCCCTAACCCTAATTGTTTATGCAAATTAGGATTCGGTTCAGCTGGGCAGAAGGAACCGAATCCTGGATTCTGTGCATCCCTAATTGCTATACCTAGCTATTGCATATAAAACACCCATTTTTGATCAGCTCATGCTCATCTCTTTAAAATGAATTCATGTTACACAAGGGCTTATTACTAATGATAAATAAGCAGCACAGAAACAAGTGCATTCTGCAGCATGCGTCTGGACTGACTGCAAACTAGCCATGCAGCACAGGGATTTTATAGGCTGCTTGCTTTAAAGGGCATGTAAAGGCAAAAAAACTAAATCCCATTTTTACTTTCTTAAATGAAAAAGAAACCTATCTCCAATATACTTTAATTAAAACATGTGTACCGTTTTTATAAGAATCCTGACTGTATACAGTGAAATTCTCCCTTCATTTACTGCTGTGGATAGGAATTGTCAGACGGTCCCTAACTGCTGATCAGGGAAACAATCATACGTATGAACAGCAGGGGGAGCCCCCACCTTACTTCCCAGCCATGCAGAACTCAAGCAGCTTTGTTTATGATGATCCCTAAGCAGCCCAAACTAGGGATGTCGCGGACTGTTCGCCCGCGAACTAATTCGCGCGAACATCGACTATTCGCGTTCGGCGAATGTTCGCGAACGTCGCGCGACGTTCGCCAATTTGGGTTCGCCTTAGCTGGGCGCTTATTTTTGCCCTCTCACCCCAGACCAGCAGATACATGGCAGCCAATCAGGAAGCTCTCCCTCCTGGACCACCCCCACACCCCCCTGGACCACTCCCCTTCCATATATAAACTGAAGCCCTGCAGCGTTTTTTTCATTCTGCCTGTGTGTGCTTGGAAGAGCTAGTGTAGGGAGAGAGCTGTTAGTGATTTGAGGGACAGTTGATAGTAACTTTGCTGGCTAGTAATCTACTTGATACTGCTCTGTATTGTAGGGACAGAACTCTGCAGGGATTTGAGGGACATTTTTAGGTTAGGTAGCTTTGCTGGCTAGTAATCTACCTTTCTACTGCAGTGCTCTGTATGTAGCTGCTGTGGGCAGCTGTCCTGCTGCTGATCTCTCATCTGCATCTGTTCTTCAAACAACTGCCACCCTAGCTGTGTGATCTTTTTCACATTCTGTCTAAATATCAATAATAATACCGTCTCCAAGAAACACCACCTGAGTGACGTTTTCCAAGCAGCAATAATATATTCCGTATCCACTGCTGTAGTGTATACGTTGCCCTTGCAGGCATTGTTTGCCCAGTCTTTAACCAAGTGCCACCTAGCTGTGTGAGCTTTTTCACATTCCGTGTCCAGAAACATCACCTGAGTGACGTAGTGTGATTTCTGCCCTTTACAGCACAAAACGCAGCGCTGTGTCAACAATGGATTTTTCAGATACATTTTTGCCCTTGATCCCCCTCTGGCATGCCACTGTCCAGGTCGTTGCACCCTTTAAACAACTTTAAAATCATTTTTCTGGCCAGAAATGTCTTTTCTAGCTTTTAAAATTCGCCTTCCCATTGAAGTCTATGGGGTTCGCGACGTTCGCGAACTATTCGCATGTTTTGTCGCAAGTTCGCGAATATGTTCGCGAACATTTTTTTCCGCCGTTCGCTACATCCCTAGCCCAGACCACACTGAGCATGTGCACAGTCTTAGTCTTGCAAAGATGTTTAACAAAGTTACAAGATGGAGCCAACTTAAAGCATAAATCATTTGTTTGATTAGGCTTGTGGTGCAGTAAGTTCATGTTTATATTTAGTATACAAAATACAGCATTTCTAGCCTTATTCTATTTTAGACTTTACATGCCCTTTAAAGAGAAGAGCTGTTGATAATTCTCATAGGCCTCATGCACAGCTTTATATGCTGCTATAGTGTTTGCATATAAAACGAATACAAGTGGATAAGAGAATTCATACTATGACACTGGGAGTGCTGCAACTAATACACTCCTAGTAAAGGTGCTGCATTTGAAAGACAAGTGAATGGATACCCCTGAATGGACAATGATTTAGAAGGATTCTATTTCTCCTGCAGGCAACCACTAGCTACTGATCTGCCATATACAGTAGCATTGCTGACCAAGAGGCGCTTCATCTTTAAGTTAACTTTTAGTATGTCATTGAATGGCTAATTCTAAGTCAATTTTCAGCCGGACTTTTTTTTCCCTCATTTATAGTTTTTGAATTATTTGTGTTCTTCTTTCCAGTCACTGCCCCCATCTAAAACAACAAAAGCTCTGCATTCTCCAGCCACTTTCATCACAAGGTGCCAGGATAGTCCCTAAAAAAGAAAAGCAGGAGGTGTTGGGTGCCAAGGATTCTTGTGAACTATCTGAATGTCTCATCATGCAAACAGTCAGTCAGTCTGGTGTGCACATAGCAATGCAGTTATCAGGGGAATTCCCTGGTTCTATAATGGCAGCTCACAACATGACTGGAAAACTGAGACTGACATCCCTCCATTAGTGCCTCACTACCTCCTTAATGGAGCTGAAGATTACCTGCACTTAATTGCTAGTTACAGTTCCTTATACTGTACATACTGTCTAAACCGCTAACTGATCTCTAGCTGACAGATACCTTGGTAGAGTGCATAATAAGCAGCTCCCAGGGAGACCCCAACTTCATGCTGCATCCATCTCTTGCAGAAGAGCCCCAGGCTGCTCTTATTTCTTGATCACCCTCTTATAATTTATGTACAGGTATCTCATTAGTTAGGGTCCAAAGCAAACTGGTAGTGTTCAGTGGTGTAACTAGAGTGCGCCAGGCCCCCTGCAATAAAACCTTCAGAGGGGCCTCAGATCCCCATCCTCCCACCCATGTACCGCCTCCGCCTCCCCATGACCCACCCTGTCTCTGCCCATGTTCCGCCCAGACTCTGCCCACATCCCGCCTTACTTGCGCCCCTTTCCTCGCCGGTAAGAGAGCGGCTGGGGGAGGAAGAGGTTTTTTTATTAGCTGTATAGGAAGCAAACCCTAAAGTCCAGGCCCCCCTGTTCCCTGAGCCCCCCTGCGACTGCTGGGTCTGCTTCCTCTATAGTTACACCACTAGTAGACAAGAACAAGGGACTCACTTGTTCAGGACCTGGAGGAAGCAGTGGTGTAACTAGATATTACTGGGCCCCACAGCAAATCATTTTGCAAGCCACCAAAATGTCTAGATGTTGCATTGTTTTATCAATATTTATTATATTATATATGAATACACTATATACTGTATAGCGCCTCATGGCTCTCCTATACCTGGGCCCCCTGCAGCCACAGCCAGGGTCTGCTTCCTCTGCAGTTATGCCTCCAGGAGGAAGCTACTCCAGTGAAATGTACATCAGTCTGTGACCCAAGTAACGGTATATTGAGGGTGTCGGCAGGATAGTGGTGACTGTAAGGGACACGCCATGGAATGGCAAGTATATGACATCTGAACGTATATGAAGTTTAAAGTCTAGCATCATCCCTGTGGAGAAATTAGTCTGACAGTTGGGGAGCGAGGAATGTGAGATTGTCATCTAATCGTTATACCCATTGACTGAATACTGTGGTTAAAAGAAAACTATACCCCGTTCAATGTAGGTCTCTATAAAAAAATATTGCATAAAGAGAGATATAGAAGGGCGATTTGTACTATCTATATTACGTTCTGTTTAGTTTATTTAATATGCCACTTAATATGATATAAACTATCTGTTGGTGAAGGATAGTTCTGGGGGTAAAGTTGTCCTTTAAGCATGTCACAAAGGATATGTAACTTGTTTGCTATTTAGGCACACAGTGGAGATTTCTCTCGCCCCTCGGTGTGCATAAGGGAATTGCACTTTCTTGATAATATTATGTGAAGTTTGGAGAGAGATAATTGGGCTTGAGTGGAAAATATTAAGAATTTAATCACACTTTGAGGTGTGACTTTTAGCACCTTTAATATGTACAATTACATTTAAATTTTTTTCTCCAGAATCAAATGAGTGCGCTGCTTAACCAATAATTATCAACATTTCTTTACCTGTAGTAATTGTTGTGGGGGATTTTCCAAATCGTACTGGTCCCGTTTTAACTTTTCACACATACTGTTGAACTGTAACTCACCACTTACAGGAATTGTAAAAGGAATTTAATACTATAATAAAGGCATAGAGGAGGAGTCTTTAGAACTCCTGAAGAGCGCTGAGAGCAAATTGTCGGTATCATTACACAAGAGCTCACAGTTTCTTATTATTATTAACATGTATTTATATAGCGCCAACATATTTCGCAACGCTAGTTTAAAAGTGGATTAACGTGTTTTCTGATACAGAGTAAATCTAACTTTTGCCGGTTACATCAACGGTACATTTTAGTTAAGGGAGGGTGGGGGACTGTTTATTATATTTATACTTTTTATATATTATATATGTTTTCTATTTTGCTGTTTCGATCATTACTAAATAAAGGGACTTCAAGCCAGTTTAGATAACTGGTTAGATACATTTCTGGTATTAGTGTGCCGAATAATACACTACTTTTCTATTTTTTTACTATATTGATATATTGGGTGTGGAGCACCCCCATTTATTTTTAATTATTGTGGACCTGGGATTGTACCTGTGCCAACCATGTGCTCTTTATAGCCATAGGCAGAAGCAATTTACCAGGCACCTCACGGTCCAGTAAGCAGGACCGTGCCGTGCCGACAGGGCGCCCTAGGCACCCGCAACTGTGAGTGTGCACACGCCAAAAGAAGACAAGGCAGAGTAACGAAGGGGAAGGGCAGGGGAGGGTGTGACGAAGGGAGGGAAGTGCTAGAGAGGAGGGGAGGAGGGTGAAAGCAGCAGCGGAACAAGTCACCTAGGGGTAGGCAGAAAACTTTTGAATAGGTACCTGCCCAGTGCCCCCACATCTTTGCGCCCTAGGAAGGTGCCTCTTCTGCCTACCCCTAGTTCTGGCCCTGCCAGTTAGTAAATCAGTGGCTGAAATGCCATGATCAGAAGCCAGAAGAAAATACATTCAATGTGCATAGACCTTGTAAGCAGCAAGGTCACTTAACATGAAATTGAACTGATAATGGTTTTTAAGAGTTGGGAAATAAGCAAGCAGTTCAGCAACCCTATATGACCCTGCTGAAAGTCATCTGTGCACATTTGTACACTCAGCATTCCTACAAGCACACGTTTCCCTCTTTGGTAGATGAATTTGCTTTTGGAAATCCCCATTACAAAGCCTATAAGTGAACACTGTTTGTATCAATCAACAGCATAGCAAAACTGAGGCTGGGTTATTCCTGGTCGAGCCTTTGTTCCTAGTCATCAGTTACCCAAATGTGTCACGTGACTAGGAAAGGACAACACAACTGACCTCCCCATACACCCAAGGGATTAAGAGTAAAGGCATGGTGAAATATGATAAGAGGGAAAAGCCCTGGCAGATTGGAATAAACTGACACCACTCTTTCAGCATTGCATCTATAACCTGATTCAGAGCAATAGCTTAGTATGGATTGTAGAAGAATACTGCTTTTTATTCACTATACACAGTAAGGGTATACTATACAATCTGCATCAACTAGCAGTTAGGCAGGTTAAAATAGAGTTCAATGGTTGAACTTGATGGACGTGTGTCTTTTTTCAACCTAACTTACTATGTTACTATCTTAATTATATAAATAAAACACAACAGACCCGAATTTGGGGAGAGAAAATGGCCGCATCTTTATTTGCCTTTTTTTTTTAATACAACATAACAATAACATATTTACCAATAACTTAAACAGCTTCTGCCATTCCTAGCCAGCCTTCAATTATTAAAAACGACAAAAGGCCTAATTTCATCGCTAATTATGTAGCCCCTCCAAGCTGGGTCAGCATTCGAACCAAAATTTAATTATAATTCCTTCCAGCTTTTTTTTTAAAATTAATATATTAACATAAATCCATATTCACTGGTGGGATGCGAATCTGGACGTCATGGAGATGCCACAAAGTCAGCTCCAATGGACTGAAGGTAAATCCCAAGGGACCCCAGTTTATATAACCCGCTGGAGACCCCACCTGACCCTTTGCCCACCAATCTGCCCAACAACACCTCTGTCCAATCCCCAAAGAATATCAAAAATTCGTGAAAAAAACTCACTAGCACTAAGAGGAAACCTGACAACTGCTATAACCCCTGGTGTGCCAGTAACCTTCCCATGACTTATCAAAGTCTAAATGACTTTTCAAGTATCAGTAAGCTGAAATCTGTCTAAACTGTTCTCATGTTGTCTGTTGCAGTTTTCCTTTTGACTCAAATTGTAGCCCTGTATAACAATGGGGAAGTAGTGTGTTCCTTATTCACAGCAGGCAGTGTATAATATAAACGAAAGGGACTCATCATTGTTCACAATAAAACACTTTTTACTATTCAATAAAAACGATGGAGGTATATTTATCAAAGAGTGAAGTTAGAGATCACCAGAGTCCACTAGTGTGAAATTGTGCCACTCTCCATTCATTTCTATTTGATTTTTACAGGCATATTTATCAAAGGATGAACATTCACTTTCACCCATTGATAAATACTCTTTTAAAAATCCCATAGAAATTAATGGAAAGTGGTGGAATATTACACTAGTGGACTGTGGTGATCTCTAACTTCAATCTTTGATAAATAAACCCCGATTTGTGATATTTGGTAAAGTACTGTGGTTCTGGAAAAAAAAGTTTTACTCTAGTGAACTTTTATTTTTTGGATTTTTTCATGCTTCCATTTCTTTGTACTTGTATTTCTGCTTGCTTTCCTTTCAAACTGCAATGCTTTCTTGCTTTTTGGCAGGGATTCTAGAGATAGTGTGAGTGATGGGGAACTTAGATTGTATGCTCCTCTGTGGAAGGCCAATAGTTTTCGATTTGTCATAAAAAGCAAGTAAATTTGTTTGGCACAATCTATTCGTCACAAAACCATGCTGATTCCTATTTACAATGCGTTTCTCTAGAACATAGGGGCAAATTCACTAAGATGCGAAGTTGCGCCAGGCGCAACTTCGCCGCACTTCGCCAGGCGTAGTTTCGCCAGGGCTCCGCAAATTCACTAAAACCCGAAGTTGCGCACAGGGGTAGCGTAAGGTTGCGAAGTTGCGCTAGCGTTGTTTCGCTATATAAAGCGAAGTTACGTTAGCGAAGGCTAATTTGCATACGGCGCGAAATTCAAATTTCAATGGAGGAATACGTATCAGCACTACAAATGCCTAGAAAACCTTCAAATCAGCAAATAAAAATTTTATTTTGCCCTACACATGTGCCCACTGTCTAGGTAAGTTGCCATGAGTCAGGAGATGTAGGGGGGAGGAAGGGGAGCCCCAAAAATTTTTCGATCTTTTTCAGCCTATCAGCCATCATGTAGAAAACACGCCAGCGTTTTTTTGGGACTTAGAAAAAAAATTTACTTTTTTTTAAACAATCCCTATCTACTCTATTGCGCTTCGCCAGGTCTGAGGTGGCGAAGGAAGTCTAGCGTAAAAGGTAGCGTTCAGTACACTGCGCAAGTTAGTGAATTTGCGTAGTTTCGTCGCTAGCGAAACTTCGCCTGGCGTAAGGTTGCGAAGTAACACTAGCGAAACTACGCCAGCGTTCGTTAGTGAATTTGCGCAGTAGCGAAAATGCCAAACGCTAGCGAATAAACGCTAGCGTTCGGCGCTTCGCGGCTTAGTGAATTTGCCCCATAGTCTTGAATGTCATCCCATAAATTTTCAAATAACTTGCCCACCACAGATGTTAAACCTACAGGTCTATAACTGGCAGCTTACCTCCAGCCCTTTGGTACCATACCAAATAAAAACAAGACTGAGAAAGTTAGAAAAAGTGACCCAGCTAGAAGGAAGTATGTGAGTGTATTCCATCAAGACACAGGCCTTGTTCACATTACAATTGTGTAAACATTTAAGCACAATATCCTGTGTGAGCCACTGTGTATGAGCCACTATAGATTGGGTGCAAAAACAGACTCCTTTTCAAATGTATTTATTAATAGAGCCACACTTTGTATGTGTCATCTTTTTAATAGTGCTATATATATATAAAAATTATTTGGGATTAGTCTTTCCATGTGACGCATTAGTTCCTCATTTTCTAATTTTGCCTTCTTGCTTGCTGCTTAGAAAACAGGCCACAATATTTACTGTATATGCACTAAAAGAAGTGTCTTCTATGTATGCATCGCCGTGTAGTTTTTAAAAGTTTTCTTGTTCTTGCTTATTAACGTCCTTAAATCTGATTTAAGCCCACAGCGTGGTCCTCAATGCTATTACATTTCTTTCTTGAGGGCATGCATTGCAGACAGTAATGAATCTGTTTTTATTCAATGTAGCCAATATGAAGGGTGGAACTGATTAATAGAATTTAAGTTAGATAACCTACAAACACTGATTATTTTTATATGTAAATCAGAACATTGCCCTAAAGGATGGAAATGTGCTGGTGTCAGAAAATTACATTTATTATCCAAACGTCCTACTTATAAGTTTTAAACCTGTTCCTAATGCTCTGCATTAGTCCTCATTGCTTTTAAATCACATTGGCTGCTTTTAGCATTACTTTATTCAGAACATGACAGTTTTTATAGAGAGGAAGTGCCAGATATGAGTTATATAAATGCATTAAGCTAGCAATGTTACTACTGTACTTTGATGAACAAACCTCCATCATCTACACAAAGATATATGGCAAATGGCTGCAGTTCTTTATTTTTCAACTCTTCATACACTCTGCTATGGTTTGGAGTATTGTTTGTCAAAAGCAGCCACATAAATATCTCTGCACACTGCATATTACCTTGAATACATTCTCAATCTAAAATATAGAATGTTTCATGGGCTCCGACTGGTGTTTGTTTCCTGCCTCGGGGGACAGAACCATTTCAATAACTGTATTAGGATGAGAATGGATGGGGAACAAGCCTGGCAATCTGAGCAACACTTTCTGAGATGCAGCTTTTATATCCGAGTAAAATATAGTGTATGTGATTTAGGAGTTATTTAGAATCCCCTCACCCCAGAAATATTCTGGAAAGTTCTGTATTGGATATAAGCCAAACCCGAACTGACAAAGGGGATACCTGGGAGCCTGGGGAACTATGGTGGCCACCCACTCTGGACAAAAGTACCCTGTGTGGTATAAAGTAACCAATTCAAGCCAATTGGGGGAGGAGGTTGTACCTAAAAACAATTGCACTCCCAAGTGATTTTACATTTTCTTGTTCTTTAAAGGGCATGTAAAGTCTAAAATAGAATAAGGCTAGAAATGCTGTATTTTGTATACTAAATATAAACATGAACTTACTGCACCACAAGCCTAATCAAACAAATGATTTACGCTTTTAAATTTGGCTACAGGGGGTCACCATTTTGTAACTTTGTTAAACATCTTTGCAAGACTAAGACTGTGCACATGCTCAGTGTGGTCTGGACTGCTTAGAGATCGTCATAAACAAAGCTGCTTGAGTTCTGCATGGCTGGGAAGTAAGGCGGGGGGCTCCCCCTGCTGTTCATAAGTATGATTGTTTCCCTGCTCAGCAGTTAGGGACCGTCTTACAATTCCTATCCACAGCAGTCAATGAAGGGAGAATCACTGCATACAGTCAGGTTTCTTATAAAAACGGTACACATTTTTTAATTAAAGTATATTGGAGATTGGTTTCTTTTTCATTAAAGAAAGTAAAAATGGGATTTTATTTTTTTGCCTTTACATGCCCTTTAAGGCATGATATTAAAGGGGTGGTTCAATTTCAAGTTATCTTTTAGTATGTTATAGAATGGCCAATGGCTAATGTTAAACAACTTTTCAACTGACCCTAATTTTTTGTATACTTTTTTTTTATTATTTGCCTACTTCTTCACTATTTCCAGCTTTCAAATGGGGGTCACTGACCCCATCTAAGAAAAACTTATGCTCTTTAAGGCTACACATTACTAGTTTTGTCACAAAGAACTGCTGACTTTTGTCAGTAGCCCTAATGTCTGACTGCAGTCCATTTCTATTCACGGGAGAGTGTTGTTGGAAGGCTCCAGCAGGCATTCTGTGTGCTAGTGCTTCTGGTGTGGACTGTGTATATAAAGCAGGAAGGAACCACTTTCAAAAAAAGATTATAATTACAGGCCATTGCAGGACAAGCGGTAACCAAAGGGAAACTTTAACCAATAAAATGGATACTAGCACAACAAGGCTATTACAAGCAGGATAAACGTGAAGTATTTATTAGATGCAAGCGATACATTGGTATCCATTTATTGGTTACAGATTGGAGGGTGCCAATCCCTCATGAGACACCGAGCGGAACACCAGTTCAAAAGGCTAGGGAGTGCTGGTGACTATTATTTATGGGTTCTTGCCATAAAAAGAACAGACATTTCTAAAATCATTAATGCAAAAGTGCTGACCTTGCAAAAGAGGGAAATATAAAACAACGGGAAAAGAAAAAAGTGTTTAATTAAGAAAAGTGCTCATTATACATATACACATATATTTGTAGGTGGCAAACAAAATCATTTGTGACAGACTGAAAATGACGCACTGCTATTTCTACAGGATCCCAGTCGCAAACACTCCTAGAACCTAAAATGAAATGTTTCAATTGAAAATGTACCTTATTAATACATATCATTTATTGACCTTGGTATTTCACCATAGACAGTGGAAGACATTTACTAGTCCCAACCAAGATAACACTCTGAAAAGTAAAAATATTACAGATGCATCGAATCCACTATTTTAGGATTTGGCCCGAATCCCCATTCCTTTGTGAAAGATTCCCTGAATAAGAACTCAATGCAAATTAGGGAAATAAGGGGAGAGGAAAAAAACAAAAAAACAAACGTTTTTTTACTTATTTATTGGTGTGATGAAAAGTCACGTGATTTTTTGGATTTGGCCGAATCCTGCTGAAATAGGCTGAATTCCAAATCGAATCCTGGATTCGGTGCATCCGTAAATGAGATGGGCATCTTTGCCAACACTTAGGGGGTTATTTATCAAAATCTGAAAATATCTCATTTATTTCTGAAATATACTCTGGCCAAATCCACACGGGTTATTTCCCCTTATTTATCAATACATTTTCCCGAAAATTTCCTGTGCAGGAAAAAACTTGAAAAACTCATGAAAAATTTGGATTGTACGAAACCCAGCACAGATCTTTGGGACTGCTCCTATTGACTTGTATACAACCTCGGCAGGTCTAAGATGCCGGATTTTCGGATTCTGACTTTTTCCATCCTCGGGGTATAATAAATCACAAAAAATTTAATTTTTTTTTTGACTAAATATTTACATTTTATAGTTAAAAAAAACCATGAATTTTTCGCAATTGGACTTTAATAAATAACCCCCTAACTCTCAACTCAAGGATCTTTCTTTGGCTGTGGAGCTGACAGATACATGCCCCCCTGTAATGTACTTGCCTCAGACAAAGCATTTTGCAAAAACATCAGGATAATAACTCCTGTTTCTAGTACACGGCACATAAAGCCCTATGGAAATGCCTTGAGGAAAGCAACATTGCAGCCCTACGGTTAATATGGAGGAAAGGGATTTCTCTGACCTATACAATATTTACGCTTCTTTTTGAAAGTAAAACACATGCAAAACAAGTGATATTTAGAAACAAGCTACATTTCTTCGCTTTCTGCATTGTACAAAAACATAGAGAGAACAAGCAATACAATAAAAATGTAACTTACTTCTCCATGCAGCAAATCTTCACATTTTCCTCAACTTATAGAATATTCCGATTCTCTCAAAAAATAAATGTAAATCTTTTGCTGATGGTTCTAAACGAGCGAGCAGTCATGCGATATCGACTAGGCAAGCTAATGGGAGCCGGAAACTAACCAGCTGGATTTGCAGATCCCTAAACTCTTTTTTTCCGCCATGATTTCATATTGTCATTAAAAGAAAATGCAGTGTATAACTAATCACAAAACGGCATACTGATGATAGTGCAAGCATTTGCATATGACCAGTCCCCACAGAAAGTGCAAAATAACAAGACAATGCTGTTTAATACATTGAGACTGCAATAAGGTCTATATGGATTCTTCTCTAAAAACATGGAATGTCTCAGGCTTCAGCTGCACAGCATTGATAAGAAGGAAGGAAACAAGTAAAACCCCATTCCCCTGGTGCCGGCTGAGTGATGTCTCCTCAGTGAGCTTACTCTAATGATCACTTACTCTAAAACAATCTTAGTAAAAGGTGCACATTCACGGCATTGTACTAATGTTTGCATTAGGATATCCTTAAACATGGCAGGGAAAGTGAAAGCCTAAGATGGGCACCATCGACTGCAATTTGAAATCACTCGTATGATTCTCTTGCTTGCAGCGTTCCCGATTCCGTTCACTCGTTTTCATATCGGCTGTAGGGATGATCCATGTCTTGTAGGAGGCCTAAAAAAAGACAAGAAGCCTTACATTGTAAATCATTGCCTTTGCAAAAAACATGCTAGATTTTATAGTACTATTATATGGGAATCCATTATCCAGAAAGCCAAAAACACAGCACTACCATTTCCCATAGAGCCCTATTTCAGTATAGTGTTAAAACAAGTACAGGTATGGGACCTGTTATCCAGAATGCTCGGAACCTGGGGCTTTCTGGATAACGGATCTTTCCGTAAATTGGATCTTCATACCAAAGTCTACTAGAAAATCATGTAAACATTAAATAAACCCAATAGGCTGGTTTTGGTTCCAATAAGGACTAATTTCTTAGTCGGGATCAAGTACAAGCTACTGTTTTATTACTACAGAGAAAAAGGAAATAGTTTTTTTTAAAAAAATTTGGATTATTTGGAAAAAAAAAGTCTATGGGAATCCATTATCCAGAAAGCCACTACCATTTCCCATAGAGCCCTATTTCAGTATAGTGTTAAAACAAGTACAGGTATGGGACCTGTTATCCAGAATGCTCGGAACCTGGGGCTTTCTGGATAACGGATCTTTCCGTAAATTGGATCTTCATACCAAAGTCTACTAGAAAATCATGTAAACATTAAATAAACCCAATAGGCTGGTTTTGGTTCCAATAAGGACTAATTTCTTAGTCGGGATCAAGTACAAGCTACTGTTTTATTACTACAGAGAAAAAGGAAATAGTTTTTTTTTAAAAATTTGGATTATTTGGAAAAAAAAGTCTATGGGAATCCATTATCCAGAAAGCCACTACCATTTCCCATAGAGCCCTATTTCAGTATAGTGTTAAAACAAGTACAGGTATGGGACCCGTTATCCAGAATGCTCGGAACCTGGGGCTTTCTGGATAATGGATCTTTCCGTAAATTGGATCTTCATACCAAAGTCTACTAGAAAATCATGTAAACATTAAATAAACCCAATAGGCTGGTTTTGCTTCCAATAAGGACTAATTTCTTAGTTGGGATCAAGTACAACCTACTGTTTTATTACTACAGAGAAAAAGGAAATAGTTTTTTTTAGAAAAATTTGGATTATTTGGAAAAAAAAAAGAGTCTATGGGAGACGGCCTTCCCGTAATTCGGAGATCTCTGGACAATAGGTTTCCTGATAACGGATCCCATACCTGTATTATTAGAAGCACACATTTTTGATGCATTAACATATTCTGCAGGGCTGTACATGGATGTATACATACACATTATATCTGTATACTGTAGGCAGGGTCCCTTTCCATTGTTCTATACACCTCTCAAAATAGAAGTACCTTTTCCACTGTTTTCATTTAAAATGTCACCAAAAGTCATTGCCATTATATACTGGTATATCCAACCAAGTCTTTATTGTCTTCTTTTTAATAGCAAAGCAGTAGGTATGGGATCAGTTATCTGGAAACCCGCCATCCAGAAAGCTCCAAATTACGGAAAGGCTATCTCCCATAGACTGTATTTTATCCAAATTAATCCAATTATTTCCTTTTTCTCTGTAATCATCAAAAGTACCCCAACTATGATATAATTAATCCTATTGGAAGGCTATTGGGTTTATTTACAAGATTCTCTAGTAGACAAGATATGAAGGTCCCAAGCATTCTGGATAACAGGTCTCATACCAGTACCACTTGATCTAAATTAAGACAGAACTATTGGAATTAAAACAATATGATTGGGTTTAATTAATGTTTAAATGATTTCTAGTAGACTTTAGGCATGACGTCTACAAGTTATCCAGAAAGCACCAAGTCCTGAGCATTCAAATTCAAATCAAATTCTGGATAACAGGTCCTATACCTGTACCATATACTTGGTCTAAATTAGATTCCTTTGCAGTAACTGAGGGAGCAGTAGGTACTAACAGGAAAAATGCAAAAACTATTTAGCGAGATACTGTTACTGGTATTAGAAATAAGTCTATGTGTAAGTCCCATTTATTAAGAATTGTGGTTAAATGTGTGCAGTGATCTATGGACGTGGTGTGATTATTTTGATCAGTGCAAGAAATTAACCTTTTCAAAATGCAAAATATTATGGAAAATAGTTTTCATAGGAGAAAATAGTACTACGTGATGCAGTGCGGATAGCCTGGATTTAAAAGGGAAGGTGTAATGGCCTTTAGAGAGCACTCACCAAAATAACTAATGGCATTGTAAGATTGCTTTGCCCCCTGGGACCCAGAGGTGACCGTATGAAGTGACCATACAGTAATTCTTTATCTTGAGTCATCTCAAATATTTCCAAAAGAAGGTCAAGGTTGTGTTTTCCAGTCACTAAACAGTAATCATCAAAAACAAACACTAAAACACAACCGAACTGGATAAGAAATAATTCTGTAGGAGGTAAAACAGACGGTATTAGATGCTTTAAGCTTTCATTTAAAAAAGCCAGACCTTTCTCTGGCAGTGAACCCAGGCTGCAGATCTTATTTTCCTAGGTGTCTGGAGATTATCCTCTCCACGTATAAGAATGCCTTATCAAATCCTTAATCAAAAGTAAATGCCAAGGGCACCGACACTGTTTTCTCGGTCTACAACATCTTATATACACACCACACACACACAGATATTTCCTTCACTGTTATTAAAGGGTGATGACTAGGAGAGGTTCCTCCTGGGGAGAATGAGGTGCTATATGAGCTTACGCTTTAATCAAACGGAGGTTCTTAGGAGGATAATACTTTCATGTGAAAATGACAAACGCACATGGTATAAAAAATGCTGAACTTATATTTTAAAAATAAAATAGCCTTGCTTTGCTCCAATATCTTAGATCAGGGGTGCTCAACTGGAGGGGAATGGGCTCAATGCAGGTCTCCAAGGCATTTCTATGGCTCCAGTCTATTGTATGATGTATGGACACATATCGACTGTAGTGGGTATTGCTTATTAACCAGTGTCAATAAATAGAAGGAATTTCCATATATTTTTTGGCTATAATGTGTATCGGTCACCAACACGGACTTATTTGCGTTTCCTACAAGGACAACTGCTTCAGACTCTTCTCTCTCCTCTCAACTGAATAGTAACCATTAACTGGCTGGGTAGGTATTTACTTTCATCATACACATGGGCCTTGCACTTTTTTAAAGAAGAAAAGGCAAAATAATGGGGGGGGTGCCAGTTAGGCACCACTCTAGTGATTATAATTGCTGACCTGAAACCCTGGGCTGGTGCGCTTGTCCTGGGGTGTTACAGTAGGAACATCATGTCTTAATTTTCTTCCTGTTCCCGGATCATCTCTGTGGTGATGTGCAGTAGCAAGAGTAAAAAGTTGACTTATTGCTTCTAAGTTGCAGACACTTTTCAGCAAACAGCAGTACTGGCCTACGGTCTCAGGTAAGCTATTATAATCACTGCAGGGGGCCTAACATTTGGCACCCTGCCCACAGTGATTATGCCTTTAAATGGTCTAATAGGCTACTGGTTGTCAGGTTCAGTAAACATGCCAATACTTTCAATGGACAAAGTCTGGTCTAGCACTGTGAATGTTCTAAGGCTAGGGCCACACTATGTGGAGAAACACAAGCCGAGAATCCAATTCTCCGTTGCTGCTGTTCTGGTTGAAATGCCTGCACCCGGAAGCATAGTCTCCGCTCAGGTGGACGCTAGGGTTACCACCGGTCTGGTATTTCATCGGCCTAGCCGGAAAACACCAGCCAAGGCCAGGATTATAAATTTACCTGTAAAGTTGTAATCCCTATTGTTCAGTCCCTGGCCCGCCTCAGTTCTGCCCCTGGTCCACCTCAGATCCACCCCTCTCATCTCCCCATCTCACCTAATCCAAGCGCTGCAGTCCCTTCCTGGCCAAACCGGCATCGAAACTTCATGACTCTGCCCCCAAAATGGCACAACCCTGCCTCTCTCTGGCCAGCCTCTACGTCACCGGCCGGTAGGACTAGAACTAACCCTAGTGCAGGCAGATAGGATGGATATCCGCTGTGAAGTGCGACTATACTTCCGGGTGCAGCAGCAGAAGATCAGCGGGAGAACGGATTCTTGGCTTGAGTTTCTCCGCAGGCCAAGATTTGCATTCGTGTGGTCCTAGTCTTGTTGACAGAACAGCTCCAGTCTTCCCTACTGGCTACAAAGTGGCACACAAAAAGCAATCTATGGTACATACGCCTAATGATAGCCTACAAATTTAGGTTACATATTAAATGTTATAGAATCTGGTTTAAATTATAAAAAATACAGATGATTTAGACAGCTCCACATTGCTATATGCATATTTTTCACACATTATTGCCGAGACAGTTCCAACCTAATTAAAGAAGGAGAGCCAGCAAATGATAAAAATTCAAGAATTAACCAAATAGAGATGAAGCTCTCTCTGTAATAAAAAGCGGGCATTTGCCCATCTCACTGTCACCGTTCCTGTCAAGTCATTTCAATATGTAATTACCATTTAAATGACCTGGATGGTGCAATCGGAGGAGAAAAAGAGAAAAAAAAAGTATCCCCAAAAGACAAGCCTGAGCTGACATTTTGTTGTCTAATCTTCAGAGCCAGGGCTAATAAAGCTCTTGTCATTCTGTCACTCATCCTTATTAACAGTGAATTAGGTTGGACGCACACAAAAAAAAAAATATATATATATATATATATATAATTTATCTTCTAGTGTCAACTGTGTAGAGTCTATTTATACAGAAAAGTTGCTTTGCTGCACTGCTGTTAGCTACCTAAATATATGAAGCAATACACAAGGCAACTTCAAAGGCTTGGGGAAGCAAGCTTACATACATTTTGTTTTAAATTCAGCAAATGCCACATTAGGATTAAATGAAAACTGCCAACAGTATGAAGCAAGTGCAAAGCTTGTCTGCTAAATGTACATAATAAAGATTAGGCTTTCGGCAACAAACTTTAAGAACATGAAAGAGTCCTCGCGATAGATTTTAATTCAGAAATACATCACACAGAAATAGTATGTCTTATATTCAAAGTCTCTAAAGGAAAAACGGAATGTAAAAAAAGTATTTACGATGTTTCATGCAAAGTCATTTGTAAGTTAATCTTATCTTTACCCATGCTCCAGAGTTTTTCTTTTCTCTAAAGGGAACTAAAACACTTAGCTTCTTTGGAAACAAGCCCCACTGTTGGCATAGCACTTGGTCAATCAAGCAAATCAGAGTAGCTGTATCTGGCTACATGCACTCAGCTGTAGTGCACTTGTAACATAGACCATTCACTTCCAATTGTTTTTTAAACAACCTAAGTGAATAGACTGGATATTTCTACTGGCCAGTGATATTCAGATATTCTGGGTTCAGACAATCCTTCAACATTTAGGGAGGAATTTACAAAAATTCTAATTTATCTAATTTTTTTTTTAAACAAAGTCGACCTAACTCCCATCCACGAATTTAACTCATTTATCAAAAAACATCATTACAAAATCGTGTGCCAATTAGAATCGTCATACTTTTTAGAACGATTACTTAGAAAACTCGACTTAATCGAATTGGCGGTGCGACAGATAGTATTTATCTGACGAAAACCAGAGTGGATCACGATGTCAAGTAACATCTTCAGGGACATCTGCCATTGACTTCTACATGACGTCGAAAAGTTTAAGTTGGAACATTTTCAGATTCAAAGATTTTTTTTCTTCTAAAAATTTGTTTTCCCCTTTAAAAATTTGAGGTTTAATAAACAGGTCCCTAAGTCATGTACCTTGGTTTACAAATCTTGGCCACAACCTGGCTTAGAAATTAATACCATAAGCAGGCCATTAACAGGCGCATTGCCACGACTTGGTCACCCCCAAGTTGGTAGCTTATCAACCCCTGTAAGGGCCAAAATGATGATGAAGGAGAAGGCTAAGAAATCCCACTGGGTATGGGGTATGCATGAAGTCTTTGTACTACATGTCTGCATGACCCCCTATGTTATCTGATCATTATCTCAAGGACGATAGAGCTACCTGATTGTTTCCACCACTTTAGTAGCCAAATACAGCAAACATTAGCTGGTTTGGCATGCTCAGTGATACTGCACATCACCCCATGCAACCATTTGTGCAACCATTTGCATGTAGTAATTCTTGCCAGTCATGTTATGCTCCAACCCCTTAGAAGTTGCTCTCAGTGACCTTAAAGTAGGTGCTTATTTTTGAATTCCTTGTTTGAGCTGGCCATAGACGTGCAGATATAGCCTTATGTCCGACGTAGAACCAATCGTTACAATCTCACGACCTACCATTAACCATTCAGATTAAATAAATTAGTACAAAGAACAAATTAGACAATGTTCAGGCGCTTTCGGAATTAATAGTTGTATGTGGTTAGATGTTATGGTTTTTATATACATAGTTTGCATTAAGTGGAAGCAATTTTAATTAAGAAAAAATAAAAACCATACCGTATTTCTTCCGAATCTCATTATGTTTTACAGTCCTTTCATTCTTTCTGCAAAACAAAGAATACAGAGAAACATACAGTATGTGAGAAAATATGCAAATCATCTTCATTGAATATACAATCAAAATACATACTAGATTATGGCCTCATAAGTATGGCCGTGGGCTGAATCGTTTCTTAATCAAATTATAAATGTGTAGAATACTTATTGTTACATTATACAGTAATAATTATTCTTTTTTATATTCATGTTAGGGAATGTTTTTGGATTCAGAAGATTGAAGCAAATTAGTGAAAAATGTCAGTGTGTGAAAAAAAAAATGGTACATCTTATCACGTGGTCTAAAGCTGGTAAAAGGTATGGAAAATCTTAGCTATGAAGAAAGAGTGGCCAAATTGGGGATGTTCACGCTGGAGAAGAAGTGTTTACGGGGTGATATGATAACTATGTATAAATATATAAGGGGATCATATAATGATCTCTATAATGCTTTATTTACCAGTAGGTCTTTCCAGCTGACACAAGGTCACCCATTCCGTTTCGGTTCCGCCTAAATATTCGGAAGGGATTTTTTTTTTTTTTTTACAGTGAGAGCTGTGAAATTTTCTCCCTGAATAAGTTGTACAGGCTGATACATTAGATAGCTTTAAGAAGGGGTTGGATGGCTTTTTAGCAAGTGAAGAAATACAGGGTTATGGAAGATAGCTCATAGTACAAGTTTATCCAGGCACTAGGTGTGAAGATTGACCCGAAACCCACAGTGACCTGTGGGTTGACAACCGGATGGGTGGGTTTGGGTTGAAATTTGGCCAACCACTGCGGGTTAGGGTTGGGTGCGAGTCAGACTGGGGGAGGACACCAATTCTCTTCTCCCGAAGATTCCGTCTTGGAACCAGAGGGGCATGCAGAAGTAGCGTACAGAGTGGGAAATTGGGCTTGAACTGCAAGCACAAGTTATGGAGCAGAAGGAGACACAGCCCACATCAGAGTCAGGAACAATGCTGGACTGCATCTTCAGAAGCTGTTCTTTGCATGGAGTACCAGATTTTTAATGTGGTGCTTTGTGCAGAGAGCAACAACCCCAGGGTTGCAAGTGCTACTAAATGAGCACCAAAGGGTGTACACTTGCGCCATCTGGGGTTGTAAATGCCCTGTACAGATTTCATGTGAATCTAAACATGCAGGAAATAAAACAGCATTGAATATCTGTGGTCAAGAAGACTCTGTAAATAAAAAGCATCCTGTCTTACCATAAGTAATTTTTTTTTAAATTAAATATGATATTTATTTCAAATCACAGTCATGTCTTCATTGTCAATGCGAGTCTTGATATGGCAGCCACAATTACTATATCTACCAACAGCAGCTTTTAGGGAACTCCTTGCACCTCATTTTTATTCATTGCGATAGAAGTAATTGTAAATGTCTCGTATTAATTTGGCACACTGAGCGAGGATTCCATTTCACTGCTTGGCTTGTTTTTTTTGAGCATGATAATATGATAACATTGTGCCGATTCAATTCAGAGAGGATGTAAAAGGTGGATATTACAATGTCTTGACTGCAATCTTAAAACCAATTAAAGCCACTACTTAACTTCTGCTGCAAAAACATATCATGTAATTAACGTGTTTTAAAATGATTGCATGAATTATTAACTTCCTTGTTTTGCATATGCAATGATAATAATTAGCACAGCCTCAGACACTGATATGGAATAAATGAAAAGCAAAGCAGCCAAAGAATAATTTCCTGCCTCGATAAGAAAAATAAAACTAGACCAGTTTTTGTGTATATAGTCATTTACAATCTGGAAGCCTAAAATGACATTTACGTGAATTAAACCGTTTAAATTTAGATTAAATGGGATGAAGTGTGTATTTGGGGGAAACGGGGGCAATAATATGGACATAGCTGTTTACATCTCACAAACAATACACCACGCAACTAAATGTCAATGCAAGCTTTGATTTAGAAGTGGTACATTGATGACATTCACATATCCAATGTGCTTTCCAAGTGTATCTTACAGTTGAGAGGAAAGACTCAATCTGTCTTTGGATGCCTGCCCACTTTAAGCATGCTAGCAACTAGCTAACATTTTAAAGGGGAAGGCTTGTATTTGTTACTGCTGTAACGGAGTAATACACATTCACAATGTTTTTATCATTTTTTATACAGATTAAGAATATAGAACAATACAGTGTAACACGGAGTTGCTTGTCATATCTATTAATAAAAAATGTGGTTTATAAATAAACAGTTTAAGATGTTGAAGATGGGACCTCTCCCGCTGAGGTTTGTTGGGTCGCCCGTCGGCTTCTGCATTGATTGAAACTCAGAGGGTGTATTCAGTAGGCCCTGTTTGTCAAGAAATTCTCTAAATCAGGGCTGTCCAATTGGACCCCTTGTGTAGCACCCCCACATGAAAGTCTGCCTGCTGTGTCTGCTTACCATGTGTAATCTTTAAAATATATCACTGCAGAGATTAACTGCATTGTGTACAAATTAAATTCAGACAGTAATCCTCTGTACAGTTCACACATGTAATCCCCCCTGCATTGTTCACACTTGTGATACCTCTATTGTTCACACCTAAATCCCAGACAAAGTGCCCCCATTGTTCACCTGTTCACACACGTGCAAACTGTTGAAGGGGCACCAGCATTGTGTCAATGTATGTAGCACATCTTAGAGTTGTCCTGATAAATTTCCCTGTCTCCTGCTCTGTTCTGCCTTCCCCATGCTCCCTGTGTGTGCCCTACTCTGCCTGTGTGTGCCCTACTCTGCCTGCCCTATCCCCCGTGTGTGCCATACTTTGTCTGCCCTATGCTCCCTGTGTGTGCCATACTCTGCCTGCCCTATGTTCCCTGTGTGTGCCATACTCTGCCTGCCCTATGCTCCCTGTGTGTGCCATACTCTGCCTGCCCTATGCTCTCCATGTATATCATACTCTGCCTGCCCTATACTGCTTGGGTGTGCCATACTCTGCCTGCCCTATACTGCTTGGGTGTGCCATACTCTGCCTGTCCTATGCTCCCCGTGTGTGCCATACTCTTTCTGCCGTATACTCCCTGTATGCCATACTCTGCCTGCCCTATGCTCCTTGGGTGTGCCATACTCTGTCTGTCCTATGCTCCCTGTGTGTGCCATACATTGCCTGGCGTATGCTCCCTGTATGCCATACTCTGCCTGTCCTATGCTTCCTGTGTGTGCCATCCTCTGCCTGGCCTATCTGTGTGTGCCATACTCTGCCTGCCCAATGCTCCCTGTGTGCCATACTCTGCCTGACGTATGCTCCCTGTGTGCCATACTCTGCCTCCCCTATGCTCCCTGTGTGTGCCCTGAACTGCCTGTGGAACATAAGCCTGGTATTTGTTAGCATTTAAATATTATTGTTAGGGGTCCCTGAGGTGTTTAATCATGTGCTGGGGGTCTCTGTGTTATCCACAGGGGAGGAGGAGGCATGTGGATTTAAGTGTATGTCTTAATATGACTTACATGTTTCATATATGAGTGAGAAGTGATATTCCTGAAGTGAGCAACAACCATTTGTTTTTTTGGTGTGCTACCACAATTAATGTGGACATGGTCTTAAAAATTCTTGTGGTAACATGGGAGTGAGGGTATTGATCAACACATATATCCTGGCCCCCTTGCCTCATGTTTTATTAATATATTCTGCGCGTGTACTTTTTTTTTTTTTTTAACAGGGGTTTTTAGTTACAATTGCCAAGCCATAAATGGTGGTCCTAACTGTTTGCCTTTTGTCAATTATTTATTGGCTGGCACCTCCCTGCCTGGTTGCATTTCTTGGGAAAGGAGACTCCTTACCAAAGAACTGGTCTCACAGACTGATCCTCCCATGCTGCAGCTTTTATAACATTTGTTAAAGGCCTAAAATCACCATTAAAGGGAAATGTGTGGGGGTGTTACAACCACATGAAAGTTTGGCCATCCTTCCTGCAGAATAAAATTGGTAAAATACAAAGACACAAAAGGTATTGTGAGAGCACTCCAAGACTACGGTAAATGCATATGATACTGATAAAATCGTATGAAACTTTGATTTTCATGTATGGCCAACCATCACCACCGCTATGAATATCGGCAATTTCAAGCATGCTTAAAAATATTTTCTGTCATGTGGCATATCTGGCAGTTTATAGTGAACTGGCAGATGAGAAAGTGAAGAGGATCACAACACCTGTTCACTTCTTGCTGTTCAAAACGTTAGTTCAGTCTTGCCGAATGAACGAAACAATGGACGGCAACACTGTGTATGGCACCTTATACAGTACCCATTTTTTTGGCACATTCACTGATCCCATGTTTCAGTAGTTATGTAGCCTGTGCAATGCTTTGACCAAGAAACACTTTTACAAATAAATGCAACCAACCAGAGGGGTGCCAGCCTATGAAAATAGGACCAGAGGTAAATAGTTAAGAACAGTAATTTATATTAAATATTTAATACACGTTATAAATTTATTTAAAGGAATGGATTACTTTAACCCTGGATGGTATCATATCTAACATCAAGGGGCCCATTCACTAAGCTCGAGTGAAGGATTCGAATGAAAAATCGTTCGAATTTCGAAGTATTTTTTGGGTACTTCGACCTTCGACTACGACCTTCGATTCGAACGTTTCGAACGAAAAATCGTTCGACTATTCGACCATTCGATAGTCGAAGTACTTTCCCTTTAAAAAAAACTTCGACCCCCTACTTCGGCAGATAAAACCTACCGAAGTCAATGTTAGCCTATGGGGAAGGTCCCCATAGGTTTGCTAACCTTTTTTTGATCGAAGGATTTTCCTTCGATCGTTGGATTAAAATCCTTCGAATCGTTCGATTCGAAGGATTTAATCGTTCGATCGAACGAAAAATCCTTCGATCGATCAAACGAACGTTTAGCGCTAAATCCTTCGACTTCGATATTCGAAGTCGAAGGATTTCAATTCGAGGGTCGAATTTCGAAGTATTTTTAACTTCGAAATTCGACCCTTAGTGAATCTGCCCCAAACTGTTCAGGTATCGGCCTCCAGTTTAATCATTGGCCAGGAGGGCTTTCATTGACTTTATGTTATGACATTAAAAATGAAAATCATTTTTTTTTATCAACATGAGCTGTGGATAAAATCCACCTAGGGCATGAAAAGTGAGTAGCACTGCCAGCCATCTGTTCAGCTGAGAAGCTGTGAACAGCAGCGCACATTACACAGTGTAAAAGCTCATTTCTGATTGATAACACGTTGTCCGTTGCTCATTTGCACAATATACAAGTTGCCCAGCAGCCACAATGGCACTTTTGGTTTCTACTTGAGAAAAGGCAAAAAAAACATTAGTTATACTTTGCCTGGCCCTGTACACAGAAGTGAACAGTATTCTCATACAGGTATGGGATCTATTATCCAGAAGCCTGGAGGTTTCTGGATAATTTGGAGCACTATGCCTTAATCCTAATAAAACAATTTTAGAGAAATATACATTGGTGGATGGGCTCCATTGGTGCAAATGGAAGGTCATGAAAGGTATACTGTCTGTCATGGGGAAAAATGCAGTTAATAGTGCTGCTCCAGCAGAATTCTGCACTGAAATCCATTTCTTAAAAGAGCAAACAGATTATTTTATATTTAATTTTGAAATTGGACATGGGGCTAGACATATTGTCAATTTCCCAGCTGCCCCCCAGTCATGTGAGTTGTGCAAAACTTCAGTCACTCTTTACTGCTGTACTGCAAGATGGAGTGATATCACCCCTCCCTCAGCAGCCTAATAACAGAACAATGGGAAGGTAACCAGATAGCAGCTCCCTAACACAAGATAACAGCTGTCTGGTAGATATAAATACAGCACTCAATAGTAAAATCCAGGTCCCACTGAGACAAATTGAAGGGGAACTATCACAAAAATGAAAAATTAATATTAGCTTCAGCATACTGAAATACGAAACATGATGTACTGTTTCTGAAATAATCATGTTTATATTCACTATACCTGTTTCAGCATCTGTTTTTGTTTATTCTGTCTACATGCAGCAGATATTCATTGACAGTTGGATCCAATATATCTTATAGGGGGGCTCCTTTTGCCTAGATGATGTATTAGAGCTCACTCTATTAAAATCACCAGAAATCCTGTCTCTCTACATGCAGAATTTGTGCAAATGGCAGTTATTTTGTTAGATTTTGTTTGTACTGGAATCAGTTATTTAAATGAGCTCTAATACATCTGCTAGGAAAGGAAATCCCCCTATAAGATATATTGGATCATTCATCTGACACCCAACTGCAGCATGAAGACAGAATGAGAAACAGATGCTGAGAGAGGGATAGTGAAGATAAACTTGATTATTTCAGAAACAATTCAGTATGAGGAAGCATTTTCGTGATTGTTTCCCTTTAAGTTACATTGAGTAGGAGGAACAACAGCCTGCCAGAAAGCAGTTCCATCTTAAAGTGCCAGCTCTTTCTGAAAGCACATGACCAGGCAAAATGACCTGAGATGGCTGCCTACACACCAATATTACAACTAATAAAAATACACTTTCTGGTTTAGGAATAACATTTTATATTGTAGAGTGAATTATTTGCAGTGTAATTTAGGAAAAAAAACTACACCATAAAAATAATGACAGAATCCCTTTAACTAAAGGCAGGGGGTCCCACATTACTGATGTGTAGGTTGATCCAAAACCTGTGGGTTGACCGCTGGTTTGGCAGGTCTGAAATTTGGTCAACCATTGCGGGTTAGACTAGGGAAGTATACTCTTCCACTGCTCCCAAAGATTCCCTGTCTCAGAACCAGAGGCGCGCACAGAGTGAGAAGACATGGGTACGGCTTGGGCAGTGGTCCTACAATGGCAACATTTGCAGGCTAGGGTCAGGTGCAGGTTAGGATATTGTGGGTTAGGGTCAGTGCAGGTCGAGTTCTTCCTGACCCGCACATCTCTTCCACTTTCAATGCCATATGATCGATTGACTTGGGGGGACTTCCGACCAGTTAACAGCAATTTGGCCTACCATGGACAAACTGTACTAAAATATTATCCAAGGAGATTTCCTGAGAAAGTAATCATATGGGAAAGCAGTACCTCTGAAGAGCTTCTTGTTTCCTCCTTTCACGCTCGCGTATAAGATTTTCTTCTTCTGCTTCCATTCTCCTGAATAAAAAGACAAAAAGGTCGATATTTTAGCACATGCAGATTCCAAATCCAATGTTTCTTTTCAGAGCTCACCAAATATTTTGCATGCCTAAAATATCATGTGTATTCAGCTTAGCCTATTTTACAAGATTTGTTTAAGAAAATATAAACTCTCCAAACAAATGAATGCAAAATTGCTCTTCTAAGCAATCATGCAATTTATTAATGATTTTTTTATTCTGGTTTGCAGGATATTAGCTGTTTTTTCGCTGCTCATATTATAGTCCTGCAAAGGGTCGCGTACCCGCAAAAACCTGCGATACTCTGTGGGTTGCTGGTAGAAGTTCCCGGTGTGGGTATAGACGCAGGTCCTGCGGGTTTGCGGGTTGCGGGTCTTCTCAATAGCGATTTTTACTCCTTTTTTCGGTCTACTTCTGATGATGTCACTTCTCGTTTACAATGACAGCACTTCCTGATTCTTGATGTTTAGTGGGTCGCGGGTCCGTGTTGCGGATAAGGTACTTGCGGGTCGGGTAGTGGGTCCAAGCGGGTAAGAATGCCGGTTGCGGGTCCGGGTTGCAGATTGCGGATACGAGTTCCAAAAAATGGACCCGCGCAGGACTCTAGCTCATATAATACATTCGAAACAAAAATACAATGCTGTTCAATTTGATAAGAGGAAACTCATGTGATGCTGCTCTGCTTAGAACGGACCAAAGAAACATCAGATTGGATTCCTGATAAAAATTACCATAGTGTGTGTGAATGTAATTATAACTGAACCTAAGGAAGGGGCTGTGAATAGTGTATAACCTCAGCAAAGTGCGTGGTTCCCTTTTAAGTATGTTATAGAATGGCAAATTCTAAGCAACTTTTCAATTAGTCTTCGTTATTTATTTTTTTTAGAGTTCTTTTTAAATGATTTGCTTTTCTTATTCTGACTCTTTCCAGCTTTCAAATGGGGGTCACTGACCCCATCTAAAAACAAAGGCTCTGTAAGGCTACACATTTATTGTTATTGCTACTTTTTATTACTCATCTTTCTATTCAGCCCCTCTCCTAATCATATTCTAGTCTCTAATGCAAATCAATGCATGGTTGCTAGGGTAATATGGACCCCAGCAATCAGATTGTTGAAATTGCAAACTGGAGAGCTGCTGAATATAAAGCTAAATAACTCAAAAGCCACAAATAATAAAAAATTAAAACCAATTGCACATTGTCTCCGAATATCACTCGCTACATCATACTATGGTGCAGATTTATTAAGGGTCGAATTGAAAATTTGAATTTTCTTTATGGTCAAAACTAGGGAGTTATCCAAACTCGATTTGAGGTTTTTTTTTTTTGAAATTCAAAATAGATTTTTGAGTTTTATCATACTCTGGCCCTTTAAGAATTCTAATTTGACTATTCACCACCTAAAACCTGCAGAAATGCTGTTTAAGCCAACGGGAGAGGTTTAGAGACCAATTTGTAGATGTTTGCAGCCTTCCTGACATTCAGGTTTTTTTCGGGAAAAAAAACCTTGAATCTAGTTTGATCGAATTCAAATCTAATTTTATTTTATTTTTATTTATTTTTTCGGGTCGTTTAAATTCGTCCGAGTTGGAAAACTTTCATTTTATCAATAAATTGACTAGTCGAAATTTGAATTTATGGGAGTTTAAAAAAAAAACTCACATGAATTCGAAATTCGACCCTTGATAAAGGTGCCTCCCAAAGTTAACTCAAAAGTGAACAACCTCTTAAAATAAAAGAATAATTCTTAAGTATACAGGTATACTTGTTATCCAGAATGCTCGGACCTGGGGTTTTCCGGAAAAGGGATCTTTCTGTAATTTGGATCTATGTACCTTAAGTCTACTAGAAAATCATGCAAACATTAAATAAACCCAATAGGCTGGTTTTGCTTCCAATACGAATAATTATATCTTAGTTTTAATCAAGTACAAGGTATTGTTTTATTTTTACAGAGTAAAAGGAAATAATTTTTAAAAATTTGGATTATTTGGGTAAAATGGAGTCTATAGGAAATGCCATTCCGTAATTTGAAACTTTCTTGATAACAGGTTTCAGGATAATGCACCCCATACCTGTAATGATGATGATGATAATGATGATGAAGAAAAGAACATTAATTTGTTTTAAGGGTTTACATTTCCTTTAAGCTAAACTGTGGCTGTGTTTTCATTTAAATGGTACTTTTAGTCAGTCCAAATAGTTTACCACAGATACTGAAATTACAGCAGACAGATACATGTCAACTAAATTCAACCTTACATGAACTCTACTAATATTGATCTTGATGAAGGCAAAAAAAAAATCCCAATACACCATTAATCAGCTAGGCCACAAAGGGGAAAATCCCTTTCTTATTACACGGTTATCATATTTTGTAGTGGATCAGTAATTGTTATTTTTTTTATTTTTTTTTTTTTTAAAGGGAATCTAAACCCAGCAGATGTAAACTTGCTCAAAGTTCTTTTACAAGCACTTTTGCAATTTCAGTTCATTTCTACTTTAAACAGTTTCTGAGATATTAGCATTTTTAGAATTATAAAATCATGCTTCGAATGAGTCATTTGAGGATTAACTGGATATAGGAAGTGCCTAGAAAGTTAGGGTCACCTACACTCTAACCTGGAAAGAGGGCTGCCAAAAGCCTGTAATTAACATATCTCATAAACCACTAAAAATAGAAAATTGATATTGCAACAGTGCTTAAGGTTTTCGGCGCGATCCGACAAGACGCATGCAACAAATCACATGCGACAGAAATAAGGTAAGAGATAGAAATGTCGGATGAAGTTGCAGCACTGATCCGACGTGACATGACTGTCGGATGCAGACGCAGAGTGCAGCGCCTGCATCCGACAGTCGTGTCGGATCAACGCTGCGACTTCATCTGTCATTTCTCTTACCTTATTTCCGTTGCATGCAATTTGTCACATGTGCTTTGTCGCAACGCGTCGGATCATGCCGTAAACGTCCATGCAGTCCTACCCTAAAGGGTCACTCTGAATATACCGACATCAATTTTGTTTTTGTTGGGGGGGCGGTTAGATCCCCTTTATGTTTTCTACCCGTACCTACATTTGTCCCTTAATTTTGAATTATATTCACATTTTTATTGTAGCCATAGTTGCAAATACAGCAGAAATTACATCTCTGGTGAGCAAATATTACTTAGAAAAAAATGTTTTTTTTATATATTACCATATTTATGATGTGGAAAGATTTATGGGAAGATTACCAAAAAAAAACAAAAAACACGGAGGTGTTTGGTGGGGGAGAAAGGACTAAACCCTTTGTGCCTTTAAGCAAAACTGAAAAAGTCCAAGGTCATCATATTCCCGTCTCTTAGTGAAAATAAACATATAAGCAGTGAGGATGATTGACACGCTCACACAAAGCAGCAGAGGGGAATAGCATGTTATCTCATAATTCACCCCACTACCACATGAACCGGTCATATCAGTCTTATAAAGGCGGGAGGATATGAGCTTAATGCGGCGGCTATCTCTTCATCAGAAGTTATTTGTGTGAATTCCCCTCTTTCAAATATCTCTACAAAACAGAGCTGTGCGGCATTATCTCTTCTATAGGATTACAAGAGCCATGAGGGCTTCCTATTCACACTTATTGACTGGGAGGTGAGAAGATCTCTGCTTTCACACTGGCACTCCTCCTCCCTTGAATACAGTTAGGCACGGAGAACTGAAAGTGTTCTAAACACAACACTGATTTTATAAAATTATTATTGTTATTATTACTATTATTATTGTTAATAATAATACCATGTAATTTTAGAGCACCAACATATTCCATAAATTATTATTAGCAAAAGCTGCTGTTTACATCCGATCATCATGTGTTTAGTCCTTGCATATAGAATCTACAGAGACTGGTTCAACACAAGTAACTCTCAGCAGATAAAATAAACAGATATACCCCTTACATTAATTAAAGAGGAACTCCGGCTTCCAAACCAAAACTTGATAAAGAGGCCCAGATAACACAGAAACCCCTAATATACCCATAATTGTTATCAGTTTCTTCAAAAAGTATGAATAAATGCCATTTTCTATGCTGAAATCCAGCTGTTTAACAGTTCTACTCTTTCTGCATCATTTAAAATCCTGGTAGGGAAGGAGGGACTAAACACTGATGTTACAAATTGTAACAACTTCTCCACAGCTTACAGACAGCATGTAGGAACTATGTAACCCACAATGCACTACGCTGTGATGTTCTGTTCCTTATTGAAATCACATGTGCAGGGAATTGTGGAGGATGCAGGCTAAGGACAGATGGCTGCTGATACAAAGTAACAGTAGTCAGCCAGCTCAGCAAAGTAGTCAGATCAGAAAGAAAGCAGGGGGCTAGGCTTAGGGAACTGTTCCAAACCATTATAAATTATAATAAAAATCTGGATATTTTTTTAATTGATGTATATTGCAAAGTTGCTTGAAATTGTGTTTACTTTTCAAAAAGCTAAAGTTATGTTTTTGTGGAGTTCCCCTTTAAGATCAAGACAAATTCAGATCCTGTCACCACAAAAAAAAAAAAAAAAAAAAAAAAAAAAAAAAAAAGAGAGAGAGAGAGAGAGATAAATCCTGGTACGGAGGCATCAAGCCTTCCCCGCGATCACAAATGCAAGAATGTATCCAAAATTAGACAACAATTTATGCATGATTTATACAGGAGGAAGCACTAAGAGGGTGAGAATTGCATTATGGGTTATTGCGCAGTTTCGAAAGGCCTCTTGAGGATTAGCCCAAGATTATGTATAAAATCATTTGTTGGGCTGGTATCCAAACAGAACATTATGAGGGTGATACTAAACCTTATAAAGAGTTCTGCACTGCATACATACACATGTGCAAAGCAGGTTAAAGCTCTCTGATCCTCTCTTTTTTTCCCTCTGGGTACTGAGATATCTGAATAGATTCTGTCCTTGAGTTGAAAGCTGTATGTCTAGTGTAGTGCCAAAAAGTGCAGGTGTTTGGTGTGCATTATGCAAGTGCCAAGCCAGCACACTTAATCTAACTATATACTGTAACTGGCACATGGACAAACATTCATGAGGCTTTTAGCCTTCCTTTAAAGCAATATTGTAGCCACCTAAACTTCAGAACACTAGAATGGAAGAATGGTTTTATGTATATTTAATGTATACTTTATGACACCTCCTCAATTCTTCAAAGCAATAAAGAGAGGAAGAAAGGTTATTTAATCAGATTCTTCCACTCCTCCCATACAAACCCTATGGGGGTTATTTGCTAAACTCCAAATGCAAAAAAAAATCTTTTTTTTAATATAAAATCAGACTTTAATAATTTCCGAAAAATTAGAGATTTTTTAAACACTGAGGATGGAAAAATCTGAATCAGACTCAGACCGGTCAAGGTTGCATATAAGTCAATGGGAGAAGTCATAATGATTTTTTTTTGATGTGCGCCGGGTTTTGTGCAATGCCCCCAAGTTTTCAGGGACAAAAATCCGAGTTTTCGGGTGAAAAATCTGAAAAAAACGTGAAAATCCGATGAAAAATCTGAAAAAATCATGAAAATCTGTTTTTTTTTTTTCCCACAAAGCAAATTCCCTGAAAAATGTAATAATAAGCGCAAAAATCCACAGCGGAGAAAACATTGAGATAAATTCGGACTTTGATAAATAACCCCCTATGTATTGTGAGTTCCTCTTAAGGCCCAGTGAATGGGGCCCTCTGACAGGCTTCCCCGATCGCTAACTGGGAAAAAGTCAGCCAGATGTCGATCGGCCATCCTTAAAAATCACGTCGGAGTGAGGACCCGATTGGTTCATGGATGCAGTCCTCGATCTGACCGCCCATTTTCCCCTCATTATGATTCGATTGTAGGGCCCTATGGCCCACAGACAGATCATCCAGATATTGCCCACCTCATATCGGGGAGAGATCCGATCATTTGGCGACCTCGCCATACAAGCAGATCTCCATATGTATGGCCAGCTTTAGTCTAAGCTTGAGACACAACAATTATGAGGGATGGGCATGCATTTTAAAGTTGCTGCCAGTGTTTAAAATGCTTAAAGGAAAACTATACCCCCGAACAATGTAGGTCTCTATAAAAAGATACGGAGTAAAACAGCTCATATGTAAAACCCTGCTTCATGTAAATAAACCATTTTCATAATAATATACATTTTTAGTAGTATGTGCCATTGGGTAATCAAATAGAAAACTGCCATTTTAAAAAATAAGGGCCTCCCCCTGGGATCATAGGATTCACGGTGCACACAAACAACGTACATGTTAGGTCACATGAGCCAATTATCAGACAGAGTTCTGTATTTTTCTCCCACACTTCTTCCTGTTACAGTTAGAGCTGCAGTATTTCAGGTCAGGTGATCTCTGAGGCAGCACACAGACCATCACGAAATGGTGGTTCAAGGCAAGAGATGTAAAAGAGCAATATTGACTTACATATATATATATACACACCAGTTTGGTAGAATTCTTTAATAGGTCACTTAATTTGATAGAAACTGTTGCTTAAGAGGGTATAGTTGTCCTTTAAAATGTATTTAAAGGAATTGTTTAGTGTAAAAATAAAACTGGGTAAATAGACAGGCTGTACAAAATAAAAAATGACTTGGTCATAAAGAGACCCACACAAAATAAATGTGGGTGTCTGGAGAATATCAAATACTTACATTAGGGAATTGGAGCGTTTCCTGCAGTAGCAACAGTAGCAGCAACAGACTGTGATGCTCAGTATGAGGAGTCCCACAATCACGGATATTGTGATGATCAGTGCCTCAAAGTTGACTATGGAATAGAAAGAGAAATACAGACATATGAGTAAAATCAAATGAGGAGTATCATGCAGAAGTCTCAAGAGAGAAGCAAAGCTGACTCTCTGAAGATACCACAGCTAGAGAGAAAGTGAGCCAAGCGATAGAATAAAAAAAAATTATAACGTTATACTTTTTTCAAATAAGTAACTTTAAGATGGGACTTTACCTTTAAGTCCCATCTCAAAGTTACTTATATTTAATCGGTTATAGAATGGAAAATTCTAAGTAACTTTTCAATTGGTCTTCATTATTTTTTTTTATAGTTTTTTAATTATTTGCTTTTTTTCTTCTGACTCTTTCCAGCTTTCAAATGGGGGTCACTGACCCCCATCTAGAAACAAATGCTCTGTAAGGCTACACACATTTATTGTTATTGCTACTTTTTATTACGGTATGCATCTTTCTATTTTGGACCTCTGCTACTCATATTCCTGTCTCTTATTCAAATCAGTGCATGCTTGCTAGGTTAATTGCACCCCAGCAACCAGAAAGCTAAATAACTCAAAAACCACAATTAATAAAAAATAAAAAACAATTGCAGATGGTCTCAGAATCACTCCCAGGCAGTAACCAATCAGTGACTTGAAGGGGAGGCCACGTGGAACATGCAGCTCAGATTCAATAGCAACAGTTATGGCCCATGTGGCCCCCCTCAAATCTCTGATTGGTTACTGCCTGGTAACCAATCAGTGGAAACAAAGAGAGCTGAAAAGTAGGAAGTTGTGTTCTGGCTATTATTTTAGACATCCAGTCAAACCAGCCTTTATTTATGGCTAATTAACAATATTAGAAACATTTTTTATTTTGCACAGCCTATTTAACCAGTTTTTATTTTTATACAGAATTATTCTTTTAAAGGAGAAACAACCCCCTTATTAAAAAATACCCTACCGCCCACCCCATCTCCCTCCTGCCCCCCAGCCTAGCTGCTACTCCGGGTAAATGCCCCTAACTTTTTACTTCCCCCTCGGTGCAGATTCAGGGATTGCAGCCATCTTCCGGGTCTTTGATAATCTAAGAATGAGAACGGCGCATGCACAGTTGGAGCAATTTCCCGGTTTGCGACAACTGCGCATGCGGCGAAATGGGCGGAAATTGCAGAAGAGCTTGAAGAAGACACGGAAGATGCCTGCTGTGAACTCCGATCCCTGAGTCTGCACCGAGGGCTAAGTAAAAAGTTAGGGGCATTTGTCCAGGGTAGCAGCTAGGCTGGGGTGAGGAGGGGGGGTCTATGTGGGGTAGGGTTTTACTTTAATAAGGGTCTTTTTTTCTCCTTTAAGGTGAGTGAGGAAATCTATAAGCTTTTAAAGTTATGCGTATCATTGGGAGAAAGCAATTCCTTGATACAGTGGAGGACAATACAAAAGAAGCAGATATGTATAAGGGACCCCTGAACTACTTCCCAAACTGTCAGTTCAGGACACTACTGCAATAGTTCAAAGAACAGAAGTTTTTTTGCATCCTTTATAAGTTTTTATAATGAGTAAAACATGTCTCCCCACAGAAAACCATCCGCCTGACACCGAGCCAGGAACAAAAAAAAGCGGAATATACAGAATACAATGATTTTATTAAGGGTTTCTTGGAAGCATTTAATTGTGAAAGTTAAGAGCATAATTTAGACTTAATTGTGGGATACAAGTAGTCATTTTTATTTATATAGAACAATTCCTACATGGCTGATATGTTTTTTTTTGTTGCTGTTTTAGAAATGCAAACGAACAATAAATGTACCGAATGAGAATAAATGACTCTTTTGGCTTGCCGGCTCCATCTAGTGGTAGCTTTGGTCCATTGCTATATATGGTCTCATTGGAATTTTACTGCAGCTTTACACAAATGTGAAAATTGTTTTTCTTAGGAGCAGAATTATTTTCAGTAAAAGCAGATTTCATGATTTGTCTTATTTAGTGAATTAACTGTACTTCTAGCAGAACAGCACTGTCCCTGCTTCCGAGTAAATTTGCATTATTAGCAGACATTTATGCTAATGGATTTAAATAATGCAGAAATGTTTAACAGGCTATTTGGCATTTATTACAGCAGGCACAAATGCCAACTGGCACCCACAGGACTGCCTTCTTAATCATTCTGGTCTAATCGTTTTACTGTTACTCAAAGAAACGTCATTATGGGTTACAGATTGCCATTTTCACCCAAGGAATTGACCGAATGTGCATTTAATGATTTCCAATAGACGCAGGAGAATGCTAGTAACCACCAGTTGTATAAAATAGCAAGTATCAGGGGTGCATCTGAACTTGAGTCACCTTGACAGCTGTGCCTTAAAGGGTGATTGCTGATAAGGTCTGGGAAATTACGGAGGCTTCAGGAGGCCCCCTGGTGGAATATACTTTGGCACATGATTTTCCATTTGTGTTGCTGTCGGCTATCACACACACACACAGCTAAATTGTAATTAACTATCCCCACCTGGAGCGCTTTTCCAGGGCAGCGAGCATCAATAGCAATCTTTCAGCTTCATTACAGCAGAGTAAAACATTTATATCTGATGCTGTTTATTTTGGCTTTCCTACGGAGCTTAGCTTCAAATGCTCTAGTTCAAGGCAATTCTGTGGTTCCCTAGATGAAATGCAATCCAATTTCCATATATTTTACAGTTTTTAATGGACTTAAACTTTTTATTGATAAGGGAATTCCCGATAGATACCACCAATTGTGTACAACACTGCTACGGAGAGCTGTTCCAGTTGTGTGACTTGTACCACAAAGGCATCGATCAAGATAATGTGGCCCAATACAGGGCAATGAGCACTGTGTGAATTGTGCTCTTTTACTTTGTTCTTAAAGGGGAACTATAAAATTAATATAAGCTTCCTCATACTGAAGTAAGAAACTTTCTAAATGAAACAATTAAAAATTCTGCACTGTTTCTGAAATAATCAAGTTTATATTCACTGTCCCTCTCTCAATAGTGAAGATAAACTTCATTATTTCAGAAACGGTATGGAATTTTTAATTGAAAGTATTTAGAAAATTTCTTATTTCGGTATACTGAAGCTAATATTTTTAACAATAGTTCCCCTTTAAGTATGGAAGCATCATTTGTAGGTTGCCTGTGGTTCACCTTCCATGGCAAAATATCAGAGTGCCAAGGCTCACCATAAAAACTAGGACCACAGGCCTGTGATCCAAACTATATTTTCTTCTTACCTATATTACCTTCTTTATTTCCTTTACATATGCTAATTTATCCTTCCTACTATATTACTTGGCCCAGTACATGTTTTTGTCTTATAGTGATGCATATATATCAGCTACAGCACAAAAGAAATGTAACATAAGATAAATAATTTTTCCCTGTCACATTGCAGCTCTTTTAGAAATACTGGGCAAATTTGCACCTGGGCAGTAACCCATAACAACCAACCAGTGACTGGCTTTTTACAGGCAGCTGTAGGTTGACCAATGAAAGCAAGCATTTGATTGGTTGCTATGGCTTACTGCCCAGGTGCAGATTTGCCCCGGGTTTATAAATGAGCCCCAATATTAAAGGAGAATTCAACTCCCTAGGTACAAAAATCCCTCCTCCCTCCCCTACGTAGGCCCCCCTCCCTCTTCCCCCCCGGGCAAATGCCCCTAACTTGTTACTTACCCCTCCTTCTAGGTCCTCTCCAGCAGAGTTCACGGCAGCCATCTTCTCCCGAGCACTCTTTTTCCTGTAGTGTTTGGCATTTGGTTTCGCATGCGCAGTAGGAGGCATTTGCCGGTTCATATCTACTGTGCATGCACCAAAAGTCACGAAGTTTCCGAAAAAGAAATCGGAAACTTCGTGAATGTGGTGCACATGCACAGTAGCTCCGTTTTGGCAAATGCCTCTAACTGCACATGCACCCGAAAGTCACAAAGTTTCCGATTTCTTTTTCGGAAACTCGTGACTTTCGGTGCATGCGCAGTAGATCCGACCCGGCAAATGGCTCCTACTGCGCATGCGCCACCAAATGCTGATAACTACAGGAAGAAGAGCGCCCGGGAGAAGATGGCTGAACTCCACTGGAAAGGACTAGACAGAGGGGTAAGCAACAAGTTAGGGGCATTTGCCCTGGGGGAGGAGGGAGGCCTACGCAGGGGAGGGATTTTTGCGCCTAGGGGGTTGTTTCTCCTTTAAGTGGAAGGTTTGGAGCCCCGATTAAGTGCTCTGTTCCCAAACAACATTGTATACTTATAGACTTCATATGTGCCTGCTTTACTCATCTTTCTATTTGTTGCACGGGTTCTATTAGTTTGCATGTAATTTAATTATTAATTCATATGCAAGATCAGAACATACCGCATTGCTGTTGATTTCCTTTTAATCTGGGTATGAAGTGACATTCATCATCATTTATGGTTATGATTCTGTTATAACCTTAAATGGTTGTAGTTTTTCTGTCTCTGAAGCTTATTGCGTGAAGTGTATTTGTAACTATTACAATATTTTTGTCAGCTATTTTCATTTGCTCCCAGGTGTATACTTATGCATTTTAAATATTATTTCATTACCAACAGTCTGGAACTGATCCAGAAATCAGGGGAATATACAGACTAACATGGCTTAAATGCACAATTCCTCATTACTTTAATTTCCTGTAATAAAAGTAGCAGTAACACTGTAACAAATATTCAAATGCATATGTATTGGATGCCATTTAGATTAATCTAGCGCAATTTGAATGATTACGTGACCAATTTGCATGCTAATATATTTGTATCTGCATACATGTTGGTAATACTAGGAAACTACTTGCAGCTGGAAGGATTTCACTGATGTTAGTCCAAGAGGGATAAGGTTCTAGTGCTGACAAAATATGCATGTAATAGTGTGCCCAAATTACAGAATGGCCATCTCCCATAAACTCTGTTTTATCCAAATTCTTAAAAATTATTTCCTTTTTCGCTTTAGTAATAACTTGATCCAAACTCAGATATAATTAATCCTTATTGGAAGCAAAACCAGCCTATTGGGTTTCTTTACAGTTTTTATTTTTTATAGTAGACTTGAGGTATGAAGATCCAAATTACAGAAAGATCCATTATCCTGAAAACCCCAGGTCCCGAGCATTCTGGATAATTGTTCCCATACCTGTACTTACTCCATAAAAATAGATTGGACAACTAAAAATGAAGGAACAGAGCCGGTTTTAAAGGCAACAAGTGAATGATACTTACTCCAGCAAGCACCCCATCTAGCTGCTGACATTGCACAAAGAGAGGATGGCGGAAAAATGTTCCTCACTGGGTAGTCCAAACAAGTGTTGTTGGTTATACACCAAAAGCACTACATGAGAGAAAAGCACACACACTATGAATAAGTGCACAAAAAATGCAGCAGGTCTTTTGTTCCTATGAATACTGAATAAAAACTACACAATAAAATGCACTGCGACTCATATAATGTAGCATAGAAGAAAGCTGCAAAGCTGCTAAAAGTAATTTTAGGTAATGTAGTTTAGCCCTGCAATAACGAAACCTAAAAATAATTATGTTCAACAGAAATTAACTTGGGAAGCACTTACAGAGACATTTTTCAGGCATTCTTCGCAGGACCTTCCAGAATAGAAGCTGCAAGCTGAATGTGAAGAAAGAAAATAAAATGTGAATTAGTTTAGTCTATGTAGCAGTAAAAATGTACAAAGGAAATCTGATCTGAAATACCTAGAGCTTGTAGGAGATCTGCAGGTAGCAAAAGTAAAATACCTTAGACTTAGACTTCTGGATATCTGCCTGTGGAGGCATATTCCAAAAAGTAGGAGGTGGAAAGTTTTTTTTTTGGGGGGGGGGAGGAATAATTAGCAGAGGAGGGATGGACAAAATTCAGGACTCAAGGGAATGTGGAATGGCTGACAAACCAACTTGAGAAGAACAAGTAAATGAATGATGTTCTACCTACATCATCCATTTTTGACTTAAAGAAACACTAAAGCCTGGCTAAAGAAGTAGCTATAAATGTTGTACAATATGTTTTGGGCTTCTGTACCAGCCCACGGCAACCACAGTCCTGTAGCAGTAAAGATCTGTCTCCCCAAAGATGCCTCAGTAGCTCCTTATCTTTTCTGCCGATTCGCTGCACATGCTCTGTGCTGCTGTCACTTACTGAGCTTAGGGACCCATTCACGATATACAGTACATATAGAATATAAATGTCACACTATAAGGGTGATTAGTAATTAATACATGGCAGCACAGAAACCAGTGCAACTGGAATCAGAATTTAATAATCAGCCCTGTAGCATCAGTTTATATTACAGACCAACCTCATTTTCTGCTTGATAATTAGTGACAACCCCTAAGCTTAGCTTCTCAACAACTGCTTAGAGCCCACTGAGCATGTGAGTGTCACAGACACTTTCCAAGTTGGTGACTACCTGTGACAAGTTTGAAGTCCTGGATCATTGCTGCTATTGACAAGCTGAAACTTTAGGCTGGTACAATAAGTTCAGTATATAAAATATGGTATTTTTTAGCCATATACTTTTTTAGGGTTCAGTTCTCCTTTAAGTCCACCTTGCTAGCCACTTGGTGGTATTTGGAGATGGGTGAAAAGAAGTAAAGGGGAGGGGGGCTCATTTCTGTAACTTGTAACAGTAAAACATTGCCAAGAGTTGTACTTATTTGTAGCTATTTGCACTCATTACAACCAGCTTCCCACTCCTTTTTCATGTTGGGGCTTATCTTCTATGCACAGAAACTAGTAACTTGCTGGGCCAGGTATAGGAACACTTTGGTATTTCAGCTGATGTAGGACACATCAGGCTGCACGGGCATTTATCTGCCCACTCAAAAACACAAGTGGAAAATTAGCCCTGTTCTATAAGCCTTTAGATTCAAGCCTGTGCCCTACAAGACAACAGAGTATCAAAATCCCTTTAGGTCTGTGGCATTGATACCACTTGTTCAACAGTTAAAAGAGCAACAGTTTATAGTATCCTAGTATGGGTGCTCAAGCAGTTTAACCCTTGCCAGGAGTATTAAGTCATACAATAAAGAACCTATTGTAATACTCACATAGAGGCCAGGCAACATTTTAGGCCTTCTCTTGCCCTCTCTGTTACAATTCCTAATATTATTAACTGAAAAGTACCCTGATTGATTCATCAACACTCAGCAAAGCTGCACTGCGGCAGTAAACCATTGCAATCAATGATTATATATATTTTTCAGGTTGCTGCAGGATTAGAAATGAAAGCAAAACTGTGATTGGTGGCTATAGGTTTAATGCCCAAGTACATAGTGCTCAGGGTTGATTAAATGAGTGCTATTTGCTGCTGTACGGCAGTGGTGGAGAAAACATCTGGTGTGCCATCAGCTTTATCCTGTAATCTCTGTTGGGTGATGCCTGTGGCTGGCTTCACAAAGAGACTGAAAGGAATTAGAAAGTAAAATGAATGATTTAATGAATCATTCAGCAGGAGGAAGCAATTATATGACGACAGATTAAGGTTATGACAGGTTAATAGCCGACAACCCTATGTATTGCATTATATATTCAGTATAAGGAAGGGGTGTCCCTAACAAGATTACATATTGAATATAAGGATAGAGTGTCCCTAACAAGATTATATATTGAATATAAGCAAGGGGTGGCTCTAAAAATATTATATATTGAATATAAGGAAGGGGTGTCTCTAAGACGATTATATAGTGAATAAAGTACCCCCTATTGTAAAATATAAGGATATTATAAGTTACCGAGGAGTTTCATGACCATATAAAAACACGAGGCCGAAGGCCGAGTGTTTTTATACAGGTCATGGAACTCCGAGGTAACTTCTAATATCCTCATATTTTGCAACTGGGGGTACTTTATTTATTATAATACACAAGTTTCAGTGAGTCATGTGACAGAAATGACATCAGAACTCACCATTTATAACTGATGACATCAGAACTCACCGTTTATAAGGGTATAATTTACAGGATATTCAAGGCTTTTGTGTATTATATATTGAATATAGTCTCTAAGAAGATTATATATTGAATATAGGCAAGGGGTGTCTCTAAGGAGATAATATATTGAATATATGGGAGGAGTGTGTCTAAAGAGATAAGATTATATATTGAATATAAGCAAGAGGTGGCTCTAAAAATATTTTATATTGAATATAAGGAAGGGGTGTCTCCAAAAAGATTATATATTGTTTATAGATAAGGGGTGTCTCTAAGGAGATAATATATTGAATATAAGGGAGGAGTGTGTCTAAAGAGATTATATAATGAATATAAGCAAGGGGTGTCTCTAAGGAGATTATTAATTAAATAAAAGGAAGGGGTGTCTTTAAGAAGATAATATATATTTAATATAAGAGAGCAGTGTCTCTAAACCTAAGGGGATTCTATATTGAATATAAGGAAAGGGGTGTCTCTAAGAAGATTCTATATTGAATATAAGAGAGAAGGAGTGTCTGTAACAGGCTATGGCTGTATCTGACAATATGTCTGAGAATAATGTCGCAGTGCAGCCCCTCAGCCCCAGTCGTTACCTATAGCGGCAGGAGGCGCAGGGGCGCTGGTGTAACTGGCCCAAGCAATACCCGGGCTGATCAGGAGAAGCAGCGCCACAGTGCCAGGCAGTTCTGTCCACTTCCCCTCCATGGCTCTGATACAGAGAAAAACACGGAAACGCCACCGGAAGCGGAACCTTCACCCTCGTCACACTCGCTGGATGGTACTACCCCAGCTGGAGAGAGGGGGAGGACGAACCCAGATACAAGTTGCACTACTGTCATAGAGGAAGGCGGATATGGTTGCACAATGTACACTACTTCCTGTTCCTGGAGCAGCGTGGAGAGCACAGGGGAACTTTCTATCGGGCGGTGCAGAGACACGCTTCTGTTGCTGTTGGGGATAGGATAGTGTAAGTGACATATTTGGATCTTTATACCTTAAGTCTACTAGAAAATCATGTAAACATTACATAAACCCAATAGGCTGGTTTTGCTTCCAATAAGGATTAATTATATCTTAGTTGGGATCAAGTATAAGATACTGTTTTATTATTACAGAGAAGAATGAAATCATTTCTAAAATATGGATTATTTGGATAAAATGACGTTTAATTGGAGACAGCCTTTTCGTTATTTGGAGGTTTCTAGATAACGGGTCTCATATCTCTGTACTTAGCCTTGCCCCATTTCCGTATCTCTAGGGAAAACATTCATTCTGTAACTCGTGATTTTACTTCTGGTGTAAAGGGAGGGGGAGGTGTAGCTCAGCAGTGACTGGAAGGCACAGGGTGTGACTAAAAGCTACAGAGAAAGAGTTAGAGATCAGGAAGCCCAGGCATTGCTAGAGAGCTGGGATCCCCAGAAAGCAGTGGAACTCCGGGATGTGGCCCAAAGGCTGTATTGCAATTATGAGCTGTGATAGTACAGGTATGGGACCTGTTATCCAGAATGCTCAGGACGAAGGGTTTTCTGAATAATGGATCTTTCAGTAATTTGGATCTTCATACTCTAAAGGACCAGTAACATCAAAAAATGTTTTTTTAAAAATTTGTTAGTATACGTCGTAAACAAAAACACCAAGACAAATTAAACTTTTAAATCTGAAAGTCTTACTTACCGAAACTCCACTTGCGCTCGTCTTCAGAAGAGGCGTCACTGCGCCGATCCATCATGCGGCGCTCGATTTCTCCTCCCTGGTCATCTCCTATAAGGAAGGCAGGGAGGAGAAATCGAGCAGCCGCACGATGGATCACCCGATCACTTTCAGAAGAGGAGCGCAAGCGGAGTTTCGGTAAGTTGTTTCTCAATAAAGACTTTGCGATTTTAACGTTTCATTTGTCTTGGTGGGTTTTTTTTTTCCGATGTATGCTAACGAATTTTTAAAAAACATTTTTTTGATGTTACTGATCCTTTTAAGTCTTCTAGAAAATCATGTAAACATTAAATAAACCCAATAGGCTGGTTTTGATTCCAATGAGGATTAGGGATCAAGTACAAGCTACTGTTTTATTATTACAGAGATTGATTAAACATTTTGATTATTTGGATAAAATGGAGTCTATGGGAGATGGCCATTCCGTAATTTGGACCATTCTGGATAACGGGTTTCCGGATAACGGATCCCATACCTGTAGTTCCTATTCCTTTTTCTCTCACTTGTGGGGTTAACCTCCTGGTTTATATCTTTTTATCCTGGCGTCTTCAACACTGAGGAGAGCATAGTCCTCTATTACTGGAAACTTGTGTAGCAAATGTGGTTCAAACGTGATTTTATTATTGCTGTATATTTGTTGTTGAGCAGCATTTTGTACAGATACAGGGACTCTATATAAAGGACACAAAGCACTATTTTTGGTAGTGGGCTCATCTCCACCTATCTAAAGTAAATTGATTCAGTCTTGTCAGTCTTTGGCACAGCCTGGATCTGATGTGTAAAAGAAACGGATCCGCACACACACCGATTAGTGCAGTCGTGGATTATCCCCTTTTATTCAGCCACCAAACATCAACGTTTCGGGGGGGGAACACTCCATCCTGATGAAGGGTGGGTGTTGGGTGTTCCCCCCCGAAACGTTGATGTTTGGTGGCTGAATAAAAGGGGATAATCCCCGACTGCACTAATCGGTGTGTGTGCGGATCTGTTTCTTTTACACATTGGTTGCTAAGGGACCCGGCCGGGTCAACGGAAGGAACGCACCACCAGCTTGCAGGATTGGTGAACTACAGGTGTGCGGTAGGATAATTACATTGTAATCAAGTTACAGCCTGGACCTGGTCAGATCTGTGAGGGGAAAAAGCCTGTAATGTGCACAGTCACTTTTACCTTGTTTGTTCATACACATTGTCTCACTTTTTTTTTTTTGGTTTTTTTTTTGGATAATCCAGTTGCCTGTTTTACCAATGAACCATGTTTTATTCCCTTCCAGGATGGCAGAAAGTGAAGGCTCGAATACTGAAAATGGCAAAGTGGGTGCCGTAAAATCTGAAAATCTGGACCGTGGTGTAGCAGCCATTAAAAACCAGTATGTATTGGTTGTATTTATGTAAAAAATGTACAAAAACGTATCCCTGTTGGTAATGCTCTCCATGTATTTGTTTTGTGATTTTATAGATTTCTGACCACCAAAGAGAAGTTTCATGCTTTCATCGATGCTGATGGAAAGGACGTTACAGAAAAGGAAACTTGTTCAGAGCTGTCTCTTAATGATGCAGAGAACACGACCCGTACCGAGAATGCAGCAGAACCTGAAGCAAAACGAATTAAGCTTGATGATGGGAGTAGTGAAGGCCAGGACCAACCCCCCAAGACTGCAGAGAACAAGCAAGAAAAGAAAAGAGCCAGAGGACAGAACAAAAGTCGACCTCACATGAAACATTCCCAGTTTGAAGAAAATAAACTGTGTCCATCAGTTACTCAGGTAAGCAACCAGGTTTTTTTTTTTTTTTTTTTTTAGTATTTCCATGGTTAGAAGAGGAAAATTGATGCTGGTCATTTTTTTAATGCAATGCAAAGCAAACTGTGGTTACTGTTATTGATTGCATCTCTTTTTTTCTGGGATTGCATCCCAGCCATTCCTCAGTTTTTTGTTTTTTTTTCATATTTATATTGGTTATTTGACCATTTGTTAGAAAGATAAAATATTAAATTGGTTCACAACAGTGCACAACATTCACTCTCCAATTTTTCCCCACTGTATATCATATAGTGGATAATATGCACCCTTTCTTAATTTAAAAGTATAATAAACGTCTCCAAAAAGTTCTGTGTAAATATGGAAGCACAAGGCGGCAGGCTGAGTGCTTCTCACAGTGCAGAGAACTCCAAGGTAGTTTCTAATATTCCTAGAAATTAGTTTTGGGGTATATTTTCCTTTCTAGTACAAATATTATTGACTTGGAAGACATAAATAATCTTTTCACTGTTTAAAGTATACAACCCCTTTCCTTCACTTCTCCCTTGGTTGTAACTGTTTTGTTAGCAGGAGTCCATTTTGCAGGGGGATTACTTGTGCACTGGTAGTCTTATCTACTCCACATGGGCCAAACATGGAGTAGCTTTAATTTCCCTGTTTGAATGTAATTAATGAAGAGCTTATAAAGCAAAGGGAAAGAAAAGTATTGGTGAAAAACAGCCTAGAAAAAAGCTTAAAGGAACAGTTCAGAGAAATAGGGTAAATAGATTGGCTGTGCAAAATAAAAAATGCTTCTAATAAGTTAGCCAAAAATGCAATCTATAAAGGCTGCAGTGAGCAAAAGTCTAACAGAACAAAACCCAACTGATTTTCAGCTCTCTAACTCTGAGTTAGTCAGTGACTTGAAGGGGGGCCACATGGGACATAAGAGTTTGCAATTGATCCTCTGCATGCAGCTCAGATTCAAAAGCAACAGTTATGACCCATATGTCCCTCCCTCAAGTCAGTGATTGGTTACTGCCCGGTAACCAATCAGTGGAAACCAAGAGAGCTGCAAATCAGGAAGTAGTGTTCTGGCTATTATGTTACACATCCAGTCACTCCAGCCTTTATACATTACCTTTTTGGCTAACTACAGTATATTGAAAACACTTTTGCACAGCCTATCTATTTACCCAATTTTTATTTTCATACTGAACTATTCCTTTAAAGTAAAGGAAAGTTGTGTTTGTCCTTTTTCACTTTAGAAATAACAAAGATTCTTTGTGATTTAAAGAATGGTTGACACCTTTTTATTGCACTCATGTTGAACAAGAAGGTATACTGCCCCTTTAAAGGAAAGGTACCCTCAAAAAAATGTAAGACTATGTAATGTTCTAAGCACTTGCGAGTTCACAAGGCAACAGAAAAAGTGTAAACAAATCAAGCAGGCTGAGCTTTGTCCATGTATTTGTGATCATTTACAGATCACAAAATACATGCATAAATAAATATATGCATGTATATAAATGCTGTTCTAGAATGTGCATGATTTGTATTAAATATATGTGCTTTCTCTTCCCTCTAAGGAATGTGCCAGTAAATGTTTTTTTGGAGACAAATGCAAGTTTTCGCACGATGTTGCCAAATATGTATCACAAAAGCCAGAGGATATTCGCCCAAACTGTCACCTGTATGAGACTTTTGGGAAGTGCATTTATGGAGTCACATGTCGGTTCGCCAAATCACACCTGGGGGAGGATTTTAAGAACATAATTAATGAAGAGCTTATGAAGGAGTGGGAAGGCAAAGTATTGGTGAAAAACAGCCTAGACAAAAGCTTAAAGGAACAGTTACGAAAAAAGAAAGTTGTGTTTGAGAAATCCGATAAATATTTAAAGCTTTGCTTCAAATCTGGAGACAGTTCAAAAATGAAGAACCCAGTAGTTAAGGAAGACAGCGCTGTGCAAGTTACACAAAAGGACAGTCCAATTACGACAGTGGGAGCTGTGACAGATGAAGATGTTATAAAACTCAGGCCTTGTGAGAAAAAAACTGTGAGTAGCAGGCGTGGGTTTGGGTAGGCAAGGATTTCATTACAGGTTGCAAAGATTTCTGCTTTCCAAACCAGAAAAGGACATGAATGCCAGTTTGCTTGCGGATGTATATCTGTCCACATAAGACCAATTCTTTATTTGTAGAATCTGATCAGCATACTGACTGTGGCTGTGCTTTAAAACCCAGATGTTGAGGTTCAGCCTAAAGGGTATTCCATGCAAATTTAAATTTTAGGAGTATATTGTTTCACTTACATGTAGCACAAAGAGCAAGGGTGCTCAGATGGTGATTGCATCCAGCTGTTGTTCATGAGGAACTATCGTGAAAATTAAAATTTAATATAAACTTCAGCATATTGAAATAAGAAACTTTCTAAATACAATCCGTTAAATATTCTATATTGTTTCTGAAATAATCAAGTTTATGTTTACTATCCCTCTCTCTGCATCTGTTTCTCATCATTCTCTCTTCATGCAGCTGTTGGGTGTCAGATATTCATTGAATTCATAGGCTTCGTTTACTAACAGATGTATTAGAGCTCAATCATATCACTGATTTCAGTACAAACAAAATCTAATAAAACAACTGCATTTTGCTCAAATTCTGCATGTAGAGAGACAGGATTTCTGGGGATCTAAATAGAGTGAGATCTAATATATCTTCTAGGCAAAAGGAGCACTCCTATAAAATCAATTGTATCTAATGGTCTATGGATTTCTGACACCTAACTCCTGCATGTAGAGAGAGTGAGGAAAAACCGATTCTGACAGAGGGATAATGAACATAAACTTGATTATTTCAGAAACGGTACAGAATGTTTGATTGCATTTAGAAAGTTTATTTTTTCAGTATGCTGAAGCTTATTTTAAAATTTCAATTTTGCGATAGTTCCCCATTCAAATATGGCTGAAAGGCCACAAGTTGGACATTCTTTGTATATGGAATATTTTGCAATGTGTCCTGTATATATGATGTGTGTCAGATGTCCTATGTATATTACAACTTTCCTACCTCCAATTATATTTGGAGCCTGATTCATGCACCATTTAACACATTCCTGCATGTCCCTGTGCAGCATCAGCACTTTGCTTAGCCCATAATCAATATGTCTTTGCTCTCTAAGTGCTAGAACTATATCCCAGAGGATCCTTGGTGATTAATCTTAGCTCAGCTGGGTGCACATAAAATTTGTGCAGGTACCATAATTGGAAGTGTGCAGTGGCATGTAACAAGTACAATCTTAGAGAGAACATTGATTGTAACAGTCACCTTCTAATAGTACCAGGAGTATCCAGGATGAAGAAGTTAGCATTTATACTAATATAACTTCCTGTTGCGCCCCTTATCCACTGTTTTGATGGTCCCATACCAGTATGGAGTTCCCTGTCCTAGGTTCTGAAAAATATATGTATAGGTTACTAGTTGGTAATTATGTATTTTTTTTTAAGTTTACCTTTCTTGTTTCACCCTTGTAGATTGATTTCAGGAACAAGCTTTATCTAGCACCATTGACTACGGTATGTATAGTAATACATGATAATAACTATTCTACGAGTACATGTATGGGATCTGATATCCAGGCACCGGCCTGGGCTCATACCAGTGATCACCACGGAGCGATCCTCTTCTGTCTTCAAATTTCTCGGGGCAAACGCATGCACAATTGAACGAAATAGCCGACTTTTTAGGCTTCTCGTTCTACTGCGCATGTGCAGCCGCGCAAAGGAGGAGGAAGACGGAAGAAGATCGCTGTGTGGTGCTCACTGGTATAACCCCGGGCCAGTGCAGTTTTCTGCTGATAGGAGCACCAGCCCAGGGTTTCAGGTAAGTCAATACAATCACCTGGGGGTGCCTAACATTTGGCATCCCCAATTGTCCGAAGCCTTTCCTTCTCCTTTAATGGAACAGTAACATGAAAGTGTTAAGTAATTAAAATCTAATTATTTTTAATGCTTGCATTTTCTAGTAGACTTAAAGTATGAAGATCCAAATTACGGAAAAATGTATCTGGAAAACCCCAGGTCCCGAGCAGTCTAGATAACAGGTCCCATACCTGTACCAAGTTATTCAAGGACTAAACACAGGCTCACCAATGGTGACATGCATGGCACAGTAATAAAGTGTTTGTGAATTCTATGACTTCAACATTTTTCTTGTCTGAAGTTCAGTGTGTAATGTGCTGCTGGATATTTTATCTTATAGGAGAAGAAAAGCTACCAAAGCAGCTTATTGCCAATAGATTAGCCACAATAGTACAAGCTATAACACTATATTTATTCTGCAGAAAGCTTTACCATACCTGAGTAAACCGATATAGAAGCTCTCTCTGTTTGTTTAGCATAGTAGCTGCCATATTAGCTTGGTGTGACATCACTTCCTGCCTGAGTCTCTCCCTGCTCACTCATAGCTCTGGGCTCAGATTACAGCAGGGAGGGGAGGGGAGAGGAGCAAACTGAGCATGCTCAAGCCCTAGTCCTGGAGGTTTAAGCTGAAAACAGGAAGTCTGATACAGAAGCCCATGTGTACACAAAAGAAAGAAAGAAATGCTGTGTTTATTTTGACAGAGGATTCAGAGCAGAATTACTTTGAGTGTTTACTGGTATATTTATATAGATCTTTCTGATAAAGCTTACTTAGTTTTAGCCTTTCCTTCTCCTTTATAAATAAATATTTAGAGAAAACTAACTTTTGGCATCATTTGACGGAGAAAACTGAAGATTTTGAATGGCAATATAACATTATGCACATTTTATTTCCAGTGTGGCAATCTGCCTTTCAGAAGAATATGTAAGCGATTAGGAGCAGACATTACGTGTGGAGAAATGGCCATGTGCACCAACCTGCTTCAGGGACAGCCTTCTGAGTGGGCTTTGTTAAAGCGCCATCATTCAGAGGATATTTTTGGAGTGCAGGTCAGTCCCTCTGGTTCAATAAAATGGAAATCGGTGTGACATTTATGTGTGGGATAAGACTTAAAAATATCTCTCTTTGACAGCTGGAGGGAGCGTTTCCTGACACAATGACTAAGTGCGCTGAGCTGCTCAACAGAACCATCGATGTAGACTTTGTGGATATCAATGTTGGATGCCCCATAGATCTGGTGTACAAAAAGGCAAGCTGCTTGAGTTCTGCATGGCTGGGAAGTAAGGCGGGGGCTCCCCCTGCTGTTCATAAGTATGATTGTTTCCCTGCTTAGCAATAAGGGACCGTCTGACAATTCCTATCCACAGCAGTAAATTTCACTGCATACAGTCAGGTTTCTTATAAAAACGGTACACATTTTTTAATTAAAGTATATTGGAGATAGGTTTCTTTTTCATTCAAGATGAAAGATTTGCCTTAACATGCCCTTTATAGGGCCCTTAAAGAAAACTAACCCCCCCCCCCACGACAAAAGTCATAGTAAAGTTGACCCTTTACAAGCAGAAATGTGCAGTTGAGCTAGCAGGCACCATCTTCTGAAACTTCATGGTCTTTTTCAATTAGTTCTACGACACGGAGCTTGCTGGCGCATGCGCAGTTGATGATACTCTGGGATAAGCTTCAGCTGCGCATGCACCAGCAATCTCCGTGTAGCCGAACTGATTGAAAAAGAACACGGAGATTCAGAAGATGGCGTCTGCTGCACATTTCTGCAGAGGTCAGCTTTACAATGAGGCACTGTTTATTGAAATACAGTGAAACCTCAGTTTTACATCCCCTGATTTAAAGTTTCCCCTCATTTTACATTGTTGTTTTGTGGTCCCACCTATATATTATGCATAATATATTTCCCTGATTTTACATTTTTCTGTTACAATTATTGCAGATATGCAAGTCCCACTTTGTAACTGCTGTAGCAGCTCTATATGATTTCATAGAAGAAATTGATGCAACACACTGAGCACTGCTCCCCTTTAGAAATTCCTTTTTTTTTCTCTCCCTTCAATATAGGGTGGTGGTTGTGGCTTAATGAACAGGACTAATAAATTTGAACAGATCGTGAAAGGAATGAATTCTGTAAGTATCACTGTATCTTTCAGAACCAGAAGAAATTAAAAACGTATGGCAAAGGGGATTACAAGAATGCAAAATGTATTGGGAGGCTATATTCAGTTTATCATAGTGTGTTTACAGTATATAATAGTGAAATGTTTATCATTGTCTGCTCTATGCCATTATAAGACAGGGAAGTTCCTAGCTTGTGCCCCCACATCTCTTCCAACTTTGGCTTTATGACTTTAGGTCTGTAATAAACTATTTAGCCTACCAATGATCTGAAATCAGTTTTTACCACCATATCTGCACTGTTAGTATTGTTATCTCAATCATTACATGTATTAGAGATGCATTGAATCACAATGTTATAGTAGAAAGAAGGGAATAAGTTAAACATAGTTTTGTGTTTGTTTCCTTTGTTTCCATAACCTGTTCCCAAAAATATGATCATACCTGCCCAGTGATGATATGTCACACTCACAGTCTAAGTACGATGGGAGGTCTGTGTGGGGAAATTATGGACTAAAGACAGAACTATGGCTCCTTTAATATAGAGGCAGTTCTGCTGTAAAAAATAGTTATTCAGCTTATGTTTTTCATTTTACAAATACATTGGGACAGTGTCGTACTATGGGGGTCCAGGCCCATCAGGGCTGCCATATTAGGGGCATGCACCTGCTCTGGGCTTCCAACACCCCCCGCAGATCGCAAACCCGTCTCCATCCCGCCTTCCTTCTATCAGTCAGGGCGGGGATAAATCGGCAGGCAGGTGGGAGCGGATCAGGGCCGGCGGGTCCCGTATTGGCTGGAGCCCACCAGGTGTTTTGCCGGTGTCCCACCAGCTCAGTCTGACTCTGCATTGGGAACTAGTTGGCCTTTGTCAGTGTGTTTAGAATGGAAATAATCAAGTACGGTAAATATTGAATCAATTTGTGTTATATATTTAGGCATCTCTAAGTGCATTCCTTTTTGAGTTCCCTATCTGGAAGCTTGCTTATATATATATTTTATATTTTATCCATTAGGTCCTTGATGTTCCATTGACCGTAAAAATCAGGACTGGGGTGCAGGAAAAAGTCAACATTGCCCACAAACTTATTCCGAATCTCAGAGACTGGGGAGTCTCATTGGTTACAGTAAGTGACACAATCAATTTACCTTTGTACACAGTTTAATTTTTCCAAGTGTGTAAAAAATAAAAAAAAAAAAAAAAAAAATGCTCCTACATATGTTTCAATCATTGTTTATACCAGAGACTGTTATTGTATCTGGTGGTTCCTTATACACGGCGATGGACAGTAAAAATTTTACCGTTTCAGCAGCTGCCGGTTAAGCTTCATTATTCAGTAATCTTCATTATTCTGTATCAAAGACCAACAAAAAAGTTGTGAGCACTTCCACGTGGGGTTGCTGTATATTTGCAAAAGGCTACAGCTGCCATTTTGCTTCTTATGGTGTTGCCAGCCCCTGGATAAAGGGCTACATGCGTCCTGGGCAATAAACGGCAATAACTGTTTTTACTTATAAATGTAAGTTGCTGCATTTTACTGTATATGAGTTTTTTTTATTCTTGCATTCTGTAATTCTTTAGCAAGGAAACCAAAGGCACGAGCTCTGTTCATCTAAATATGTACTGGCATCTCTAAAACAAGTGTGTAGGCAAATGTGTACATTTTATTTTTTTTTTAATTTTTAAACATACACTTTTTAAAAATTTCAGCTTCATGGAAGATCCAGAGAACAACGATACACAAAACTAGCAAACTGGGAATACATAGATCAGTGTGCGAAAATAGCAAGTCCTGTCCCCTTGTTTGGTATGTATAAAATAGAAATAAGGCATGTATTTGACCTGTATTTCATACATAAGCATCTGTAGGGGTCATCCGGCTACTTTAATACTGTATATAAGTTGAGTGCTGGCTTTTGATTTTTAGAGATGTTTCATTGAGGATGAAAACAGGTTTTGTTTAAAGTTTGTTTCCAATGAGCAGCATTGTAACTGTTTTATACTTTGATATGCAGGCAATGGAGACATCATATCCTATGAGGATGCAAATCGAGCTTTGCAGACTGGAGTTGCAGGAGTGATGTTGGCAAGGTAAGTGTATTTTTACTTAGGAGAGTAGGGCAGAAACCAAGATGAAAAGGCGACTGCTGAGCACTCAATATTTATACAAAATAAAATTATGAGAGACTGAGTATGAAGCAATTTCCAGAATTACTGTAGAGAATAGATGTATATGCCACTCGTTGAATCATATTTTGCCTAATAAACATATTAGTTGGATTTTTTTATGAAGTGTTGGGGTATGAGAAAAGGCATTGACAATTTTTCCAGTTTATTAAATGAGTTTTGGGCAACCTTAAACCAGTCCTGTCAAATGGATACCATGTTTGTAATGATAAGTTACATAAATGCTTCATAATTTACAATTTGGGGGAGTGGCCGTAAGTCGACAGTGCTTTTATTGCAAGAATGAGTGTTTCACAGTTTAAGCCAATCTGTCATTTCAGAGGAGCGTTATTCAAGCCATGGCTGTTTACTGAAATTAAAGAGCAGCGGCACTGGGATATTTCCTCAACGGAACGATTTGACATCTTAAAGGACTTTACAAATTACGGCCTGGAACACTGGGGTTCAGATTGCCAGGGGGTTGAGAAAACAAGAAAATTCATGCTGGAGTGGCTATCCTTTTTATGCAGGTACAGTTTATTTTTTTTATTATTCTCTATCATTTCTTGACAATCTCTTAAAGGACTGTGAAAGCCAAAAGTGTAGACTCTATTCTGCCATGTTTGTTTTGTTACTATCTTCTGCATCAGTGTAAATTATATCCCCTGTTCCTGAAAAACTCAGCTTGATGTTTCTCTGAAGGTGATGTTTCAGAACAATGGATATGGGACTCATAGGGGCAGATTCACTAAGCGCCGAATTTGTGCTAGCGTCCGCTTCACTCACATCGTAACACTTCGCCAGCCGTAGATTCGCCAGGACAATGCTAATTCACTAAAATTCGAAGTTGCCTCCAGCAAAACGAAGTTGCACTAGCTTTGCCTAATTTGCATACGGCTGGAAGTTAAAGTTGAATGGACGTATATGTTGCAGCAAATACATTACACTACACAAGCCTGGGAAAGCTTAATAAAATAGAGTTGTTATATTGCCCTACACATGAGCCCACTGTATAGTTTATGTGCCATATGTTAGGAAATGTAGGAGGGAAGCCGGGTACCCCCAAAAAAAAAATACGATCTTTTGCAGCCTATTACCCTGAAAAAAAGTCGCCAGCGTTTTTTGGGACTTTTCAACTATTTTTTTGAAAAACTCCTATCTACTCTATTGCACTTCGCCTGATCTGAGGTGGCGAAGGCAATTCTGGCGCAAGAGGTAACGTTCAGTAAAATCCGCGTCTTAGGGAATTTGCTTAGTTACGTCCATTCGCCAGAGCGCAACTTCGACAGGCGTAAGGGAGCGAATAACCGCTAGAGTCTATCCCGTTCGATAGCAAAGTTACTCCTGCGATTGTTAGTAAATTGGCGAAGTAACAAAATTACGTCTTGCTGGCTTTTTCGCTAACGTTAGTCACTTCGCCCTTTCGTAAATTTGCCCCATAGCCTCATATTGATGTTGAATTCCTTTAGGTATATTCCCGTTGGTTTACTGGAGCATGTACCTCAGAAGATAAATGAAAGGCCTCCATACTACATGGGGAGAGACTACTTGGAGACTTTAATGGCAAGTCAGAACGTAACGGACTGGATAAAAATAAGGTAAGCATGGCTTGGCACATAAGGAATTGATTTTATGTATCTTCTACTCAACAGCAATTTTAAAAAAAAGTCAGAAGTAGACATGGGGAAACTTTCACCCTTTGTAGTGTTTGTTATATGTGGGCTGCACAGGTAATTCTCTTCAGTCAAGCTTTTCCTTAGTGCCAGGCTGAAGAGGTGACATTATTGTGTGGATAGTTGGTGTTGCTGAAGATACAGTTGCCTACTAGGGGAGCAATCACACTCAGTTGGCATTAGTCACAAGCCAGTCATATAAAATGGTTTAAATGTCTTGCAAGTATTGCTCATACATACATATACAGTGAGTAAAATAACCACTATGTGTGATTAAAAAAAAACTCCTTTCTAATTCAGGGATCAGACCTATGCTTTTCGATTGTAAGCTCTTGGTTGTTCATCTGTATGCTTGTTGTAAATGCCAATTCTGCAGAATATGCGGTAATAATAATACTGCATTGTCGCAGGCACACTGCATTTATTGTAGTTGCATTCTGTCTGGAAATATTGACTTGATTTTCTTTGATTTCAGTGAGATGCTTTTGGGACCTGTTCCTCCGAACTTCACCTTTCTGCCAAAGCACAAAGCCAACTCTTATAAATAAGGCCAGACTCTGTTAATTTATGTTAATTCCTTAATGGGGGAAAATCTTAGGAAATAGTTGTTTTCGGTTTCTTTTTAAATAAACATAATGGTTTGTCTGTTGACGAGTAGTTTGGGTTCTGTTATAACACATTGGCATGGGGCTGTTAAGTTCTGCCTGTCCCATTCATAGCTACACAAACACATTCCTCTTTACCAGCCAATGAATGGCCGTTTCAGGCTTCCTGAAGTGATGATAATGCACAAAAAATGTTCTTATAGGGACTATGAAAGCTGCAGAGGACTGAAAGTGACCCACTTCCCTACAGTAACTGTTTGCGGTACAGCATATTAAAGGGCTGCAAAGGTCACCTCTTGGTAATCTCCATCTCTGTTTCACTTTTAAACCAAGTGACCGCAACAGATAAGTAACCTCCCCCTTATGAAGAGGGAATCAGAAGGTCCTGTGGACCTAAAGCCGGATTTATCATCAGACATGGTAGGCACATTTGGGTTGCTCTCCTCCAGGCTACAAGAAAACGTCACTGAGCTGCACCCCTACTGGATGACTGTTTGTTTCTCCAGAAGGCGTGCAGCTCACTGTGTGAAGAATTTGTATTTGAAGAACTGCTTCAAATGTAGAGTATATTGGCCTGACTCAACCTGACACCTAAAACTGCAGGCTTCCAGGTCTATGTGTTACTGTGCTACAAAAAGGTATATATAAATCTCCATCTCTAATAAACTGGCCTCCAGGTTGTGCCCCACTATTTACTGTTTGGGGGAGGAGGGAGGGTTAAAAAGCCAGTTGGTAATTCAGGAGCTTGGGCAAGAGGACAGCTGGCTTTAGACATTATTTGTAAGTAGTGTGTAGCAATGTATGAAGTTCCTTATTAAAGTCATCTATCCCAACTGATCCTCCTCCCCCCCAGCCTAAGTGTTACCGCAAGCAAATGCCCCATACGCTTTACTTACCCCTCGGTGCAGATTCAGGCATCGGAATTCACGGGAGTGCCATCTTCAGCCGCTTTGGTAATCTTTGTAATGAGACCAGCGCTTTGGCAATTTTCGTGAGTTTTGGCACATGCGCAGTTGTCGTGAAACAGAAAATTGCTCCAACTGCGCATCTGAAGATGGCGCCCGTGAACTCCGATGCCTGAATCTGCACCGAGGGGGAAGTAAAATGTTAGGGGCATTTGCCCAGGTATGGCATGATATTCCAAAAGAGAACATGTGACTTCAAACCAGTGTAATGCAACATCAAAGAAAGATAGCCTCCCCTGGGGTCAAAAAAACGTGTAGTTAGTTTAAAACTCCCACTGTTACCTTTGACTGCAATGCTTTATTTTGAATTGCATACTATACTCTGTCCATGATTCTGTTCCATACTGCCCTTTTCCTTTTTCACTGAGATGATAAAATAAAATAATAATCTGCAAAATCTTTCAGATTCAATCCCAACATACTTCTACCTATACCATTTCTGATAGAATACGGTTACCCATGCAACTCTCTGCAGCTCTTCATTAGATATGGCATATGCCCTTCAGCTGACTGGTGTTGGCGCCGAGGATTGGAAGTGACACGGCCACACATTGTTGTCACAATCCTTACTGCACAACTATACTTTTTTTTGTTTTTAGGGGAGCAGAGCAGTTCCTTTGCGTCAAGTCCAAGCACCTGTGGAAAGACGCTTGTTCTGGGATCCAAATAACTTTACTTCTCCTTTAAAAGTTATGGTCAAGGGATGACATGTCCAGGGTGTCTTGTCAGTAGTGGAAGACTGAATTTAATTTTACAACCAATGCTAGTTGAATTGGGAAGCTACTCTGGCTCAATATTACTCACATAGCAAAAGGAAAGATTTTGCATTATTGGCAGCTTTTTACAATGAATTAATAACTCAGGGCGTTGAAATCTAACTAACATAGCAGCAATGATCATAATGAATAATGCCATGGCTGAAGATCACTCTACTGCAGTATTTGTCTTATGAAACTATTAAAAGATGATTAATTAAGGAATTCCTTCTTGCTATGTTACCCTTAGCTTTTTACAGGTTCAACGTCAAATTTCCTTACGGCAGGGGCTATAGCCCAGCAAGCAATGGCCAGAGAAAAGTGAAGCTAAATAGATACAAGTGCAGCTGGCACAACATACAATTTGCTTGTTGCCCAAAAAGAAAATATAATAGAGCTTTAACAGCATAGATACAAGCCACTGTTTTGAAGGAACATTTGTGAACACTAGAGAGGTACATTTCCTGAAGAAAATGTGAGTGGTGCTTGCCGTGGCAAAACTCAGGCCCAAATCTGATTGGCTGTTGTTGCCCCGCCCCTTTTTTTCCTAATTGTGAACCACAGTCACTCAGTGACTAACATACCAAAGTTTGGGAATGCTGTCATTTAATGTGTAAAAATGGCAGCATTTCTATTTTTTTCTATTGAAAATCAATGAATGAAATTTGATTGGTTGTTGGTGGCTCCGCCCACTTTTTCTTAACTTGAAGTGGAAACCCCCAGCGACCACATTTGTGATATTCAAGGTCCCTGACATCAATACTGAGAGAATGGCAGCCTTCTTAATTTTTCCCATTAAAACCAATCAAAGAAATCTGATTGGTTGGTTTTGGCTCCACCCACTTTTCTTAATTTTAATCCCAGTCCCCCAGTGACCAACTGTGCCAACTTTGAGGAGGCTGCCATTAACCGTCTAAGAGCGGCAGCAGTTTAAAATTTTCCTATTTAATTGAATGGCTGAAATTTGATTGGCTGTTGTAGACTCCGCCCACTTTTTGTAAATTTTGGCTGCAGTCAACCAGTGACCCACGGTGCCAAGTTTGGGAGCTCTGGCTTTATTACTGTGAGAATTACAGCTGTTTACATTTTCTCATTGAAGTCAATAGGGAAAATCTGATTGGTTGTTTGCGGCTCCGCTCACTTTTTTGGGTCCCCAAAATAGGACAGAAAAGTCACAACACCCCATTCCCGAATAAGCTGAACGGTTTGACACCTCATTCATGGGTCTGCGACAAACTAATTATTCGATAAATTCCTCATTATAAGTCAATGGGGCAAATTTGGGGACCTCTCCTGCCCCGGGGGTAAAACTTATACCCTCGTGTGGGGTATCATCTGACACAGGTCGCAAACCTCTTCAAATGTGGTAAATTTAACGTTTCTACAAGATTCCCTCTCTGCGCTAGAATCCGTCAAAAGTTGGCCTCAATGTTAATCTATGGGACTTTTCGGGGTGGTTAATTGCCCCCGCAAGGGGCAATTAACCACCCACCCCTTAGAAAAGTCATACCACCCCATTCCCGATTAAGCCGCACGATTTGACACCTCATTCATGGGTCTAGGACAAACGGTGCGGGACTAGTTACGCGCCAAACTTTCATACGGAAGAAGAATAAAAATAAGTTTGCAAGATAACAGTAGTGATGCTTTGCTTCGCAAGCACCACTAAAAAAATAAGTTTGCAAGATAACAGTAGTGATGCTTTGCTTCGCAAGCACCACTAATTAGGCTTATATATACCGTAGGCACATGGAACACATCCTAAAAGAATCGTTCTGTATAAAAATAAAAACTGAATATATAGGCTGTGAAAAAATAAAAAATGTTTTAAATATAGTTAGTAAGCCAAAAATGTAATGTATAAAGACTGGAGTGACGGAATGTCTAACATAATGGCCAGAACACTACTTCCTACTTTTCAGCTCTCTTGGTTTCCACTGATTGGTTACCAGGCAGTAACCAATCAGTGACTTGATGGGGACCACATGGGTCATAACTGTTGCTTTTGAATCTAAGCTGATTGCGGAGGATCAATTGCAAACTCACTGAACAGTTATGTCCCATGTGGCCCCCCTTAAGGTTGCTGACTAACTCAGAGTTAGAGAGCTGAAAAGCAGGAAGTAGTGTTCTGCTAGACATCCAGTCACTCCAGCCTTTATACATTACATTTTTGCCTAACTATATTAAACATTTTTTATTTTGTGCAGCCTATTTATTTAGCCGGTTTTTATTCTTACACTGAACTGTTCCTTTAATGACCTACATACAGGGGTCTCTGGATACTTTTAGCCTAATCGTATACATGCAAGAGTTTGCACCTATATGAAGAATATGTAATAAAAGCAAGAAGCCGATGGCAGACCACTTGAACACGTTATAGCCTTTGCAAAATACTCTTCAGAGAGCTGACAGTTGCAGATTCTGGTAGCACATGCTGAGAAAAGACAGGTTTGAGTTCTGTATCAGGTCAGCCTAGCTTTGGATTGGTTACTATTCTATAGTGGTGTGCCACTGGCTCCCCTGCAGAATCTGGGAAAGGAAGTGAAGGATGGATGGGACTAGTAGGGATTTTGGAGAAAGTTTTAATAAATCAGCCAGAGACACAACTTTAATGCACATTGTTGTTTTTTTACTCTGTATGTCCGCTTTAAACTATTACTGCTCAATGCTGGCTCAGTGTTTCACTGGGCTTTCAGATTAAGCCACTCTCTATCCTAATTATGTCCTGTTCAAACATGTGCAAAGTAGTTAAAGGGAATGTTAACCTTCAGACAAAAGTCCCAAAGTGAACAGCCCATTTAATTATAGGGATGCAAGGAAGCCACTATTTTGGATTGGCATGTGCAAATTAGGATTCGGTTCGGCCAGGCAGAAGGATTCGGCCAAATCCGAAACCTGCTGGAAAAGGCTGAATCCCAAACTAAATCCTGGATTCAATACATCCCTATTTAATTAAAAGCAATTTTTGAACCGATTTTTTTTTTTAAATGAAGCTTAGCTCTGCAGCCCCTGAATGAACCTCTGATTCGCCGTTCAGTTTGGTTTCCTGTTTTTGATCATTGCAATGTGCCAAAAAACCTGAAGCTCTATTGCGCAAGTACCTTCCTGCAGTTTAATTAGCATATGACGGATCTGATTGGCCAACACACGTCAGCCAATTAGATTAATGAAATGCAAATTAAAGGGGCATGTGCAGTAGCACTGGATCACAAACCTACTTCTTCATCATCCTGTAGGCTGGAAAGCGGAGCTGCAGAGCTGAATATCTTGGTAATGCTTCATTTTAAAATAGAAAAAGGTTTGTGATGATATGGGCTGTTCATTTTCAGACAATTGTTGGAAGTTGAACATTCCCCATATTTTTCTCAGAAACTGTAATTCACATTTGAATGTGATTTGGCTGAGAAGGACAGAGCAGAGTAGTAAATTTACTCCCAACTACATCAAACATTGACTAAGGAACCTTCCAATTCACCCTGTTATCTCAGTCACAACTTGTTAAACATGTGCCTGAAACTCTGAGAAACTCAAAATTAAGTTTGTTTGGAGGGTTTGCATTTCCTTTAAAGTATATATCAGTGGAACTGGATTAAAGGAATGGGCTGGAGTATATGTAAAGTACAGACTGATGAAAATAAATGATCAGTAAAAACATGGAAAATGAGACATTTGGATAACCAAACTGCATTTTATTTTACAAAAATGTACAATAAATGAAAAATTTACAAGACAATTTGACACTTAAATGATTTCTCGTGTGTAATGTAGTGGTTAAGCAGAATGTGCAGCTGGTTATTCTCTTGTATGCCTTTGTTTCATGTTTCATATGGCCATGACAGTCTGAATGAACTGGAAAAAACAGAAAACATTGTTTCACATAAACTCTATAATTTATAATATTAGTAACATGATAGGGAAAAGTGATGGCGTGGAGCATGTGTGCTGGGGCTAGAATATATAAAACATTTTATCACCACTAACTGTAGTTGAAGAGCATGAGTGAAGCAGATTTATCAAACATCCACTACAATTTAGTGGATTTTATCACGATTCTGAATAAAACTACATGGGGGATTTTGCGGGTCAGATTTTATCTGATTTTACCATGCAACACAAAGCAACAGAATGAGATTTGTAGGTTGCTACGAAATCTGATCCCACTATAGCTAGAATGGAAGTCAGATCAAATAAAGTCGGAAGGTGTAGTTTGTTTACAGATCTACATCAGACATTAAATGTATATTCAATGGAAGTTCAGATGTTATCTCGTCAGATGAAGATGCAGCATTCCCATCAGATCAGTTAATTCAAAGGTGAACAACCCCTTTAAGTACTGTTCCAAAACCCAATAGTTCAACAGCAGTTGGCCCATATTTGGTAGCAGAAACCTTCTTTCCTGCTGCTAATAGTATGGATATTCAGTTGCTATAGAAGTGGCAGTTATGAGCTCATACTCACATCATCATACTGGAAGTTCACTACACCCTGTTGGGAAACATCCCTCCTCCTGAACAAGTCTGCAAAACATACAAAGTTACACTTTTGACACCTTTCTTTTTCAACAATATTAGTTTTAGTTTTTTCATACATTAGAAAACAACACATGCATCTCAGCATATTGCAGCATTTTTGTTTTCAAGTAACTATATTCATCTGACGGCACATGAAGTCTAATGGAGTTGCTTAAGATGGTGGGCACACAGGCTGAAAGCTCTAGCTTTTGCAGGTGGAGAGAAGCAGATCTGCTCAGTGCTCCATTGATTTGAATAGCATCAGCCTGCTTGGGATCACACACATGCACCATGGAGCGGAAGCTGAGCTCAGCCCAGAGGTGCCTCCTTCTGCATATTTGACCTCAGCCTGTGTGTGAGGGCAAAAATAAAAATGTAGGCGGACAACAGCCAGTGCATTCACCCTGTGTGCCCATAGTCTGAGAGGAGAGGAAAATCTGGTTAATCAGTGACCACAACGGGACATGTGAGAGTTATTGGTTTTGTAGCCACAGTACCGTCAGAGAGATTACAATGAATTCTGACGGGTGAGAAAACCCAAATGCGCACACAGAAGCACACATGGAGAAAAGATGGGGCTCCCATCTGTGAATCAGCATTTACATTGAAACCCCCTGAAAAGTTTAAGAACAAGAGCAAGAAGGACACAGTCACAGTTACAGGTCAAACTTGCTTCTGGAGATCTCATCTCCCGGCTGAAGTGCTCCCATTTATGCCGCACTTATGCACCAGCATTTCCGTCAGAAGCCCTGACTGTTCTTACAGTTAATGGTACCAGAAGTGGGGTCTCGCTAAAGTTGGACGGTGAGTATAACTGGGTTTAGTCCTGTCCAATGGCGAGACCGCCAAATTTAGAGTGGGACAGAGAGTCTCCAGTTGTGTCATAGAGGTCACAAGAGGATTGGGTTAAAGTCACATCCAGTATCGGTTAGAGTCCCAATAGAGGCTTCTAGACCAAGTTATTAGAATTACTTCATAATGGATACTAATTTTATGTTGAATTGCCCAGTGTCTTGTCTGGTATAAATGAGCGTATTAAAGGGTACTGTGAAGGGACTGGTCATACCTTCAGAAGGCCATGTTCAGACTGGCTGACTCGTTTAGGCAAACAGACTGACTTCCCACCCCTCGGGATTTATTCAGCCAAATACTTCTGTCCAGCCGAACCGAATCCTGATTTGCATATGCAAATTAGGGGCGGAGAAGGAAACTGCGTGACTTTTTGTCACAAAACAAGGAAGTAAAAAATGTTTTCCCCTTCCCACCCCTAATTAGCATATGCAAATTAGGGTTTGGTTGTCGGCCGAATTTTTCGAAAAGGATTCTGGGGTTCGGCCAAATCCAAAATAGTGGATTCGGTGCATCCCTAACTAATACTAACACTACTATATTAATTTCAACAGTTTTACTATGGGGAACTCCAAAGGAAAGCGGATTGACTAAGAATAGGATGTACATAAAATATAAGGGAATTTGTTCAATGAATTTCCAGAGCATATTGTACAGACCCCTTTCTAGATAATCTAGCAGGATGGACAGAGGGTATGCAGAGTTTGAATCCATACTGCTCCAAGCCAAATTGTTGAGTTCTGAAGAACTGAGCTATGCCAGCAGAAAAACTGATACCTCTCCAAACCACCCATGATTACTATAAATAAGAACAAAAGCCTCCCCTCCCTGCACTAGTGAATATGAGAAGTGTCTCTTTTTGAAACTTCTGCAGTGGAATTAGCAGGCACAAGATGGCATCTGCCAACTCTGCATTAATATTTACCAATCACAGTCATGCCACAGAGACTGCTTACCTGTCAGAGCTCGCAGTTTCACACAGCAGGTAATGTAATCATCAAAGGTGATTCTTCCATTTGTGCTGTATCTTTTTGCTATATTATTCAGTGCCTGAGGGCTCAACCTATACCCTGTAGATTAAAAAAAAATATATTATTTGAGCGTTTGTCCTACTCAAGTATCCATGTAATTATAATATAAATAAGCAGGCAATGTTTTGTTCAGTGTTTTCAGTGCCATAATTAAGCAATGACACAATGTGGCACAACTATTTTCTAAGGTCTGTGGAGGCTTTCTATTCTTCTCACTAGTTTCTTTCATTATTTAACTTCATTTGGGCTAGAAGCATCCAAGCACTTTGCAGGATCTGCCCAAAGTATCAGTGTTCAGCTGAACCAAAGCAGAACCTTGAAAGTTATTCTAAACATCAGCACAAACCTATTGTTAGTAGAGGGTTGGGTTTTTCTCAAATTTTTGTATGCAAATTACACTTCAGATTTGGTATTCAGTATTTAGCCAAATCCAAACAATATGGATCCAGTGTATCGCTAATACACACAGGTATTCTATGCTTCTGTTTATGCTGATTCCCCAGGATTGTTATTTCTCAAGAAGAGCCGTTGGCCTGGAGAAAAACCAATAAATGTGAGAATATTTTACAGCAAAGTCTATCAGGAATCAGCTAATCTATAAATCTTTTAAATTATTGAATGCTACCTGAAAATGGCACATGCAGATCTGAATGCCCAAGTGCACAAATCACTGAAGCTAGCCCCTGAAAATGTCTCTTTATATTATCGTAAATCCAGGCTCATTTGTCAAAAAAAGGCCCATGACTATTTAGTCTACCCCAAGTCTGTGGATTTGAGAACAATTCTACAATTCAGCAGACTCTTACAGCCAACCTGCAAAATCAAGATTTTGAGACTACTGCAAGGACAACTAGCACTGCATGGTGGGAAATAAAGGCTTCCTAACCCACCTCAAACACTGCCCATTCTGCATGTAGTTATCCTCCTTAAACCCACTGACTGGTAACTGCCTCCACTAATCCTACTGCTAGCTCAGACTACCTACAAGGCAGGCTGCTTCTTTTTAGTGGTTGGTTATAAGTTAAATTTCATAACAGATGATTAGTATCCATTGCTATTGCTGACCATCTGTCCATATTTACACCAAGAAAATGTTAACTTTAAGGCTTAGCCCTCATTCAAGATGATCATATGATTGAAAACCAATTAAAGGAACAGTTCAGTATAAAAATAAAAAGTGGGTAAATAGATAGGTTGTGCAAAATAGAACAGGTTTCTAATATAGTCAGTTAGCCAAAAATGTAATGTATAAAGGCTGGAGTGACTGGATGTCTAACATAATAGCCAGAACACTACTTCCTGCTTTGCAGCTCGTTTGGTTTCCACTGATTGGTTACCAGGCAGTAACCAATCATTGGCTTGAGGGAGGACCACATGGGTCATAACTGATGCTTTTGAATCTGAGCTGCATGCTAAAGATCAATTGTAAACTCACTGATCAGTTCTGTTCCATGTGGCCTCCCTTAAAGTTGCTGACTAACTCAGAGTTAGAGAGCTGAAAAGCAGGAAGTAGTGTTCTGGCTATTATGTTAGGCATCCAGTCACTCCAGTCTTTATACATTACATTTTTGCCTAACTAATTATATTGAAAACATTTTTTAATTTGCACAGCCTATTTACCCAGTTTTTAAGTCATGAAAATCACCTTACTTAGTGTGTAATATTTATGTTTTCTCTGTCACTTACCCATTGCTCCCAAGGCGGCATGAAGTTCATGCCCCTCAACTGTGCCACTCCTATCGGAATCATACGTCATGAAGTGCTGTCTCCAACCAGTTATTACCATCCCCAGTTCTTTGAATTCATTAAAGCCCATTTTGCCTGACATATCCCTCTAAAACATCAAAGTTAAGGACAACAGAACAGTAGTGCCCAAATGAAAGCAAATGCAATAGGAATTTTTAAAACAAAAGGATACATCCAGCATAGCGATCATAAGACGGCAACTTTCCAGGTTAAAAGCTGCAAAACAGGAAATACAACATCATTACTACAATGTGGCCAGATGGGGGACATTTTATGGTGTAAGCAAGCTGGCAAAAATGGTACAGTACAGGTGAGAGAGGCTGCAACGTGTGATTTGGGAGCAGCCTATGACAAGATATGAAGTCACAATACCAATTGATGTCACATGGGATTGCCTGCATCCATTATATTTCACATTATATTTGCAACTGGTATGCAGCAGCCGTAGACTTACAGAGGGTAGATGCACAAGGAACATAGTATATATGTAAGCAGTAAATGTATATGCTATGAATATGTATCAGGGACAATGAACAATAGTCTTCCTTTTTTTTTGGCTCGTACAGCTCATAATGAAAGCAGAACAAACAGAGTGTAATGTAGCTGTACAAACAAATTAGGTGACCTGGGGAAAGGCGTATACAGAAAACATTATTGATTTAAATAAAAGAAAAGGAAACCTGCACAATTTATTAATAAACTTGGCATGTTCAGCTAGTTCAGGAGAATTATTTTCTGGCGCAGATATAGCGATAGGGAGACGCCTCGTGTGAGTCTCTGGAGCAGGTGGACATTATAGAATGGACTCCGACAAGGTATTTTTCATCCTGAACTAATCCTTTGGATTAATGATAAGCAAATCGAGCAGTTTTAGATTAAGCAGCCTACACCAATGTAAAATTTAAACGGAATTGGCATGGGACATTTTAACTGCAGCAAAGGATTGTGAACTTTATCAACACAAGTTATCAAACAACCAACCTCCATTGATGAATTTTTAGCAAATATAGAATGAATTAAAGTTCAAGGTGTATGAAAATTATAACTGAAATTAATTATTTATTTATAATTGTTGAAGTGCAACAAGGTAGGCCGGCCAATTTTTTTTTATAGATTGTAACTGCGTGAGGTCTTAATACCAATAAAATTATTTTAAATTATTGAACACCATTTTAGTTTGTAGGGTGCTTAAGGTGGAAAATGTCCCCACCTGCCCAAACAGATTATTGCACTAAATTTTTTAGGGATGCACCGAATCCAGGATTCGGCTCGGGATTCTGGCTTTTTCAGCAGGATTCACTGAATTCTTCTGCATATGCAAATTAGGGGTGGGGAGGGAAATCGCGTGATTTATGGTCACAAAACAAAAAAGTAAAAAAAAATTTTCTCCTTCACAACCCTAATTTGCATATGCAAATTAGGATTTGGTTCGGCTAAATCTTTCGCAAAGGATTCGGACAAATCCAAAATAGTGGATTTGGTGTATCCCTAGTATTTTTTATTTACTAAACTCTAAACTCACATTTTGATAAATCTGCCCCTAAATGTGACATTACTTTATAAGGGAACAATTGCTGGCTGTGCTTCAGATCAGTCCAGGTATATAAGTGTAAATCGGTGAGAATGGAAATTTGATGGCTCCAGGGCATGTATTATACTTACGTTTGTATCCCCCAGAGAGCCCTGCTTGTGTGAGGCACCGCTGTAGCTCATCAGCATCTATCTGGCCATCCTAGAATTGACACAAATTAAGTGTATGTTCTTCCACTGCGATTAAAGAGTTAACCCAGTGTGACCCTATCTAATGCTGCTCCCTCTGGTGAGAAGCTTTGATTCGTCTACATGGATACTGGAGTTAGCAATGAGGAAAGAGTTTGTGAAAGGTTCCCCAGAGAGGGTTTCAGCTGACTAAAATACACAGAAGGCTAATTTTCATATTTGCAATGAAAATCTTAAGTATGTATGTATGTTTTTATTTGTAAAGCACTCCTCGAGGGCAAAGCACTGTACAGCAAAACAATAAATTAGTAGTAACAAACAAGGGGTCATAAATAGTAATAAAAAGTAACAATAAGTGCATTATTAGAACATTATCAGGAGCAGAGTTATAGAAGAAAAGCCCTTGTATGACTGGAAAACAGCATGCAGCTCATAAATCAAACAGTTATGACCCATGTCCCCCCCTCAAGTCTCTGATTGGTTACGGCCTGGTAACCAATCAGTGGAGACCAAGAGAGCTGCAAAGCAGGAATTAGTGTTCTGGCTATTATGTTAGACATCTAGTCACTCCAGCCTTTATACATACGTTTTTGGCTAACTATATTAGACATTATTTTATTTTGCACATACTATTTATTTAACCAGTTTTTATTTTTACACTGAACAATTCCTTTAAGTATGATGTAGAGAATGACATTCTGAGAGAATTTTCAATTGATTTTCCTTTTTTACTACTTGATGGTTTTTGAGTTATTTATATTTTTATTCAGCAGTTTGCAATTTCAGCTTTCTGGTTGCTAGGGTCCAAATTACCCTGGCAATCAAACATTGACTTGAAAAAGAAAAAAAAATTTAATGGAATATGAATCGGAGAGGACATGAATAGAGTAATACAAAGTAGTAGTACATAGTAAAGTAACAAACCAATACATTTTAAGCCTTACAGAGCATTTTGTATTTTTAGATGGGGTCAGTGACCCCCATTTCAAAACCAGAAAGAGTCCGAAGTAGGCAAATAATTCAAAAACTATAAAAGAAAAAAAATAAGGCCAATAGAAAAGTTGCTCAGAATTAACCACTCTACAACATACTAAATAAAAGGTAAACTATAGGTAAACCACCCCTTTAGAATAGGTGGGTTTATTGGTGCTACATTCATGTCTAGGAGCTCTCTGCTAAACATTTGTCCACAGCCACGTTCCAGATGGAATGTCTAAATGAAGCTCACCTGGCCTGCGACAGATGCAAAGTAGCCATACATGGGGTCTTGCTGCTGCCCATATGCAGGACCCCCGGGGGCTCCGCCATACTGCAAATGGAGAAGAGAGATATTCAGTATGGATAGACTCATGAGGGTAAAAGTTAATGGGTTAAATCTTTATCATTCTACAGAGGAATCTTACATCATACATTTGTTTTAAAATACTCCAATTACAGTTCATTCATGTTTTATTTACCAACACTGTAGATTTGCTTGCTTTCCATTTGTTCAGACATTCTCAATTCTTTCACTGACGGAAGCCATGAAACCCTAAAGACTGCTCAGAGCAAAGAGTTTCTTAAATTATTCTGAATATTGTTCATGCTGTATGTAAGTTTGAATAGAGTGAATGCTGAGTAGGAGCAAAGATAAAATAACCTAGTACTCTTACCTGTACTGGGTGCTTAAAGGTGGCCATACACGGGCCAATAAAAGCTGCCGACAGACCGAGTCGGCAGCTTATTGGCCCGTGCATGGAGCCCCCCGATCGAGATCTGGCTGAAAGTCGGCCAGATCTCGATTGGATGGGACTAAAAATCCCGTCGGATCGCGGCCACATCTGTTCGTTGATGCGGTCCCGCGATCCGACCGCCCGTTCCCATCCTCAAGGTGGGCATTTCGGGAAGAGATCCGCTCATTTGGCGACATCGCCAAATGAGCGGATCTCTCCATGTATGGCCAGCTTAATAAGAATAAGTTGCAAGTATTCCAAAAATGTGGCTGTTTAACCCATTTTTTTTTTTTTTTTTTATTCAGCAGCTCTCCAGTTTGCAATTTCAGCCATCTCATTGCTAAGGTTCAAATTACTCTAGCAACCAGTCGTGAATAAGAGACTGGAATATGAATAGAGGAGAGAGCGTGAATAGAAAGTAATAAAAAGTAGCAATCACAATAAATGTGTAGCCTTACAGAGCATTTGTTTTGTAGATGGGGTTAGTGATCCCTGTTTCAAAGCTGGAAAGAGGCAAAAGCACAATGCAAATAACTCAAAATATATATAAAAAATGAAGATAATGAAGACCAATTGCAAAGGTGCTAGGAATGGGACATTCTACGTTAAGGTGAATCACCCCTTTTAGAGCTGCCACACTTTTTCTTCCCCTTTGGCCCCAGACACCAATCCTATATCCATCACAAGCACTGCTTTAGTACCTAGGAAGCTGACATTAATGTAATTACAGCTTCCTTGTGTGCTGAGTTCTGGATATCCAGCTTTGCATCTTTACAACAAGGAATATATATATATATATATATATATATATATATATATATATATATATATATATATATATATATATATATATATATATATATATATATATATGTGCAAAGCACTATGTAGCACCTCTGATATTTGCCCCTTCAACCCAGTGCCACACACACATAGTAGTTGATTTTCACATTCAGTTACATTGAGTAGGAGAAACAACAGCCTGCCAGAAAGCAGTTCCATCCTAAAGTGCTGGCTCTTTCTGAAAGCACATGACCAGGCAAAATGACCTGGGATGGCTGCCTACACACCAATATTATAACTAAAAATACACTTGCTGGTTCAGGAATGAGATTTTATATGGTAGAGGGAATTATTAGCAGTGTAAACTTTTGCAATTTAGAAATAAAAACGACATCATAAAAATCATGACAGAATCTCTTTAAGCAGTTTTTACCCACAATTTTAGTGGGTAAGCTCACAACACTTCGATTAGGGCTAAGCTTGGAAACGTGGTGCGGTAAAGGGTAATGGTTAAAGGTACCACAGTCTGAGCGGCCTAAACCATGTCTACATTGTATGCTAAGTGCTTGAGTTGAGAACAGTATTGCTTGCTATTTTGTTGTTCGTGAACGGAGAACAATGTCCGTATGTGTATGGCCACCATTAGAGGCAGTGCAAACAAAAGCTACTAAGGTTACAGCTAATGTATGAAAGGCCAACTGTCTGCCACTGACAACGTCTTTACCGTTCTTTCTGGAATAAAAGAATAACCCATCTATAAACATGAAACCTTTGTGTTGTAACTATGGAACATTAATCTTTTACCCAATGCTAAGCAACAAATGAGTGCCCTGACTGCATAGTAAAACGATCTATAAACTCTGCGAGTGACTTGGAATGCCAACGTTCTGCTGTCGCTCATTTAACAGTATTTAATGGGTTTATAGTAACCACTGAGGGCAAAATAGCAACAATGTGTCAGAACAACTGCCTGAGTGTCCTTCATATAAAATACAAGTTGGATATAACGATATTTATGTCACACAGGTCTATATATAAATGCCATATTCCTAAAGCTCATGGAATTCTAAGGGGCCCTATACTTTCCTCGTACCATACTGCAGGGTGTCTGGTTACTATATGTAGGGTAACAAGTGATCTCTGCAAGCACCCCACCAAATCTAACTGATGACATCACTAAGCACAGTTTACAAGAATATAATACACGAGTCATAAATATACTGTAAATTATATCCTTATAAACGGTGAGTTCTGATGTCATTTCTGCCACATGACTCACTGAAACTTATGTATTATAATAAATAAAGTACCCCCAGTTGCAAAATATGATGATATTATAAGTTACCTCGGAGTTCCATGACCTATATAAAAACACGGCCTTGTGTTTTTATATGGTCATGAAACTTCTTGGTAACTTATAATATCTTTACCGTATATACTCGTGTATAAGCCGACCCGTGTATAAGCCGAGGTACCTAATTTTACCTATGAAAAGTGGGAAAACTTATTGACTCGAGTATAAGCCGAGGGTGAGATATGCAGCAGCCACTGGAAACTTAAGTCTACTGTGGTGTACAATGCAAAATTGCAACCAAAATAGAAACTGCCCACATAGGAAAGTATCTAATAACATGCTGTAAAACACAAATAAAATGGTTCAGTGTTTCAGTGTTAGAATCTATGCAGGGCTGTTAGAAGCTGCCAGGGCTGATGGCCTCATTTGTGTTCACACCTTGGGCCTTCAAATACCTCTCAGCCTGTTTGTGTGAGGGCCTAAGGCTGCAGGGGAGTAAGTTGGCAGGAGTGCCCCCTGGGTTTCAGCAGCAGGGGACCTTCCTCCTTGGGGGCCCCTACTGCTGCTCCTTAAGTCACTGCATTGGATCAACCTGGACAACAGAGGTCTGGGTGATGTGTGTGAGGGTGCACAATAGCCTTTTTGCACCAGGTATTGGGCTGCAGGGTGGGTTGCAAGATTCCCAGGGCCTGAAACGGGACATCCCCAGGGTTCATGGTTCACTCACCCTATGTAGCACCCTCCAGGGAAGTCCCAGCGGTCCTAGTGATTGAGTGCCTTGTGGTTCCGGTGCGGCATCGGATCATGCTCGCATTTACGCGAGTCCCCGGGTTCCGCATCTATGGTAGGCTGCAAATTGGTTTGGCGCTCCGGCGGCGATGCGTTGCCGGCTATTTCCCTGGATGCACTGCGGGTAGTCACTGGGTCTGCTCGCGGCATCGGATCATGCTCGCATTTACTGTGAGTATGCAGCTGCTCTGTTCTGTGGTCGGCTGGACGCCGCATTAATGTTAATCTTTTTAGGCATACTGCAGGCCGGTTTAAGTTTAAACACGGGCCGCAATTGGCCGCAGACCATACTTTGACAATGCCTGATTTATACTGACCCGAGTATAAGCCGAGGTAGACTTTTTCAGCACATTTTTAGTGCTGAAAAACTCGGCTTATACACGAGTATATACGGTATATTTTACAAGAGGGGGTACTTTATTCACTATATAAATAGCACTCTCCTATGTCCTTATAATGCAACGTTTATAACTTGTGGTGATCTCTCCTAGAATGTTCTTCCCTTGCACACTGCCTGTCCCTTGTATAAAAGCCTAACATAAGCAATTATCATTTTGTAAAAAAAAAAAGTGCTGGGAAAATAGTACCCTATGCAACATTTGTATCACCCATTTTCTGCAGCAAAGAGAGAAAATTCTTGACTAACCTATATCATGTACCCCTGTGCCCTATAAAACTTATAAAGATATTAATAATCACCTCAACGTTACTCGGCCAGTATAAAAGCACACTGCCTGTGACCTTGTGCTTTTATATGTCTACATAACTCCTCTGTGACTTATGACATCTTTATAAATTACAGTAAGGGGGTACATTATCCACTATTTATTATCCATGCTCAGTGAAGTCACTTGCTTCAGAAAATGTCCAGGCTTTCAAAAAAAAAAAACAAAAAAAAAAACCCGTCATAACCTGAAGTACCAGGGGTTTAAGCTGTAAAAATTTGTATTTTCAAAATTGAATATTCCATCCATTAGTGAGCTTTCCTGACCCGCCAAATACTTTCATTTTCACATAAATCAGTGTTGCCAGGTTGGGCTACTAATTTAAAGCCCAGGTGGGTTTTGAAAGTACAAACTAGCCAAGGTACGGATTTGGGCTACTTTTTGGGCCTTTGGCTGGTTTGTACTTTGCAGCCAAGCCTGCATCTCCCAATGCATGTTGGGTAATGTAGGTTTTTAACAATTTGCCAACTACCAAGTTTAATGTAAGACTACAATACCCAGCATGCAATGGGACTGACTGTAGAAGTCGGGAGTTACCAGATTTTGGGCTCTGTACCCCAGTCTCCCCTTCCTTTTAAGCACTCTCGCATTTTCCTTTAACTTTGCTCAATTTCAGACAATTTTGGGGCAAAAATCTGCTGGCCACCGAAATGTCTAAAGGTTGACCTTTTTTTACCAATATTTATTGCAACTGTATATGTATTAGGGACTCCTATACCTCCTGGTCCTCCCTCTGTAGTTACGCCCCTGGTGACGGGTGAATCTGTCCCATTTTACTTCATGGAAAAATTTGTGAAAATAAAATTGGAAAAGGTGTATTTTCACTAGCGATGCACCGAATCCAGGATTCTGGCTTTTTCAGCAGGATTCGGATTCGGCCAAATCCTTCTTCCTGGCTGAACCAAATGCGAATTTGCATATGCAAATTAGGGACGGGGAGGGAAATCGCCTGATTTTTTGTTACAAAACAAGGAAGTAAGAAATGTATCCACTTCCCACCCGATTCGGATCGGTATTCGGCCGAATCTTTCGTGAAGGATTCGGGGGTTCGGCCGAATCCAAAATAGTGGATTCTATCCCTAATTTTCACATATATTTGTTATTTTTTTCAGACTTTTTTCACGGTTTTTGGGGTATTTTCGAAGAGCCTCTTGGCTAGTTTTGGGCTGGTTTTGTAGCCGACTTTGGCTGGTTTTGAAAATGCGACCCGGCAACCCTGACATAAACCGTCTGTGAACATCTAGAGCTGTATTATATGCTGGAAATATATGTTGTGTAACTACAGCCGGTCACAAGGACGATGCCCTGTCAGTGTACCTTTTACACAAAAAAACGACAAAGTATAAAGCCACAAGCACAACATGAAGCACACACACACAATGAATGCTGATAGAAGTAGATAGGGGACACATATGTTTATCTTCCTGCCCAGTAATACATAGGCCGTGCGGCAATGGGAGGATTCTGTATAGAATATTTCTGGGATGTACCAAGTCTCCCGGGCCTGTAGGTAGCACAGTAGCAAGGACAGACAAGATGATAATCTCTCCTCAGCTGCTCCCCCCTCCCGGGAATGACGTTGCTCCCTCCCCCATTACTGTTTGTTACATTGGCACAAGCTTACACACATGTATATACAGGAGCACAACCATTCAGTCCCCCACAGAATACCTGCCCCAATATAACACAGTATGGCCAAGTGTGTACCTGTAATGTCCCACTATTACTTTACACAAACTCACAGTTTCCCTACATCACAATCCAATTAGCGCGCATAACATTGCAGGCATCTCCCCGGTGTGCACCTTACCCCTCCTTGGTAGTAGCCTCCTCCTGGATGCTGCCCCTGATACGCCATTGTTTCACAGAATGAGACTGAGCCTGCGGAATGCTGCGTATCTGATCTTTAACCCACGGCGGATACACTGTATAAGAGAGGCCACTCCCAGCGCTCTGCTTATTGATGGGCGGGGGCGGCATCCGGAATGTGTGTGTGATGCCCTACTGACCTGTGCAACGGCTACACACACACACACACACACACTGCGTCCTGAGTTGCACTTGCACAAACACTCGGGGATTAGCGTTGCCAGGCCACACCTTGTTAAAGTACATATCCACTGTTCACTACCACTGCGGTCTGTGCTACTGCTTCATATAAGTCTCTCACGCATATCATTGCGCGTTACTATTATGACTAAAGTAAACAGGAGTTGTCTTCTGGGTGTGGAGCAAGTTCCATATGTAGGACCTTCAGGGCCGCCATGGGGGATGGGGGCACAGGGTGTACTCCTGTACCGGCTTAAAGGGGGACTCAGCTGCGCTGCACTTTTCGAAATAGCCAGCCCCCTTGACAGCGCTTAATCCATGCCGCCTCTTCTGAAGTCCTGAACTGCCAAAGCCGCAAAAACACCCAAAGTCACGAAATGAGCCGAGCTTTAAGTCTCAAAGCTGGGAAAAGAGCAGAAATCTCAAAAAGAGCTCAACTTGAAGTGCCGAAGCCGTGAAAAGACCCGAAGTCACGAAAGGAGACGAAGTCCTGAAGCCACAAGTTCAGTTCTACTGATCACGAATGTGTGTTTTTTTTAATTTTTTTAAATCCCTAGCTACCAATGTATTATTTTAATACTCTATAGGCCCTGGCACTCATGAAAAGAGCCAGACGCGAAGTCCCATAGCCTTGAAAAGACCCAAAGCCACAAAAAGAGCCAGACACAAAGTCCCGAAGCCGTGAAAAGACCCAAAATCATGAAAAGAGCCGGACGTGAAGCCCCGAAGCCGTGAAAAGGCCAAAGTCACAAAAAGAGCTGAACTTGAACTCCCGAAACCGTGAAAAGACCCCGAGTCACAAAAAGAGCCGAACTTGAAGTCACAAAGCCATGAAAAGACCTGAAGTCACGAAAAGAGATGAAGTTGAAGTCCTGAAGCTACAAGTTCAGTTCTACTGATCACGAATGTGTGTTTTTTTTTTGTTTTTTTAAACCCCTAGCCAACAATGTATTATTTTAATACTCTATAGGCCCTGGCACTCACGAAAAGAGCCAGACGCGAAGTCCCGTAGCCTTGAAAAGGCCCAAAGCCACAAAAAGAGCCAGACACAAAGTGCCGAAGCCGTGAAAAGACCCAAAGTCACGAAAAGAGCCGGACGACGTGAAGTCCCGAAGCCGTAAAAAGGCCAAAGTCACAAAAAGAGCCGAACTTGAACTCCCAAAACCATGAAAAGACCCAGAGTCACAAAAAGAGCCGAACTTGAAGTCACAAGCCGTGAAAACACCTGAAGTCACGAAAAGAGACGAAGTTGAAGTCCTGAAGCCACAAGTTCAGTTCTACAGATCACGAATGTGTGGTTTTTTTTTTAAACCCCTAGCCACCAATGTATTATTTTAATACTCTATAGGCCCTGCCACTCACGAAAAGAGCTGGACGCGAAGTCCCGTAGCCTTGAAAAGACCCAAAGCCACGAAAAGAGCTTGCCGCGGTCACATAAGGAGCCGAACTTGAAGTCACAAAGCCGTGAAAAGACCTGAAGTCACGAAAAGAGACGAACTTGAACTCCCGAAGCCGTGAAAAGACCTGACGTCACGAAAAGAGCCGGACGCAAAGTTCCGAAGCCACGGAAAGAGCCAAATTTTAAGTCCCGAAGCCGTGAAAAGACCCAAAGTCACAAAAGGAGCCGAAAGTTGAAGTCCTGAAGCCACAAGTTCAGTTCTGCTGATCACCAATGTGTGTTTTTTTATTTTTTTAAACCTCTAGCCACCAATGTATTATTTTAATACTCTATAGGCCCCTGCCACTAATGTTTTTTTTTTTAAATATTCTTTGTGGTCCCAAAGTTTTTTTTGACTTGTCAGAGGGTGCTAGCACGAACATTTTTTTTAACTTATGGAGGCCCTGACCACCAATGATTTTTAAAAAAAACTTATGGGGGGCCCTGGAGCCAATGTTTTTTTTTTAAAAACTTTTATGGGGAGCTCTGGCACCAATGTTTTTTTTAACTTGTAGGGGGGCCCTGACCATCAATGGCTTTTTATAACTTGTGTGTGGGGAAGGTTTACCATTTTTAGCGCTAATGTCTGTGTGGTCTTTTAATTGTGGTGTGGGTGGGATCTGGGGTGGGCTGGGCCCCAAAAATTTAGTTGTACGGGAACCCATGATTTCTTATTTTGTTAACTTATATTTTTATTTGTATTGAAAGTCATAAAAAGCAATAAACAGTGTTTTGTGATTGGTATCATAATAGAGCTAAATTATATAGGCATATATGAAAACCTAACATAAAAAAAAAAAAGAAAAGAGAAATTAAACAGAAACATTGTACATTACTAGGATGCTTATAGGTTGGATGCTTATATCTACAATTTATGTAAATCAACAATCATTTGTTATTTGCATTGTGCTTCTATAAGGCGAGTGCCAGTTGGGTGTTCCCAATTTATCTAGACTTCTACTAGCGGACAATGTAGCTCCCACAAGTCCCATGTGTCCCTGTACTGTTCCAATCTGTTATGTAGAGTGGCAATGCCATATTCAAACACTTTATTGGAATTTATCTTGTTTATAATTTCCCTTAGGGTAGGTGCAGCTGCTGTTTTCTGCTGTGAAAATCTGGTTGATTTTGGCCAGATTTTTGTAGATTTTCCATAGGTTTCCCCAATAACATCGTTGTGGGATCCATTTGAAACGAGAGAAAATTCAGCCTAAGAGGTTTGTTATTTCCGTCCATAGGGGCTGGATGAATGGACAGTCCCAGAAAATATGGACCAGTGATCCCTGAGCTCTGCAACCTCTCCAGCAAGCCGGGGATGAGTCTGGAAATAGTCTATGAAGTTTATCTGTAGTATGGTACCAGAACATCATAATCTTGAAAAGGTGTTCCTTTTGCTTGACACTTGCTCATTCTTCTAGCATTTTCCCAAATTTTAGTCCAGTCTGCTTCCGATAGGGAATGTGGTAAAACAGCATCCCATTTGTCCATATACTTGAGTCTACCCTGGGGGCCATTGTCAGAAGAAGTGAGCATATTATAAATGATTGAGATAAGGCTCTTTTGTGGGAGACCTCTTCTCGCCAAGAGTTCAAATGGTGTTGGGGAGTGTGATTTTGAATATGCTGCATATGGTTGTATAAAATGGCGCAGCTGGAGATATTCATAATGTTTTAGATTAACCTGAGGAGCCTTGTCTCTTATTGCCTGGAATGGGAACACTGAGTAATTCCTAGGGTCCAGCATCTCTTTGATGGTAAAAGCTTGAGTTTCGCTCCACCTCGTGTAGTAAGAGATGGTTATGCCTGGAGGAAAGTTCGGGTTCCTTAAGTATATGGCATTCCCAGACCATTCAGAGACCAAATTATGTTTGTGTTTGAGTCTTTCCCAAATTGATAAAGTGGATTGTTTCATTGATAATAGAGAAGTGAGAGTTCCTTTGGGGACCCCATGATTTCTAATGGTGGCCCTGTGTGGCTCCCCCATGTTTATATAAACGAGGCCTAAACAATGTGTAATTCCTGTGCCAAAGCTCCCAGTAGTCTCACAGCCTCAAATAAATGAGGTCTCTGTTACTCTTTGTGTGGTATTTTGTATGAGGTACAAATCGACAGTGTACATTTTGGGGGCTGTTCCCCCAAATCATTATAGTACTTGTTCCTGAGTGCAAAAAATACCATTTTTTTATATTTTTATTTGAAAATAATGTCATAAAGCATCATTTGAAATATACAAGTAGATACAATAGAAATATACCTCTATCTGACCATTTACTGACTGATCTTTGGCCTTACTGTTTCCAGCGGGGTCCCAGCTTAGAAGAAACCATATAGGAAAACAAAACTCTGATCTTTCCCATGCTAAGGCTCTGTACCCACCGGTGTCTTGAATTTGCCATGCAATGCATTTTTCTGCATTCCACTGTATGGTGACAATTTTTTTAATTGATTTAAGGGCTGAACTACATAGTGCGTCTTCTTCAAATCCGACAAGCTTAGAGGAAGCGCATGCGTCATGCGCATCCTCTACAATAATCACCGTACAGTGGAATGCAGAAAAATGAACTGCATGGCATGCGCTTCCTCTCAGCACGGCGGATCCGAAGAAGGTGCACCGTGTAGTTCAGCCATATTTCTGCCTTGTGGGTCTGTTATATTCTGTTATATATGGAAATAGACAACAATGACATGCACAAACAACTGAGCATTGAGGTCCATGCCCTTGGATTTAGACTACCAGGGGAAACACTGTTGCTGTGTGGTGCAATGTATGAAAATCTGCTGCTTGTCAAAAGCAAGTTGCAAAACTTGGAGGTATAAATCCTCTAGGTACAAGAGGCCCTTCTGTCACGTTCAATCTCAGCTCGTATATATGGGATTTCCTCAGGCTCTGAATGTATCTGCCATCTAAAGGTGTTGTCCCTATGAGTCACAAGGTAATCTCTAACAGGTCATGAGGTGCAATTGGAGCAACTGACCTTCTGATAATGTCTGAAGATGCGACAGGAAGGAATGTATCACTTTATCTGGCATCAACTGCTGCAAGAAGAGGTTTCCCAATTAAGAACACCATATAAGGGAGTTGTGCAGCTATTGTGATTCTTGTATAGGGGTGGCAGCATCATTTTGGGGCTGCTCTTCATCTGCAGGGCCTGATACCTCACAGAGCAGTGCACAACTTCAACTAACAATTAGATATTCAGTAAAAGCATAATTTAAAGGGGTGGTTCATCTTTAGTTTATTTTTAGTGTAAAGTATAGTGGAAGTTTGCCTTCATTGAGTGCCTACTCTAAAGAAATTCTCAACACAAAGACACTAGTCTAGTATCATAGGACATTTAAAATTCTAAGAGGTATTTTAGACAAAACTCAAAGGAAAATTAGTTTAACTTTAACTTGGTCTTGATGTGATTTTAATGTAGAAGATAATTTCTTTCTTATAGCCAATAAAGTGATTATGTTTTGCAGGTTAAAATTGATATTTCTGGGTGTGTATAACAAGCACATGTCATAGACTTGTTTGAACTTAATGGACCATGGCCTTTATAGTTCTTTGCACTATAAATGAGAAGATACTTAATCTATATCTTTGCATGGTGCCTTTCTGCTCCAGTGCTTAAAGTGTATTATTATTATTTGTTTAGGGCATCTCTAGGGACAGTCATTGGGAGATACACTGTATGTTAGTTATTAACAGTGCATACACCTAACATGTTACACTATTAAAGGAGTTTTAATACCTCAATAAGTTTGTGACTGTACAGCGAGTGTGGGAGCTAAGCGATTGTTGCATATGATCTAAAAGTGTTGCATGTGAATTAAATGTTTAGCAGTGTTAAAAACCAAACGTATTAAAAACTAAAAAGGCATTTTTGTAGAATTGCACTTGGGAGACTGTAAGTGTAAATATAAGTGTAACCCTTTCAACACTGCTTTGTCGGTGTTACACTCCCCGTGTGGCCCTTACCTGATGGCACAGGACAAACCTGAGCCACTCCGCAGTGGTATGGGGAGAGACTGGATACCTGGTACTTACTAGCGCAGTGCCTCCACCTAGTGGGATCCGGGAATGCACCTACGGGTGGCCCCACTAGGAATACAGTAATAACACACACAGTATTGGTTAAACTGAATAATGGTTTATCTTAAATAAATGGGCACCTAATAGAGGTAGCACTCCTAACTGATGGCAATAGGGCCTCACTAACTAACTTGCTAGCGCAATCTGTCTAGCTAACTAAAGAAAAGGCAAAGTCCTTTAATGTCCTTTAATAAACAGACAATAAACAGACAAATCATCAGCGCTCTTTAGGGTACTGTCCCTTTAAACAGGATACTCACAAATCCTCTTTGGATACTTTACAGTAGAGCTTTCTTCATGCGAGTCCAGCATACAGTGTGATTACCAGCCCCTTTGGATGCTCAGATAGGAATCTCCTGCTGGTTGTTACATAGTTACATAGTTACATAGTTAAATTGGGTTGAAAAAAAGACAAAGTCCATCAAGTTCAACCCCTCCAAATGAAAACCCAGCATCCATACACTCACCCCTCCCTACTTTTAATTAAATTCTATATACCCATACCTATACAAACTATAGAGCTTAGTATCACAATAGCCTTTGATATTATGTCTGTCCAAAAAATCATCCAAGCCATTCTTAAAGGCATTAACTGAATCAGCCATCACAACATCACCCGGCAGTGCATTCCACAACCTCATAATCCTGACTGTGAAGAACCCCCTACGTTGCTTCAAATGAAAGTTCTTTTCTTCTAGTCTAAAGGGGTGGCCTCTGGTACGGTGATCCACTTTATGGGTAAAAAGGTCCCCTGCTATTTGTCTATAATGTCCTCTAATGTACTTGTAAAGTGTAATCATGTCCCCTCGCAAGCGCCTTTTTTCCAGAGAAAACAACCCCAACCTTGACAGTCTACCCTCATAATTTAAGTCTTCCATCCCTCTAACCAATTTAGTTGCACGTCTCTGCACTCTCTCCAGCTCATTTATATCCCTCTTAAGGACTGGAGTCCAAAACTGCACTGCACACTCCAGATGAGGCCTTACCAGGGACCTATAAAGAGGCATAATTATGTTTTCATCCCTTGAGTTAATGCCCTTTTTTATGCAAGACAGAACTTTAATTGCTTTAGTAGCCACAGAATGACACTGCCCAGAATTTGACAACTTGTTATCTACAAAAAACCCTAGATCCTTCTCATTTAAGGAAACTCCCAACACACTGCCATTTAGTGTATAACTTGCATTTATATTATTTTTGCCAAGGTGCATAACCTTGCATTTATCAACATTGAACCTCATTTTCCAGTTTGCTGCCCAGTTTTCAAACTTAGACAAATCACTCTGCAAAGTGGCAGCATCCTGCATGGAACCTATAGTTCTGCACACTTTAGTATCATCTGCAAAAATAGAAACAGTACTTCTAATGCCCACCTCCAGGTCATTAATAAACAAGTTGAAAAGCAAGGGACCTAGTACAGAGCCTTGCGGTACTCCACTAACAACACTGGTCCAATTAGAAAATGTTCCATTTACCACCACTCTTTGTAATCTATCTTTTAGCCAGTTCTCTATCCAGGTACAAATACTATGTTCCAGGCCAACATTCCTTAATTTAACCAGTAATCTTTTGTGTGGCACTGTATCAAATGCTTTAGCAAAGTCTAATAAATCACATCCACTGCCATCCCAGAATCAAGGTCTCTACTTACCTTCTTATAAAAAGAAATTAAGTTAGTCTGGCAAGATTTATTATGCATAAAACCATGCTGGCACACACTCATTGTATTATGATTTGCTATGAAGTCCAGTATCCTAGTCCAGTCCAGTATCCTATCCTCCAGTCTGTATTCCTTTCACACTCTCTGTCTTTCCAGGCACAGTATGTGGCTTCTCTGTGCCAGCCCAATCCAAATGTCTGCTTTTGGTGCGGCTTCTCAGCTCTCTGGGCCCACCAGCAGCTCTCTAGCCTCTCTCTCTGTCCACCATGCGGCTCTCTATGCCAGGCTTTCTTCTTTTGCCAGTCTCTGTGACTTCCTTTTCCTTCCAGCCACTCGCTAGCTGCAGTGTCACTTCCTGTTGCACTGAAATCACTGACTAGCTGGTTGCTAGGTAACAGCTTACAGCACACCGATACAGGCTCTTTGCTTGATCTCTGCTTACAGGGAAAAGAGCAAGGAGTTTGCACAAATTCCCTACATAAGCGCAAGTGGGTTTTCCAATATCACTCAGTGTGTGTCTTGTCGCATGTATGTGGTGTTGGAGCAGCAGTTCCATGCAGTATTTACATGCGAGAGATGGTGGGTTTTCATCTTGGAATCTGAACTGCAGACTCTAAGGGGGGAACTTGCAGCACTCAGGGGGGCGGCGAACATGGGGGAGGAAAGGAGGCTCACAGAGCAACTACTAGCAGGGGTCAGTGTAGCGGGGGGGGGTGGAGAAGGAGCAGTGGGGGCTAATGAGGGAGACAGGTTTGTGACATTCAAGAGGGGAAGTAGGGGATGGAAAAGTAGGGGGCTGGTCCAGCTGGTACAAAGCAACAGATTCGCCATTTTGGGTGATGATGCTGGGGAAGACAGCTCTGAACTGGCATGTTTGGAGCAGGCTGACTCTCAGAGCATCCTGGGAAACAGTGTGGCTCATTTATAAATCAGTGACAGGCTTTTTTCTGCCAGCTGTAGTTTGAACAATGAAAGCAAATATTTCATTGGTTGCCATGGGTTACTGCCCAGGTGCAAATTTGTCCAGTGTTTATAAAGGAGCCCCACTTGTCTCTAATATGGGCGGTGGGGAAAATTCTCACTCTGGTTCCAGTATTAAATGTATGTTTTCAATGCAAGGAGTCTGACTGGTAAACAGCACAGGTTAGACCGCACTTACGTTTTCTGCCCACGTTTATGATTGGGTGCACGTCCTGTAGCCTGTTCTCAAGGGCCACATCAAGATATACAAATTTTCATCCAGTAGACAGCACTCCCGTTTGGTTAAACCCGTCTTTATTGATTTTTAGGACAGCAGCATAATGCAACTTTTCGAGTGGCACTCCACTCTTTGTCAAGCATGCTTGACAAAGACATCGCTCAAACGGATATTGTTGAATTAGAGAGGGTCCAGAGAAGGGCAACTTAGCTCGTAAAAAGGTATTGAGAATTTCAGCTGTGAGGAAAGACTGGCCAAGTTGGGCTTGTTCATGCTGGAGAATAGGCACTTAAGGGGGATATGATAAACATGTATAAATATGAAAGGGGATCATACAATAACCTCTCTAATGCTTTATTTATCAGTAGGTCCTTCCAGCTGACAAGAGGGCACCCATTCCGATTAGAAGAAAGGAGGTTCCGTCTAAATATTCAGAAGGGATCTTTTACAGTGAGAGCTGTGAAGATGTGGAATTCTCTCCCTGAATCAGTCGTACAGGCTGATACATTAGATAGCTTTAAGAAGGGGTTGGATAGCTTTTTAGCAAGTGAGGGAATACAGGGTTATGGAGGATAGCTCATAGTACAAGTTGATCCAGGCACTGGTCTAATTGCCATCTTGGAGTCAGGAAGGAATTTTTCCCACTGTCCTTTTAAATTAGCCTATGAGAAGCAAGGTGCAAAGTGTAAAAAACATGATGTCAGAAGAACCAAAAGTTGTTGCACTGCTAAGTTTATTTAGTAAAGGTTAAAGGAAAAGGTTAACCTTAGTTCACTGTCGCTACTGAATGGAGTGGGTCTCAAGTGAGACTGAATAATATAGAGTATAACACAGAAAGGTGGCATTGAAAAAGAGGTAAAAAATACTACACTATATTATGATAAAAAAAAATTTTGCAGTCTTTTCCTGAGCTCCCTTGAGAAATGCTGTTTCATGGAATTTGGACTTTTACACCAATTGGAGAACGGAAAGAAATGGCTACAGGATTGAACTCCCAGGACTCTTCTTAGTGCCGCAGGTGTCTACGTTGTTTTAAATTCATTATATTAGCAGTTTAAAAACTGCCAATATCTTGAAAACAAAAAAGATATATACATTGCAAGAGTATTTAGAAGAGAACTCTGAGTCATATTGCATTACTTTGTTTCAAGGATTTACAGTTCCTTTAAAAGAAAATCCCAAAAACAAAATAAAAACATTGAAAGCTTGCACTGTTTCTGATCTAATGAATATCTGTCATGGGGTAAACTTAAAACCACAACTTCCAGGGGCTTTGCTTACCTTAGATGAAAATGTATTTTATCTTTACCAGGTAATGTAATTGTCATTATGGAAGTGCTAAATATTGTTGTTATTATTGGTACAGGTACTGTTAAAACATTTCTTTATTGTACAAAAATAAAGCCATAACCAGAACAACTGGAATTCAGTATTTTGAGATACATATCTTTGTAAATATGGTGGCAGCTACTTCCATGTATGACAAGCATGGAGCCAAATTGACCCTCAGCTGCTTTGCAAGTTCATAAGTAAGGCTGGCTTCACAATTCGAGAAATTTATATATTTATTATATTGTGGGTAGTTTGAAGCATTTAAGATCACAACAAGCATGCACTATTTGAATGATATACTGTAAATATGTAAAACTTATTTGTCAAAAAATTTAGCAAATGGTTAAACCTTTACAGTGTTGGAGAAGTAATGGATACTATAGTGCATGTAAATTCTGCCTCAGAGTTGGGTAATTGTTTGAAGGTAAGAGACACATTGGATTGCTACAGGGCAGGCTCAATAAGACATTATTAATGGGCTTAAGTAAAAATCATATGCAGCTGAAGGAAATTTTTGTGCCAACAGACATAACACTCCACTACAGGTGTCCATATGTGGAATAAATCATTGATCAGTTCAGTCTTTTTTTACTTTATGTGAGGCAACCAAAGAAAAGCTATTGTATATGTATCTGATTTTAGCTGACTAGAATTGTTGGCTGAGGGTTTGAATGGAATGGAAATTTGGAGCAAATTTGTACCACTATACTATGCCACAAAAACAGATTTATTTTAAAATGACATGCAGCATATTTTGTATTTCTGGTGCTTGTCTATGAACTCTGGTCCTGACGCTTTGTAGCTATCTGATCTCAACACTAGATTTGGGGTACAGTGTGAAGATGTCTTGTTCTATTACCACCACTATCATCCCTTGGTATGTGTTTCCTTTTTTTTTACAGTTATGACCAGGTCTTGACTGGGATCAGTGGTGGATTAAAGCTGGCCATACATGAAGAGATCCACTCGTCTGGCGACATCGCCCCCCCCCCCTCTCCCGCATCCGCGCTTAAAAAGCAGCGTCGAAGCGGATCAAAGGGGGGCAGTATTGCTAGTGCATTGAGCTCAATTGCGATCTCTGCACTAGCGGTGCCGAATTTCCGTGTTAAAACCCCGAAGTTTGTCTCTTAAAGTAACAAGAGGCGGCTTAAAACTGGCCGCTCGCTCCCACCTGAGGCAAGGTTCTCACTTTGCCTCATGGCAGGACCAGGTCCGGACTGAGAATTAAAATAGGCCCTGCCGTTTCAGGTACACAGAGGCCCAATTAGCCCACATAGAGGCCCAAACAGCCCCCACCAGCCCATTAAATACTGACTTTTTATGGGACCTTATAACAGCCCCTCTGGCATTTGCCAGAACCCACAGATTGCCAGTCCGGGCTTGGCAGGAGCAGCCCTGCCTCCAGCAGTGGAATTTGATGGGGAACTTGTGAGTCAAAGCGCGTTTGTACCTCCTCATGGGCCCCTCAGCACTGTGGGCCCCTAGGCTATAGCCTAGGTAAGCCTAGGCATTAATCAGCCCCTGACTGGGATTTAAAATAGCCCTTGATATTTCAAGTACACAAAGGCCCAAACAGCCCTCACAGGCCCAATAAATAGTGACTGTCTGTGAGATCTTACAACTGCTCCTCTGCTATTTGCCAGAAGCCACAGATTACCAGTCCAGGCCTGGTTATGATTTCTGGTTATTGCCCCATGGCTGGACTGATTTGACTGCCATTTACCCATACCTGAACTTGCCTGAGAATTTCATGTTAAAGGGGACCCGTCACCCAAAAAAACTATTCAAAATCCTATTTTATCACATTAGTCAAGCAAAATGAACATTAATTACACTATATAAATTGTTTGAATCTTGTTTCCTTCAGTCTGGGAATTCAAAATGATAGCAAGCAGGCAGGAGCCATTTTGTGGACACTGTTATTAAGACAAGCCTTGCATCATCTCAAAATCTTGTTTGTGCACCAGAATGGGGTACCCGATGTCCATTTCCATGCACTGGCTACGCAATTAAATGTTAAAGAGAACAGGGGAATGTGGGGAGAGCAGTGACATGTAGGAAGTGCTGAATGGAAAGTGAAAGTAATTGCCTGCCCCGCCTCTATGCCCATGGCATAGAGGAGGAGCAGACAATATTTGATTGACAGCTGAGATTTTTAAATGAGCTTACAACGGCCATGAATGCTTTAATAAAAAATAGAAATTGGATTTCATGTTTAATTTGAAAAGGACTTTTATTATACAGATTTTTGTGTCTGGGTGACAGGTCCACTTTAATAAGTAAACAATACTGCTCTTTTTATTCAGAACTCTATTCTCTTACTCTCTTTCATTTGCAACATTTCTCAACATTTCGCACCCATGTTTGCTTTTGTCTGCACTTTTGGAGCACTGCACTATGGGATCTATTGTCAACGCATACCAGTAGGCTCTTGCAGAAGGCAAAAGGGGAAATTATAAGATAAAAAACCCAGGCATCCAACAGGTTAGGGGTAGCCTCACACTTACAAACGGCTGAACAAAACTGATTGGTTACTATGGGTTACTGCATCTGAATCTGAGTTAGTGAATAAGGATGCTGTTTATTTGTTTACTGTTTGGGGGTAGGGGTGCAATTACATTTATGAATGGAACAACGGTGCAAATTATACCAGAAGTATCCCCATTTGCCCATAGGGAACAGGTAAAAATTCACACAGTGTACCAAAGTGCACTTTGACCAAGACCTTCTTTTATATTATAATCTACTTCTCCTTGTGAACTGTGAGAACAATGAAACACATTTTTCTTTTAATAATATTCACCTCAAAATGCCAGAAGTACTATTAATATAGTTGTCTCCTCTGCTGCTCGGCAATCTGCCTCCCAGACATCTAATGTGTAGAAAAGCAACGTGCACTTTATAATGAACTCAGTGGGAATGTTCCTAATGTGGTGTGACTCCTGAGCTGAGCAAGCTCTGTCTCTTACACTTCACATATCAGTGGGAGAGCAGCAGGAGGTCAGCCTAATGCGTGCAATAAAACTTATTCTGTACTTTATAAAGTGCTGAATGCACCAACTTTCAGAAACTTTGCCTTGGATAACCTGTTAATTCGTTCTGTAATTCAGACATTCTGTCAAATGCAAAAAGGCTATCTCTGCCATTTCCTAGCTTTGAAGTACAACAGTGCTGCAAGTTATTTTGTGTACAAGTATAACATTATCATTATAGAAGTCACTTCACAGGGAAGTAATTATAAAAAATAAATGCTTAGGGAGATTAGAAATGGCAAAGGTCAGTTTATAAACAGTGATGCACTTGGGTGATTCAAGCATATGAGTGATGTCTTAGTGCACAATAAAAAGAAACATTTGGCTGTACTGTACAAAAGGTTCTTGGACAAACAATAAGCCAAAAAGACTACGTCAGCATCAATAAGCTTTCCAGTGTACTCATTAATAATCTAAAAACTGAAGTTCTCCTATAAATTATTGTAAAACTGGGTTCATTTATAAGGGTTCATTTATAAATTCCCCAGGCAGAAGTGTAAGAGCACTAAAGGGAAAGCTCATCCGCAGGGCACTGTCCAGTGAAAATGCTGCAATTGCTCCACATAATAAATCAGTGTGAAGGGTTGCAGACCAATCCTTCTCTTTCCCATAGTAGTTGGTAAGGACAGGGCCCCATTGTACCTGCATTGATGTCAGGCACCAGTACAGGAATAAAACACCTATAGACCAACAAAAGCAATAGAGGATTAATATGTATTTCTTTTTAGATATATCCATACTTGCTTGCAAACCCCCATAAACACAGTTCTGACAAATCGAAATCACTGTACACTAAAATAGGACATTTAGAGGGGAATTTACAAAAGTGGAGGAAGCATTTTGTTGGTGTAAAAGTGGTGTAAATACAATCTCCATATTCACAAACACGAATCCGCCAAAATACAAACTCAACCGCCACTTTTCAGTTTTTGGTGAAAGAAAGAACTGTTTACAGACACTTTTGTGAATATGTTGTTGAAACCACAAAAATGAATAAAAGAAAAACAACATTTTAAACGTCATTTTCTCCCAACATTTTTAAAATGGAGCAAAGCTCAGTGTAAGCCTCAATTCATCCCCACTTTTAGGTGCATTATGAAGGACTAATTAGCATATTCATGTGGATTAGCAGGGTACAAGCCGTGTCTTCTGTATAATCAGAAATTAATAACAAATGAATACGTTTCTAAAGAAGAAATTCAGAAAAAATGTAGTGCAAAAGACAAAATCTAGAAACAGTTCTGTTTAAAAGACAAATTCACAGAAGATGAGATAGAGGTCTGTGAATAAGGCAGGAAATTCCGGCAATTCTCTCTCCACTTCCACTCTCCACTGTGCTTAGCTGCTTAAATGTGGGAACGTTCTTCAGAAATCAAAAGAGTAACTTCATTTTCTAAGCTCTGCCCACTAAAACTGAATAAACTCATAAGAAGCTACAGGCCCTGTGCTATAGGTCAACAGAATAATAACGTTACACACACGATCTTATGCAGTCAAGCACATACATTATATTTATTATATAAATTATTACATTCACTGCGCACTGGCACAAACTATAAAATTTGCAAACCTTTTTCCACTGTCGGAAGTGGCCACTAAACAGTTTCTGGGTTCGCAAAAGCTATATTAAATTTGCGCAAAGGAAAACTTGTTTGCACAGAGGTATAACTTTTCGCATTGCAAATATTTGTTCTGTTACCAACTTTTATTACATTACCCCATAAGACTTTTGCAACATTGTTTAAAAAGTAACAACCAGGAGTTACATCAGGTACTTCTCCAGTGATGTAAGTATAGACAAAGTAGACCCCGCAGTCGGGGACTGTGGGTTCTGCTTCCTCTATAGCTAATAGAACCCCCTCCCCAGCCACTCTCTTACCTGCGACTTGGACTAGAAATGTCAAACTTGGATTCATCAGTCTGCAATACCTTCCGTTCTGCAGGAGTCCAGTTCTTTTATTGCTGTAACAGAGGTTTTCAACACAATCTGCAGCTATGCTTCTTCACTGAAGAAGACACATTCTTATTTTTGCACTAATTTAGCTGTGCATTGATATCTGGTGCAGTGACTCTTATGTAGGTGTCATGTAATATTTTCAATGATCTAGGTCTGCCAGACCATTTATGATCAAAGTTCTTAGCTATTTCCTGATGCTGCTTGAGTGTAAGCCACAATCATATGTAGCCTATTTCTTATTAGATATAAATTATTTTGAATTACATTGTTAAAGGGATTCTGTCATGATTTTTATGGTATAGTTATATTATTAAATTACACTGTGTACATTACATGTAATTCATTCTACCATTTAAAATGTTATTCTTGAACCAATAAATGCATTTTGTTTAGTTGTAATATTGGTGTGTAGGAAGCAATCACAGGTCATTGTGTCTCATCCTTGCTTTCAGAAAGAGCCAGTGCTGCACTATGGAACTGCTTTTAGATAAGCTACTCAGTGTAACTGGAGGAGTCCCAACTTGGGTTAGCCGGACTGGGATTTTTACTACTGAGTGCTGTTCCCATATCTATCTATCTATCTATCTATCTATCTATCTATCTATCTATCTATCTATCTATCTATCTATCTCTCTCTCTCTCTCTCTCTCTCTCTCTCTCTCTCTCTCTCTCTCTCTCTCTCTCTCTCTCTCTCTCTCTCTCTCTCTCTCTCTCTCTCTCTCTCTCTCTCTATCTATCTATCTATCTATATAGTGGGACATGGGAACATTCTGTAGCAATACAGATATGAGGGAGCTGTTATCCAGTTAAGGTGGCCATAGATGCAAAGATCCGCTCGTTTGGCCAAACGAGCGGATCTTTCCCCGATATGCCATTAACAGGCATGGCTATATCGGGGGTAATCTGATTGTTCGGCCGTATGGCCGAACGATCAGATTACGATGTGCCATGAGCTCCGGCGGGATCGGTCGGGTCAAAATCAAACCTGACCGATCGACCAAACGACCGATCTCCGCCAGGCGAAAGATGTCGGCACACGCCACACACAATCCGAAAATCGTACGAATCCTCGATTCGTACGATCCGATCTGTGTGTCTATGGCCACCTTTACTTTCCCATTGATCTGCTGATGGGGTAAAGGGAGGGGGGATGATATCAGTCCAACTTGCAGTGTAGCAGTAAAGAGAGACTGCATTTTATCATAACACAATTCACATATCTGAGGGCACCTGGGAAACTAACAACATGTCTAGCCCCATGCAAGATGTCAAATTAAATATAAACAAATCTGTTTGCTCTTTTGAAAAATGGATTTCCATGCAGAATTCTGCTGGAGGAGTACTAATACATTTTGTAAAAAAAATGTTTTACCATTTCAGGGCACATTGGTTGAAATCAGCTAAAATAACGGGGGGTTCCAAAACTATTAACTGGTAGTATATATGCTACCCAAATGGGGGGGGGGGGAGTTAGCCCACAGTATATTTTCGGAACTTTGAAGTAAATAAACAGCTAAAACAAAGGGAAAGTGTATGCTCCATTTATAGGTGTATGAAGCAAGGTATCAGATTATGGGTTTGTAAACAGGAACTGAAAAATGAAAGGGACTATTTGCAAATGTTAGCTAATTAATCACATCACTGCTGGTGCCTGTCGGTAAATGGGGTTAATCACTGCTCTGTTTGCCTCTGAAAGAGAGATGAAGGTTAATCACTGTGCTCAATGCCTTTGTATAAGGAATCATGTTAATTATTGTCTCCAGTTCTCAGTATGAGGTAACTGGTTAATGACTGCTCTTCTAACCTCTTTATCATGGATAGCATTTGTCATGCTAACACTTTATGACAAAGGTAATTGACTCCTAGGAAGCCCTATTTATTAAATATTGCTCTGCGGGGAGTGGTTCAGCCTGGTGTAGCTAGGAAACATGTTCTGTTTAAATCTTTTGCAAGTCATGATATCAAGGAAAGGGTTAATTAGGTATTTGACTGCAGCAAACTGCTCAGCAGATCTCTTTGAACGGTGAATTAGTACAATTCTAAGGGCTGAACCACAAAGTAGACTTTGGTTGCATAGATTTGTCTATATTACACTATCTTGTCATGCAGCTACATGTAATAAAACCTCATCTTATATGCCATAAAATAGAATCTAATGAGATATCAAAGCATTTCGGGCTGCATTCCGCCGTGTCTGCACGACAGGCAGAAGGGCAGCAGTGGAGGAAGGAATTATTGGCTTGCATTTCCCTGTAGCCTGAGATCTGACTCATCTGGCCCTAGCCTTATTGTATGAGTTTTCTTCCAACAGTCAAATTCCAAGAAGGGATCTTCTACAATAGGTTCATGGTGCTATTTTTATACTCACAATTCACCATTTGTCCATATTTGCAGCCGTCACTATTTGGTGCAGATCTTTGCATCGCCAGAATTGGGCACAAATGCATTAAAGGACAAGGAAAGTGATTTTCAATGGGGGTTCCAATTTGTTAGGCACCAGTTCGTTTTTCTATGAGTGCCAACCATCTCTGGAAACTTCCCAGGGATGTTTATGGCTGTCCAGTATTTTATTGACCTGCGGAGAGGTAACTTAAGGAAAATTGCAATCTCAGAGGAGTATCAAAACCATAGGTACAATGTCATGACTCCCCGATGTTACACTCTAATATTCTAATACAGGTATGGGACCTGTTATCCAGAATGCTTGAGACCTGGGGTAACAGATCTTTCCATAATTTGGGTCTTCATTCCTTAAGTCTACTAGAAATTAATTTAAACATTAAATAAAAACAATAAGCTGGTTTTGCTTCCAATAAGGATTAATTATATCTTAGTTTTGATGAAGTACAAGCTACTGTTTTATTATTAGAGAGAAAAAGAAAAATTTGGATTATTTGGATAAAATTCCGTAATTCGGAGCTTTCTGGATATCGGGTTTCTGGATAAGGGATCCTATACCTGTACTTTGAATTGGGGGGTTTGATTTTTTCATTAGTAAACTATGCACATTTCAATGACTTGACTAAGCAAAGCTTATAAGGATATATTTTTTATACACTGCTTTTTTTTATATTATAACAATATAGTACACAAGAGCCATGAATAGCTGGTAAATGATATCCTTGTAAATAGTGCTTAGTGATGTAATTGGTTATAATTGGTGCTCAGTGATGTAATTTCTGTCACATGATTTATGGAAACTTGAGTATTTTAATACATCATGTACCCCCTGGTTGTAGAATATGAGGATATTATAAGTCACATTGGAGTTGACCTGTGTAAAAGCACTTGGCCTCATGCCTATATAGGGTTGTGGAACTCCATGGTGACTTATAATATCCCTATGTTTTACAAAAGGGGTACATTATTCATTATATAATCTACAGTTTGGTAATTTTCCTATTGAACATATCCTATTGAATTATATCCTTATAAAAAGTGTGTTCTGACACCAGTTTGTAACTTAAAGGGGCACACACACATCTGCAAATGTCATACAACATGTCAAATCTGCTGGTGCTTTGCCTCCTCCAACTGCCAGCTCCCCTACTCCTTTTCTGTCACGCGTCACTTGGGACCTGTAGCAGATTCAGAAAACTGCCTGGTAATGGAAAAGACACACAAGGTGGGAGACAGCATAGGGGAACAGGTGGGTGACAGCACAGGACAAAGTGATGTGGGTGATTATAGAGACAAAAACGGAGAGGCCAGGAGTAGTAGAGGTGTATGCAGGGCAGCCATCAGAAATCGCAGGGCCCCATACGAAAAAAATTCCTGGGCCCCCTGGGCTGCGCCCACCACAAGCCCCACCTACAGGTCCACTCCCCACCACACATTAAAAGAAAAAAAACATTGGTGGCTATGGTTCCCACATGTTAATAAAAAAAATATTGGTGGTCAGGGCCCCCCCATTAAAAAAAACATTTGTGGTCAGGGCACCCCATTAAAAAATATTTTTGGCTAGGACCCCACATCGGGAAAAAGAATTGGTGATCAGGCCCCCCCCCATGTCATAAGAAAATTGGTGGACAGGGCCCCCTTAAACATCCATGTAAAAAACTTGCCCCCCCCAGAAGTTTAAAAAAAGAAAATTTGGTGCCCAGGGCCCCATCACACAACAGGGACCACAAAGCGTTACCTTTAGGGGGGCCCTGCCATGTTACACTTACTTCATTAGTGTGGCCCCTCCTGCTGTCAGTGAGCTGTCAACTACAGAAGGGAGGAGGGGAGCACAGGTGGCTGCATCTTCTTCCAGTGACAGCATTTTCTTCCCTTATTGGTCACAGAATTTCAAATCCTGGTAAAGCTGCATGGTGATTGGATGAGCTGGAGGAGAAGTTCAAACCTCAGCTATCCAATCCCTGAGCAGCTCAACCGGGACTTAAACTCAGTGACCAATAAGGGGAAGTAATGGACCGAAGATACCTCCCCGTGTGCTCCTGCCCTGCCTTTCCGAAGTCAGCAGCTCTCAGAAAGCAGGGGGGCCCGGCTAATGAAGAAAGTGCGGCGTGGCTGGACCCCTTTACCCTCGGGCCCCCTACAACTCTCCCCTCTGTCCCCCCCTGATGGCTGCCCTGGGTGTATGGAACTGGTGGCAGCACACGGATAACTTAAAGAGAGACCTGAGTTTGAACAGATGAGCAGAACAGAGCAAAGGTTGAAGAGACAGGCAGAACACAGCAGAGATGAGTGAATGGATGAAAGGAAAGGAACACGGATGGGCTGGAGGAACAGAGCTAAAAGGGACAGATAGACAACGGCAGAGGGGAAAAGACCATGGGAAGGAAACAAAAGTGAAATAGGCTGCAGGGACTAGAGCAGAGGCGGAACAGAAAGGAAGGAGAATGGGAGAGAAAGGGCCGTTTCTATCAGTAATATAGCACAGTATGGAAGGCTTTTCTCCTGTAGTAGATCATGTGTTAAAAAAAATCTGTTCCAACAAATACTAGAATTAAAACACTGGATCTCCTGATGAGGGGCAGAGATTGACACCACCAATTAGCTCTATTGTCTGCAAAACAAAAGAAAGAAAATAAAAAGGCATGAGAAATGGCAGTGTCTCCCAATATTATATAATATGCCTCAACTTTGAAGGGGATTTTTTTCTCCAAAAAATTAAAAGAATTTCCCAAGGATTGTTTTACAATAATTTTTCTTCATCAGAAATGTCATTTGAGAATCTGGTGCAGTTTTATTCTGCTTGTGAAAACGTGATACTACTTGCAGTTTTTTTTATAATTCACTAGATGTCATAATTTCCATTACAATGACAAAATAACTAGCAGGTAGTCTTCAGCTGCACATCGTTATCATCACTGTGCAGAATTATTTCTTGATAGGAAGATAGAATACTCATTAAATTACCCTAAAAGTACAGGTATGGGACCTGTTATCCAGAATGCTCAGGGCCTGGGGTTTTCCAGATAACAGACCTTTCCGTAATTTCGATCTTCATATCTTAAGTCTACTAGAAAATCATATAATTTAACCCAATAAACTGGGTTTGCCTCCAATAAGTATTTAAGGGATACTGTCATGGGAATTTTTTTTTTCAAAATGAATCAGTTAATAGTGCTGCTCCAGCAGAATTCTGCACTGATCAAAAGAGCAAACAGATTTTTTTATATTCAATTTTGAAATCTGACATATGGGGCTAGACATATTGTCAATTTCCCAGCTGCCCCAAGTCATGTGACTTGTGCTCTGATAAACTTCAATCACTCTTTACTGCTGTACTGCAAATTGAAGTGATATCACCCCCCTCCCTTTCCCCCCAGCAGCCAAACAAAAGAACAATGGGAAGGTAACCAGATAGCAGCTCCCTAACACAAGATAACAGCTGCCTGGTAGATCTAAGAACAACACTCAATAGTAAAAACCCATGTCTCACCGAGATACATTCAGTTACATTGAGAAGGAAAAACAGCAGCCTGCCAGAAAGCATTTCTCTCCTAAAGTGCAGGCACAAGTCACATGATTAGGGGCAGCTGGAAAATTTACAAAATGTCTAGCCCCATGTCAGATTTCAAAATTGAATATAAAAAAATCTGTTTGCTCTTTTGAGAAATAGATTTCAGTGCAGAATTCTGCTGGAGTAGCACTATTAACTGATGCGTTTTGAAAAAAACATGTTTTCCGATGACAGGATACCTTTAATTATATCTTAGTTTGGATCAAGTACAAAGTACTGTTTTATTATTACACAGAAAAGGGAAAACATTAAAAATTTGGATGATTTGGATAAAATGGGAAATGGTGTTTTATGTAATTCTGAGCTTTCTGGATAACGGGTTTCCAGATAACGGATCCTATACCTGTACTTGCATAGACTTATATAGATACAGGTGCCAACGTTGAATTGATTAAATACCCCTTCCGGAATCTGCCTGATTTCAGGTGCTTTCAATGTTATTCAGTTACATTTGGGAGAGAATGACTGTGCTGTAGGTTCATATCAAAGCTACGCCCAATGAATCAGAGAGTTAACATGTCTGGATAGAATGCTATTCCAACTACAAACCAAGAAAATTTTATGATTTTTTTTTTTTACAGTAGGCAAAAGAAGCATACTATTTATTATTTATTATTGCTTCATCAGTGAGGACAAGGACAATTCTGGAGCACAGAGAGGAAATGTCAAACAGATGGAAAATACACATTGACAAAAAACTGCATTGTAAGCCCTGCAATTCTTTATAATTACCAGCAAGGGGCAGCATAGCTCCAGGAGAGGCACCCATCAAGCTTAAAAAAAAGGAATAAACAGCAAAATGTAGTAATATTTTATCTTTGTGACTTGCAAGCTGTTATCAGTTAAAAGCAGTAATATTGATCATGCTGTGGTGATGGAGAAAATTTGACATATTTCTGCAGTAAAAAAAAAAAAGGCTGCCGCGCGCTTCGCTCCATACATAGACGGGAAGTTATTGGGATATATACGTTGTCATTTTTTTTTGATGATTACAGAAGATGAAAATACAACTGTCAGAATGTAATCATAGAACGAGAAAACGTGAAAGTGGAAAGATGTAGCCTATTCAAATGGCAATCAGGAGAATGTATTGTAACTGCAATGTGAATCCTGTGCACATTGGGATGTCTCAGAATTGTTCCAAAATAGTGCAGGTGACATATGGGTGATTATAGCTTCCTCTGTGTAAAATAGCGATGTGCAATCAAATTTCATTCCCCTTATATACAGTATTATTACATAGTTATCATATGACCCCTTAAGCACCCTTTTTCCAGCGTGAACATCCCCAATTTGGCCAGTCTTTCCTCATAGCTAAGATTTTCCATACCTTTTACCAGCTTTGTTGCCCTTCTATGTACCCTCTCTAATACAATAATGTCCTGTTTGAACATTGGAGACCAAAACGGTATGGAATATTCTAGATGGGGCCTTACCAGCACTCTGTACAGTTGAAGAATAACCCCTTCCACCTGTGAATCTATGCCCTTTTAATACTTAAAGTTCATTTAATGGTAAACACCCCCTTTAAATAACTGTGGTATTATGCATTATGTCCCACATGACACTCGTGGCTGGAAAACCCCGGAAAAGCGAATTAAAAAGAACTAAAACTGATGCAAAATTGTTTGATTTGCTAATGTGCTGTTTTAGCCTGCATTGATGAATGAAAATCCTGGAGATAACACCTCAAGTTGCTGGTATTTCCAGGTCCCCTATGCACTGGACATGATGCCATTCTCATGCAGGTGCAGTAAGAAAAATGCAAGCATCAACTTGAGCGTGATTTACCAGAGTAGCCCCTAACTTGTGTCCCCTTGTCAAAACCACACAAAAGCATGCACACAGTTTAGTAGACACCCACAATGACAAGAATTGATACATAAATATCCATTCTACATTGCTTGCCTATAGACTGGACAGTGCTGGTTGAAGAGCTCCCAAACCTCTAATTATATCAGTGGGCCGTGGGTAGATCTAGCTACTTTTAAAGTATGTATATGTATGTATATGTATGTATATTTTTATTTGTAAAGCGCTCCTTGAGGGCAAAGCACTGTACAACAAAACAATAAATTAGTAGTAACAAACAAGTTGTCATTGGAATAAAAAGTAACAATAAGTGCATTATGGGAGGGTAACATACAGACACAATTCACAGGGGTATTAAGGTGCTGTAGGTCACAGTTTGTCAGGTGTTATCCAGGTGCTCCCAGAGGTAGTCTTTGAGTTTTGTTTTAAAAACATTGAAGGAGGATTCTCTCCTGAGAGATTCAGGAATTCCGAATATAAGGAGTCGCAAGAGAGAAGGGTTTGATACGGGAAACAGCAGTAGTAGTGGGGGGTACAACCAAGCGGTTGCTCTGAGAGGAGCGGAGGTTTCGGGCAGGAACATATAGAGAAACAAGAGTTGAGATGTAATTAGGTGCAGGGGAATGAAGGGCTTTGAAGGTTATGAGGAGGAGTTTATAAGTTATTCTTTGTTTTATAGGAAGCCATGATAAGGAGGGGCCTGTACCCTTTTGGATGAGAGGAGGATAATTCTGGCAGCAGTGTTTAATACAGACTGTAGAGGGGCGAGATGGGAGTTAGGGAGGCCAGTTAGTAGAAGGTTACAGTAATCTAGTCTGGATAGGATGAGAGCATGCATGAGCGTCTTGGATGTATCAGGTGAAAGGAAGGGACAGATTTTGGCAATATTGCGTAAAAAAAGTGACAGGTTTTGACAGTGGTGTTAATATGATCAGAGAAGGAGAGAGAGGAGTCAAAGATTACCCCCAGACAGCGAGCTGAGTTGACAGGATTAATGAGCATGCCATCAATAGAGATAGTAAATAGGGGAGGTGGAAAGATGATAAGTTCAGTTTTTGTTAGGTTGAGTTTGAGGTGGCGCTGGATTATCTAATTTGAGATAGCCAGGAGGCAGTTAGAGATCTGAGCCTCTGTTTCAGCTGTTAATGAAGGGGTGGATAAATATATTTGGGTATCATCAGCATACAGATGATAATTAAAGCCAAATAAATGGATGGGATCTCCCAAAGACAGAGTGTACTGGGAGAACAACAGCGGACTAAGTACCGAGCCTTGCGGCCCGACAGCGGAGAGTATAGGATGTCCCGTATGAAACAGATGGCAATCAAGGCTGCTTTATCAAATGGGCAAAAGGAGTATCTGCCCATGGCCCATTGATTTATTGGAGTCCAATGTGCCAGTATTTCTTTATTTTTTCTTTAATTTAATGTTTTCCTTCCCTCCTGTTTACCCCGATGCCACCACCGTTGCTGCCTTCCTCACCCCAGATGCATCTCTTGGGTTTTTCACAGGAGGATTTTTTTGCAAGCTAGCTATATAAGTATAGACAGAGCACATGCCAAGCAGTGTGAACGTCTCAAGGAAGAACACTTTACCACTGTATTCTGATTGTGCAAGTCTAGTGTAGGTAATGCTTTCAATCAATTCACCTATCTTACTGGCACGTCTGAAGTCAATAGCACATTGGCTATTTTTTAGTGATCTTGTTTACATGAATGGAGTTATTGGAGTCCTTATTTGCTTATTGGCTATTTTCCAGTGATCTTACTGGCGTGTCAGGAGTCTCCATTTTTAGTGGTCTTTCATGCTTGTCTGGGATGAATGGAGTGCACGTTGGACATTTAAACAGTGATTATACTGACACAGCTGTTAATATGTTGATTATTCATTTTCTGTAGTAATTATACTAGCATGTATAGGGTTAATATGTTTATTATCCATTTTACTTATATTTGCATGTCTGGGGTTAATAAGCTCATTATACATTTTTTTTAGTAATTATACTGGCACATCTGGTTATGTTTTGGTAAAATGGGTGTGGTATTTAGGGGTGTGACCAAAAAGTGGGCATGTGATTTGCGTTCTGTTGCATTCTCAGCCTTGTTATCATTCTGCAGCTTTCTGCCACTTTCAATTGTGATTAAGAACCCTGCATGAATAAAAAAAAACTATATGTAATATCAGCGATAGTTTAATGCTGTATTAAAATTTTAAATGTTCTCTGGGTTCCTATCCTTATTTCCATGATGGCCTTTTATTAAGGGCCACATTTGACACCCTATATTTATTGGTAAGAAAACGAGTGAGTCCCTAGGCAGCATGATTCATGTGAGGTCACACCATTCTTTATGGTTTAAAGCTGCCAATATATCTACAATCTCAGGGATAATTCTTCACTCCGCTGACTATTTTAATGTAACAGAGGAAATGCAAATTATGAATTATTTCCCCAGCACCCCTGGTAACTTTTATGCTCATTAAGCACAAAGTTTTTTTTGCATAGATATCCCTTGAACTGCAGCTGATTTTATAGCGGCCAAGTTTCTGTGTTGTTTATGTGTCAGCTTCTGAGAAATATTACATTTGCTTAAAGGAAAAAAGACTTCATAAAGTGTATGTAACAGCTCATCACACATATAGCTACCCACAGTGATTGATCTGACAATGCAGTGTTTTTACTGTTCACACCATAAGGAAACATAACTCATGTTCTTTCTTGCTAGTAGATCGGAAGTTGATATAAGAACATAGTAGTACCTTGATAGTTGACTGAGTACAATCATATAATGTATCTATAGGAGCAACTGTGCTGATGGAGCGTGCGAGCTTACATTTATTTTGTTCACCAACAGAAGCCTTTAGATATCAGAACATATTTGTGTGCTGTCCAATTCTTTTCTACATATCCCGAGTGTGAAACCCTTAGCACTTAGCTTTCACTTTTATCTTATATTCGCCGGGTTTAAAAGAAAAAAAATGCAGTTTTTATTATGTCTTCATGTCATTAATAATTGCTAACATGTACCCTGTTGTAAAAAGTATATTAAGAGTTATTAAGAAGTTCCACAACCATCACTGAAATCCATTAGCTTTAACTGAACACAAGGGGGTACAGGTATGGGCTTATTTACCTGGAAATCCATTATCCATAAAGCTTCAAATAATGGGAAATACATCACCTATATCTCTGTTAGTCAAGACTGCAGATATGAACATTCATCCATCAGTCCGTATAGAAGGCCATGGGTTTGCAAGTTCCCTGAGATCCAGGCCTCCACAGTTCCAGTGTAAACCAGGTGTCCAGACCACTGATCATTGCAGTTTGGCTATCTACATGCAGGGGCGTAACTACAGATTAAGCAGACCCTGCGGCTGCAGGGGGGGGCAGGACGTATAGGGGCTCCACGAGGGCATAATTTAAAAACAATTTCAATAAATGTTGGTAAAACCGATCAACCTCTAGGCATTTTGGGGCCTGAAAAATTATTTGCTGTGGGGCCCAGTAATATCTAGTTAGGCCACTGATGTTTCGCTAAATCTCATTCGGAATGACCACAAAAAGCAATAGATTGCATAGCTGTTCACAATAATGATCAGGATACATTAGTAAAGAGAGACAGGAAAGAACAGACAGCAAATATAGAGATATTTAACATATGCACTAATTTGAGTAGCAAGTATGAAAACACATTTATTTACATATTTACAAATTTGCCTACATTTTGCATTTTGATAGAATGCCAAATTCCATGGCAACAGTGACACCAGCATTTACACCAACATTTTTCCACTCATTGGACTTGGTGAAGTGTATTGATATTATTGAAAACAAAAAACAACATGGAAAACCATGTTAAGACTGCATAATTTATGTAATTTTGTACACAATTACGAACTAGGCAACATTTTCAAGGTTATGGTTTTTACCTGGCGTTGTATGAAGTTGAGCTGTTTTTTATAGGCTGACCAATATTATTACTTGGGTACATAAAAAGAGGCTCAGCTATGTTTTATTTTTAATGATGGTTCTCCTTTCATTGCATGGTTTTAAAGGAACAGCTCATTGTAAACATAAAAACTAGGTAAATAAATAGGATGTGCAAAATAAAAAATGTTTTCAATAAACAGATTGGATGTCTATCATAATATCCAGAACCAAACTTCCTGCTTTATATCTCTCCAACTGTACTTAGTCAGCAACTTGAAGGGGGCCACACGGGACAAAACTGTTTAATGAGTTTTGATTTTGATCCTAAGCTTGCAGGTCAGATTCAAAAGCAAACAGTTATGATCCATATGACTCCCCTCAAGTCACTGATTGGTTACTGAGCTGCAAAACAGGAAGTTGTGTCCTGGCTATTATATTAGACATCCAGTCGTAGGGGGTTCTTCACAGTCAGGACAGTGAGGTTGTGGAATGCACTGCCGGGTGATGTTGTGATGCTGATTCAGTTAATGCCTTCAAGAATGGCTTGGATGATTTTTTGGACAGACATAATATCAAAGGCTATTGTGATACTAAACTCTATAGTTAGTATAGATATGGGTATATAGAATTGAATTAAAAGTAGAGAGGGGTGTGTGTATGGATGCTGGGTTTTCATTTGGAGGGGTTGAACTTGATGGACTTTGTCTTTTTTCAACCCAATTTAACTATGTAACTATGTAACTTTGTCACTCCAGCCTTTATACATTACATTTTTGACTAACTATATTAGACACATTTTTTATTTTGCACAGCCTATCTTTATCCAGTTTTTATTTTTATACTGAACAGTTCCTTAATGAGTCCTGTAAGCTACATTCTCAAGCTTTATAAAAAAAAAAAGCCAGTTTGCAGCATCTCTGGTGCTAGACATACACAACATATTGACACATTAACAAGGCCATTCATCAAACTACTTGATGCGTCACCCAAATATATTTGTCATAATTTCCACAGAGATTACTGAGCAATTCCTTTAGATTTGTGGAAATTGATGTCGGGGATGCCAGTGAATCACTTATGTATATTTTTTCCCTCTCTGTCTTATTTTTTCTTGCTAATTTGTCAGTGACAAAACTCAAAAGTAGAAAAAAACACACAACAGGATAAAAATGTAAAATCATGAACTTTGAGAAGATGCAAAAGAAGCTTATTAATTCCCCATATGGCGGAAGCGCTCAGGTGGTCTGTGCAAAAAGGAGCTAGTAAAACTATAGTTTAATACACTTGTGATTAGTGGTGCAATGCAGAGCAGCAAATCAAGTGTCAGAGGATTGCTCTGGACACAAATATTGGTTGATTTTTAACTTGGAATGAATAGTTGCCACGAAATAATTCTCACAGTAGTGTAAGCAGCTTGAACTGGTTTAATATAGTACAGGTATGGGACCTGTTATCCAAAATCCTTGGGACCTGATAATTCCAGATATATGTATCTTTATGTTATTTGGATCTTTATACATAATGGGGGTAATGTAATAAAAGACAATACGTTTGCCCAGGATCAGTGACCTATAGCAACCAATCAGCAAGTAGAATTTACTGGTCACCTGTTTAAAAGCAAACAGCATATTGGTTGCTATGTGTTACTGCTCCTGAGCAAATTTAGTGCCTTTTATTACATATTTGGGTAAGTCTACTAGAAAATAGGGATGTAGCGAACTGCCGATTTGGTGTTCGCGAACGCCGTTCGCGAACACCGGCAAAAAATGCGAACGTTCGCAAACAGTTTGCGAACTTCGAACACCCGCTAAAATTGTTCGAATCGAACGATCGAAGGATTTTAATCGTTCGATCGAACGATTTTCATTCGAATCGAACGATCGAAGCATTCGATCGAATGCTTTTCATTCGATCGAATGCTTTTCATTCGATCGAATGCTTACAATCGTTCGAACTAATGGAAATCGTTCGATTTTTAGCGGTCGAAGGAATTCGAATGGTCGAATGGTCGAACGATTTGTATTCGAATCGAACGCGAACTCAAAATGCGAACGTCGCGCGACGTTCGCGAACATTCGGCGGACGCGAACGGTCGAAGTCCGCGCGAACAAGTTCGTCGGCGAACAGTTCGCTACATCCCTACTAGAAAATCATGTAAACATTAAGTAAACCCAATAGGTTGATTTTGCTTCCAATAAGAATTAATTATATCTTAGTTTGGATCAAGTACAAGGTACTGTTTTATCATTACAGAGAAAAAGGAAATATTAATTTGGATTATTTGGATAAAATGGAGTCTATGGGAGATGGCCTTTCTGTAATTCGAAGCTTTCTGGATAACACGTTTCCGGATAATGGATCCCATACTTGTTCTTTCATTAGAATTGGTATAGGTATAGGATCCCTTATCCGGAAACCTGATATCCAGAAAGCTCAGAATTACGGAATGGCTGTCTCCCATAGACCTGCACTAAAATCCATTTCTCAAAAGATTAAACAGATTTTTTTATATTCAATTTTGAAATCTGACATGAGGCTAGACATTTTGTCAATTTCCCAGCTGCCCCTGGTCATGTGACTTGTGCCTGCACTTTAAGAGAGAAATGCTTTCTGGCAGGCTGCTGTTTTTCCTTCTCAATGTAACTGAATGTGTCTCAGTGGGACATGGGTTTTTACTATTTAGAGTTGTTCTCAGATCTACCAGGCAGCTGTTATCTTGTGTTAGGGAGCTGCTGTCTGGTTACCTTCCAATTGTTCTTCTGTTTGGCTGCTGGGGGGGGGGGAAAGGGAAGGGGTGATATCACTCCAACTTGCAGTACAGCAGTAAAGAGTCATTGAAGTTTATCAGAGCACAAGTCACATGACTAGACAATATGTCTAGCCCCATGTCAGATTTCAAAATCGAATATAAAAAAATCTGTTTGCTCTTTTGAGAAATGGATTTAGTGCAGAATTCTGCTGGAGCAGCACTATTAACTGATTCATTTTGAAAATTCTTTTTTTCCCCATGACAGTATTCCTTTAATGTTTATAAGAATTTTTAGTGGACTTAAGGCTTGAAGACCCAAATAATGGAAAGATCCGTTATCCGGAAAACCCCAGGTCCCAAGCATTCTGGATAACAGGTCCCATACCTGTATATGGGATATCTTTACTGTATTCAGCACAGTCCTGATCTTTTCTGTACTATTTAATATGTATTTCATTGAAGAGTGTTAGTCTTAAAGTTAAGATTTATTTGGGCTAATTTACTAACACAGATGCTAAATTGTACTACTGCATTTACTGAGAGTAATCAGAGTCTGTTATAATATTATACATATTATTATGGGCCAGTGCAGTGAGCAAAGTTCTATTTCAAGCAAAATTGTCATGGTTTCCCCCCCCCACAATGCGGCATTTTCCCCAGAATTCCTGCATCATTGCAGAAAATGTACGTTTGATGGACGTTTGATCACAAGGACGCAATTGCGCTATAATTTTTTACGTTTAGATCCTGTCACTTCTGCCGTTCTCCATAAAAGTGGCATCAGTGCGCAGTTCTTTTAAGGCATATGCACACTGCCTATTTCTGCAAGGCCCTGAGGGAACCCTGAAGCTACTTCCTGATTTTGAGGTGGGGTAGCTGCAGGGTTCCTCTGGGTCAATTGGCACAGCAGAACTGTATAGTGCAAGAATTCAATCTGGCTTAAAAGGAAATGCCACTTAAACAATGCCAGTTTTATTGGAGCTTCCTATAGATCCTCTCTGGATCCTCCCTGTATAGTAACAGAGTGGCGTGCATGTCCTACCACTTTCTCTTCCAGATGCTCAGTAGAATTTAGGTAGCCAATAACAGCGTTGCCTTCACAATGGGAAAACATAAAGTTCCCTGTCAGGTCTGCATACTTCTTTTTGGCTTCAATACACAGCAACCAATTACCTTTACAGCTTTTACTGATCATTTGGTTCAAATACTGAAAGCCAAGCTCTACTATATTGTACATAGCATTTGTAATCGATGACTAGACTAGGGTCAACATTGCCATTTCACCTCTTATTGTATTTTCAATTCACAACTAATTGTTTTCAACTGGCTAATCAATATTCCCTATTGATTCAGGGAGAGACAATAGAACCAATAAAAGGTTCTTAATCATTAATTATTATGCTCATATAAAGTCTATCACAGGGACTCAGTTTCTTTTTTTAATATAAATATAAAGCCCCTTGTCAAAATAAAGCAATGGTAGCTTGAGTGCTCTTCTGTGTATTTTTGAAATGTGTAATTTTTTTGTAGTTTTATTAAATATGTTAATATATGTGTCTGTTTACACACTGAGAGCGAGAGTATCTATCCAATGTCCAATAGCTGATATGACTTAGTACTGGTATGGGACCTGTTTTCCAGAATGCTCGGGACCTGGGGTTTTATGGAAAAAGGATCTTTCCATAATTTGGATCTTCATACCTTAATTCTACTAGAAAATCATGTAAACATTAAATAAACCCAATAGGCTGGTTTGTTTCCAATAAGGTTTAATTATATCTTAGCTGGGATCAAGTATAAGGTACTATTTTATTATTATAGAGTAAAAGGAAGTCATTTAAAAAAAATTGAATTATTTGGATAAAGTTGAGTCTATGGGAAATGGTATTTCCATAATTCTGAGTTTCCTGGATGACAGGTTTTTTATATAAAAAAACAAGGAAGCTTTCAGTCATAATATCATCTGTTCTGGGTAGTTTTCTCTCCAAGGAACACAGACAACAAACCCCTTGGGCCACTGGCCCTTCAGCTCTCCTTAGTCATGGCAATACTTGATTAAAGGAAACAAGAATTCAAATCTTTAATTTCACTAATAATTAAACTGCAAATGTGTTTGGAGGGCCCTCTGAGAACATTAAGATTCATGTTGTGGGGGTTACAACGTCTTTTATATCTGTGGTTTGTGTCTTGAGAACCATGTTAGGCTAAAATAAATTGGATGCCTTGGATGCAAGGGATCTTAGGTAAGAACTGGTTTCCAAGGCATCAGTAATTAGATTTTTTTTACATATTATTTTATGGTAATCTGGTAAAATTCAGAAGTGGGAAATTTTACATAAAAATGCACTATATGGCCCTATCCATACAAATTTCATTCCTTTAATTGTACTACATAATATGCTGACATTCAGCACATTTTATATGCATATGTGACAGTTTATAATTAAGTTCGGACCCTTAAATGGAGATAATTTATTAGCACTTTAGAGTATTGTACAGTGTAATAAATCAAATCCGCAGAGGGCAGGCTTAGTTGTGTAATTTGTTAGCGGGGTAGAAAATGGTTAATTTTGTGGGACAGAGCATGGCCTTGAGTACCCACACTTTTAAAGCCATGTGAGAATTTAAATTGTCACATCAGTATAAAAAATGTGAACCTTCCCAGGTCACAGAGGACATAGGATTCTGTCAGGGACTAGTTAAAGGAGAACTAAAGTCTGCAAAAAAAGGAAAAAAATTACATACACCTGTATTTTATACAGGTATGGGACCTGTTATACAGTGTTCTAGGGGTTTTCCAGATAACTGATCTCTCCTTAATTTGGTTCTTCATACCTTAAAGGACCAGTAACATAATTTTTTTATTTTCTTTTTACGCATCACACTAGTGGATGCTACTATTGATACTATCAATGTTGATGCAGAATGCACCGGTTTCTGTGATCAGACTTGTATCCTACATTTTATTTCTGTTTATACTCTGTATTGGGATTTGGTCCCTTATCTCAGCTAACTGATAGTGGATGCAGACTGACAGTTGTACAGCAGCTAGTGTACTGAAATTGCCTTTGAATGGTTCCAAGCATTTCTCTATTTCCCTTATGGTATTGAAGTCAATTTGGCATTGCATGAACGTGAAATTCTACCTGTATCCTCTTCTAACTTGCCCAATGTCTTTTTTAGCTACTAAGATATAATGTAAAATCATTTTAAAATAATTTATGATGCCTGAGACCTGTTAGTGCGCACAAGTATAAACGCAGGGCTCCTCTGATGAATGACCATCAGGGCTCTTTTGACAGATATTGATTTCATTATATTGTGTTGAATGCTTCTGTGAAGTAAATGTTGGATGTTCGGCGCCGTAATTAATGCCATCGTATAGGAAACATACAGGTAAGGGCACTTAATATTGCTTCTAGAGCCTGACATTGTATCCTTGTGACCTATTTCCCAATACAGCACAGAAAAACACTGCATAATACTGCTACTTTTTTCCAGGATACATTTCAAAGGATATAAATTGCTTCTCCCTTATCTTTCCGGACCTAAAATCTATCTCTATAAACCATCTTGTAACTTCTCGGGAACCTTATGTCAAGGCAATATGGAATCTATGGGAAAACTCTCAGTGCATAAAAGTTTTGGGAACGCTTACTCAATTTAGTGATTTTTCTGAAAAACTAAAATTGACTTTGTTCATGCTCACCTGGCCTCTTACATTGGGTAGCTGCTCCAGAAGATAAAAGGCAATAGGCCCGATGAGCAGATCCCTATTAACCTCCTATATCTGTCAATGGTTGTATGTAATCTGTATTTTCTATATATACACCAACCTATTCAACAGCACTTCAGATTTGACAATTTGTTCATGTGTTCCCCTGCAGTGGCTTTTCTATGCTTTCCACCACAACCCGTGAGTCAACAGAGCCCATTCATTCCAATTCTTTCATTCCTGTACTGATGGGCCGGGTTAAACCATATGTGAAGTGAGACATCACATGTTCATTTCAATCTTTATAGAAAATAATGGGAACAGATCTTGAAACACCTGTGTGTAAGGGGCAATTATAATAAAAATAATAATAATGATGATGTTGATAGTACTTAGCCATTTACAACTAGGTGTATAATACTTAAGGGCGTGTACCTTCTTATGTCCTTCTTATATTGATACAACTTCTTCTTGGCAGATGTGGGGGCTGATTCTCCATAAACAACATCAGCAAAAGCATGTTTATTATGACTATTATTATAATATTATTATCAGTTGTGCATTCTATCTGTGAATTATGCCTCTGTATGAAAGGTAACTGGTAATGGACCAACATGCTATAATTATAATGCCTAAATTTGAGAATGTAGCAAGAGTTGCAAAGTTCGCTCTAGGACGCAAATTTACTAAAGGACATGGGCGAAAATTCGCCAGCGTGACGTCATTTCGGTACTTAGCTGATTTACTAACGGTCGCTGGCGTAACTTCGCTAGTGAAGGAGAAAGACTCTAGCAGTACTTCACTCCCTAACGCAAAAATGCGCTCTGGCGAATGGACGTAACTTGCAAATTCACTAAGATACGGATTTTACTGAACGTTACCTCTTGTGCTAGACTTGCCTTCGCCACCTCAGACCAGGCGAAGTGCAATAGAGTAGAGTTCCTAAAAAATTGATTGATTCCTAAAAAATTAGTTGAAAACATTTCTAAGTCCCAAAAAACGCTAGCGTCTTTTCCTTTTTCAGGGTGATAGGCTGAAAAAGAGTGTACATTTTTTTGGGGGTAACTGGCTTCCCCCCTATATTTCCTAACATATGGAACATAAACTATACACTGGGCTCATGTGTAGGGCATTATAACAACTCTATTTTTTTAGGTTTCCCGGGCTTGTGTAGTGTAATGTATTTGCTGCAACATATACGTCCATTCAACTTTAACTTCCCGCCGTATGCAAACTAGGCAAAGCTATCGCAACTTCGCTTCGCTTGGCGCAGTAACGCTAGCGCAACTTCACCAGCATTCGTCCGCAACTTCGGATTTTAGTGAATTAGCGTTGTCCTGACGAATCTACGCCTGACGAAGTGTTGCGCTGTGAGCGAAGCCGTCGATGGCGAATTTTTGGAGGATAGTGAATTTGCCCCTATTATCCATAGCAGCCGGTTTGCTTTGGAACAATGGTCCAATATGGTACCTGGTGTAAATAGCTGCAGGATGTGTTGAGGCCCCCCACAACCCCCTTACTTGTGCCTACCCTACATACACTGAAAAAATTCCTCTGCACTGCCATCCACAATAATCTTATTGCAGCTTCAGTGGGTCCCAAGAGAGTGCGGGCCCAGATGTGATTGCACCCCCGGGTTGTTACGCCACTGTGTTCAGGTATGGAACAAATGTGCTATCATTTTCTTAAGGGTGAAGGAAAGGCTTTGTGCACTTGGGGTGCCAAATGTTCAGTACCCCCAACTGATTGTATTGACTTACCTGAAACCCCCGGACCAGTGCTCCTATCAGCAGAAAACTGCACTGACCCGGGGTTATATCAGTGAGCACCACGGAGCAATCTTCTTCCGTCTTCCTCCTTCTTCACACGGCATACAATCACTTGGGGGTGCCTAACATTTGGCACCCCGAAGTGCTCAAAGCCTTTCCTTCTCCTTTAACCAGAATAGTCTTTTAATGCTACTTGCTTCTACATCAGCTGTCCGTGTAACCTGTGAAGTATTGAAAGCTTATGCTTTCAAAGGGGAAAAAACCAGATGAAGAAGAAGATAAAAGACATTGCAGGCCTAGTGCCTTCTAAAAGAGTCAGAACCACCACTGCAGTAAGGGGACAAAAACAATAGTTTCAATTGCAATGGCATTAACAAGTAACTTTAAAACCACTGAATATTTATTTTTTTAAATTACTGTATATTGGAAAGTTTACTTCCAATATAAATTTACTTCCTTTCATTGTGCAGTTTTTTGGGGGCGTTACACTTTAATGTTGGACCATTAAAACATTATCATCTTTTGAAACGTATGTGGCTAAGCAATAAGTAATATGGTGGGCTTAATCCAATATGTGTAAAGCAGTTATGCAGAGCAGGAATGATCAATACACAAAATATCATCAGCCTTTGTTATAGTTAAATAAAAACAAGTACAACTTAAAAGATACAGGGGAAAAAAAAGACATGATTCATCTAGCTTGTCTGCCAAGAGATAATTTAGTCCAAGGTGATTTCTTTCCTTTTAACTTGCAATTATTTTTTTAATAAATGATGTGGTTTTTTTACTGCTTCTATCTCTCAGTTGGTTTCACAGGCTGCCTCATTAGTAGATATCTTTAGTGGGAATTTTTTTTATGTTTGCAAATTATAGCCTGTTTAACGCACTCTTGCTCCTGCTCGCTTGTCCATAATTTTGCCTATCACTAAACTGCAATATGGGAGGCGAAAGTGTTCACAAAGAACCTTGTCAAGCAGAATGAGCTCAAGTGCGGCCCTGTGAGTTGCACGGCTGCTGTACAGGATAATAAAAATACAGCCACAAGTGATGCAGAAGCTTAATTTCTTTAAAAAAAAAGAGCATAAAATACATTATCTGGAAACCTGTTATCCAGAAAGCTCAGAATTAAAGAAAGGCTGTCCCCCATTTTATCCAAATAATCCAAATTTTTAAAAATGATTTTCTTTTCTCCTGTAATAATAAAACAGTACCTTGTACTTGACCCAAATATATAATAAATCCTTAGTGGAAGAAAACCCATCCTATTGGGTTTATTTAATGTTTACATGATTTTCTAGTAGACTTAGGGGCACATTTACATAGGGTCGAATATCGAGGGTTAATTAACCCTCGATATATTCGACTGTCGAAGTAAAATCCTTCGACTTCGAATATCGAAGTCGAAGGTTTTACTGCATTTCCTTCGTTCGTACGATTGAAGGAAAAATCGTTTGATAGAACGATTAAATCCTTCGAATCGAAATGATTCGAAGGATTGTAATCCATCGATCGAACGATTTTCCTTTGATCAAAAAAAGGTAGGAAAGCCTATGGGGACCTTCCCCATAGGCTAACATTGATGCTCGGTAGGTTTTAGGTGGCGAAGTAGGTGGTCGAAGTTTTTTTTAAAGAAACAGTACTTCGACTATCAAATGGTCGAATAGTCAAACGATTTTTAGTTTGAATCGTTCGATTCGAAATTCGCAGTATTTTTTATGCTATTCCTTCACTTGAGCTAAGTAAATGTGCTCCTGTAGGTTTGAAGAATGCTCAGGTCCTGAGCATTCTGGATAACAGGTCTCATACCTGTAGCACTAAAACAAATGGACTAACCTGCCAAAGTTCCACAGGATCCACCATTAGGATAAGACCTTAGTGGGCCTATTCCACTATAGCCTACATTACCCCTATACCATAATTAATCCTTATTGGAGGCAAAACTAGCCTATTTGGTTTATGATTTTCTAGTAGACTCAAGGTTTTACGATCCAAATTACAGAAAAATCTGTTATCTGGAAAAACCCAGGTCTAGAGCATTCTGGATAACAGGTCCTATCTTATCCATCTTTTTATATATAAACATATGTGGGCAAATATGTTTGCTATGTGGATCATTCTGCACTCTGCAAAGTGCCCCACTGTGTTCTCCATAAACTAAAGGGCATGTTTATTAGCTTATTATTAGCTTGTTCAGATTTACAAATAACTTGTATCAATGCGGAAGGGCCCCCTTAAAAAAGCATTGAATGAATCCATTGCTGGTTTTACCAAGTTCAGTGTTGCTGCTGAACTCCCATACCTCATAGGAAAACTAGAATTGACTGTACAAAGCAGGTTAATCCATTTTGACAAGTTGGCTTATTTAAAAAGAGTCAAAAGGTTTTGATAAATGTTGCAGTGTATTAAAAATAAAAACAAATTCTGATAGTCAGTATAGTGTTAATAAGTCATCTAAAGTTCGAACTGCTGAGAATCCATTGCTATTTCCCAGTTTGAATTGTAATAAATCTGCCAAAAAAACCATTTGGTCTTCGTTTTTCTGCAATAATTTTTTCGGCATGTGCAAAACAGTACTTCATTATCAGTTGCCAGGGTTCATAATGTTCGCTTACATACCTCCATCTGCAACACTGGATGTCACAATATATTTATAAATACAGAGAAAGTAGAATTTCCCTGCTGGAATCTGTGTGTTTGTGTTTGCACAATTAAACCATTTCCTTGCGAGGGTAATGAACCATACACAGATTTTACTGGCAGCATTTACACATATTGCATAACTGCAACCCTGACCCACTGTCATTTTGTAAGATAGGATTTTCTTCTCTACGTTGTGTTATTTCCTTTCTGGGAACCGCTGTTTAACCGTTAGCCCTGCTGGATTGTGTCTTGTGCAAGCCTTGGAAATACTCCATGTAGCCATCTGATTATTGACTTTATAGTGTTTGGCCTGTTATTTAATTATATACTTGCTTTATATTGTTTTGACTGTAATTAAATGTTATATTTACTTGATAAAGTTTGGACTGTTATTTAATTATATGTTACATTATACTGTTTTGACTATAATTTAATAATTTATTTACTTGACATAGTTTGGACTGTTATTTATATATATGTCATGAATTCAAATTCGACTATTCCCCATCTAAAACCTGCCGAATTGGTATTTTTGCCTAAGGGGGACATCCTACAATCAATTTGGAGTCGTTTTGTAGACTTTTGAAAATCACATTTTGTTTCTGGAGATTCAAGTTTGCAGGTCTATTCTATTCACCTGAATTTTAAAAAAACTGATTTTTTTTTTTTACTAAATTTTGGTTGTTGTTTTTTTTTTGAGAAACTCCCATAAACTCGAAATTCGACCCTTGATAAATCTGCCCCTAAGAGTTGATGATTTTGGCCAAAATTCAAACTTTACGTTTATTTTTTCGAGATTTATTATACTCCGACGCTGGAAATAGCCCGAAAATACACCATCTAAAACCCATCGAGGTCATGTAGAAGTCAATGACAGAGGTCCCTTGAAACATTTGAAGATGTTAAAGGGTTTGTTCACCTTCCAAACACTTTTTTCAGTCCAGAAATAAAGACATTTTTCAATTACTTTCCGTTATTTATTTTACTGTTTTTCCAAAATCTAAATTTAAACTGTAATGTCCCTGTCTCTGGTGTTTGAGTCTGGCTGCTCAGTAATTCAGGTGCAGATTCTGAACTGTTACAATTTTGCAAAATTTAGTTGATACATTTCTCAGCAGCATCTCTGGAGTATTAGCAACTATTGTATCAATTCTAACAGCTGCGTTTAATTAAACTCAGAGATTCTGCTCAGCAGGGACAAAGATAAGAAATGTATCAACTAAATGTATCAATTTAGAACAATTTACGGGGTCGGTCACCCTCTCCCAGAGCTGCTTTAAAAGGTGAAAAATGACACTTTACACTTCAAAATTAGAAAAACGGTGACACACAGAAAATAGAAAGTAATTGGGAGAAGTCGTTATTTCTGGTGATCTATCTGAAAACAACTAGTTGTTTGAAGGTGAACAACCCCCTTTAATTCATTCCTTCATGATGTTTGAGTTTTTTCGGAGAGTTATGCCTGTAAACTCGATCAATTAGAGAGATTTGAGTTTTTCTCTGCCAAAAACTCGATTAATTCAAGTCTTCAGGTTAACCCTGAACTTGCTGATTCCACTTTTTTCCATTCAAATTTTTTTTTAAAACCAGAAACCATTTGAGTTGTGAATTCAATTGAGTTAATTCGAGGTATATAAAACTCTAAAATTTGACCTTTGATAAATAACCCCCCTAACTGTACGATACACTATAACAGTTATGTTTTAATGTTGTTTATAGCAAGTATATAAATTGGAACTGTGTATGGTACATAAAAGTCTGGAAAGAAAAATGTCATACTATTCGTAGTTCATTCGTATTAAAAGTAAAAATATAAAGAGCTGCTTAATTATACTGTGCATTCAGATGACCAAAACAGAGAATTCCAGATGGCACTATTTCTCATGCAGGGAGAAAAAAAAGCATATCAAATCTCAGTTTGTACCCTCAGGTGAGAGATTTTCATGTAATGTATTCAGAAACATGCTCACTTGTTCCACTCCTTGATCCTGTCTTATTCCTGTTTATGTCTGCTCTTTGCAACATCTATTATGAAATATTATGCCCTTGGTCTACTGATACAGTTCCGACAAATTGAAGTTTAGCAAGCAAGGTGCTTTATTTTCTTACTGCGATGGGTAAAGCCAGCAAATGTCTTAACTCTTAACTCTTCCTGGTTTCTGCAATAACCAACTAAGAATTCTGATGCTTATTCTTGTGTAAAAGTGGCTAACTTGTTGGTTACCGGAACTAAGCAAATCATAGTGTCTTTGGCTAAGAGGTTCATGGAATAAATACACATCAGATCCTAAAAACTCCCATCAACTCCCATAATGACAAATCAAAATTTATTAAAAAAAAAATGTGAAAATGTGACTTTCAAAAGTCCACTAAATTACTCCAGATTGGTTGTAGGAGGTCCCCCATAGGCTTAAACACCGTGGCGAATATTCAAATTTAAATTCTTAAAGAGACAATACATAATACATTTTTTAAAATTCTAATTTCGAATTTTGTTTTCAACTCAAATCGAATTTGGACTATTCCCTACACTAAAATAAACTCGAAAATCAAATTTAAAAATTTTCATTTTCAATTCGACCATTGATAAATCTGTCCCTAAAGGGTTGAATTTCGAGTTCATGGGAGTTATTTTAAACTCCCATAAACTCCCATTAACTCGACCAATTGCAATTTATTATAACAATTCAATTTTTTAAACTCAGGGGAATAGGATTGACCCGCAAATTCGAATCGAATAAAAATCAAATTAGATTTGAGTTTTTAAAACTCAATTTAACTTGAATGTCAAGAAGGCTACAAACAACTCCAAATTGATCCCAGGAAGTCTTCCATAGGCTAAAACAGCAATTCGGCAGGTTTAAGGTGGTGAATTCTAATTCTTAAAGAGCAAGTGTATGATAAATTTCAAAAATCAAATTTGAATTTTAAAAAAAACTTGAATTGAATTTTACCAATTCCCTAGTAGAATTTGACAGTTTTGGCCATAAAAAAACTCGAAAAAAAATTCAAAATTCGAAAATCGACCTTTTATATGAGTTAGTAATGACATCAGTATGTCAGTACTTTCTATGAATGTAGAAAGTCTGGCTCCTTCCACTCGTTTAATGGCTCTCAGAAGTGCCATGTCTATTCAGACTTTTTATCCAACCATAGATGAATTCCTCTCCTCTTGTTCAATGGTGATAAAGTGTTGGTTCTTGAAACCCATTTTTTTATAGGGGTCGTTCACCTTGAAGTTACATTTTTTAGTGTTATAGAATGGCCTATTCTTAACAACTTTGTAATTTTTTTTCTTTTTTTTTAAAAGCTTTTTTATGATTTCCCTTCCTCTTCTGACTCCAGTTTTCAAATGGGGCCATTGAACCCCGGCAGCCAAAAATCTTTTTTTAAATCTTATTGCTGTTTTAATTACTTATCTTTCTATACAGGCCATCTCATATTCATTGTCCTGTCTCTCTTTCAAACCACTGCCTGGTTTCTATGGTAAATAAAATCTCAGCAACCAGATAGCTGCTGAAATACCAAAACGCAGAGCTGAACTAAAATCTAAATATCTGAAAAACTTTAAAAAAATAAAGATGAATTGCAAATTTTCATAACATTTCGATGTCTAAATAATTCTAAAAGTGAATTCAAAGGTGAACTACCTCTTTAACCCATGAAATTGCTAGCAATAAGAAGCAGCTGGTAGCATGAAGCATTGATTAAAATGCTTAGTGTTCCATAGGCCTAGGGGGAAAGCTTGCATGAGAAATGCAGAGGAGCACCAGAACCATTGTGCTTAATTATAGTGTGCCATAAAACTGTTGGGATTGAAAATCAAGATCTAGGTGCTACATTGCACAAGTGCAGATGCCCATAGCAGATACTCAGATCTTAAAACTAATTGCTGATTGGTTGTTATGGGCAACTGCACTTTTAAATCAGTTTTAGCAATGGCCCTTGTGTTATGCATACTCAGCGCAGCCATTAGAAATCACGGGGCTTCAACAATCCCAGCACCCAAGCCCCACCCCAGATCCCACCCCACACCACAGTTAAAAGATCACACAGACATCAGGGCTAAAAACAATAAAACCATCTCCAGACACAAGTTCTAAAAAGCCATTGATGGTAAGAGCCCCCTTATAAGTAAAAAAAAAAAAAAACTGTGGCACCAGGGCCCCCCATAAAAGTTTCTTAAAAATCATTGGTGGTCTATACGCAAAAAAAAATGTTGATGCCAGAGCCCCCATAAAAGTTTTTTAAAAAACATTGGCGCCAGGGCTCCTCCTTACAAGTTAAAAAGAATCATTCAGGGCCCCAGAGAATATTTTTTATAAAAACATTTATGGCAGGGACCTATAGAGTATTAAAATAATACATTGGTGGCCAGGGGTTTAATAAGAAAACACACATTGGGGTTCAGTAGAACTGAACTCGTAGGCTTCAGGACTTCAACTTCATCTCCTTTTGTGGCTTCGGGTCTTTTCGCAGCTTCAGGACTTCAAGCTCAGCTCCTTTCGTGACTTTGGGTCTTTTTTGCGGCTTCAGGACATGAAGTTCGGCTCCTTTAGTGACTTTGGGTCTTTTCGCGACTTTGAGACTTCAAGTTTGGCTCCTTTCGTGATTTGGGGTCTTTTGCGATTTCGGGACTTTAAGTTTGGCTGTTCAGCTCTTTGGGACTTCGGCGGTTCGGTACTACAGAAGATGGGGCACAGAATCGGTGAAAAGTGCAGCACATGCCATCAGGGGGTACAGTAGTATCCCCCATACCCCCTGATGGCAGTCCTGTGCATACTGAATATTTCTTGGTGACTATATAACTGTATTCAGCAACTGAGAGAAGTTCCTAGATTTTGCAATAATATGGAATGTTAGGCTGGTCAGATACCAAAAGAGCACATTTTTTATGCCAGAAAAGCAGTTGAAGTGATAAGTGTCTTGTTTCAGAGGCGCTTGACAGGTATTCCTTCAGCCAGGATTGCAGTTTTACTTCAGTCATAAGTAAACTTCAAAATACCGTTCCAGTGCAAATTTATACTGAAGGAGGAAAGCATTTGAATGAAACTGAAATACAGATAGAAAAACAAGTTTTGGCATTTAATGTGTACATCTGAACTTCTAACACAACTCGTGACATTTATACATTTTTTTTTCTTCCATGAAAATGCTTTCTACCAATTTAACAAGAGCTTTTTGGAAGCTAAGAAATGTCACATTCAGTCAAAGGTTTTTCAAACCTAGCAGTCATTAATGCTTGTATAGGCTGTATAGGACAAAATATAGAGAAATACGTAGATGAAGGTATGTGATGTTGCACATTGTTGTCAAAAATACCCTATTAAAGCGTGGTCCATTGGTACATCACTGTGTCCAAAGCGTAGACAATTAACTCCTTCCTTATATTGATTCATTTTTTTGTTGTCCTCTTACATGGCTAAGAGATATAGTACAGGTATGGGACCTATTATTCAGAATCCTTGGGACTGGGAGATTTCTGGATAATGGATCTTTCTGTAATTTGGATCTTGATACCTTGTGGGACATTCACTAAGATTCGTAGTTGCGCCAGGCGTAACTTCGCCGCACTTCGCCAGGCGTAGTTTCGCCAGCGCTTCGCAAATTCACTAAAATCCGAAGTTGCGCTCAGGGGTAGCATAAGGTTGCGAAGTTGCACTAGTGTTGATTCGCTAAGCGAAACGAGGTTACGCTAGCGATGGTTAATTTGCATACGGCTCCAAATTCAAATTTGTAGCAGCACTACAAATGGCTGGGAAACCTTCAAAACATCAAATAAAATTTTTATTTTGCCCTACACATGTGCCCACTGTATAGTTAAGTTGCCATGAGTTAGGAAATGTAGGGGGGAAGGAGGGGAGCCCCAAAAAATGTTTCGATCTTTTTCAGCCTATCACCCATAATATAGAAAAAACGCCAGCGTTTTTTGGGACTTAGAAAATTTTTTTACTTTTTTTGAAGAAATCCCTATCTACTCTATTGCACTTCGCCTGGTCTGAGGTGGCGAAGGAAGTCTAGCGTAAAAGGTAGCGTTCAGAACACTGCGCGCGTTAGTGAATTTGCGTAGTGACGTCCGTTGCGCAAATTTGCCAGGCGTAAGGGTGCGAAGTTAAACTAGCAAAGTTACGCCAGCGTCCGTTAGTGAATTTGCGAAGTAACGAAAATGCCTAACGCTAGCGAATTGACGCTAGCGTTAGGTGCTTCGGTGCATAGTGAATTTGCCGCCTTATGTCTTCCAGAAAATCATGTAAACATTAAATAAACCCAATAGGATTGTTTTGCTTTCAATAAGGATTACTTTTATATTTGTTTGGATGAAGTACAAGGTACTTTTTTTATTATTACAGAGAAAAGGGAAATCATTTGGATTATTTAGATAAAATTGAGTCTATGGGAGATGGCCTTTCCATAATTCGGAGTTTCCTGGATAACGGGTTTTGAGATAATGGATCCCATTCCTAGTTATTTGACTCTTGCTGTTGCCACATGGGGTATATTTATCAAAGAGTGAAGCTAATAGTTCCGCCACTAGAGTGAAATTCCGCCACTCTCCATTCATTTCTATGGGATTTTTATAGGCGTATTTATCAAAGGGTGAACTTTCACTTTCACCCATTGATAAATACTCCTTCAAAATCCCATAGAAATTAATTGAGAGCTGCGGAATTTCACTCTAGTGGCGGAACTTCACTCTTTGATAAATTTACCCCTATGTCTCTCAAAATGAAGAGTTTATAGGTTGTAAAGCAGTTGCTTGAGAGAATACAGTTCCCATGATATACTATAACATTTTCATTTATGGACGATTGTGGGGCTGATCTGAAGAATTTGGCACACATAGTTTCATATCCTTGCTCTATACCACATATGCTTATGACACACAAAAGAGAACAATATCTAGTGAAAAGTATCATTATATTGTCGCTGTCTGAGTGAAAAATATAAGCTCCAAGTCCCCCGTCTGCTGAATAATTATCCCTAAACTGCACTTTTATCCTCACTTCCAGGTGGCCTCATCTTCTACCTGAACCACATTTATCAGCCCCGCCAAGCTAATATCTCCCTAAAAAGGATTCTTCATGAACAATCATCTCCCTAAAAAGCCATTCCATAAAATGTCAGCCCTCTGAATAATCTGTAATTAGAACTGTACACCAAATCCTCTAATGCGCAAACTCCCTGCTGCATTTATGTGCATTTTAGTCTAATTAGGTTATAGGTCATTTACAAAGTACAGGGCAAAGGGAACAAACTGTCATTTTTTTTGCACATTGTCTTGCCCTGAACTGCTGCTCTTCTTTGTGTTCCAAAATGAAGTGCCTGGATATTCCCAATGAATACAGAGCGGCCTGCATTCAGCAATACTGTATTTATAAGGGTCTGTTGGCAGAAGAGTTGAAAGACACATAACGGTACCATCTCTTGCCTCCTACCTGAATAAAGAGCCACTATGGAGTCCTGTATTTACTACATGCCCTAAGGCAGACCGTAAGACTGCCTTGCACCCTCAGGCACTGTGCTCTTGTGAGCGTGTGCTCCTTTTAGTGTTCTAGCACTTGCGTCAAAGGTCATAGTAAATGACCCCATTGACACCCATGATCTGGTAGCACTGAAAATAAATAGCTCAAAAATATGAATATGCTAAATGAATTGTTTAATTCATGTTTTATTCATGTTCCAATTCTGTTTGATTAAACAATAACCCCTGTTGTAAAGTGTTGTAAAGACCAAGTTATGAACATTCTGTATTTTTTGCAAATTGCTAATGGAATTACCACCTTTAATCTCTGATAAATGCCAATCAAAGTTAAAACTGGTGTAAGCCCTTACATTCTTCGGTATCGTATCCCTTGCTCCCATCCAAAGCAGAATTCCGAATTGTAATGAAGGTGGGAAACAGATACCACAAGCGCAGAGAACTGCTGCTAAAGGTGCCTTTAATTAACACATAACATGTTTCGAGCTACATGGGCTCTTTTTCAAGTGTCTCTGATAAATGTGCCAATTCTTTAAAACACTTTGCTGCCTGTCAGAAAACAGTTCTTGACAGTTGAGGAAAGCTTTAATAAATAGTAAAATCTCAAACTGCTGGGAATCCCTCTGCATTCTCCTGTCTGATGTTTAATAATGTTTACCCCTCAGTATATTAAAATTCATTTTATATGTATGGGACCTGTATATTGACATGGAAACCTTCAGTGACTTCTCATAGCTTTATATTTCACCGTAGACTATATAATTCTTCATATCAAGAAACAGTAAGCAGATTTCAGTTATATGTCCATAAATATAATAGTCAACAAGTGAGCTTGTCCTTATTTACAGTAAAGGTCGTTTGTCAACTGGATTTTAATTTCAATTTCACCCTGTCCTTTTGGGACTTTTCCATCTTAGCACGTCCCAGGCAAGCATATCATCTTCCTTTTGCCTTTCTGTTACCTGCTTCATCATAATTATTTTTTTTTGGGTAAGAAATATATGTCAAAGCTCAGCAAATATATACAATAGGAAACTCAGATGACAAATGGAAAAAAAAAAAATAACCCACGAGCAAACACAAACTCCTGCAAAGAAACATTGTAAGTAATCTTATAAAAGTCTAAAACGATGGCATTATCGAATAACATTTAAACAGAACCTATTAAACCAGAAATGCTGACTGTGGTATAAACTACACTTGAAAAGTTGAAAAATGCAAGAAACGTCTCACTTGCAAATATATTCACATTTTTATAAATAGCATCTACTCCCGCTAACACGCCTAATCACATATGCTTACACTGCACAATTGTAGAAGAGACTATATCAAGGCATTATATCTGACAAATGGAAACGGGCAGTGCAGGGCACAAATATATCTTACTAAACCAGAGAGCTATTTTAACCCCATCCTCATGTACAATGCAGGTATAAAGATAATGTAAAATGTTATGTTCACAGGTTCCCAAAGGAACTGCTGTGATTGGTGCATCTGATATCATGTAGTCAGGTGGTGTGAATTCCAGAGGGCCCATAAAGAAGAATAAATCCATAGTGACAGTGATCACAGAACTTGACAAGAGGAAACCAACCTTAATTTTATCTAATTTGCATAAGATCTATCTGCTTTTGCAGTGGTCGTTGATTTTTTCTAGCTTAGTAATCATCAAGTAGAAGCTTCTATCTTATTACAGAGGAAAAGTGAAACGTGAAGAAACGTTGTAGTTTCAAGATTTCAGAATAATGGGTTACTAAATAGATCCCATATTTATGTATATCTGCTGTTATTGGGTAGGTGTTTGTATTTTTTGACCCTTCTGTAGATGTGCATTTATATGATTTGAGCAAAGGGATGTGTTACATGTGTTTGTTTATATTCTGGTAACGATACAGCAATAATATTATGACTGTGACACGTAACATCTCCCCATAGCCTTCTTTTTTCTGTACAAATTATTGCATCCATGAGGGATTACAAGATATTGGGAACTATGCATACATATTTAAAAACAGGGGTTTTAAGTCATAAACATTTTGCTAAGCCTCCATAGCCACTTGTAGGGGGTCTTAACTATTTACCTCTACTCATCTTTCATATGACATGCATTAAACATACAGATCACCCTCCCCACCCCTAACCTTTTATTGGTTTAGAATTCCAAGACCAACACATGGGTGTCACATTACCATTAAAGAGAGGTTGTGCCTGCTCCTGCTGAAACTTCACGTACATTCTCTTGTAGTAGTGTGGGACCATCAGTCTTGGGGCCTTATTTATCAAAATCTGAATTTCTGAGTTTTTAGTTTAAAAGAGTTAGCGCAAACTAGAATCCATGATTTTATCTCATTTATTAATAAAAAAAAAACCATGATTTAATCGGATCAGGGACAAACACGATAAAATCTGATTCGTCTGAAAGTTTTTTTCCTGAATCGCTCAATTTTTTTCAGGCTTTTTCCCAAAAAAGCCAGAATTTAATGGATTTTTGCCCAAAAAGTCCAAAAGAAACTAGAAATTTTCTGGCGCAGACCACAAAAACTTCCACATAGGGTGGGGACGTCTCCCATTGGCTTGTATACAACCTTGGCAGGTCTGAGGTGCCGGTTTTTATAGATTCAGACATTTTCCATCCTCCGGGTATAATAAATCTTGAAAAATTCAAGTTTTTTTTTCCCACTAAAAATTTTGATATTTTTTTATAGTTTTTGGCATTTAGACTTTAATAAATAAACACCCTGGTGTTTTCCCACAACCCCTGTTCATTTTAGTCTTGATGGCTAAGGATATATAAGCATATTTAAACCATACAGTATATCAAGATGTAGCATTGTTTTCAAAGAAGGAGTAAATGTGATATTGATATTGTTTTTAATATTACATGCTGATTTGTTTATTGAATTAAGTTTTTTTATTTCTATACCTATGCTTTTTAATTTGTATGATTTTGCTGTGGGTTTTTGAGGTTGCTTTTTTTATTTCCTGCAATGCCACTAAATCACCAGTTTTTCCGATATTCCTTGATCTCTGTGAAAATGGAATATACCACCGTAGCAATCCTTTAGATGGGATTTTTTGAAGTCGCGTCATGCACTGCTGTGAGCCTTAACAGATCAGTTGTATAGCTTCCCTGCTGCTGTGTTAAATGTATACAACATATGTTCAAATAAAAATGGCAGGCTCCCTGCTGTACAGGAGGCTTACCTGTCTCTGGAATCTGTCTTGTTTAGATGGCTTATTTAGCTGCATGAAAAAAAAGTCATACAGTAGTTCAGGAGACATTAAAATATACCAAAATGTTATTCCTTTTTCAACTATTAGAAATAAATATATTTTGGGTTCCGTTCCACTAGAGCATCTTTTGGTCATAGCATGGCTTCTTTCTGGTGTTGAATCAAGACAATACCTTGAACTTGATGTTACCTAAACTGGCAAACATTAACTGATTTTGTTAATAACCTTATGTAGCCACCTTATTGAGAAAATCCAGGTCCCAAGTATAGCAGATAAGGAATCCCATATGTATATTATTAATCAGGATTAATAATTGATTAGGGCACAACTGTCTGTAAAATGATGTTAATATAAGCCACCTTAGCTGCTTTAAGTCTCCAGTTGCCTTCCTGTTGTTGTTGTTAGACAATATCCAACTGTGATATACTTTTTTTGGGGGTTTTCCAACCTTCTTGCATTGCCTTAATTCAATATTCTCCAATTTAATATGAGGTGCCTAACGCACATAACAACACAATCTAAGATGGAGTTTCCCAGCTTGGGCAAGCAGTGCCTCTGCCCAGATTCTAACTATAAAATACCATAATATGTCCACATTACTCAATCTGAAAAATAAATGAGGTGTTTATACTGATGTAAATGCCTAGGAATGTAAAAAATACAGAGGAACAATTTTGTTTCAAATGAATGTTGTTGACAGAGAAATTCGGATCAGGAAAGAAGGATAATTGTGAGGCAGCAGCCATCCACTCTGGGGCACAGACCATAATGTGACAATGCCTGAAGCATGACTGGAGGAGATGAAGATATTCTGCGCCGGAGGATTATTTAAGATATAGTTATACAGCTTAACTTTGAGGGGGTGGCTTTGCTGAATTGTTGACATTTCTGCTTGCTTTAGTACTTCATGGTACTATTCAAACTCAGCGATTCTGCTTAGTCAGATGATTTCGAGGATAAATAATAACATTTACTGAAATTGAATTTTTGCTTGAGGTAAACATAAATTGCTTTTTATGTTCCGAAATGCTGGCAGAATTTTCTTTCTGTATATATAGAAAATAACAATCGCATAGTGATAGTGGCAGACTTGTCAGTCATTTCAGAGTCTGAAGACATTTAGAACTGATGTCCTTTAACTGGATGTTCAATAAAAGTACCCAGATGCTGTTTTATGTAACTAATATAAAGCGTGTTTATTAGCATGGGCTGGCTGCAGTGTTACTACCTGTGAATTCAGATCCAACAAGGAGACTGCAAGCTGGCAGCCTAGCCCTACAGTAAGGCTAGAGGCAGGGGCTCTCCTAACATAAGGCAAGCTGAGAAAGCTTTTTGCCCCCTCAGTGGGTGGCATTGAAAAGGCATGGGGCTAGAAGTGTACCTACCTAGAGGGCTTTATGAGTAATGATCTTTACAGCACTCTTTTACAGCCCCAGGCTTTCCTGGATTTCCAATGTCGCTTAAAATCACTTTGTAAATGAAAAGCTTGTTGCCTGAATCTTTGTACAGCAGAAATGACATGGCAAGTACCGTGGGAAAGAACTGATCAAAGTGTTACATTTAGGGCATTTTGAGGGAATTATTTTGGATGAGATCTAGGAGTGCCCTAGAGTTTTAAGGGACGGTTCACAAGTTTGAGTATCATAATATTAATTGTAACATTTTTGTGGCTGTTGCAATAGTCATGTGTCATTGAATTAGATAAAAGGGCTAAAAGAGCTGTCATTGAATTAGGCAACTTCAGACGACTATAGAAAACGCATCGCCGCGGGTGCATTAGCGCAGGCGACTTTGCATTGTAGCCTATGGGGAAAAACGCAGAGCCAGTTCGGGGAGATAGTCGCTCAAAAGACGAGGCGATTAGTCGCCAGGCGACAAAATCTCCCCGAATCTCCTCGTGTGGCCTTACCCTAAGAAGGGATATGCAGTAAGCTCTTGCTGGTAGCCCATCCTGCTTGATTTTTAATCCAGGTGTAAAGTGTAGTGCTAAGTATTTCAAATGAATGAGGGATTATATCTGTTGTAGTAAATAAATACATGCTGGAAGAAGCCCCAGTATCAAGGGGATACCAGAAAAACTTCAATAAAAATTCAACACTTCAAAAAAATGTATATATGCCAAACCTACAGTCTATGGCCTTACGTATTTCATGCCCTAATGTCACTGCCTATGACCTAGTGCTATTTCGGCATGAAAAGGGCAAGGCTGTAGACCATAGGGTTGGCATATATACATTGTATCATGTAGTACAATATTTTTTTTTAAAAAAAAAATGTTTTTTTGTGGAGTGAGGAATGTTTTGTTGTAGTAGAGTGCAGTGCTGTCAGACACATGGGAGCCTTGTACATATAGTAAGTATAAGGTTCTCTAGTGCCAAGTGTCTCCAATTGTAAGAACGTACGCATGCGTCCTGTTCGGCGCAGGCACGGGCGCGGTAATGCGCGCCGGCGCGTGACGCGGACGCCGGCGACGGTCGCTGACGCGGTGGCGACGGCGACGGTCGCGGGCGCAGGGACGTAGGCTGAAACGCCTGTGACGGACGTGCTGGCGTCAGTTCCGCGACGTCAGCGTGAGGACGCTAGTTTGACGCCAAAAGATATGCATTTAAACCAGATCCAGACTTACATGCATTGCCTGGTTATTAGGTTAATTACTGAAACCATAGCATCTCTTATTACTTGAATTTCCTGTTGTGACCCTGCCTGAACCTGGACTACGATTTCTGCTGCCTGCCTCGACTCTTCTGCCTGTCTTATCGTTACGAACCTCGCTGCCTGCCTTGACCTCAGACTTCCTGACTACGACCTTGCCTTATCCTCTGTACCGCGTTTGATAGTCTCATTGGCTACTCTCCACAACCCTGCTCCCTGTTCCATTCCAGGTGGGTAGTGGTTGTGTGAGGCGCTTGTGAGTTCGAAATCTTCAGCTCCAGCTCCTTCTCCGCCTGGATCACACCGGTAAGCCTGACACCAATGCTCACCAGTTGCTTTACATTTTGTAGAAAAAAAATCTGAGAGCATTCATGATATCTTGTATGTATATTTTTATTTATAAAGTGCTACTTGAGAACAAAGTACTGTACAGCAGAACAGTAAATTAGTAGAACAAGTGGGGTCATTACAATAATAAATAAAAATAAGTACAAAATACAATATAAATAAATACAAAGCACAGTTACAGTAAAGATTAAAATCTTAGCTTCAAGGAGACAATAGGTTGGCAGTCCCTGCCCCATGCAGTTTATAATCTAAATGCAAGGGTCATTTACAGACACAAATAGGAGGATATTAGGTGCTGTACAGTGGTATAACTACCAGGGGAGCAGGGGTTGCGATTGGACCAGGACCCGTGCAGGGCCCCCCATGGATCGTGCTCTGCTGCAGTGGGTGGGACCAGGGTGGGTGGGACCAGGGTGGCCAGAAAAGGTGGCAACCCTAGTAGTAATGTGGAGTGCAACCAAGCGGTTGGTCTAAATAGAGCAGAAGATTCAGCCAGGAACATATTGTGACAAAAGACACGTATAACTCTCTAAGATGCTGGTGAGTCTATGGGCTGTGCTACAGGTATATGCGGAGTAAATCATCTTGTACATGGGGCCAAACCATTGTTACCCAAACAGGGACCACAGAGCAGTACTATGGCTGTCTGCCATAGGTCATCTGTTAGTTACCAGGCCATATGTAAAGCTGCCTAGTAAACTTGCAACTACAGATGGAGCAAACTGTCTACATAGTTATGGCTCACCATGTCACTCCAGTTTATTGATTATAGTCATACATTGTTACGGTTAGATAAATGAGCCATGCCAGTCTGTGATTTAAAAACAAAATTTGCTCCATCTGTGAGTTCAAGTTTAATGTTTCAGATTCAGTTTCCATCCTAAAGTGGAAGCTTGTCTTAAAATAAACTATTATTCTAAAACATGGGGAGGCACATTTATCAAACGTCGAATTTCAAATTCACGTGAGTTTTTAAAAACTCCCCTTAAGTCCCATAAATTTGTCCAATCAAAATATATTAAAAAAATCTAATTTTTTAAACTCGAATGAATGAAATCGAACCAAAAATTCGAATCAAACTCAATTCGAATTTTAAAAACCTGATCAGATTTTTTTCAACGAAAGGAAGGCTGCAAACACGTCAAACTTGATCCCTGGACATCTCCCATTGACTTAAACAGCAATTTGACAGGTTTTAGGTGGCGAATAGTCAAATTTGAGTTCTTTTAGGGGACAAAGTATGATAAATCTCGAAAAATCTAATTGGGATTTTTAAAAAAACTTGAATAACTCCCTTGTCGAATTTGATAATTTTGACAAAAAAAAAGAAGAAAATTTGAATTTCGAATTTTCAATTGACACCCTTGATAAATCTGCCCCTTAGCATTTGGTGCTTTTTTAAAAAAATCTTTTTCATGTTTTTTATAAAACGCTGCATTTTTATTTAAAGCTGAAGTGAGTTCTTAGGTTTTTCTTCTTTGAAATTCTTCTTTTCCATTATGAAGATGTTGATCACAAGTCAATTGGATATTTACAATTTATTTAATACAGCGAAAAAGATATCAGTATATCTGTGAAATTTTGCTTTACTGTGTGCAGACCTTTCTTTCTTGGTAACTAATAGGCTTGGGGCTGAAGCCAGCTAACTGGTGCACTCCAATTACATTTCAAGTGGCAAGAACTGGAGATGAGCAAAAAAAAAATGCTTTCAAGAAAATGAAGTCCTTATCCTTAAAAAACCCAATAACTTGAAAGAAGCAGAAGTGCGGAACACTTGGAGAAAATCAAGCCTAGGAAGCTGCATCCATAAAGTAATCTCCTTTATTGTAGCAGTTTAAATTACAAAGCAACCAAGGCTGAAGGACACACCAGCCTTATGAGTTTGCTGCAGAGGACTCTTGAACACAGACACCTGATGGCTCCTGTTAGCAGGCAAGAACATAGAATGAATCCATGGGCAATCAGAACACCATACTTACCTTGCCATCCAGTTTGAGAAGCAACAAAATGTATTTTCCAAACTATAATTTAAGTACCTAATCCCAACAATGACAGCACATGATTCGTAGGCCATAAAAAAAATTATAACAAATTACCTTTTAAAAAAAAAGTGTACATTTTTGGGTTTAGGGATAAAATTGCAAACTGGTTACATTTACATCATTTACATACATCTCATATTTTCAGTGATGACTAATATTCTATAATTGCAACATTGGTACTTCTAATAAGTACTGTAAAACATGTTTATTCATTCAATATATATTTGCCCCTGAAAGTCTAGCTAGACTAAATCCTGGGCACTCTCTGTGGTTCCTATATCCCGTGTTTCTTTTTATTCTTGTGCCATTTTTTTGGCCCTGCTTATGTCCAGCCTGAATATCTTTTAGGTAGCGCTAACAACTAATATATCATGACTTGCGTGACCTTTAGCGGATACACCTGTGTCAGTTAATACATTCAAGCCATTTTTGCACGTATTTATAAATTATAAGCTTTGCAAACCTGATGTGACTCGTCCAACAGATGAAAAAGTAATGGTGTAATATACAAAAAAAAAACAAAAAACAAGGGGTGCAAACGTTTTCCTGAAAAACTCTGTTTTGGGTCTGGCTGTACTCAACACCATGCTCCACATTAAACATCCACTGCAAGTGTAGCTTTGGTTGATGCTTGCCATAGGGCTGGAACGGCTCCCTAATTTACTAGAGACATGCAGGAGCCGAAGAGGCGATGACTATGTTCCTCCCCCCTCCCTCCTATAATGAATATAGTGATGCAAAATGCAGGCATTGCTCTCTTAATTGGGTACTCCAAAACATACCTGAGGCAATTCTTCTTCAGTGTGGGGAGCAAATTGAAAAGAGCATGGTGGATTGCACCTGTTTTTTGCACTTTGCACCTTGTCCCAGAACTGTGGGGTTCTTTCCATCTGAGTGCTCTGCTACCTTATAGTTTCATTTCCCCACAGATCCTGTGGGCTGCCCTGAGCCAGTGCATTTCTTACAAAAGAGGTGTAAAAAACATGCTTTTTTATATTTGCTTTGCTTTTTATATCTGACTTTGCTTGTCCTTTAAACACAAGTCCAGCACTGATGATAGTTTCCTAGAATCCTCAAACAGATCAGCCTGCTGGAAATTCATTTGGTATTCCTCATTTTGGCCTTTGAGAAATCAGCTCTATAATAACACATGCTTTAACGTTTACAGAATGGAAAGGAAAGAGCCTCAGGGACACAAGGAAATGCAAACCATTTGTTAAACTAAATCTGTGCGGAAAGAATTGTTTTTTTCTTGTTATAAAACTATTCATTAAATATGATAACAGGAAACGTGGCAGACCCCGATAGCTGGACAACTAGTCTGACATTTAAAACATGACAAACATTATACAGATCCTGGGAATAAATAAATATTGGCCTATCATGTTTGGACACCATTTGTTTTCCGTTTGATAATGTTTTTTTTTTTTTTTTGCTATGATCCAGCGCTATTAAGCAAATCCTGCTAGGGACTGTCCTTTTTAAAGGAACAGTTAAAGGAGAACTAAAGCATAACTAAAGAAGTGGGCTAGAAATGTTGTACATTATGTTCTGAACTTCTGTACCAGACCAAGGCAACCACAGCCATTTAGCAGTAAATATCTGTGTCTCCAAAGATGCCCCAGTAGCTCCCCATCTTCTTTTCTGCGGATTCACTGCACATACTCTGTGCTGCTGTCACTTACTGAGCTTAGGGACCCACTCACAATATACAGTACACATAGAATAGAAATGTCACAATATAAGGATGATTAGTAATTAATACAGATAATTACCAAATGGCAGCACAGAAACCAGTGCAACTAACATGAGCATTTAATAATCAGCCTTGTAGCATCAGCTTATATTACAGACCAACCTCATTTTCTGCTGGATAATTAGTGACGACCCCTAAGCTTAGCTTCTCAACAGCTGCTCAGAGCCCACTGAGCATGTGAGTGTCACAGACACATTCCAAGATGGTGACCCCCCCCTGTGACAAGTCTGAAGTCCTGGATCATTGCTGCTATTGACAAGCTGAAACTTTAGGCTGGTGCAATGAGTTCAGTATATAAAAGATGCCATTTTTAGCTCTATTAATTTTTAGGGCTTAGTTATCCTTTAAGGGCTAATCTACAAACTGCTGAACTGCAATATAATCCGCATGCATACATATACCAGTAGCATTACTTCTGTACATATTCATTGGTACTGAGAATAAAAGCCTATTCTGCCCATATTTCCACTCATGTTAAGTCGTTGTTCTCTCAAAGCCCCACGTTGAGCACCAAATGTAGCACAATTCCAAGTCCTTAATGTTCCAAACTCACCAGCGAAAACAAATTGCTGAACACAGCAGTCGTGCTTTTTGAAGTATTTTCCATAGTGTGTCTGTCACAGATGTTCCAGGCTTTGGAAGCAAGAATATGTTTCCCGAAAATGTATGAAAGACAAGTTATTCAACTGTGTATCATGATTTTTGCTGGAATGTGATCAAATTTTTTCTTGCCTGGTTATTGATATAACCACATTTAGATAGGTAAAAACATGTATGGGACCTGCTATTCAGAATGCACAGCGCCTGGGAATTTCTGTATAAGGGATCATTCTTTAATTTGGATCTCCATACCATAAGTCTAGTTTAAAATGTAAATATTAATAATTGCTTTTCCTCCAATAAGGATTAATTATATCTTAGTTGGGATTAAGTATAGGGTACTGTTTTATTATCACAAAGAAAAAGGAAATTGTTTTTAAAAATTAGAATTATTTGATTAAAACAGAGTGTATGGGAGATGGCCTTCCTGTAATTCGGAGTTTTCTGGATAACAGGTTTCCATATATAGATTCCATACCTGTAACATGTTTTTTTATTTAATATACTTATTTTCACTCAGTGGCTTACTTGACGATAACAGTTAATTATTTACAGCCCATGATAATCTTTTGACTAATGGAGTCTCTTAAAGGAGAAGGAAAGCTACTGAAACAGTTTATTGCCAATTGATTAGCCACAATAGTACAAGCTATAACACTATATTTATTCTGTAGAATGGTTTACCATACCTGAGTAACCAGCTCTTAATGTGTTCTCTGTTTGTTTAGGATAGCAACTGCCATATTGGCTTGGTGTGACATCACTTCCTGCCTGAGTCTCTCCCTGCTCACTCATAGCTCTGGGCTCAGATTACAGCAGGGAGGGGAGGAGGGAGGCGGAGAGGAGCAAACTGAGAATGCTCAAGCCCTAGCCCTGGAGGTTTAAGCTGAAAACAGGAAGTCTGATACAGAAGCCCATGAGTACATAATAGAAGGAAAGAAATGTGGTGTTTCTTTTGACAGAGGACTCAGAGCAGCATTACTTTGAGGGTTTACTGGTGTATTTATATAGACCTTTCTGATAATGCTTACTTCATTTTAGCCTTTCCTTCTCCTTTAAGATGGCCATAGACGCAAAGATCCGACCGCATGAATCATCGTATGATCAGACTTTCCCATCTCCCAACCTGCCACTAACCATTCAGCTCAAATAAAGTACAAAAGAACAGATGAGCCGATGTTCTGCCCCTGACAGCAATCGTACGAAAGTTATGTCCGACCAAAGCTAGTGACAGTCTACACGCAGACTACTGATCTCCGCCGGACGAAAAATGTCGTGACTCTCCACACACAGTCCAAAAATCATATGAATCCTCGATTCGTAAGATCAGATCTTTGCGTCTATGGCCAGCTTTATGTTCTGTGCTGAGAAAATAAAAACTTATCTGTCACATTTAGAGGCAGATTTATCAAGGGTTGAATTGGGTATTGGGAGTTTTTTTGAACTCCCATAACTGTAAAATTTGAATAAAAAAAAGACCAATCAAAATGATTTAAAGAAATCAAAGTTTTTAACTTTGGGTGAATAGGCTGAATAGGTGAATCGTTTGAATCAAAGTTTTAGCGCATTCAATCAAATTCGTATTGAAGGATTTGCCCAAAAAAAACTTAGATTTTTCCACCAAATTACTTCAAATAGGTTCTAGGAGGTCTCCCTTAGGCTAAAATAGCAATTCGGAGTCGAAGTTTTAAAGAGACAGTACATAATAAATTTCGATATTCGAAAAGTCACATTTTTTCGAATTTTGACCTATCCGATAGTCGAAGTACACAAAGATAGCTTGAAATCTGCCGCATAATGTAAAAAAAATATTCTATTTATCATTCTAATTGTATCCGACATTTAAATTCCAGCACTGTGCCACATAATAGCCTAAGAAAAGGAAATGTAAAATGAATGTGAAAGAAAAGCAAAATTGGGATTTTACTAAAAGAAAAAAACCTTTTTTCTCCCCCTTGCCTTTATATAATGAACGTTTGTAAGAAAGAAATCTGCAAATTGGGATCCCTGCTGACTTTTCTGGTATTTGAATTTGCAAAATGTGTTCTCTGAATGGATGAGAAACTTTGCATTTTTAAGCTGCCAAGTGCGAATCCGTGCAAAATGAGCAGATGTTTTATGTTTCATTTGGTAGCATCTGAAACCGCTGGTGGCATCACGGTTCTTTCATAACGTTTGAATGTAATGCATTCTGTCAGTCTTAAAATAAATGACATTTGTAAAGCTTTTTTTCCGATGCATTTATCACACAGAAATTTTAGCTTTATAATGTGTATATATAGCTTTGCGGTACACACCAGCAGTATCATTGTGGTTGTTCTTTCCAGTATTAAGTGCTATTATGTTTCCCAAGAGGAGGTACGGATGCCCTACAGTGACGCCTATTAAAGGTTAAACTTGTTGCATTTGGAAAGAATAAAAAAAAAAAAAAAGTATTTAGTGGTAAAAGGATACAATTGTATTGTCAAGTTTCTTTTATTTGTAACAAAGTAGGAATAAAGTAGGAATACAATATTTTGTGAGCACTAGAAATCAGACCTAAAGGGGCCGATTCACTAACTTTGAGTGAAGGTTTCGAAGGTAAAAAACTTCGAATTTCGAAAGTTTTTTTTGGGCTACTTCGACCATCGAATGGGCTACTTCGACCTTCGACTACGTCTTTGAATCGAAGGATTTGTAGTAAAAATCGTTCGACTATTCGACCATTTGATAGTCGAAGTACCGTCTCTTTAAAAAAAACTTCGACCCCCTAGTTCACCATCTAAAAGCTACCGAAGTCAATGTTAGCCCATGGGGAAGGTCCCCATAGGCTTGCCTAACTTTTTTTGATCGAAGGATATTCCTTCGATCGTTGGATTAAAATCCTTCGAATCGTTAGATTCAAAGGATTTTATCGTTCGATCGAAGGAATTATCCTTCGATCTTTCGATTTAACTATCTGCGCTAAATCCTTTGACTTCGATATTCGAAGTTGAAGGATTTTAATTCCTAGTCGAATATCGAGGGTTAATCGGCCCCAAAATGTTATAAACTTTATAATACACAAAAGCCATGAATATCTAGTAAATTATGTCCTTATAAACGGTGAGTTCTGATGTCATCAGTTATAAACGGTGAGTTCTGATGTCATTTCTGTCACATGATGTGTGTATTATAATAAATAAAGTACTCCCAGTTGTAAAATATGAAGATATTAGAAGTAACATCGGAGTTCCATTGTCGTGAAACTCCTCTGTAACTTATAATATCCTTATATTTTACAAGAGGGGGTACTTTATTCACTATATAATGACCAACAGAATGAGATAACAATTGTAATGTTATTTCTTATTTCTCTATGTGACACTTCCTGTACCTCTCCCCTTGTCATCAGTCCTAGCTCAGTCAACAAAAACAATTATTCAGATACAGGTATGGGATCCATTATCCGGAAATGCGATATCCGGAAAGCTCTGAATTACGGAAAGACCATTTCCCATAAACTCCATGTTATTCAAATAATCCAATTTTTTTTAAATGTTTTCCTTTTTTTCTGTGAGAATGAAACAGTACCTAATGCTTAATCCAAACTTAGAAAAATGAATCCTTATGGGAAGCAAAACCAGCCTTGGGTTTTGCTTTCCATAAGTATTCATTTTTCTATGTTTGGATTGCATTGGGTTTATTTCATGTCTACATGATTTTCTAGTAGGCATGAGGATCCAATTAATGGGAAAGTCCATTATCTATAAAAAAAAAAACCCAGGTTCCAAACCTCAGATTTATCTAGTTGGGTTTTTTGGGGTAAAAAAAACAAGATTTTTTGAGATTTATTAAACCCCGTTGCTGCAAAACCTCCAAAACTGAAAATCTGCCATCTCCCATAAGTCAATGGGAAATGCCCCTATCTCAATTGGAAGTTATCATGGTTTGTGATGGATGTAGCCCATTAATCCGATATTTTAGGGGTTTTCAGGCAAAAAATCGGGTGAATTAGGAAAAAAGTCTGGAAAAATCGCGTGATTTGGTTTTTTGCTCATTTTTTTTAGGTGTTTCTCTGATCTGATTTATTTGAGTTATTTTATTAATAAATAAGGCAAAATCTTTTTTAATTTAAATTTAGATATATTCAGATTTAAGTAAATAACCCCCTAATGTCTACCTGTCCATCATGTCTATTACTCTGCCATAGGTGCAAAGAGTAATGCAGCCCCTACTTTACTCCTACCTCTTTCTATGTGGGCAATACTTCACCTCTTCAGCTGCAATAATTGTTGCACAATAGATGTTGATACAAATTATGCAACATATCAATGTAACACATGCCTTCATTCTAGAAAGGCTTGTACCTATTTGCAAAGGTACTGGAATTCTGGGGAAAGGATGTATTATGGAAATTAACAAGGTCAACTAAGCTAAGTTTTTGGACTTTGTCCTTTGCTAATAGTTAGTTATTGAGACTCTATAAAAAACACAGCAGTCAGAATGCCTAAAGGCCACTATTTGTTCCGTTCATTGTCTTGGGTTATCTGGTTGCTGGCTTCTATATCAACTCTTAAATGCTCCCTCTTTTGGTATAATTACGTGAAGCCGTCGGCTAAGTCTACCAGTCCCAGACAGTCCGAAGAAGTCGGCATAGTCTACCAGTCCTAGGGCACAGGGAGAGTGTCTAACAACTATAATTTTCCTTGAAGAGAGATGGGAATCATAATGGATGGCTACCCAATGACTGCCAGTAGCACGGTTCTTGTGTCACTTAAAATTAGGGATACACCGAATCCATTTTAGTATTTCGCCAAATCACGAATGCTTTGTGAAAGATTCAGCTGAATACCAAATGAAATCTGAACCCTCATTTGCATATGTAGGGGGAAAGAGAAAAAAGGTAAAACAAAAATTGACTTACAAGTTTGTGTGATGACAAGTTATGTGATTTTTTGGATTTGGTTTGGCCAGGGACTTCGATGCTTCCAAATCTGAATCCTGCTGAAAAAGTCCAAATCTTTTCTGAATCCCAAACTGAAACATCCCTACTTAAAATATGCATGGTCAAACTTGTTGTCCAAGATCATGGACTGTGGACCGATTACAATACTTTCCCACTGGAGAGATCCATAGCAGTTTTGGACATTTTATGCACTTATTCTTTTTTATGAAGTATATTAGCCATAGCCTTGTTGTAAAAACAGACAAAAAAATAACAATAATATAAATGCCAATATTTGTTTCTGACTGTATACGCATTTTATTTTCATATTTGGAAGCTTTAGAATTTATTAGGAAATTGATATTATCTCTAATAATAAGTTTGCGTTGCGCTCTGCAATGCTAATATCATTATCCTGATACAAATCAGCTCACTTGTGTATTAGTAAAAGTACCACGTTATTTGCTTATTTCTGAGAAAATGCAAATGATGGCATACAATATAATTGTGATTTATGGCGGAAACAACATCGGCATGCTTGAAACCCTTCTCAGCATTGCCTACATTTTCTTTATGAGATATGGCTTTTAGATCATTGATTAAAATGAAATCATTTTGTTTTCTCTTGGTTTGTTCAAATTAGAATATAGAAGCCACAAATAAATTCCCGTTTTTTTAAACAGAATGCTAAATAGGAATGCTGTATTTCTAAGCATATTTACATTTATGAGGAGCTGCCTGCACAGCTGCACTCTTGTGTCTTTCTGTTTAGTACAATTTCCCAATATTTATCTGCACAATGAGACACTATATTTACATGTGACCGGGTTTTCTACAGTATCAGTAGTATCTAGCAGCTATGGTTATTTACTGCAGTATAGTCCCACAGTGTGCCACCTCTGTTCTAGGAGTTTAAAGGATAGAAGTGTAAAAAAATTTCCACAGTGGGTAAATAAGATTGATCACAAAGTAGTCTGCAATAAATCACTTTGGTTTTGTGGTCTGATATATATATATATATACAGTGTTCTCTTTAATCATCATCATCAAGTCTTATGAATTTTGTTTTTTAAAATGCCACCTTTAAAAATTCATCTGCAATTTTACCAGTTTTACCCAAGGCTCCCTTGTGGCTTCTTCAGACTTGCATATTTGCACAATAGTAACTTTGTCTAATTCTACTGTACTGTGGATGCACAAGTATAGATAGCAGCAAGGGAACCTCAAGAAATACTAAAAAGATGGTGGTGTGGTGCTATGTAAGAAAGATCCCTAGATGGTGCAATGTTTTGAGACGGGGAGCACTGGTTCGAGGAATATTATTAGTGACCGCTGGGTGCCTAACATATTGGCACCCCTTATCGTATTACCCTATCCTTGTCCTTTAAAGGGATCCTGTCATCGGAAAACATGTTTTTTTCAAAACGCATCAGTTAATAGTGCTACTCCAGCAGAATTCTGCACTGAAATCCAACAGATTTTTTTATATTCAATTTTGAAATCTGACATGGGGCTAGACATTTTGTCAATTTCCAAGCTGCCCGCAGTCATGTGACTTGTGCCTGCACTTTAGGAGAGAAATGCTTTCTGGCAGGCTGCTGTTTTTCCTTCTCAATGTAACTGAATGTGTCTCAGTGGGACATGGGTTTTTACTATTGAGTGCTGTTCTTAGATCTACCAGGCAGCTGTTATCTTATGTTAGGGAGCTGCTATCTGGTTACCTTCCCATTGTTCTGTTGTTTGGCTGCTGGGGGGAAAAAGGGAGGGGGGTGATATCACTATAACTTGCAGTACAGCAGTAAAGAGTGATAGAAGTTTATCAGAGCACAAGTCACATGACTTGGGGCAGCTGGAAAATTGACAATATGTCTAGCCCCATGTCAGATTTCAAAATTGAATATAAAAAAATCTGTTTGCTCTTTTGAGAAATGGATTTCAGTGCAGAATTCTGCTGGAGCAGCACTATTAACTGATTCATTTTGAAAAAAATGTTTTTCCCATGACAGTATCCCTTTAAAGTCATGTAGCTATGTTTTTTTTTTTTTGGTGTTTGTGTTGGGACATTGTAGTGGCGTGTTCCCAGTATCTATATTATTAGGTAGCATGCATTCTGTGTAATTTTCTCACATGAAAGGCTTATGCCCTCTTTTCCGCATTACAGTGAAGCTTAGCTTCTGGCTAGCGGATTTCAAGGCTTGTCATTCTGTTAGAATAAACAGTGAGCTCCACGGAGCTATACTTTTCTTGAACTTCCTCTTCTTCAAATTACCAGGACTGACATAAGCACAGTAGAGTGAAAATTTATTTATTTTTTGTTAAAGTTTGGCTTTTGACTCTACTGCACATACTGTACGTTGGCCTCAGGATTTTAAGAAAAGAAGTGGAAGAAGAGGATCGCTCCGTGGTGCTTGCTGGAGGAGCCCACGTTTGGGCATCCCCCAGTGATTGTTGTATTTCCTTGTTCTTTAAGGCTCTTGCAAGATAATAGATTATAAGAAGTCTGAATAGACAGAGAGTTATACTTTCCATTTGAATTATAGTAGTAAATATTTTGGTAGTCTGGTACACATCTCAACCAGAGATGTGTAAATATATGTAGGTCCCTAATGGAGGAATAATTTAACTAGAGCAGTATTTCTGACACTTTTTCCCATGGTACCAAGAGTGACCTTGGGAGGCAGGTCAGTGAACCCACCAATGAATTAGAACTATTTACACACCTTATTTTAATGACAATAATATATTGTAAGAAACGTTTTTACTGTGCTAAAGGGGATCAGGTAGACACACTCTGAAAACCAAGGTTGATTCACCTATTTTTCAAATGTGGTTGTCATAGGTTAAGAATCTATGTCCCAGTGTATGGAGCAATACCGACTCCAGCAATGCCAATACTCAAAAACACCCTGAGCACTTGACTGTAGAATTGTAATATTTTCATAGTAACACTCTAAAGCAGTGATCCCCAACCCGTAGCTCGGGAGCAACATGTTGCTCTCCAACCCCTTGGATGTTGCTCCCAATGGATTCAAAGCAGGTGCCTATTTTTGAAAAACAAGATGCACTGCCAAACAGAGCCTCAATATAGGTTGATAATCCACATAGGGGCTACTAAATGGCCAATCACAGCCCTTATTTGGGTGGCCAGGAACATTTTTCATGCTTGTGTTGCTCCCCACCTCCTTTAACTTCTGAATGTTGCTCACTGGTTCTAAAGGTTGGGGATCCCTGCTCTAAAGTATACACATTACGCAAAAGCACCATCCAATTGTCCTTTTAGATACTCCCCAATACCATGCTGTTTGGACTGCGCTACTGATAACTGTCTACTCACAAAATACACTGTCATGGTTTAAAGTTGTGGGATACCTTGGTAAATGTTGTAGAATAAGTACTAAAGAAGAAGGAAAAGTTCAATCTATGAGGTTTCCAAATGTTAGGGCACCCTAAGGATTGTAATCACTTACTGGGCCAGTGGTCCTGTTAGCATAAAACTGCTCTGGCCTAGGGTACTTGCGATCAAGCGATCCTCTTCCTCCCTTCTTCTTTCTTCAAACTCCAGCGGCTGACGCATGAACAGTAGAGCAGAAAAGCCTGCTTTTTTGTTAAATTCCGGCTTTTAATTCTACTTCACACCCATGTGAAGAAAGAAGGGAGGAAGGGGATCACTCAATGGCAAGCACCCCAGGTCGGTGCAGTTTTCTGTTCACAGGAGCACTGGGTATCATGTATGCACTTGGGGGGATCATATTAGGGCACCCCCATAGACTTGGCCTTTGCTTCTCCTTTAAAAATGACAGCACAAGCAGGAATGCCACAAAAGAGCAGTTTTTAGGCAAATAAAACATCCTAATGCAAATTCAATTGATAAGGAATGTTCTGTACAGAGTTATGTTTTCCTGTTTATGTTCTTAATGAAAAGCTTGACTTTGGTTTCTTCATTTTGGTACTTTCTGAAGCAAATCGAATACTCCAGAGTTTGTGTCCTCTGGTATTAGCAGAATAAAGTGAGAACAGCTGCTTTTTTCATATTTATCAAAGGCAGCATCTGTAACAGTTAAAATATATGTGATGCAAAAGACTGTATCTTTATGACCATTTCACTTTCTCTCCCTTAGGAACAACAAATATCTGCAAATTAAAAACCCTGTGTCAGACAGCTGTTATATTTCATTTACTAAATCTGCCTGAACTTTTTTTTTTAAGATACATTTGGATGTGAGATGTTGCAAACTGTAGTTATTGCAGTGTAATATGTTTTGTGGTAATTGGAAAGAGGTAATACAATATGATTTCTGCAAAACAAAAACAGCTTTGAAATAGACCAAGTATCTCCACTTTAACATCAGGGTATGTCATAAAGAATCACGCACAATTCTAAAGCCGTGTGATGATTTCATGTAAATCTGTAGCAGAATATAATACTGTGGCGATGTAAACAAAGGCATTAGCTTGAAAAAAGCAATGCAAAAAACATGTTATCACAGCGTTGTTATGCCCTTTTTCGCACCAGAATTCTTTTGCTGCCTAACAGGGTTGGACCCCTGCCACAAAGCCCTTCTGTAGCTTTTCTTGCGATGATTCAGGCAGGGAGTGGGTCTGGGTGTTTTTTTCCCAGTGCCCCACTGGCCCAGTCCATCCCTGCTGCCAAAATATGTTCCTTTGCCTTCAATAGGTTACATAGTTGGTGACTTGGTATAAAATAAAGGGTCAGTTGTGCGTGCAATAAGTTGGACACGTTTATCAATAAACCATGGGGGTAATGTAATAAAAGATTGGTTGCTAAGTGCAGTAACCCATAGAAACCAATGAGCATGTAGAATTTACTGGTCACTTGTTTAAAAGCAAACATCCCATTGGTTGATATGGGCTACTGCTCCTGGGCAAACTTAGTGCCTTTTATTGCATATGGGTGATAGATCTTTGTACTTGTCTCTGGTGCATGCTGTTAATTCATACTGTAAGAGGGCTCATTTACTAATGAAATGAAAAAAACAGGAGCAAACTGCACTTTGAACCCAGCTCTGCCATCAGCACTTATCTAATTTGATCTTCAAGAAAGGGTTTAGATGAGAGCACTGGGCCCCCAAAGCAAGCCCCATTTGCCCCAATCCCCTGCTTGTCAAATAGGGTTGCCACCTTTCCACTGGATGAAGTCCGGGCAGGGGCGAGTGCCGTGACATCACAGGGACATGAGCAGTGATGTCATGGGGTGGAACATATGACTCGGGGAGGCGGGCCATGATGTCAGGGGCCAGGCTGTGACAGTACCCCCCCCCCCTGTTGAGCCCTAAACCAGAGCCTTTTCTGCCTACTTGTAGTTCCAGCCCTGGCAGGTGCATGCTACAAAGTGGTCCAGCACTTACCCCTGCCCTATGGAGCAACCGACACACCACTGCTCTGATTGTCAGCTTTAATAACAATTTGCAATTCTTATTATTTAAACAGAGTCACCATGATCTGCAGTACTTTATGGAGATTGTACCTTTTTATCATGATGCATTCCTATTGTTTATCAGTTATAGTTCCCTTTTAAGTACATTACAGCATATGAAGCAGAAAACATTGCTAGATTTACTAAAGTTTGAACTGGATTATCCTAAATGTATCCATTTTGTTCTCTGGAGTATTAGACCTCAACAGCAGCTCTGAACACCCCACCAATTTATGGTCAAAAATTCAACAAGTGATGTGTTAAAATGAATGCGTGGCAAGTGAAGGGTGAAGTTCTTTTCTCCACTTAAGCATAGTAATTTTTCAGAGATGGAAGGATCCATATTTTCTCATCATGTGATCAGCTCAGTAAAGAAAACAATCTTACGTAAACTGCCCCCATGTCAATATCACACAGCTCAGTTTTGCTTCAGTGCTTTCACATTGAGAAACACGTCTGCAAATGTGAGAGCTGAAATACTATTCACTCCTAGTAGTCACATTAGTGAAATTATGGTTGCATGCTCTTGGATGTGCCACCTAAAATCTGATAGCCCTTCCTAGTAGGAACACCAAATTTTACTTAACAACCAAACACAGACAATAATTCTTTTGAAAACCTCTTTAATAGAAAGCACATAATGATATAACCAAAATCAGGAATACTGGAAAACGCATGCTATCATAAAGTATAAAGACACAATTACAATTTTCTTTTAATGCACAAAATGTATTAGTGTAGAATGGCAAATGCGGCCATCTCTGTTCTGAAGTCTAACTGAGCCGAAAAAAAAAACCCCACCCCTCTGCCTGGAAATTAATTTTATTTTCTGGGTCACAGTACTGCTCAGTAAATGTGCTGAATGTGAAGAATAGTCATGCAGAATAATACACTGTACAGGTATTCTAGACTTTGCTACAATATGTATCTGCTGAGTACAAGGTGCACCTTCTTATAGAGCACCCCATCAAGTCTATATCAACTTATTGTGATTGTACTGTACACTCACTCACTCAGCTTGTCTGTTTGCAGAATTGGATTACTACATTTTGGTCTGTAAAGGAACATCACCATTTTCAAACTCTTTTCCAGCTGACGAAGACTTTTCCCAGCCTTGTCGGATTTTTGTGATTCTTCTGTCCAGGCACGGCAGGATGAGAATGAGCTTTAAGACCAGCACTGTGCAAGGAACAACAAGGGACAGTGTGTATGCCGGAGGAAGATACCATCTGTATCTGGAGAAACTGAGAAACTTGTCCCATCCAAAAATCAGTGCATGCCCTGTGCACAGCACTAAGGTGAGGTATCCAAGTTTTGACTGAAAAAAGGGAGAACAAGAAAAAATATTACTACAGAAAAGATGTATTTACACTTGAATTCCCATAGAATGTATGTATTTAATAATGATTGAGGGGCCGATTCATCAAGCTCGAGTGAAGGATTCGAAGTAAAAAAACTTCGAATTTCGAAGTGGTTTTTGGGCTACTTCGACCATCGAATGGGCTAGTTCGACCTTCGACTACGACTTCGAATCGAAGGATTCGAAGTATAAATCGTTCGACTATTCGACCATTCGATAGTCGAAGTACTGTCTCTTTAAAAAAAACTTCGACCCCCTAGTTCGGCAGATAAAAGCTACCGAAGTCAATGTTAGCCTATGGGGAAGGTCCCCATAGGCTTGCCTAAGTTTTTTTGATCGAAGGATATTCCTTTGATCGTTGGATTTAAATCCTTCGATCGTTCGATCGCAGAATTTGCGCTAAATCCTTCGACTTCGATATTCGAAGTCGAAGGATTTCAATTCCTAGTCGAATATCGAGGGTTAATTAACCCTCGATATTCGACCCTTGATGAATCGGCCCCTTAGAAAGACCTCAGTAGTCTTTAAAGGGCATGTAAAGTCTAAAATAGAATAAGGCTAGAAATGCTGTATTTTGTATACTAAATATAAACATGAACTTACTGCACCACAAGCCTAATCAAACAAATGATTTATGCTTTCAAAGTTGGATACAGGGGGTCACCATCTTGTAACTTTGTTAAACATCTTTGCAAGACTAAGACTGTGCACATGCTCAGAGTGGCCTGGGCTGCTTAGGGATCGTCATAAACAAAGCTGCTTGAGTTCTACATGGCTGTGAAGTAAGGTGTGGGCTCCCCCTGCTGTTCATAAGTATGATTGTTTCCCTGCTCAGCAGTTAGGGACCGTCTGACAATTCCTATCCACAGCAGTAAATGAAGGGAGAATTTCACTGCATACAGTCAGGTTTCTTATAAAAACGGTACACATTTTTTAATTAAAGTATATTGGAGATAGGTTTCTTTTTCATTAAAGTAAAATGGGATTTTATTTTTTTGCCTTTACATGCCCTTTAAATAACCTATTTTTGGAAATAAAATGTAAAAATGATATGATGGAATCAGAGGTTCTTTATGAACAAACACAACATAAACTCACTTTGGGTATATGTAACGATTGTTTACATGTCTAGTGACCCATAAACACCAACCAGGTGTTTCCTTTTTAAACGGGGGAACTGATAAGGACACTACAACTGGAGCATAGTTTGCTACTTTTATTACATTGCCCCTTATATTCTCATTTATATATATATATTGGGTAGACATATTGAAGTGTCTAGCGCAGACCTCACACATTCATCTTCATGAGGAAAAGAGTGCATGAGCGCAAGAACCCTGCTCCATGAGACTCATGTCATTCACTCTAGGAAAAAAAAAAATTACAACTCCAAACTATAGATGCCATCCATGTTTCAACTCAGGAAAGGCCTGTTCTTTTTTATGTCCTTAATAAAAACTAGGGATGCACCGAATCCACTATTTTGGATTAGGCCGAACCGCCGAATCCTTCAGCCGAATACCAAACTGAATCCGAATCCTAATTTGCAAATGCAAATTAGATATGGGATGGGAAAACCTTGAATTTTTCTAACTTTATTATGCCCCCGAAGCTGCTAAAAGTCTGCCTCCCTCTTTGGTTTTCTTCCAGTCTTTTATGGAAGCCACAGCTTTGTTGCTAGTCTCAGTGGGACCAAAAATCAATTTAAATGCCAAAGTGAAGAGGTATAATTCAAAACAAACATACCAAAAGTCATAAAAATGAAAGAAAGACCTATTTCAAACTGTCTTAGAACACAATAATAATCTGACAATCACTTTGAGATGCCTGTGGCAGCGGTCTGTTCAAAGTAACTCAATATTAATACAATAAGAATATGTTTCTTAAGCCAAATAGTATCTCTTTAAATAGTCATGTCTAGAGTTTTTCTTTTTCAATCACTGCATATACTGTTATGTTAGTTCCTTAGTAGAAAAGTGACATGAGCATAGCGGCATACCTTGACTTCTAGACGGCGTGAGGTATCACAGGAGGAGCCCTTCTGACATATGAATTTGTGAAATTGTATGTTCTGTGGCTATTATCACAAGAGGACCCTATCTGGCGTATGACATTGTGAAGATTAAATGTACTGTAAATAGGGCATGTTTTCCAAGCTATTGCTGAGCAACGGAAAATGGTCTTTAACAAACCTGAACAAATCGAAATTCTCTCCAGTTGACTGCATTGCTTACAGATGGTAAGGATGTTATGCCCAAGAGGACATAGAAAAAGAATCCCAGAATTCCCAGTGCAATGTAAGCATCTGTACGCCAAGCAAGGGTGTTATCAAACGTTCTGGTCTCATTTTTCAATATCTAGAACATAGAATATATCCTACTGGTTAGTAACATTCATTTCATAGTGCTTAATCCATAATGTTATTGGAGCAGGATTAGAGCAACATCCATCTTTCCGTATACCTAGGTTGTCACTGAGAATATTTTGGAATTGGCACGCAGAGCATTTGGCTCGCCTGGGTTAAGTTGGCAGACTGTTCTCATTTTCAATGTTTTTATGTAATTTTAATTTTTACAGATGTGGAAAAAAAAGCAAACTTGGATTTACCGGAAATATATTGAAAAATAAGAAAAACAACATTCCATTCAGTTGGCTAGGAGTTGATTATATAGCTGTCCTACTTTAAGGGGAACTAAGCTCTAACACAGGGGTCCCCAACCTGTTTTTTACCCATGAGCCAAATTAAAATGTAAAATAAGTTATAGAGAGCAACATAAGCATACAAAAGGTTTATGAGGGTCGCAAATATGGGCTGTGATCAGATATTGGAAGCCCATATGTGGACTGGCAGCCTACAGGAGGTTCTGTTTGGCAGTACACCTGGTTTTTATGCATCTAAAGTTTGCCTTCAAACCAGGAATTCAAATATAAGCACCTGCTTCAAGGCCACTGGGAACAACATCCAAGGGACATGTTGCTTGAGAGCCACTGGTTGGGGATCACTGCTCTAACAGGTATAGTTTGGACTTTCATGAATGTTGGCAAGCACTCCGCAGTCCACTCGTTGGGTAAAAACATCAAGTTTATTTCAGTAGATTAAAAACATCTGAACTCTGCCGCGTTTCGTATAATTTTCCCACTGCTTTTTTCTCTCTCAAGTAGTACTCTAATTGGTTTTAAGCAGTCAATTAAAATGTTATCCTATGGGCCAAAAACATTGAAGTCCGCTTTAAATTCAGTTGACTAAATTACAAATTGGTGAAACGTTTATCAACCTGTGGGAATTTTATCACAGTGCAAGTATATGGGAAAATTCTGCAACTCTTTAGGAAAGAATGATGCATTTAGGGAAATTTTCCACTATCTCAAATTACTTTTCCAAAAAATCTGGGCCTTAAGCCCTTGCTAGTTTAAAAAGTATAGTTTAAAAAGTAAAGTCAACAATGAATGAAAGATACAATAGTGTTTAATGTGTAATATGAGTTTACCTGTGTAATGATGTTGCTGTTTATCCTGTGTCGGACATAATAGCGAATTGGAATAACAAGTGTATAAATTGCATGCAGCAACGCATAAGACAGCGCTATCAGTCCCAGCTGTTTCCGGCACAGCATCCATTGATCGAGCCAGTCAGGGAAACGCTTATATTTGGTTCCTCTGTATAACTGAATAATTGCCGCAAACACTCCAGGAATATAAACCAAAGCCAGCAGTATCAGCGAGACTATTGGGAAGACCTTGTTGGCGATGGAAATTGCAATGCGGAACGATATATCTTTTTCTTCAGTGATAGCAGAGTAGATGATGTCAGTTATCAGACAATAAAGAAATATGAGGACAGTGAGGCCTGCGCAAATATACAGGGGAAGTCTCCATGTTGGGAAGAGTTGCAGAGGATAATTTTCTACCTCTTTAGAGGCCGCAAGAGATCCATGATCATGTGGAATAAGCCCAAGGGCACGCACAATGTCCATAACTGCATGCTTTGCCTTGCTGTCATTAGAGCATACAAAAACCTAGGGCAGAACAGATTCAGTGCTTACTATTGTCCCAATATGCTATATATATATATTATCTAAAAACTGCACAAAGTATATGAATATTTAACCTTATGTGTGTAAATTTCTTATTCGACTTAGACATTATGTTGTGTAACTTATTTTTCGTTGAACATATGTGAGTTCAAATATGGATGAGATGGCTTATTTTTACGAGTGCTTAAAGGCTGAAGTGGGGATCAATAATAAAAAAAAGTAGAGGTGTTCCCTCTAGTGATGCGTGGGTCAAATATTTTATGACCTGCACCAACCCTAACCCTTTCTAACTCAACCTGAGACTGACCAGGACTGACCACTGCATTCATTTATATACCCATGCCTGTCCCATCTCTGGCCTCACTGCAGGGGCCGTGGGAAGCATAAGTATATAAGTAAGTAATAAGTAAACGTTACAACATTAATACAAGAGCTGGAACATCATGGAGAAGTCACAGAGGGACTGGGATAAAGCCAAATGTTACCCACCTGCAAACCACCTCTGTGGGCAACTGGTCACACAAACCTGCATGACCCACAGAATATGACCCATGCATCACTAGTTCCCACCTTGACTAAGAAACACCTTTTCTAGAAAAGAAAATTATTTTGCTATTTTGTTAATATAATGAAATATAACGAAACGGAAACAAGAACTCCACCTGCTGGTGAGTTCTGCTGACAAGTCTGACAGTCGGGAGAAAATTTCAGAAGAAGAGGAAACCCTTTGCTTTGCTTTGTTTATCAGTGAAGAAAAGCCATCTGAGGTTTTTCTGCTCTTTTATAAGCATTGCAGCCTCAGGAGGGTCTCTTTTTTCCTCTGAACTGTCTCCCGTAAGCCTCGGGCCACAAGACACAGATCTCGGCCTACGGAGAAATACATGCAGAAAATCTGCTTCTCCTCTTCTGCTACTCCAGGAATAATTATCTCCGATCTGGTTCAGGCACATGTTATGGATTTCAGTGCCGAAACACAAGATTTTGCATTTCACAACGAAATCCACTGCCCTGCGACATCGACCTTCCCGATTGATATCTTGTCCAGCTATCGATCGGAAAGACTCGTTGGAAGCCTCCATACACGGGCAGATTAGCTGTCAAATTGGTCTAAACAACCGATATCGGCAGCATTATCAGCCCGTGTATGGCCACCTTAAGACTGGTTAGCAGAACTCACCATCAGGCAGGTGGAGCTGTTGTTTTAGGGGCCAATTCACTAACTTCGAGTGAAGGATTTGAAGGTAAAAAAGTTTTTTTTGGGCTACTTCAACCATCGAATGGGCTACTTCGACCTTCGACTACGACTAGGACTTCGAATCGAAGGATTCGAAGTAAAAATCGTTCGACTATTCGACCATTCGATAGTCGAAGTACTGTCTCTTTAAAACAAACTTCGATCCCCTAGTTCACCATCTAAAAGCTACCGAAGGTGCTTTTAGATGGTGGAGCTGTTGTTTTAGGGGCCGATTCACTAACTTTGAGTGAAGGATTCGAAGGTAAAAAAGTTTTTTTTGGGCTACTTCAACCATCGAATGGGCTACTTCGACCTTCAACTACAACTACGCTACGACTTCGAATCGAAGGATTCGAAGTAAAAATCGTTCGACTATTCGACCATTCGATAGTCGAAGTACTGTCTCTTTAAAAAAAACTTCGACCACCTAGTTCACCATCTAAATATACCGAAGTCAATGTTAGCCTATGGGGAAGGTCCCCATAGGCTTGCCTAACTTTTTTTGATCGAAGGATATTCCTTCGATCGTTGGATTAAAATCCTTTGAATCGTTCGATTCAAAGGATTTTATCATTCGATCGAAGGAATTATCCTTCGATCGTTCGATCGAACTATCTGCGCTAAATCCTAGTCGAATATCGAGGGTTTATTAACCCTCGATATTCGACCCATAGTGAATCGGCCCCTTAATGTCAATATATAAGCAGTGTAAAAATTGTTAATATCTTGAAAACTAGACTAAAAAAAAATAAATAGCAAATTGCTTAGAAGAACACTCTGGGCAATTGTGCATTGATTTGTTTTGAGAGCTTACAATTCCTTTAACATTCAAATCAAGGGTTTACTAATCCTTTTAGCTTTCAGGACTGTTCTGTGGCGTAAATGCAAACAATGGAAACTTCTTTCTTCCTGACTTACAGGATCAAAGACTGAATGATACTGCTATTAGTATTGCTTTGTTGAGAGTCTATCTGGAAACCCAGTAATAATACATGAAAAGAAATGTATTTTTTGTAGCGTTAAAGTGCTCTTCCCAACATAACCTTTAAATTGATATATATGTCATATATGTGTGTATCAAATCTCACATTTCTTAAAACACTGGCTCTATATATTTGTATTTATGGAAACAGTAAGAATGTCACAGAGTTTCCTGTTAGACATTTAAGTATAAAGCACTTACCTGCCTGCTGGCGTCCAATGTACCTGACTGCAGGGCCCAGGCAGACACTGTGTTAAATGCTTTTACTACCTTAGCATCCGGCACAAGCTGAGCAAGGTATTCTGCATTTGATTCCGAGTACTGGTTTATTTTGAGATTGTTGCTGACATCCACTAAAATTTTCCCTTCCAAGACCTTACTAAACTTAGTGACAAAACTATAATGGTCTCTCTGAACTGCCACGAAGATGATCTGACTTTTCCTTGCCGCTTCACTGTGGCTTAATACTTCCGCTCCTTTAGGCAGCAAACTCGCAGAACTGGGATTTCGACTTCCATATATTACCGAAAAGCCACTCTGAAGCATTTTAAATCCAAGAGATCGTCCATAATCTCCTGTTCCGAAAATGCATACAGTGTTTTCCTTCTCTGCAGAATCTGAGCTCAAGGGTGTCATGTTTGAACAGTTTGCTTCCATAGCCTGCAAATAAATCAAAGTTACTGTACCAAGTACCAAGAAATATATATATATATATATTCTCTTCTAGATGTATTTGCAAATGTGTAACCTGTTTGCTAGCAGACTTGCCAAAGAAACATAAATATCTGTTTAGGATTAAATCAGGGCCACATGAGGGGCTATAAGGACCTGGTGCTGAGAATTATGAACCTACATCCAAAATATTTTTAACTTTAAGCTACATCAGAAATAAGGATAGTTCTATAAAATAAAATTGAAACTGAGTGATGAATTGTCTCATTTATTGAAAATGTTCATGAAAAGTGGCCAGGTTTTACAATCATGTGTCAAAGCAGCATCAGCCCAGAGAGTTTGCAAAGCAAAACTCACTAAAAGGGATTGGCAGACTCCAAAATAGTTTCTGAGCGCTACAAAAGTCTGGCTGCAAAAATGATTAGAGATTTGAATCAGCCCCATGTGACCCATTCTCAGAAATTGTGCGTTTCACAAAGCTGGAATTTACGTCCAGGATGCTGATTTGAAATTGCTTATTTCTGGTCCCAAGCACAATGACACAAAACCGGGTATATGGAGAAAAAAACCTAAACCCCAGCCCAATGGAAAAAGGGAGTCATTTTCACCCACAAAGCAAAAGTAGAATACTTTTGTTAACAGCATGCACAGATGCAAGGGAACCCTGGAATTAAGGAGATTTTACTCTTTTTACATGTTGCATCTATTCACACAACTAGCCTACAGAATAAAATACTACAGGTAAGGGACCTGTTCTCCAGAAAGCTCGGGACCTGGGGTTTTACGTATAATGGATCTTTCCGTAATTTGGATCTTTATACCTTAAGTCTACTAGAAAATCATTTAAACATTAAATAAACCCAATGGGTTGGTTTTGCTTCCAATAAGGATTAATTATATCTTAGTCTGGATCAAGTACAAGGTACTGTTTTATTATTACAGAGAAAAAGGTAATCATTTTTAAAACGTTGGATTATTTGAATAAAATGAAGTCTATGGGATACTGCCTTTCCATTATTTGGAACTTTCTGGATAATTAGTTTACAGATCCCATACCTGTACATCAGGAGTGCCCATAATTTACTAATGTGAGGTCTACTTTTAGTGATGTTGTCCCATTGTGATCTTCATCCACAAAAGCATTGTTAGCATTCTGTTCCATGGAAAACATTTCTTAAATTGTATATTGATCTATGAGAGAATTTATATTGCTATGTTTAACAAACAACTATTTCTGATGTAACCTTAACATAATAAATATCTGAATGAACAGCATGAAATAGGAGTTTGTTGACAGTGTCTTGAGATCTACTGATCACCAGCTAAAGGCCTACTGGTAGATTCCCCATATTATACCTTTTGGGCACCCCTGCTGTACATCGTTTTTTAAGACCAAAATGCATGCTCCCAATAACACAAGCACAATGTGAATGAAATATTTGCATGATTTGCCAATTACCATATTATCTTCCTATATTTGAGAATTGTCTACCAGATCACACTGGGAAGAGTTTGCTTGCAATTAATGTACAATTTTAGAAAATAACCTTCAACACTGCTTGACCTAGTTTGGGGTAAAATTAAGCCTCTTAACTTAAACAGAACACAAGCATTTGTTGAAGTCGTGCAACCCAAAAACATTTATTGCCCTCATGCAGCCCAAGACCAATACAGTCATAGGGGTAAATTTACTAAGCGATGAAAATTCGGCTTTGCAGCCATCGCAACACTTCACCAGGTGAAAATTCACTCAGACAACGCTAATTTATTAAAATGCAAAGTATGTCCAGGCCACGGAACGCTGGCAAATTTTTGCTAGCGTAGCTTCGACAATCAACGCTAAGATGCGCTAGCGTTCAATTATACCTAGCGCAACTTCGTTAGAGGTCTTCGCTCAGGCTAATTTGCATACGATGGGAAATTCTAAAGTTGAATGCCCTACACATGAGCCCACTGTATAGTTTATGTTCCATATGTTAGAAAATGTATGGGGGAACCCGGTTACACAAAAATTTTGCAGGCTATCACTCTGAAAAAAAGGAAAAGACGCCAGTAATTTTTGGGGCTAAGAAGCTTTTCCCACTAAACATATGACGTAAGTAACAGAAGATTGAGGAAGATATATGCACTCCATTGCACTTCACCTGGTCTGAGCTGAGGAAGGCAAGTTTGGTAAACTCCGTATCTTAGTGAATTTGTGGAGTAACGTCCATTCGCCAGAGTGAAAATTCACCTGGCGATAGAGTGTGATTGACCACTAGTGTCTGTCTCTTTTGCTAGCGAAGTTACTCCTGTGCCTCACTCACTTCGCCCTTTAGTACAGCTGCCCCACAGGATCAGACCCGCAATTGAAGGATTTAGTTCCAGTTTTCCAAAATGTTGGTTTATCACATGTAACCTCGGTCACTATTGGTGACTACTAGTGTAGAAATTGATATTCTGAGACAATTTGCTATTGGTTTTCATTTTTTGTATTATTTGTGTTTTTTGAGTTATTTAGCTTTTAATTCAGCAGCTCCCCATGCATTGCTTTGACTAAGAGACTGGAATATGAATAGGAGAGGGGCTGAATAGAGAGATGAGTAATAAAAAGCAATAGCAATAACAATAATTAAAATAAAACAAATAAAAGAACATTTATTTTTAGAAGTGCTAGTACAGGTATGAGATCCCTTATCTGGAAACCTGTTATCTAAACATTGTCGAAGACCATCTCTTATCCCACCATTTTAGCAAATAATTACAATTTTTTATAAAGGATTTCATTTTTCTTTGTAATAATAAAACCATATCTTGCGCTGGATGGTAACTAAGCTGCATGAATCCATATTGACTGCAAAACAATTTATGTAGATCTAAATAAAGGGTTCCATGTGCAGAAATGTTCAGCATGTTGTCAGGACCAGCAGTGCAAAGTATAGAATGGATTTCTTACAATAAATTTACAATTAACTTTAAAAATCAATGAAAAGGTGCTAATGTGTATTGGAAAGTTGATGAGCATTTCATTTTCTTTTATTATGTAAAAAGTTACATTTGACGTTTTTGCAGCACAAGTTTTATTCGAGCACAAAGAATATGTTTACTAATCACAAAAGAAAGTTCTCAGCAGCTTCGCTGAACCTTGAGGCTTTGCCCTTTACATGGAATCAAAGTGATCAAATTCAGACTTACCTTATGAGAAAGCTAAGTATTAATTAGGAAAAGATGAGTGGCAGTAAGTGGTTGCAGAATCCCAGCGTATGTTGTAGAGTTCAGGTTTCACATACTCTGCTGACTCCTGAACTGGGCTATTTATTTTGCTAGATGATTTCACAATGTCTCCTGTTTTACCGGAAATTTAACTCTGTTGAAAGATTTGCCAAAATCAAAGGGCAACAAACTCCGATGAGGAATTACATGCTCACATTTCTGTGCTTAGAATGCATTGGATATTTGGGATTAGTGCTAGCTTGGTAGAATTTCATGATACCCACTCCCTTCTATCTTACATGGATTAAAGTCAATTGGACATTATCCTCTTTACCAATAAGCAAGCTTGCCATTAGCACAAATCATATAACATCATGCAAGAATTCTGCACAATCTAGTGAACAGACATCCACCTGCTAGCTCATATCCATACCCCTCCCAGGTGAGCACATACACGAATACAAATGTGCAAAACAAAATAAATATTTGCAGATGTAGCAAGAAATTGTGTATGATCTATTATCCTGAATGCTTGTGACTTGGGGTTTTCGGTATAAGGAGTTTTTCCCTAATTTGGATCACCATACCTTAAAGGGGACCCGTCACCCAAACAAAAAATTCCAAATCCTATTTTATCACATTAGTCAAGCAAAATGAACTTAAATTACACTATATAAATTATTTAAATCTTGTTTCCTTCAGTCTGGGGATTCATAATTATAACAAGCAGGAAGCAGCCATTTTGTGGACACTGTTATTAAGACAAGCCTTGCATCATCTCAGAATCTTGTTTGTGCACCAGAATGGGGGACCTGATGTCTATTCCCATGCTCTGGCTGCACAATTAAATGGTAAAGAGAACGGGGGAATGTGGGGAGAGCAGTGACATCTAGGAAGTGCTGAATGGAAATTGAAAGTAATTGTCTGCCCCGCCTCTATGCCACTGGCATAGAGGAGGGGCAGACAATATTTGATTGACTGCCGAGATTTTTAAATGAGTTTACAACAGCTATGAATGCTTTAATAAAAAATAGGACACCCATATACTCCATTGTATTCTACATGGAAACAGTTGCTGCAAAAAAAAAAATTGCTGCAGAAATAGCAGCACTGGAAAAACACCCTCCCCACTTTATATCAGTATAGGATCCGTTATACAGAAACCTGTTATCCAGAAAGCTACGAATTACGGTAAGACCATTTCCCATAGACTCCATTTTATTGAATTAATCCAAATTTGTATAAACTATTTCTCCTTTCTCTGTAATAATAAAACAGTAGCTTGTACTTGATTCCAACTAAGATATAATTAATCCTTATTGGAGGGAAAGCAATCCTATTGGGTGTATTTAAAGTTTATATGTTTTGCCAGATGTATAGAATGGAGATCTGGAGAACTCCAAGTCCTGCGCATTCTAGATAACAGATCCCATACCTATACTAGATTACCACCAAACAGTACTAGCGCATAGAGCTGACATTGTGTTTAGGGAATATAAGTGGCCCAATCGTTCTTCCGGTCACACTGCCATTTAGAAAACACACTCAAAAACCTTCACCAGTTGAGGTCTTCAAGTGTTTCCTGATGTAGTTTGTTACTTACACCACCACCATCATTCTATCTGCTCTCCTCTGAAGATTCCTCTTCTATCATCTGTCTGTGGATAGTACCTCCAAAACTCAAAACTGCTGCAGCGTAATGTCTTATTTGTCTTATTGATTACTATTTCTATACAATCTAGCTTTCTTTGCCCACAATGCATTGCATATTTATTTATGTCACCTATAAAGATCATTTCTAGCTTCCTTCTCTTGTATAGAAGGGTATATTACCTTTCAGTCTGTATTCGCCATTAGGTTTTCCTTTACATTCTCTTTTGTCAGATTTACATAGTCAAAGTATATGCTTCAGTTTCTAAAACACCCTTGGTGGTACGCTTCCCAGGTCCATAGACTTTTACTAGTATAGAGAAGCCTAGCATCGTTCCTCTGTACTAAATGTATTTGTGTCTACAGTGGTCCATTATTCTCTTTAATAGCCGTGAGCCACCTTCATCTGTAGAAACTGAGCAAAAATTAGGACTTCTTTAATCTGCAGTGTCTTTGTCTTGCTCACTATATTTCCATTCCTTGCTTATTACCTTACTATTCCTTCTTTTAATTTGTTTATAGGCACAAATAATCTTTTGGCACCACTTTTCTCCGCTTTTGTTTTGGGCATTAGCATATTTATTGAGTTCCTTTGTTTCATCCTGATCATATACACTGGCTTATCTTCTTATTGTTAGAATTCCTCATAACATTTAAGGGCAGATTTATCAAAGGTCGAGGTGAATTTTCGAATGAAAAAAAAAAATCGAATTTCGAGCTATTTTTTGTATACTTCGACTAGGGAATAGTACAAATTCAATACGAATTTGTAAAAAATTTGAATTTTGAAATTTATCCTGTACTGTCTCTTTAAAAATTCGAATTCGATCATTCGCCATCTAAAACCTGCCAAATTGCTGTTTTAGCCTATGAGGGGTTGAAATTCGACCATAGAATTTGATACTTCGATAGTCGAAGTATTTTTTTGATCGAAAACAGGCGTTTTCGATCGATCACTCGATTAAATCGTTTGAAACGATTGACCGATTTGACAAAAAAATACATTGACTACTCAAAACTTAGCCAAACACTCAGAAAGGTTCTAGGAGGTCGCCCATAGGTTAAAAAGCAATTCGGCAGGTTTAAGATGACAAAGTCTTTGAGACAGTACTTTGATTTTCGAAGTCAAAGTTTTTTCAATTCAAATCGAATTTTTGGCTTATTCAATGGTCGAAGTACCCAAAAATTACTTCGAAATTCGAAGTTTTTGAATTCGAAAATTCACTTCGACCCTTAGCAAATGGGCCCCTTAATTTGATTTTCTAGTAAGTATGAAAATGAATATCACAGAACGATCCCTTATCCAGAAAACCCCAGGCCCTGAGCATTCGGGATAATAGGTCCTATTACTTGTACTGATAATGTCCTGGTTTTTTTTTTATATTTCAAGAATTTTTGCTGTAAAGGGGGTTGTGCAAATAAGTCAAAGCGTGATTCCAAGATCTTGCGAAGCACTTAATATACAGGAGGCTGCTGCTGAATGCTGAATGCCTGCTAGGGTCTCCTGAATCCCAAAACTTTCAGATGATTTCAAACTCATTTACTGACTTCTTCAAATGAACGTTTCAAGCGTTTCACCATGTTATGAAGTTACGTTTCAGACGAGCTGTAAGGTTTAATTAAAAATCCCTGGAACATTTTCTCCTAAATGAAAGAGGGAGTGATCTACTGTAATTACTTTATGTAGCTTCTGGCTATTACAGGTTTTTTGCTTGGTTGTATGCGCTAATAGCTCATCCATAGCAGCTATTTCAGGCTGAAATATTTGATAAAATAGACTACGTAAGCGATATTTAAACAGAGGGAACAAAGTAGGCTCACAATTTGCAGCATTTTCAAAACGCTCTATTTAATTAACGAATCCTGAACTGTCACCCTTGATAACGATCTATTCTTCATCCTCTGTATTCTATTTCTATAACATTTTATAATGTTTCTACATAGGATATGCATAGCATGTTGATGATTTTAACTTCCCAATCCCAAACTAATCATTACTAAATGGGTTGCTGAAAACCAGAGGTAAACGGGTATCAGACAACAACTTTTGCACCTCTCAAGTTTAAAAAAAAACATGTTGTCTGTTTAGTAGCGTCTAGTTACCCTAACGACAGGGTGGAAGGTGGCAAGAGGGTTTGAATTAAAGAGAACTAATATAAAGTAATAATAAAATACAATTAACTTGCTTTACAATTGTCAGTGAATGGCAGTGTAATGCTACTGCTGTCTCTGGATTCCCAAAGATCCTCTGGGTCTCTTCCATGGTGGCACTGAACCTATTGTGATTCAGCTACTTATCCCAAACAGCCCCAGACTCATAGGGGCCGATTCACTAAATTCGAGTGAAGGATTCGAAGTAAAAAAACTTCGAATTTCGAAGGTTTTTTTGGCTACTTCGACCATCGAATGGGCTACTTCGACCTTCGACTACGACCTTCAAATCGAACGATTTGAATAAAAAATCGTTCGACTATTCGACCATTCAATAGTCGAAGTACTGTCTCTTTAAAAAAAACTTCGACCCCCTAGTTCGGAAGATAAAAGCTACCGAAGTCAATGTTAGCCTATGGGGAAGGTCCCCATAGGCTTGCCTAAGTTTTTTTGATCGAAGGATATTCCTTCGATCGTTGGATTTAAATCCTTCGAATCGTTCGATTCGAAGGATTTAATCGTTCGATCGAAGGAATAATCCTTCGATCGTACGATCGCAGAATTTGCGCTAAATCCTTCGACTTCGATATTCGAAGTCGAAGGATTTCAATTCCTAGTCGAATATCGAGGGTTAATTAACCCTCGATATTCGACCCTTGATGAATCGGCCCCATAGAGTAACTTGGATCCTAGGTTCTACTTTTACTGGATAATACTTCAGGGTACCCTGTCCTGACTGGTGCTGGGACCTACTTGCCAACTTTTATGGACAAACAGCATTTAGAATGGGAGAGGGGAGGCAAGGTACAAAAGCAAAGTGCCATGTTTTTAATCACAGCCTAAAACTGCCACTGAAATTGCAGAGTTGACATTGCCTGAAGGGGCTAAATGTAAGGGCAACTGTCATATGAGCAGGACCCTTGACACAAGCTATCCATGCATACACTAGGAGGTGATATAAACCCCTGAAATGAATGCCTGCTTCAAGGGGTTGTTCACCTTTGAGTTAACTTTTAGTATGATGTAGAGTGTGATATTATGAGACAATTTGCAATTGATTTTCATGTTTTATTATTTGTAGTTTTTGAGTTATTTAGCTTTTTATTCAGCAGCTCTCCAGTTTGCAATTTTAGCAATATGGTTGCTAGGTTCCAAATTACCCTAGAAACTATGCACTGATTTCAGTAAGAAACTGGAATATGAATAGAAGAGGGCCTAAATAGAAAAATTAGTAATAAAAAGTAACAGTAAGGGGGTTATTTATCAAAGTCTGAATTTATCTCAATATTTTATGCTACTAACTGCAATCAAATCGCTCGGGTTCTTTACAGTTATTTATTATTAAGTTTTCCCGAAAATTTGCTTTGCGGGAAAACAATAGATTTTAACGTTTTTTTCAGATTTTTCTCCCAATTTTCATGATATTTCGGATTTTTCACCCGAAAACCCTGATTTTTGCCCGAAAACTCTGAAAACTTCGGGGTATTGCACGAAACCCAGCGCACATCAAAAAATCATTGGGACATCTCCCATCGACTTATATGCAACCTCGACAGGTCTGAGATGCCGGATTTTCTGATTCAGACTTTTCCATCCTCAGGGTTTAATACATTCTGAAAAATGTGTGATTTTTTAAAAGTCCAATTTTATAAAAGAAATCACAAATTTTTCGTGATTTTTGCATTTGGAGTAAATAACCCCCTAAACTTGTAGCCTTACTGAACATTTGTTTTTAGATGGGGTCACTGACCCCCCCCCATTTGAAAGCTTTGAGTCAGAAGAAGAAAGGGAATAATAAAAAACTATAAGAAATAAATAATGAAGACCAACTGAAAAATTGCTTAGAACTGATCTTTCTATAACATGCTTAAATTTAACTTGAAGGTGAACCACCCTTTTAAGTGGGGGGTTGTTTATGTACCCTCTACTGCAAAATAGACAAACCACAATAAATGACGAACAGTCCCTGTTCCCCATAGAATGATCATTCATCAATTCAGTACATCCCAAGGCAGGTATACTTGGCATGATAGTGAAAACACGTGTTTGACAACAAGGGAAACCTGCGCTGGATGAAGTCTCATACAATTAGCCTATTTAGCTGCTGCCAGAGGAACCATTATGCTTTGCTAGATTGCAAATACCTCTCATATTATTCCATCCAGATACAGATTCTGCTTTAACAATGGCTACTATTGAGCTAGGTTTGCTAGAATACAGTTGAAATGGCTAGGTAGGGTGATGTAACTGTATTCCATACCATGCTCATATCTTTTCCTGTTCTGTTTTCCCTATGTATTAACATTCTTTTAATTTGTTATTAAATCATCTATATATTTTCATTTTTAGGTGAATCGTCTTTGGTAAATTATCTATACCCAGGACTTCTTCATAGAGTTACAAATGTATCTCAGAATGATTGGCCACCTCAAGCTTAGGGGTTGGAAAGTTGTATACACCCCTCTAATTGGTAACAATGAGAATATGGGTCCCCCAAAGTTGAGTGCATAGTATGAGGCCCCTGGAAACCATAGCACTAATATATATATATATATATATATATATATATATATATATATATATATATATATATATATATATATATATATATATATATATATATTTATATTTATATACAGGGCCGGAACTTCTCTGTCGGTAAAGTCAACCCTACACTGTTAATGCATATTATGTTTTATGCTAATCTTGCCATATTAAGGGCTAATGATTATGGTTTTTGATTTTTACCTACCTTATGCCTACCCCTGGAATGAGCAGTGTTAATTTAAAGAAACATAGTGAGCTCTGTACAAAGAAACCCTCTCCTCATTACTGCCTTTGTCACTGGCTTACAGAAGATGAGAAGCACATTTGTTTGCCCCTTTGCAAATGATTGGTGTAGTTTGAGTTTTGTACCTGCCTCCCAAGATTATGGGGCAGATTTACTAAAGGGCGAATTGGCTAATGCTAGTGACAATTCGTTACCGCCTGCAGGGACATCGTCGATTTACTAACGGACACAGGCACCAATTTGATATTGAAAGAGACTGGCGCTACCGGTCATTTTCACTCTATCGCCAGGCGACTTTTCGCTAACAGATGTTACTCCGCAAATTCACTAAAGTGCCGATTTTACTGTACGTAAAGTGCATTAAAGTAGCTATGTCTTCAGCAATCTTCTGTCACTTACGTTATATTCTGTGAGCTGAAAAATGCATCGAAGTCCAAAAAAACGCTGGCGTCTTTTACTTATTTTAGCCTGATTGCCTGCAAAAGACCTGACTTAAACTTTTTTTGGGTAACCGGTTTTCCCCTTACATTTGCAAACATACGAAACATAAATTTAACAGTGGGCACATGTGTAGGGCATTAGAATAAGGTTCCCTGGACAAGTGTTTTAAAAATTTGTATACGTACCAACATTTAACATAAAGACGTCCATACAACTTTTAATTTCCCTCCCTATGCAAATTGAGTGCAAGATCCCTAGCAAAGTTTTGCTTGGCAGAAATGAACTCTAGTGCATCTTCACTATCAAATGCCCATGACTAAACTCCACATTTTAGTGAATTGGCGTAGTCTGAACTCAGTTGCGCCTGGTGAAGTGTTGTGATGGGTGCAAAGTGGTCGCTAGCAACAATTCGTCTTTTAATAAATCTTCCTCTATAATTGAAGAACCCGAAGTTGCCCAGTGTGCCATTGCCCTAATTGCAAGGGAGATCTGATTAAAGGGATTCTGTCATAATTTTTATGGTGTAGGTTTTATTTTGAAATCACACCTTTTACAAAAAAGTCACTCTACCGTCAATCTGTAAAATGTTATTCCTGAACCAACAAGTGTATTTTTTTAAGTTGTAATGTTAGTGTGTAGGCAGCCATCTCAGGTAATTTTGCCTGTTCTTGTGCTTTCAGAAAGAGCCAGCACTGCACAATGGAACTGCTTTCATATAGGCCATTGTTTCTCCTACTCAATTTAACTGGAGTAGTCACAGTGGGACTTTGATTTTACTATTTAGTGCTTTTCTATCAGGCAGCTGTAATCTTGTGACTGGGAGCTGTTATCTGGTTACCTTCCCATTGTTCTGTTGATAGGCTGCTAGGCAGGGACCGTTGATATCACTCCAACTTGCAGCTCAGCAGTGACTGAAGTGTATCACATGACTGAGAGCACATGGGAGACTAACAGCATGTTTAAGGCCAAATCAGATTTCAAAATTAAATATAAGAAGATCTGTTTGCTCTTTAAAAAAAATTATTTCAGTACAGAATTCTGCTCGAGCATCACTGTTAACTGATGTGTTTTGGGGAAAAAATTTTTTCCATGACAGAATCCCTTTAAATAACATTTCCTCTTCACATGTTTGAAGAACCACAACATTGGTATCAAGTTTAGTTTTTTTACAGTAGGCAAAACATTTTTGAGCTCTTGTTAATTACAGGAATAAATTATCCATTTAATGCATTTTTGCCTGTGAGTACGGTAGATAATTTAGTAAATTACACACAGAAGAAGATAGCTTCCAAGCTATAAAACATTTTATTAGACTGATCCACATTAATTATATCTCTCTGATACATAACAAGACAAAAACAAGGCCATTTTGCACTGTACATATCACATTGGTTACATTGTAGCATAAGTATAAACTTCATGTTGGTGCTGTAGTGAATACTAGTCTTTTCGCCCTATTTGCCCTAATAAAAAACCTTAAAGCCAGGTTAAGGGCTTAGGTCAGCTCAATCCACTGGCTTTTTGTGTAATATAAACCTTTGTGCAAACCATTCTCATTATAATAAAGTGTGCCAGAGTGCATAGATACTGATAGCATTTCATAATGTCACCTCTAGGGTGGTTTAACAAAATCGAGAAAATGAGACCCAATTACAATCTGTGCTGTAATTCTCGTTGGTTTCTAGAGATAGTCTCAGTTCTGGGACAGTGATATGGCAGTTATGAAGTTATCGTTACATTTAGATGGCTTCTATTTATTACTGAGCTAAAAGTCCTAGAAGCTCTTTATATATAATGCTAATCTGATCTCGTATTTCTTATCTTAGTTTCATAGTGGTGAAAGTATTTTTTTTTATGGGAGTCCTAATAATCATTGAAATCAATGAATTCTTTCCAGGTAGGGCTCTTAGGGGACCAGAAAAGGCTTTAATGCATATTCTATTACCAATAAATAATTACATTATTGCTGAAAAGAGGTAAAATTAGGACAGTGTGAATATTTTATCTATTTATTTTCTTAGCTTTTATAAATGTGTGACCACTGAGCTTGCAGTTTCATTCTTCCCAAGTCTCCTTTGTTCTCTGGGTATCTGACCACAGTCTTCATTTTCTCCACCCAAGTTACTTAATGTGGTTTACCCCTTATTTTTGTGGCTAATCCCCTTACAAATAGCATGCCATAACAGATAAGGAGGTCAGCAAACAAAAAACAACAAAGGGGTTATTTACAATTGCAAGTGCAATGAGCAAAGCCAAGTTCATGAGGATATGGTCATGTTTTTTTTGCCCATAATGTAGGATTTATCTCATAATCCCAGCACAATTGTGGATGTTCTCCAAGTTGTGTCTTCTGCAGCTGTGCCCACCACTACTTACAATTCCCAGGTTATGGTAAATTCTTGTATTTTCTGATGGGTGTAAATACCTCTTCTTAAAGGGCATGTAAAGTCTAAAATAGAATAAGGCTAGAAATGCTGTATTTTGTATACTAAATATAAACATGAACTTACTGCACCACAAGCCTAGTCAAACAAATGGTTTATGCTTTCAAAGTTGGCTACAGGGGGTCACCATCTTGTAACTTTGTTAAACATCTTTGCAAGACCAAGACTGTGCACATGCTCAGTGTGGTCTGGGGTGCTTAGGGATTGTCATAAACAAAGCTGCTTGAGTTCTGCATGGCTGGGAAGTAAGGCGGGGGCTCCCCCTGCTGTTCATAAGTATGATTGTTTCCCTGCTCAGCAGTTAGGGACTGTCTGACAATTCCTATCCACAGCAGTAAATGAAGGGAGAATTTCACTGCATACAGTCAGGTTTCTTATAAAAACGGTACACATTTTTTAAATCAAAGTATATTGGAGATAGGTTTCTTTTTCATTAAAGAAAGTAAAAATGGGATTTTATTTTTTTGCCTTTACATGCCCTTAACTGGTGTTTCTCTTATTTGATTATAAATCAGAAATGATATGAGCCATAGAGAGACTTACATGTGCTTATCAGCAGCAGCGACAAAATAATTTGTATGCATAGTAGCTGCCTTCCTCTAGCATGGGCAATAATTTATTCGACATTTGTTATTAGGGAAAAAGATGACTCTATTTCACGTGGGAGCTGTTTTAATAAAACAAAATACTTTTTACTTGCTAAAGTTCACCCAAATTCCAGTCTGCTGTGTAAATACTGTGGGTTATTGGTTTACTTTGTACAAAATATCAGTATTTAACCACTGTCTCTTGTGTGTTTAGTGACAACTTTGATGTTGGCTTCTTATTCATGTAGATTCAGCTCTTGTTAATGCTTGGAATTCCTTTCCCATCCTTGACGTATTTTAGTAATTCTCTTATCCAAGCATGGAACGATAATGATTAACTTCAGAGCAAGCACTGTACATGGAATAATGAGAGCAATGACAAATGCTGGGGGGAGATACCATTTGTAAAAAGGTCCATAGATAAACCTGTCTCCTCCATACACAAGGGTATGGGCCGTGCACAAAACCAATGTAAGATATCCAAGTTTTGACTGCAAATATAAAAGAGACATCTAGTTAGCAATTTATAAAATGGTAGCCTCACAGAGCTTTAGTATTTTAGCTGCCAATGTCAATGAACCCCCTGTTATATAACTTTAATGTGAATAAAGGTCTAGTAACTCACAACAACCATATGTTTGTAATTCATACATTTTTGAATTGTATCTTTATAGTGTTGGAGTATTTTTAATATTGCCTGCAAGATGATAAAAGCTAATTTAAGTCTACATATCCTTCATATTGTAGAGGTTGTTAAAGGGATACTGACATGGGGCTAGACATACTGTCAATTTCCCAGCTGCCCCAAGTCATGTGACTTGTGCTCTGATAAACTTTAATCACTCTTTACTGCTGTACTGCAAGTTGGATTGATATCACCCCCCTCCCTTTTCCCCCCCAGCAGCCAAACAAAAGAACAATGGGAAGGTAACCAGATAGCAGCTCCCTAACACAAGATAACAGCTGCCTGGTAGATCTAAAAACAACACTCAATAGTAAAAACCCATGTCCCACTGAGACACATTCAGTTACATTGAGAAGGAAAAACAGCAGCCTGCCAGAAAGCATTTCTCTCCTAAAGTGCAGGCACAAGTCACATGACCAGGGGCAGCTGAGAAATTGACAAAATGTCTAGCCCCATGCCAGATTTCAAAATTGAATATAAAAAAAATCTGTTTGCTCTTTTGAGAAATGGATTTCAGCGCAGAATTCTGCTGGAGCAGCACTATTAACTGATTCATTTTGAAAAAAAACATGTTTTCCAATGACAGGATCCCTTTAAGGATATGTGTGAGTAAGGTGTGTTACGTCAATACAGGCAACCGCATGTAATAGTTGGTCTCTATCAGGAGTTCATGCATTTTTAAAGATGCCCTAATATACAGTATAACAAATTATGTTAAAGCGATATTTTTGCATTTTTATTAACTAGATGGACTTATATTATTTTAAGACCCTTATCAGTTGACCTTCTGTATGTTACGTTTTTTACAATTACTAGCTATCCTTGCTATACTATAGCTAACATTGATTAGTAGCTGTATTAGGAAGAAATACAATACATTCAGATATTAATCATATTTACAGTAATTGTGAAACATATGAAGCCATGGAAGATATATTTTCTTGTTTCATCATCTTGCACTCTTACCTGGACAAAGCGGAACTCTCTCCAGTTGACTGCATTGCTTACTGAGGGCAGGGACGTGATACCCAGCAACACATAAAAGAAAAATCCCAGAATACCCAAGGCGACATACGAGTCAGATAACCAAGCATAGTAATTCAGAAACTCATAGGTGTTATTGGTTTTAATCTGCAAGAAAACAAAAAGATGATAACATTAAAACCATATTTATAGTGTATATGCAAAGCTGAAGTTGTGATTTTCATATAATAGGTATCAAGATAGCTTTCAGTAATAGTGCATTTATATGTTAATAATCAGGGACACAAACAGTTAGAATGGGGTTCCCAACCATTTTTACCCATGAGCCACATTTAAAAATAAAAATAGTTGGGGAGCAAGATGTACATGAAACAAGTTCCCGGTGATTGGCTATTTGGTAGCCCCTATGTGTACTGTCAGCCTACAGGAGGCTCTGTTTGGCAGAACACATGTTTTTTTTGCAACCAAAACTTGCATCCAAGGCAGGACTTCAGAAATAAGCACCTGATTTCAGGCCATTGGGAGCAACATCCAATACTAGGGAAAAACAAGGGAAAGTTGTGCTCGCCACTCATTTTTAAAACCATTAGGCGGGGGTGCAATTAGGCTGTGACCACAAAATACATATAGACAAACACTAAAGGTCCTCTGCACTCAACCCATTATCAATATATTTAGGACATTGAGATATTTGATGCATACTGCTACTAAAAATGCCTTACCCTTTAAAAAAAAACAGGGATTGTTTGTCCATATATTGCAATATACTTCCTAGGAGATGCCGAGCGACATCTTGCTCACACAAGCCTCTGGTTGGGGTTTACTGAGTTCAAATATGCTCTATTGTAAGTTCTGTTTTAGGCAGATTATAGTAACTTTTTTTCAACTACCTTACCACTTATACCTAGAACACTGCCCACCTGATATATTGCCCCCACCCGCAAATTTCTGGTCTGATCTGCATCATTTTGTCAGGGCCAAAAAAAAAGCTTTAAAGACCATGATCCAATAATTATATTTATTCAATACGTATGTAAACATTATTGGATTATTAATTTAGTCTTCAGTATTGTCAAGGCATTATTTTTGTGTCTCAAGATTTATTATGCAGTGTCCTGTGGTACCTGTTACAGGTATTTTGTGTCTTCACTCCGACACCGACACATGACACCAATTTTGGGAGGAAAAGGCTAATGTATTTTTTATTAACAATGATACTTAACTTAAGTTAATATATATAACCTACCATAATTTATTGTAACAGGACTGATTCTACAACAAAACTTAAACAGTAGTAAAGACACTGCCACATATACTCAAAGAGGGCCAACTCTGATCTGGACCTGAAGCCTGGTAACTGCTTTCTTTCCCCTTTCCTCATCTGAGGCTGTCCTCGGGGCCCATGTCATCCTGGTTACCAATTCACCTTGTCAACTGCCCATGGAAACTACCCCTAGTTCTCAGAGCAAGACCTTCTCAAAACAGTGACTATAATAACCTCAATGATTATATGGGGATTTAAAGTCCACCCTTAAATCCCTATCCCAGAGAATCCCACACCAGTTTCAGCCTAGGGGAAATATAACAAATAAAAAAACAAACAAATACAAAAGGTATTGTATAAGTGATACCTATATCACCTATAGCCCAGGTGAAGGGAGAATGGGGGCTATCCTCTTAGCCTAGTCCTGGTTCCTTCCACTAGTCTCCATTTTATTGGATGCCCTTCTGCCATTTGACTGCAATTGCCTGAGCTTTAATCATTTGTTCTACTGTCCACCAGTTTTTGGGAACGGAAATGGTTGGTGTATAGAAAAAATTATTTTCTTGGTTGCAAGCTTTAAAGCAATTATCTTAGAAAAAACAGATGACGCAACCATTTACCTGTGTGATGATGTAATTGTTGGACCACCAACGTACATAATAACGAATAGGCATAACAAGTGTGTAGATCGCATGTAGGAATGCATATGCCAATGCAACAAGGCCAAGTTGCTTTCTGCACAGCATCCACGTATCAAGCCAGTCTGGAAAGCGACTATATTTGGTACCTCGATATAACTGAAGAACAGCGGCAATTATTCCTGGGAGATACACCAAGGCAAGAAGTATGAGAGACACAATTGGGAACACTCTATTGGGAATAGAAACAGCAATCAGATATGAGGTATCTTCTTTAGATGTAACACATGGGTAGAGAACCTCCGTTAGCACACAGTAAAGGAAAATCAATATAGTGAATCCAGAACAGATGAAGATTGGGATTCTCCACATCGGGAATAATTGCAGTGGGTAATTCTCCACCTCATTAGCTGCTAGTAAGGTTCCCTGATCCAGTGGTGTAAGTCCAAGGGTTCGAACAATATCCATAACAGATTGTTTTGCGTAAATCTCATCACCACAAATGAAAACCTTCAAAAAGGAAAAGCGGTGGAAGTCAATCTAGTGACATAAATACACTGAAGACATTTAAAAAAATGTGTTTCTCTTTCTAATTTTATAAGAATAGGTATGTGATCAAACATTTTTCGTGTTTATTGAGAGGCAGTGGATTGAACCTCTTCGTAGGTTTTATTTATGGAGTTACCAATGAGTTTGCTTTATTCAGTTATCATTAACTGACAGTACTATCAGTTCAATCAGGATTATTGATACATCTACATTTTAAACCCTGATGATTTAATCATTTTATATTTTTCCTATATTTATAAATATTTCCATTAAAGTGATACTGACACTATACATTAAAAAAATGATTTTCAAAATATTATTCTACATTAAGGGGCAGATTTATCAAGGTTCAAATTTCGAGTTTATAAACTCAAAAAAAAATAAAATCAAAATTTATTAAAAAAATCAAATTTTTTAAATTTTTTAAAAAAGGGTGAACAGGATCAAGCTGCAAATTCCAATCAAATTCGATTCAAATGTTTTCACCAAAAAAAAAATATATTTTTTTCAAAAGTCCACCAAACGACTCCAAATTGATTTCAGGAGGTCCACCATAGGCCAAAACACCAATTCGGCAGGTTTTACATGGCGAATAGTTGAATTTGAATACTTAAAGGACAGTACATGATAAAATTCAAATTTAAAAATTCAAATTTTCAATTCGACCCTTTATAAATCTGCCCCTAAAAGTTACCTATAGGACAAACTGATTATTTTTCACTGATCATTTGCTTTTGTAAGTAATTGTTACTTGAAGTTCCTAAACCTGACTGTTTTGCCAACCTAATGACCCTTCTCAGCAAGTCACTTAGAGTTTCTAATGCTAACGGACTACTGCTGCACAAATATGGCAGCCCCCTCATACAGGAACATGGGGGTAAGAAAGGCAATGTAAAAGCATCAGGCAAATACTTTTATGGCAAAATTATAAATGGCATTCAAAGGCAATGTTATTATAGATTTAAAAAAATATATATTTTCTGGTGTCAGTGTCTCTTTAAGTTGAACTTGCTTTGTGTTTGGCAGTACAGCAAATTTAAAACAGCCTTAGAACAGTACAGTAGTATATGGAATTAATATTAAATCCCGGTTTTATGTGAAACTCATTCCTGATTAGTCCCACATTTTAGCATTCAGAGTTTAGTAAATAACCCCCATACTGTAGCTATGCCATTCCTCATACAGTACTGATGCCTACATAATATACAGGTATGGTATCGCCTATCTAGAAACCCAGTATCCAGAGAAAAAAAAAACAGGTCCCAAGCATTCCAATTAAGGGACTCCATACCTGTAGTGACTCCGTACACTGCAACAAGACTCTATCGGGAATGTAATAAAAGTCGCAAAGAGCAAAACAATTCGCACCAATAAGACTAAAAATCCACATCTCGCAATGTAATATTGTTCCTTAAACTGTTATTGCATTGCGAATTTTAATTGCGCATTGCGAATTTTAATTGCGCACTCATAAGAAGTGCTTGAAGATGTCGTAATCTTTTGGAGCAAACATAACGACTTTTTCAGTAAGAAGTTTTATTACATTGACTGCGCATTGGCGCAAACTATAAAATTCTCAAACGGTCTTTCACTGTCAGAAGTGGTCGCTAAACAGTTTCCGGGCTCGCAAAAGCTATATTAAATTCGCACAAAGCAAAATTTGTTCGCGCAAAGGCATAACTTTTCGCATTGCAAATAGTTTTTCCGTTAGTGATTTTTATTACATTCCCCCTTATGTAACTAAGCTGTCTGCAACCTTGGCACTGGCAGTAGTTAAGGGATTGAACTATTCATCTACAACATCAATATCGTAGCACATGAGCTAGTGGATTACAAGTATTATTGCTTCTGTGCCTTTGTTGCTATGTATCTATCTTGTTCAGGTGACATTCCACTTTACTGTGATCCTAGTATAGTCCTTTTTTTTATCTTCGGTTTAAAGTGTACCAATATATTACTTATTACAGGTATGGGACCAGTTATCCAGAATGCTCAGGACCTTGGGTTTTCCAGATAATGGTTCTTTCCATAATTTGGATCTTCATACCTTAATTATACTAGAAACTCATGTAAACATGAAATAAACCCAATAAGCAAATTTTTCATACAATAAGGATTAATTATATCTTAGCTTGGATCAGGTACAAGGTACTGCTTTATTATTCAAGTGAAAAAGGAAATAATTTTTAAAAACTAGGATTAGTTGATTATAATGGAGTCCATGGGAGACTGCTTTTCCATAATTCGGAGCTTTCTGGATAACAGGTTTCCAGATAATGAATCCCATACCTGTATAATGCAAAAAAACTCCAGAACTGAAAAAGATGATAGCCTTGCTGCCAACTGAAAGATCTAATAAATAAAACTCACCTGCCTGCTTGCATCCAAAGCCCCAAACTGCAGGGCCCATGCCGATATTGTATTAAATGCCTTTACTACTTTGGCTTGAGGTACCATCCTGGCCAGGTATTCAGCATTGGATTCTGGGTATTGGTTTATTTTAAGGTTGTTGCTTACATCTACTAATACTTTACCATTCAGGACTTCAGTTAATTGTTTGAGAAAATCATAGTGCTCCCTGTGGATGGCTAAAATAATAATGGAGGCTCTCTGTGCAGCTTCTGAATGGCTAAAAACCTCTGCTCCTTTAGGGGTTAGGCTAGACGACTGGGGGTTTCGACTTCCATAAATGACAGCATGGCCACACTGAAGTAATTTCAACCCTAGGGAGCGCCCGAAATCTCCCGTACCGAAAATACAAATAGCTTCAGTCTCCTTGGTCTCCATTGTGCAAAGTGGGATAGAGTTATGAGAATTATCCATCATCTGAAAGAAATAGATGTTAAGTCATTAGATGACACAGATATCTGATAAATATGTATTGTGGTTTTATTATTCATTAAAGAGAACGGCATTGACCTGTTTAACTAGAAGAACAAAAGAATGAATTCTAGGAGCCTCAGCCATCAGTGTAACGTCCTCTCTTTGGTGTGTAGATTTGATGTAAATTTATCTGGACAGATGAAAATGAGATACTTGTCCATTTCTGCATTTCGCTGATATCAAGAGTGAAATAAGAGTGAAGAAGTACTCTCTACATATTTAGGGCCCAGCTTTTGGAATAATGACAGTCTACTTATTAGAATGTGTTGCCTTCTACAGTTTCAGTCATATGATATGAATTTATTTGGGATTTGAGAGTGTTTAATCCTCTGTAGACTAGGCAGTACTACATTTAGGTAACTAAAGTTGGAACCCAGCCTTGGGATTTATTTGTACATGTCTCAAGAACCTCTTACACAACCATCATCATAAGAGTCATGCTCATGTCTAGTCTTTTGCTTCACACTCTGAATGAGGAGAGTGATGGCATTTTGTTTCCTAAAACATTAGAGGTTCTTCATGAATGTAAGTGCGGTCTGCAATTTTTACATGCAAATTGGCTTTTTGTTAACCATAATGCATTGGGTCCATCACAATTGTTTCTATTGTTGTTGAACTGTCCTATGATGCTATATATGTTGGGGGTTGTATCTTTTTACTTACCCCTTTTTCAGTATTTTTACTTTTTCATGCATATCCAATAAAAATTCATATTGAAAAAAAGACATAATTGCCAACACGTCAAACTATTATTTTAAAGCTACAGAGAAGCATATTTACTGCAACATAAGCCAAAAGCCACTGTTCTTGCGGCCATAGCACTAAGGGTTAAATTGTATTTCTGTATTTTTATTTCATAAGTCCTACAACTATTATTACACACGAGTAAAGCTTTTGAGAAGGGGTTCCCTAAACTTTTTTTTACCCGTGAGCCACATTCAAATGTAAAATGAGTTGGGGAGCAACACAATCATGAAAAAGTCCCTTGGGGTGCCAAATAAGGGCTGTGATTGGCTATTTGGTAGCCCCTATGTGGACTGGCAGCCTACAGGAGGCTCTAACTTGGCAGTATACTTCGTTTTTATGCAATTAATTATTCCAAGCCTGGAATTCAAAAATAAGCAGCTGCTTTGAGGACAATGAGAGTAACATCCAAGGGATCGGAAGCAACATGTTGCTCATAAGCTACTGGTTGGGAATCCCTGCTTTAGAGTAACCCACATAGGGCCTTAGCAAATGTGCTTAAGTCAATTTCTAGGTACAGTACTACAGGAATGGGAAGTGTAATCCAGAATGGGGTTTTCCAGATAACAAATCTTTTCATAATTTGGATCTTTATACATTAACTCTACTAGAAAATCATATCAATAGGCTGGTTTTGCCTCCAATAAAGATTAATTATATCTTAGTTTGTATAATGTACAAGCTGCTGTTTTATTATTACAGAGAAAAAGGAAATGTTTTCATTTTGGATTATAACAGGTTTGTACCTGTTCCATACCTGCATCGAATTCCATGGAAATCAAAGATGCAATGTTAATATCATACAATTTTGATAATAGCACACATTTCATCCTCATGCTTATAGCATACGTTACTAGTGCAATGTTATAAATTTCAGTTTTAGGAAGTCCTGCTACTGCAAATACAGACAGTGTTTTAGAGAAGCTATTTTTCCTGTACAAGTAAAACCCTAAGATTTCTAAGAGAAAGTTCTTGGCCAGGGTACAGCCAAAGCACACAAACCTTGGTGAACAAGAACAGAACTTTTATGAAATATACTAAATAAATAAAATGCTTTGCCAACTCTTGAATTAATTATAATATCTGGCTTCAAATGTGAGTCTCTTCTCCTAGAAATCTGCTGGAAAATCACAGCTACAGTACAACTGTTAATGTTCGGAGAGTTTCTACCTTGGATGCAATGTGTAGCAATAACTACGTTTGACTGTGATTCAGGTATGGGATCTGTTATCCGGAAACCCGTTATCCAGAAAGCTATTATGAAAAGCCATCTCCCATAAACTCCATTTTATCCAAATAATCCAAATTTTTTAAAAATGATCTCCTACTGATACTAGATACAAGAGGGGTAATTTACAGCTGCAACACTAGGCCACAGTCAGTTGCTTAAAAGATCCAGTTCATTAAGGGGGAATCTATCTCAATATTGTCTGCTACAAACTCCGATCAAATTCGCTTGGGTTATCTACGCTTATTTATAATACATTTTCCCGAAAATTTGCGGCAAAAAATCAGATTTTCACGATTTTTTTGGATTTTTTATCACAAACTCAGATTTTTGCACTAAAACTTTGGGGTATTGCATGAAACACAGCACACATAAAAAAATCATTGGGACTTCACCTGTTGATTTGTATGCAACCTCAACAGGTCTGAGATGCTGGATTTTCTGATTCAGACTACATCCTCGGGGGTTAAATAAATTGTAATTTCGTAAAAGTCTGATTTTATAAAAAAAAAAATCACAAATTTTTCTTGATTTTTGCATTCGGAGTTTAGTAAATAACCCCCCAAAGGTCCTAGCAGCAACATGGGCTCCTTGTACTTCCATATAGTTGTGCTTGGCTTCCCTGCCTTCCTTCTGCCTCTTGTTCCAAATTTCAAGCAGCTGCACCCACTGAAGCAGGGGAACCCTGGAGCTACCACCACTTTCAAAGTAGACAATAGGTCCAGGGTTCCCACTGTAACCTGTGTTAATCTCTGCAGCGAGTTGCAAAAGAAAGGGGTGCACACATGTTACTCTCAAGCCAAACATCAGATATAACACCAACCAGGCTTAGAACATTTTTGATTGCATCCAACTTGAGTTCAGTTGTGAGCACAACAGCATAAATTTTTAAGCATACTTTACAATTACATTTGGGAACAACACTGCACTGTGGCTAAAAAGCATTCTGATTGGGTCCTGTTTTGTACTTTGCATGCTGCACTTGCAGTCATAAATGCCCCTAATGTCTTTATTTCAAGGGATTAATTGTAAATGGTATTAAGGCACAATATTGCCTCCCCATTAACAAGGGGCAACATTTCAAACATGTCATTTCAAACATGTCTGACTAGTACTGACCATACAACAAGAATTCAAGGTAAATACCACAATTTTTGTAGTTGATACAATTTACATACTGTATGCCTTGCCATCTTGTAGAGTAGAAGTCTAAGAAATCCAGTCTAGTATGATCAGTGATAAAACATCCCTAAAAATGTTTTTCATGCATCAAGCGAATACCCTATATGATTACATGTCATTTGCCCATTAATAGAAAATGTCAGGTATGTCTGTTGACCTTTAAATACATTTTTAGTATGACGTAGAGATTTATATTCTGATACAATATACAATTGGTTTTCATTTCTCATTATTTGTGGTTTTTGTTATTTAGCTTTTTATTCGGCAGCTCTCCAGTTTGCAATTTCGGCACTCTGGTTGCTACGATCTGAGTTACCCTAGCAACCATGTATTGAGTTGAACAAGAGACTTGAATATATAGAGAAAAGGGCCTGAATAGAAAAATTTGTTATAAAATGACAATCAATGTGTAGCCTTACAGAGCAGCCGTAAGGAGTCTGAAGAAGAAGACAAATAATTCAAAAACTATAAAAATGAAAACCACTTGAAAAGTTGCTTAGAATTAGCCATTCTATAACATATTAAAAGTTAACTTAAAGGTGAGCCGCCCCTTTAACACATATTTATCTCTTTTTTTTTCTATAACAGACAGACATTTTTAACAAAAGCTTTTTTTTGCAGTTTCTACTCTTTATTCCTTTAATAACCTGAATGTGTAATGAACGATTATTTATTTTGGAGATGAGAGAAAGGAATTTTGGCTCCAGCATACGCGTGTGCTTCTGACTCGTTAGGTCGGGCAATTGCTTCTCAGTTAAATGCAGTACAATAAAGGCAGTCTGCACAAAGCATTGGGCGGAACAGTGCAAAGACCAGTATTAAATTATTTCATGCATTAGATCGAAGTTCATCTACAAGAATGAACGCTTAATTGTGTTTACTTCAGCCATGGCAATGACTTCAATTGTTCTACAGAAACCTTGTGCTGAGGGCATGGATATTTCTTTAAGCCGAGGTATGACAGATTATGTTCTCTACTGCTAGCACAGAAAAAGGTAAATTATCAAGGCCAAATTTTTCCTATTTAAAACAAATGTAGAAAAATAATCTTATGCTCTATACAATATGACAGTAAATCTTACCTCTCATGTGTTGGAAAAGCAACAGAAGCTTCAAACGACTCAATTACTTGAGGAGAAGTATTTCACCACTGATTCAGGAGTGCACTCTCTGCTAAAAATGTTTCACAATCCTGAAACCCTCCCTTTTTAAGAAATAATGGAAAAACTATAAACAGGATACCGAGGGACATTCCCAAGGTCCGTTAACTAATATATTTTTTTTGGATTTGCCTTGAATGTAGTTGGGTTTTGTACAGACACTTGCAGCCACCAAAATGTGTTAAACTTCATGCTGTAAGTCGAGGCGCAAAGATAAATTTAAAGTGCTAGTTATTTTGACGACTGCATCCACATGTTGTGCTGGAAACAAGTATGTAAGTAGAAAAGTAAATTAGACACTTTATTTTTATGGGTGAACGTTTGTTTGTCAATTGATGCAGAGAGGCACACCCTCCCCTCCAGTTGTGGTCACTAAAATAGAAATTACATATAAATAACAAGACTATAGGGCTTATTTATTGTATGTTCGCAAGTAAAGTGGGCATATTGCACTTTCCCCACTGTGAGTTGTACCTTTTATTAAAGGTAATTGTGAAATAACGAGCACTAACACCTGTGCAAATGTCAGTACAAAGCCCAACTACATTCAAATTAGTTAATGGACCTTGAGAATGTCCCTTGGTATCCTGGTATCCTTTTTATAGTTTTTACATTATTTCTTAAAGTAAAACTATACCCCTAAAAATGAATACTTGAGCAACAGAGAGTTTATTTCAAATTAAGTGACATATTAAAGAATCTTACCAAACTGGTCTATATATTTAAGTAAATATTGCCCTTTTACATCTCTTGCCTTGAGCCACCATTTTGTGATGGTCTGTGTGCTGCCTCAGAGATCACCTTACCAGAAATACTACAACTCTAACTGTAACAGGAAGAAGTGTGGAAGCAAAAGACAGAAGTCTGTCTGTTCATTGGCTCATGTGACCTAACAGGTATGGTTTGTTTGTGTGCACCGTGAATTGTAACATCCCAGGGGGTGGCCCTTGTTTTTTTTAAGATGGCAATTTTCTACTTATGATTACCCAATGGCACATTCTACTAAAAGTATAATATTCATGTAAATTATTTATTTACATGTAGCAGGTTTTACATATGAGCAATATCTTTTAATAGAGACCTACATTGTTTAGGGGTATAGTTTTCCTTTAAAAAGGGAGGGTTTCAGGATTGTGAACCATCTTAATTAAAGAGAGCACTCCTGAATCCTTCCTGCCTTACATTCTAAATGGTGAGCTGCTGAGCCTATTTCTGCAGGGGAAACCCTGCAGCTTCTGCCACCTTCTGAACAAGTGGTAGGTAGCTCCACGGTTCCCATTGCACTCTGTGTCAATGGGTGCAACAGACTTTCACTTAAAGAGTCACTTGCACTCTGAACACTGGAAATGAGGCAGGCACCCTTTAAAAATATTGGTGCACCTTGCCTTATTTGTGCTGAAGTGCATGTACAGTGTCCATTTTATGGCATTGGACGATATTGCTGCTTTCATCCGCAATGATGCTGGAATTCTGGCAATGAAGGCTGCATTGTTGGAAAAAGATATGAGAAATAGTATGGAGTGCATTAGATATCCTAGTTGAGCTCCACAAGGTGAATGCAAAGCCATATGGAGAGAAGAAAGTTTTAAGATGATTATTCACAGGGGAGAAATGAACACCGAATTGGTTAATGAGTATGGAAATTGCCTGCAAATATTCCATGTCCATCTCTTTCACTCCATCACAAACCCCGTGGGACACAAAAAGGAGAATTCAACCCTAAACTTAAAAAAATCCTACCCCCTACCCTATGTAGACCCCCCTCCCTCCTCCCCCCAGCCTAAGTGTTAACCCGGGCAAATGCCCCTATCATTTTACTTACCCCTCGGTGCAGATTCAGGCATCAGAGTTCACTGGCGCCATATTCTTCTCTTCAGAAATCTTTGAAATGAGGCCGGCATGTCAATGCATGTGCAGTTGGAGTTGAAATTTTCTGTTCCGCAAAAACTGCGAATGCGCCGAAACTCTCGAAAGCTCATTACAATGCCTGAACTCCGATCGGCATTTGCTCTGGGTAACACTTAGGCTGGGGGGATGCGGGAGGGGGGTCTATGTAGGGTAGGGGGGTAGGGTTTTTTAAGTTTAGGGTTGAATTCTCCTTTAAGAGAGTTTCTGGAGCTATGTCTCAGACATATGGTTTCCTCTTCCATCAATAAAATAGAATATGTTCTGGTTGAGTTATCTATAGTATGCCTTCGGTGACATTACCATAGACAATACTATTTACAGCACAAACATTGCATTCTGTGACACCTATGATACATGGGTGCCAAGCACCTTTAACTAAAAGATTAATTGCAACTGTTTAAGGGTAAGGAGCAATACGACAAACTTGGTGGACATGCCGTAAAGTGCAATGCCTATGGTTTTATGTCTGCATATAGTTTTACATGTTAATTTGAGGCACAATATTTATGAATCAACGTGATTTTAGTAATTAAAAATGTATACGGTTTGTTCTAGATTGGAATAAAGAAAATATGACAACCATGGGGTGAATATATGTTCCATGACATAACCTGTTAGCTCACTGTCTCTGTAGTGGGGTTGGAAGGGGTTGTAGCTAGTGATGAGCGAATTTGCGAAAAATTTGCGAAACGGCTGGCGAATTTTTTCGGCCAAATTTTTGCGGGCGAATTTATTCGCTGGCGGCGAATCGCGCAAATTCACCGCGAATTTGCGACTGCCGAATACATTCGCCCATCACTAGTTGTAGCCAGTCAACTTTTTCCTTTGCTATTCTCTCATAATTTGGTTATAGTTATAAATAAATGAAAATAAATTGATACCAAAAGATTGGCTTCCCCATGCCATTTAAACTCTCTACAATAGATAACTCTGCTGCCTAGAAAACCAAATTAATAAATACACATCTGTATATTTCCATTTCCATAAACATGTGATCCTGATAGGTATCTATACTGCAAAATCGTATCAATTAATTTGTCTATACAGTATTATATTGCCTCCCTGCTTACAGTTAACACCTTTTACCTATGTCTTCTTGAAGACAAACTCTATGAATAATACATTCTTTCATTAAGAAACACCTAAACTATACAGCACAGAGGTTAGCCTTTTGTAACAACTGCGGCCAGTATTTATATCATTCATTTAGGGTCAACTGTTCTGTATCCCCAAGCACCATTGACTCACACTGGGGGAACAAAGAACAAAATAAAGCACATCGCTTTTTAGTCTTCTTAGTGTGTCTAATCATTAGTTTTGTGTATTTTCATGTTAACAAATGGATTCAGAAACACTGTTTTGCTTATAAGATCTCTCCTGTCTGGCAATTTCACTACTGTACCTAACATTGTGCTAATAATATTTCTGTGTACCTGGCATGCAGCTCAATTCTCATTGTGTGACAGCAGCCTGTCTGTCTTCAAATGCTGCCAACTACTAGTCTTTCTCTGCTATTTTAATCAACTATTCTGTAAATAGCTGCCACCCTGCCAACAGTTTACTTCTTCTCTAGAAAACCTGAGGCTTCCTGCTAACTCCCCTCAAACCTATAAAAGTGGTCCAGTATAATAAACCATTGCTTCAAAAAGAGCTAGAAGAGAAAGCTTTTATCAGACGCTTATACTTGGGGAAAAAAGTATGGAATGCTTCTGAAACCACAGCCAAATAAGAATGAGGCCAGTCTAGTGGGAGAGTGCACAGAAAAGAAGCAAATTATCAAAACACATGAAGGGTAGTTTACAACCACAGTATGCAAAGTACAATTTCAAATACAAGAGCTCTACAGGCGTTATTCAGATCGGCACGAGGGGGACGAAACACAGGCGCCAGGTCAAATGTAGTCGCAGGCTTCAAAATATAATGGGACTCAAAGAAAAGTCGCAGGTAACAACTACACGTTTAGACCATAGTGAAGCTGCTGCTTTCTGTCTTCACATCCGACAGCCGTATGTAATGTAATTTTTTTTCTACGACTTTTCATTCAATCCAATAATAATTTGCCACCTGTGATTGCATCCGACTTGCCATCTGCGTTTCGTCGCCACAATTCGATCCACCCTTAACAGTGTTTCTGCATAATTCCAGTGTAATTGTGGAAACATGGGGAGCTGACCCTTATAAATTGTGCCCAATGCTTCAAAATGAACAGAATTATACATACAACTCGTAGAAAACTGGATGCAAGTTGCAGCACTTAGAGGCACATTTATCAAGGGTCAAATTTCGAATTCATGTGAGTTTTTTAAAACTCTCATAAACTCCCATAAACTCGAAATTCAACTAATCGAAATTTATTAATACAATCTAATTTTCTCAGCTCGGATGAATTTAATCGACCCGAAAACTCGAATTGAATTCAATTTGAATTATAAAAACTTGAATCGAATTAAATAAACTCGCATGTCAGGAAGGCTGCAAACATCACCAAATTGATCCCTGGACATCACCCATTGACTTACAGTATACAGCAATCCGGCAGGTTTAAGGCGGTGAATAGTCGGATTTGAGTTCTTAATGGGTAATGAGTATGATAAATCACAAAATTCAAATTCGAATTAAAACTCAAATCAAGTATGGATAATTCACAATTTGAATGCCCCTTCTGGGGCATATTTATCAAGGGTCGAATTTCGAATTTGAAAAACTTCGAAATTGAATTCAAGAAGTTTTTTTTGGCCGAATAGGTCCATTTTCGATCAAATAGGTCCATATTCGGTCGAATTAGTATCGAATTTTCACTTCGACCTTTGATAAATCTGCTCTTTAGTATTATAATTATGCTTGCATGTGATTCTGTTACCCCTATTGACACAGTTCACTGTGGTAATGGCTCCATGTTTAGGGTGGCAGTAGTTCTAGGGATCACCTGTGTCTATAGATGCAGTCATGAGATGGACTGCATGGGTGCAATGGTAATTGGTGCAAATCTCAGACCTGTCAAGGTCATGTATAAGTCAATTTGTCTTCCCAATTTGAAGATATTGGGGTTTATGCTGGCTTTAGCCCAATAATCTGATAAATTCTGGGGTTTTTCAGGCAAAGACCCAAGAAAATCTATCAATTAAGAAAAAAATCGTAAGATTTGGCTTTTCGCTCGATTTTATTATTTTTTTCCCTGATCCAATTTATTTGAGTTATTTTATTAATAAATAAGGCAAAATCTGCCATGGGAGTTTGCTCGAGTTTTTTTATTCTAATTATGAGATAAACTCGATTTTTGGTAAATAAACCCCTTAGTCTTCTAAAGAATAATTTAAAAATTAATTAAGCCCAGTATGATTGCCTTCCCTCCAATAAAGATTAATTCTATCTTATTTGGAAACAAGTACAAGGGACTGTCTTATTATTACAGAAAAAAAAGGAAATACATTTTAAAAATGTAAATTATTTGTTTCAAATGGAGTCTATGGGAGATAGTCTTCCAGTAATTTGGTGCTTTCTGGATAACAGGTTTCTGGATATACCAGTATTTTTAATGAATAGCTTCAATAAGGGTGGGGGTTCCCAGATGTCAATAGGTGCAACAGTACATTATTTAGCAGGATGGATACAATGGCCCTTGGTGCAACTATATGGAAGTGTTTATCGCTTTAATAAATATTGTCAATTGCATCCATTTTAGCACAGCAGCACTAGCATGCACCATACTATCATACACAGATTGCAGAATGTTGTATTCCAAAACTCAGTGAAGAATGTAGTGTTGTGATGTATCGCCAGCTTCAAATACTGCTACTGGAATAAGTGTTTCTATCAGATGACTGCAAGCCATAAGGTCAAATGATAACAACCGAGTAAATACATTTCCACGCCGCGTCCTATAATTGGGCAAAGTGCTACAATTTTGTCATTGTCTTGGCTTTAAATTGGTAATAGCATGAACAGTCTTGGCTTCATCTGTTATACTTATGTGGCAGAAAATGGAAATAGAAAGCTCTGGAAAATATTTACAATAAAGATGACAGGATTACATCTAAGCTTGGTACTTCATGCTGTGTTTGAAGGTAACACTATTTAATAACTGGATTGTATTCAGTCCTTGACCGGCTATAATGTTGGGCACAATTGGTACATGTTGATACAATCAGCTGCACAGTGAGCATGAATTCCTGCTAAATATAAAATAACCCACAGAGAACCTTTTCACTATACACTAGCTATTCATCACTTGTAAAGAGGAAAAACCTGACATACATAAACACTCAAACATTTCATAGGCGTAGGACTGGATGAAGGAAAAACAAGTCAGATTGAAAACAAATGATTAAAGCACCTTCGTTTTTTCACCATTGAGTTAACTTTTAGTTGCATATTCATCAAGGGTCGAATTTAGAGTTTGTGGGAGTTTATAAAAACTCCAAAACTGCCATAAACTCCTATAAACTTGAAATTAGAAAAAAAGACCAATAGAAATCTATTAAAAAATTAGATTTTTTTTTAAATCCGGGTGAATAGGATCGACCTGCATTCGAGTTTTTTTTATTTTAATTTTTTTTTCAAAAGTCCACCAAACGACTCCAAAATGATTGTTGGAGGTCCCCCATAGGCTAAAACACCAATTAGGCAGGTTTTAGATGGCGAATAGACAAATTAGAATTCTTAAAGGAACAATAAATGATAAATTTAGATTTTGATTCGAATTTCAATTGAATTTGGACCATTCCCTATTTCAATGCGACCCGTGATAAATCTGCCCTTTAGTATGATGTAGACTAGAGAGTGATATTCTGAGACAATTTGCGATTTATTATAATTTTTTATTATTTATGGTTTTTGAGTTAATTAGCTTTTTATCCAGCAGCTCTCCAATTTCAGCAATTTGATTGCTATGGACCAAATTACTCATAAACCTTACGGGATCAACCATCGGTCTTGCCACGGAATTAAGCACCCTACTGGCGACTTATACCACAGTTGCGATGGCACATCGCTATCCTCTTTACATGAACACTCATTCACGGATCTATCTAGACTGATGCTTCGTGTACTGCCCAAAAATTCGTTACAACTGGAAACGATTGGCGGCTCTTACCAACAGCGTGCACGCAGTCTCCCCCATTGTATTGTATATAATAGTGAGAATTAATAGGGATATTGGGATCCCCACTCCCCAAGCAGCGCTGCTTATTTTAAATGGTTTTAGTAATTTTGGCATGGTGATAATAAATATTGCTTTTTAATTTAATTACTTTTGTATGGCCATTGGTTATCTAGTATTGCTATAATTGCTTTTGGAGTTTAAGTCCCATATTTGTGTGGGTATATATGGCAATTTAAAGTACGTGTGGACACCTCCATTAATGCAGGCTATTAATTAGCCATTGATTTTTGTATGCACCTTGCTTGGGTTAAATAGGCATATTACCCTAGCAAGCATGCATTGATTTGAATTAGAGACTGGAATATGTATAGGAGAGGCCTGAATAGGGAATCCTGGGGACACCATGTCATTATGGCTAAGACATAATAGACATTTGCGCTGCAAATTAACAATTGACAAAGTTGCGTGAAGTGTGGTGGAGCTTTCCGAGGCGAAAATTGGGCCATTATTAAATTCTCCCCCATATTTTATCTTTATAGATCATTATAGATAAATCTATCTTGATTTCATATGTTATAGTATTGATCAGAGCAATACAGAAGTTATTTGCTGACCTGATTTTAGTCATGACGTCGTTGTAGAGTAGTTTCTATTGATGGTATGGACGCTGATGGAGAAGCAGTGTGTTTTCGGCAAGGCCTGTCTCACTTGTACTTGAGCTGAAGAAGTTGGTCAAATCCAGCGCCATTTTGGTTTGCTTCACAGACAAATTTCTCCAGCTGGTCCACAACCTTGGATGTTTTTTTTGTTCTCTCCTGTGCCCTATTAAGACCCTTAAGGGAAGATGCTGCCAGGCCCGACTTTCTGGTTTTATGTTGGTGTAGAAGAGGATTTTAGCTAGGTCTATGGAGTAGCTCTAAAGGTTGCATTCTCTCAAATTAGTGGTCAGACCAGGTCCCCCAAAGGGCCACTTTTGTATTTCTTATGCTGCCTGTTAGTCCATATATTATTATTATCTATCATCTTCTCATCTTCTTTCTCTCCCCTGTCCTTAGATCAATTCAGTGTTTATCTTTTGTGACCTGATGATATTGCTTGGCCTCAGAGCTCAAAGCTCCTTTGTGTCATTTCCTAAAATGTGGCCTACAGGAGAAATCTACCTGTGATATGTCCTTTTACAGATAACAAAAAAAGAAACTTAGCTGAATTTTCTTTTTTACTTCAAAAACACCAACTAAGTTTTAGCATTCTAGTTTTCTTGGCAGTGGCTGGAACAGTCGTTTTTGTACTACGCCTGAAGAAAAACATGTGTTCCCGAGATATTGCATAATTTTCTGATTCCCATTTTTGCAGGACTAAGAACATTATGTACAGCTGCTCCTTCACACTCTAGGGCAATCTTGTTAAACATTAGAAAAAAAGACAGTTGTGATGCCCTGTGTTACATCTGCCTCAGTACATTTACACAAGTTTGCATTTTAATATGTGTCCTGAATTACATCATTAAACAATATTACAAAATACCACCAGCTGTTTTTATTATGTATTTTTAAACTGCTTTTTTGACAGGTCATCATTTTGGGCTGGATTTACTAAGAAGCCATATCACACGTAATTTTAACTTAAAGTGATATTTACAGCGTCGTATAAAATTCATAGAAAGGTGTTACTGGGGGGAGTTTAGGCACCAATATTTTTTCAGTTTAAGGATGCACCAAAGCATTCCCCATACACATATTACTTCTGTACACACTAGGCAGAAAGATGTCAGTATAACTGTGGATGAGTTTAGGCACCAACTTTTTTCTGTTTACAAATGCACCAAAGCTCCTGCCCTGGAGCAGTTTTATTTCTGAACACACTTGGCAGGAGGTGGTGTGATCCTTACAAAGGCTCCAGTAGTACAGTTATCCAGAAACCCATTATCCAGAAAGCTCCAAATTAAGTTAGCACCAGGGGCAAATTCACTAACCTGGGACGTTGCGCTAGCGCAGGCTTCGCCACACTTCGCCGCACTTCGCCAGGCGAAGTTTCACCAGGGCTCCGCTAATTCACTAAAATCCGAAGTTGCGCTCCTTTGTCAAGGAAAGCGCAGTTACGCTAGCGATGCCTAATTTGCATACGGCGCCAAGTTAAAGTACAATGGATGTATATGTAGCAGCAAATACATTACACTACACAAGCTTGCGAAAGCTTCATAAAATAAAATAGAGGTTTTATATTGCCCTATACATGTGCCCACTGTATAGTTCAGGTGCCATATGTTAGGACATGTAGGGGGGAAGGAGGGTACCCCAAAAAAATGTACGATCTTTTTCAGCCTATCACCCTTAAAAAAGGAAAAGACGCCAGCGTTTTTTGGGACTTAGAAAAAATTTCAACTTTTTTTGTAGCAATCCCTATCTACTCTATTGCACTTCACCTGGTCTGAGGTGGCGAAGGCAAGTCTGGCGTAAGAGGTAACGTTCAGTAAAATGCTCAAGTTAGTGAATTAACGTAGTTACGTCCCTTCGTCATAGTGCAACTTCGCCTGGCATAAGGGTGCCAAGTAGCGCTAGAGTAGGTCCACTTCGCTAGCGAATTTACGCCAGCACCCATTAGTAAATCGGCGAAGTAACGAAATGACGTCATGCTGGCGAATTTACGCTAGCATTAGGCGCTTCGCCATAAATTAAGCACCCCAAGTGAATGTATTTACTTACCTCAAACCCCTGGCCGGCGCTCCTATCAGCAGAAAACTGCACTGGCCTGGGGTTCTTCCAGCGAGCACCACAGAGCGATCGGCTTCCAGCTTATTATTTCTTACCGCAGGTTCGCATGTGCAGTAGCGCAAAAACTCAAACTTTCAGAGGAAAAAAAAACTTGAATGTATAGAGATTTATTATAACCTGAAACTGCTAAAAATCTGAATCCGAAAATACTCCAGCTATAACCTTTGAGTCATGTAGAAGCCAATGGCAGATTCAGATGGCTGAAGATGCTTCTTGACATCGTTATCTGCGCTGGTTTTTGTACAATAATCTGAAAAAGTCAAGGTTTTCGGGCAACAACTTGAAAAAAGGTACAATTCGGGTATCAGATTCAAAAAAAGTCATATGAATCAAGCGGCAAATTCGTAAAAGTGGTACAACTTGAATTTTCACACAATCTTGTCAACTTTTCCAGCACCAACTTGGTCGACCTGATTTTTTGATACATGAGGTAAATTCAGGGATGGGAGTTAGGCTTTGTTTTAATAAAAAAATTTGAAAAATTCTTAGGGGCTTTTTATCAAGGGTCGAATTTCGAATTGAAAAAACTTCGAAATTCTAATTCAAAAAGACTAACCAAAATTAAGTTTTTTTGGTCAAATAGGTCCGTTTTCGATTGAATAGGTCCGTATTCAACCGAATTCGAATCATAAGAATCGAAGTAATAGCGTATTCAATCAAATTCAATTCAAAGTTTTTTCGAAGTCCACCAATTGATTCCAAATAGGTTCTAGGAGGTCCCCCATAGGCTAAAACAGCAATTCGGCAGATTTTAGATGGCGAATGGTCGAAGTCGAATTTTTAAAGAGACAGTACATGATAAATTTTGATTTTCACATTTTTTAATCCTTTTCAAATTCAAATCGAATTTGGACTATTCCCTAGTCGAAGTACACAAAAAAGAGCTCAAAATTCGAACCTCAACCTTTGATAAATCTACCCCTATGTGAATAACCAACATACTAAAAAGATTCCTTAGCCGGAAAACCTAAGGACCCGAGCATTCGAGCAAGTTACATACCTGTATTTTTATTTGTAATCAGCCTATGGAAAGACCAAACCGTCCCCCAACCCATCATGACCAGAGAAAACAGAGCTGTATTGGCAGTTTTCAGTCCACTTCCAGGACTGCAGGTATGGGGGCAGCATGAAGACATTTAGAAATATGTAGATCCAAGTGAATCAATGCTCACTAGAAACTTTGAATGAGATGACTACCACTACCAGCCTGGGACATGAATAAATCACAACACAGTCAAAAAGAGTTTGGGTTCTCCTGTTCGAGGGCCATTTCAGAAACTACCTACAGATCCCCTTTCATTCATGCTACATTCTAGACTTTCTTCAATTTTAATTCCCCCACAGTAATGCCAGGTTGTGTTTACTGATCTTGAAACATATAAGTCTTTGGAAATTTTTGGAAATATCTAGAAGATTTTGCCCAGTCATTGTTTTGTCTTGCATTTTGTTCTTGTTCTGCTGGCCAGCTCCTATTCATAGCTCTGTTTCTAGGCCCCATGTACTGATTATCTCTGCTTTATTTTCCTTTTCAGGAATCTATTAATTGCATCATTGAGTCACACTAAACCTAATTGTCTTGCCAAGTTATCTTTAGTTTTGCTTGTGGTATGAAGCTGGTTTTCTAGCAAGATGCTCATAATAAAATTGATTTATCTTGAAGACGTATTCATTCTTTGTAACCACTTGCTTCATTTCCGAAGCCTAATGTTTTGTAGAAAAGTTGCAAGGTAACGGTAGGATTTAAAATATGAGTTTTCAAATGAAGAAAATATATTATTTTTCTAAACATCAGGTAAATATATAATTTTGTAATACTGATTCATTCATTCTATCAAACTATAGTAGGAATTGAGAACTCCATCCATAATAATATAATGTATAAATATGTTAATCACAGAAGGCATTGTGGAAATTGTGGAGGAGAACTGGCCCTTACTACATAGTTTCAATGCTACATGTAGTTTGACTGGAGTTCCTCCTTAACATGGGATGCTAGTTCCATAGTAACATGTTAGTAACAAACCAATTAGGAAAATATGTTGCTAGTAAGAAAGCCTCCATTTTTGTATAGTGCAGTATTATCATTATTGACATTCATAGTAACAAGTTAGGTTGAAAAAAGACACACATCCATCAAGTTCAACCTTTGAACTCTATTTTAACCTGCCTAACTGCCGGTTGATCCAGAGGAAGGCAAAAAAAACCCCCATCTGAAGCCTCTCCAACGGGTGAAAAATTCCTTCCTGACTCGAAAATGGCAATCAGACTAGTCCCTGGATCAATTTGTACTATGAGTTATCTTCCATAACCCTGTATTCCCTCACTTGCTAAAAAGCCATTAAACCCCTTCTTAAAGCTATCTAATGTATCAGCCTGTACCACTGATTCAGGGAGAGAATTCCACATCTTCACAGCTCTCACTGTAAAAAAATACTTCACCTCTTTTCTTCTAATCGGAATGGGTGACCTTGTGTCAGCTGGAAAGACCTACTGGTAAATAAAGCATTAGAGAGATTGTTATATGATCCCCTTATATATTTATACATAGTCATCATATCACCCCTTAAGCGCCTCTTCTCCAGCGTGAACATTTGCAATTTTTCCAGTCTTTCCTCATAGCTAAGATTTTCAATACCTTTTACCAGCTTAGTTGCCCTTCTCTGTACCCTCTCTAATACAATAATGTCCTGTTTGAGTGATGGAGACCAAAACTGTACGGCATATTCTAGATGGGGCTTTACCAGTGCGCTATAAAATTAAAGAATGATCGCTTTGTGCCGTGAATCAATGCCCCTCTTAATACAGCTCAAGACCTTATTTGCCCTTGATGCTGCTGACTGGCATTGCTTGCTACAGCCAAGTTTATTATCTATAAGGACTCCAAGGTCCTTTTCCATTATGGATTTGCCTAGTGCAGTCCCATTAAGGGTATAAGTGGATATTTTTACATCCCAGGTGCATGACTTTACATTTATCAACATTGAATCTTATATGCCACATAGCTGCCCAGATTGCCAGTTTGTAATAGTTTTTATGAAGGATAGGTCATGTCAGACAAATTTGCTTTTTATGATGAGGTAAGTAAGATGCTGGACAGTGGGGGGGGGGGGGCAGTAGATGTGATCTATTTGGATTTTGCCAAAGCATTTGATACTGTGCCCCCAGGGGCAATCCTGGCCCAAATTCCCTCTTAAAGTACCAGGAGCAGCATTTTTGCTGCCCCTGGTACCAAGTGGGGCGCTGCCGCCTGAGGCGACAGCCTCAACTCGCCTCATTGGCGAAGCACCCCTGTGTGCCCCACAAACGACTGCTTTCGAAACTAAGGTCTGTTGGGCTTAATGAAGTCGTTTGCACATGGATAGGAAACTGGCTACAGGATCGGGTACAGAGGGTGGTTGTTAATGGGACATTCTCTACTTGGAGTAAGGTTCTTAGTGGGGTCCCTCAGGGCTTGATATTGGGTCCACTTTTATTTAACTTGTTCATTAATGACTTAGGGGAGGGTATTGTAAGTAATGTATCAGTGTTTGCAGATGACACAAAACTATCCAGCCCAATTAATTTAAATTTTCATTCAATGCGGCATCCTTGCAACAGGATCTTGACAAACTGGCAATTTGAGCACCTTAGTGGCAAATGAGATTCAATGTTGATAAATGCATATGGGTTGTAAAATTATCCAAGCCATTCATATCCTACTAAAGCCTAACTGAATACATAAGCTAGAAATGTTGTACATTATGTTTTGGGCTTCTGTACCAGCCCAAGGCAACCACATCCCTTTAGCAGTAAAGATCTGTGTCTCCAAAGATGCCCCAGTAGCTCCCCATGTTCTTTTCTGCCGATTCACTGCACATGCTCTGTGCTGCTGTCACTTACTGAGCTTAGGGACCCACTCACAATATACAGTACACATAGAATAGAAATGTCACAATATAAGGCTGATTAGTAATTAATAAAGATAATTACTACATGGCAGCACAGAAATCAGTGCAATTAGCATCAGAATTTAATAATCAGTCCTATAGCATCAGCTTATATTACAGACCAACCTTATTTTCAGTTTGATAATTTGTGATGACCCTTAAGCTTAGCTTCTCAACAGCTGCTCAGAGCCCACTGAGCATGTGAGTGTCACAGACACTTTCCAAGATGGTGACCCCCCCCTGTGACAAGTCTGAAGTCCTGGATCATTGCTGCTATTGACAAGCTGAAACTTTAGGCTGGTGCAATAAGTTCAGAATATAAAATATGGCATTTTTAGCCACATTCATTGTTAGGAATTAATTCTCCAGTAATAGGACTGCACTAGGTACATCCATAATGGAAAAGGACCTTGAACTTTTTGTAGATAATAAACTTGGCTGTAGCAAGCAATGCCAGTTAGCGGCATCAAGGGCAAATATGGTCTTGAGATGTATTAAAAGGGGCATAGATTCGCGGGAGGAGTGGGTTATTCTTCCACTGTATAGAGCAGTGATCCCCAACCAGTAGCTCGTGAGCAACATGTTGCTCTCCAACCCCTTGGATGTTGCTCTCAGTGGCCTCAAAGCAGGTGATTATTTTTTAATTCCAGACTTGGTGGCAAGTTTTGGTTGCATAAAAACCAGGTGTACTGTCAAATAGAGCCTCCTGTAGATGAAGAGTCCACATAGGGGCTACCAATAGCCAATCACAGCCCTTATTTGCACCGCCCAGGAACGGTTTCCCTGCTTGTGTTGCTCCCCAACTCTTTTTAAATCTGAATGTTGCTCATGGGTGAAAAAGGTTGGGGATCCCTGGTATAGAGCAATGATAATGGAGTTTAAGGGGTGTTTAAGTTTAAGGGGTGATATGATAACTATGTAAGGGGATCATATAATAATCTTTCTAATGTTTCATTTACCAGTAGGTCCTTCCAGCTGACACAAGGTCACCCATTCTGATTAGAAGAAAGGAGGTTCCATCTAGATATTTGTAAGGGTTTTTTTTACAGTGAGAGCTGTGAAGATGTGGAATTCTCTCCCTGAATCGTACATTAGATAGCTTTAAGACGGGATTGGATTGCAAGTGAGGGAATACAGACTTATGGAGGATAGCTCATAGTACAAGTTCATGCAGGGACTCCGTCTTGGGGGCAAATTCACTAAGGCGCGAAGCGCCGAACGCTGGCGTAGTTTCGCTAGTGTTACTTCGCAACCTTACGCCAGGCGAATCTTCGCTAGCGACGAAACTACGCAAATTCACTAACTTGCGCAGTGTAGTGAACGCTACCTTTTACGCTAGACTTCCTTCGCCACCTCAGACCTGGCGAAGTGCAATAGAGTAGATAGGGATTGTTTAAAAAAAAGTCAAAATTTTTTCTAAGTCCCAAAAAACGCTGACGTGTTTTCTACATGATGGCTGATAGGCTGAAAAAGATCGAAAATTTTTTGGGGCTCCCCTTTCTCCAACCTACATTTCCTGACTCATGGCAACTTACCTAGACAGTGGGCACATGTGTAGGGCAAAATAAAATTTTTATTTGCAGATTTGAAGGTTTTCTAGGCATTTGTAGTGCAGATACGTGTTCCTCCATTGAAATTTGAATTTCGCGCCGTATGCAAATTAGCCTTCGCTAGCGCAACTTTATATAGCGAAACAACGCTAGCGCAACTCCGCAACCTTACGCTACCCCTGTGCGCAACTTCGGATTTTAGTGAATTTGCGAAGCGCTGGTGGAAACTACGCCTGGCGAAGTGCGGCGAAGTTGCGCCTGGCGCAACTTCGCATATTAGTGAATTTGCCCCTTGGAGTCAGGAAGGAATTTTTTCCCCCTCTGAGGCAAATTGAAGAGGCTTCAAATTGTTTTTTTTCCTTCCTCTGGATCGACTAGCAGGCAGGCAGGTTATACATATGTATATAGACTTGAATTCATAAGTTGAATTTGATGGACGTGTGTCTTTTTTCAACCTAACTTACTATGTTACTATGAATGTTACTATGTAATGTAAACAGTGTAATATAGAAATAAAAAGTACACCTTTAAAACATAACAGAATCCCTTTACAAGCACATTCATCCAAACATACAGTAGTCTGTATTTGTTCACCATTGTGTGTGTCTGTGTTTTTACACCATTGCAGCTCAAGCTGTGGGATAAAGCAAAATCAAGTGGTCCTGTTAGCCCAAGGGATCCCTGGAGTTATTGGCTCCCAATTACTGGCTTTAATGTTGCTATAATGTTTTGTTGTGTTCTATTTGACTAAATTTTGCCAAATCATAATCTTGCAAAAAAGTTTTGGTTGATTTGTTTGTTTGGTTGAATTCCAGGCTTAATCATAGATTCTATTTATAAACTAGGTAAGAATATAGGTTTGAAAATACAGAATATTGAATATGGCCATAAAATCTTAAAACTAGACAATTCTTCTTAGGTTTATTAGTGGGTATCCATTAAACTTCAACTTTGATGGATGTTATAAGACTTCTGATTACTGTAATATACTGATGTAACGATTTAGATATGGGTTGAATTAAAATAGAGTTTACATTAGGCAAAATGCAGATAAACAACTAATATAATACCCCAATGTTGTAATGATGAAAATGTGATTGTTTCATTATGTATAGGATCCTTGAAAAGCAATATAACACTCACGCACAGAAGCAAGAATGATGGCACTTTTAGCCGTGTTCTTTTTATATCCTGTGAAATTTTGTTGAGATAATATTACTGATTCTCCTTTCTTTATTTTGTAGAAATAGCATCTGCAGAGTTGGAAATAAAGCGGCGAGTGCTAAGAGTTCCCATTAGCATCTGTCAGAAACTTGTGGAAAACATTTCTCACACGAGCATTTTTATTACATTTACACATTTGCAAGTCCTATAAGGTGTCTGTGCAGAAATGTATTATCAAAGGCGTACAAGAAAATAATGGTAAGCGATGGAAAAATGGATATAAATAAGTCATTAAATAAGTAATTAATTGGTGTAACCATTCCCTGAATGCTTTTATGTTGTGGTTATTTGTTTATGCTGACCTATATTTATTATGAACACTTAAAACTGGAAGATTAAAGATGAACATGAAAAGTTTATATGAGGAAAGTAAAAAATACCCAAACCAATAATGAGAACATCAATCACAGTTACTTTAGGGGAAAATAGATATTCCTTGATATTTTATAGATCCAAAGAACATTCAAGGATTTATTTTTTATTTTCAACACATATTCTTTTTTAAAACATATTTGGGCTGGAGGAAGGAGAATCTCAAGTAGATTCTACAGCAGGTGTAGATATCGGTGTTTTAGATATTTACTATCAACACTTATATATTAGTTATTATCAAGGAGCATAGATTACAAAACAGACCGCTATAAAAAAAATCTGAGCAAGTATTAATTCAAATCTAAGAATTATACATCCTTAGTGGTGGATTGTAAGGGAAGATGAGCATGTGAACCTGACAACAGTTACCTGTAAAAAATCCAGGTACTTAAAGGAGAAGGAAACCCTTTCGGTGGAAAACCCCTCCCCCGTAGGCCCCCCTCCCCCCGGGGAAATGCCCCTAACTTGTTAGCCACCCCTCCGTGCAGGTCCTCTCTTGCCGAGTTCAAGGGCGCCATCTTCGTCCGATCGATCTTCTTCCTGTACTGATCGGCGTTTGGTGGTGCATGCGCAGTAGGAGGCATTTGCCGGTTGGATCTACTGCGCATGCGCCCGAATTTCACAAAGTTTCAGATTTCTTTTTCGGAAACTTTGTAACTTTTGGCGCATGCGCAGTAGATCTAACTGGCAAATGCCGCCTACTGCGCATGCGCCGCCAAATACAGAAAGAAGAGCGATCGGACGAAGATGGCGCCTGTGAACTCGGCAAGAGAGAGCCTGCATGGAGGGATGACTAACAAGTCATACGTATATCTATCTAAAACGACAATATAGGCATTTAAAAATATATTGTAGTAACTTAGTAACTGGACACCTATGTGTGTGTGTGTGTATATATATATATATATATATATATATATATATATATATATATATATATATATATATATATATATATATATATATATATATATATATATATATATATAAATATAGGTGAAGAATGGCGGCACTCACAGGATTTTCAGGCGAAATAAAGAAAAACTTTTTATTTAACTCAAGTCGACGTTTCGATCCCTCACAGGTATCTTTCTCAAGAGTATTCTACTACTCCGTTAGTTTCTTAAATAAATTGTTTATACTTTTGGATAAGACCTGTGAGTGCGGCTTCTTCATTGGAGGATCATATGTGTTATTGGTGTGCGCAATTAGAGCCAAATTATTGTGAGTGCTGTGATTTTGGGGAATAAATATATATATATATATATATATATATATATATATATATATATATATATACACACACACACTAAGCATTTATTTCAGACTTCACATAGGCCAAAGGTCTGGGAGCATGTAACTAGTATTTCAGAACTGATATGTGAGTTACATGGAGCAGACAGCACTGCTACAAGAAAAAATATATGCCACATTGGCCCTCTAAACTGTATATTAAGTGTTGCAAATATTTGTTTAAATTAAGTGAAAAATAGGAAGACTGACATAACCCTTCAGGAGCAGGGGATGTAGAATGTTCTCACTGATTGCTGTCATAAAAATTAGCTTGATAGACTAAAAAACATCTTCTCAGCACTCTCAGGTTTTGCTTTGAATGACTTTTTATTTTGTTAAGTAATGAGAACTTGCTCCTATGAATATATTAGCATATAAAGTTTCCAGTTACCATCCCCCAGAATCATCATATGTAGTGTTATCGTATGCAGTGTTGCTTTAAGACAAATATCTTTGTCTCCATGTAAATAAAGATGGCATTTTTTTCAAGGTTTGTATTAACCAGGTAGCCTACTACCTGGTTGTAACCTAGACTACGGATGGCAAAAGTCTCATGGCATGGTGGCAAAAAGTCCAGGCACAGGGCAGGGTAGGCAGTGATCAAGATAAGTCAGGAAATAGGCCAGAACTGATCAGATGAACCTTATTTAAACAGCTTAGAATTTTGAAGTTTTTCAAATTTGAAATTCAACCCCTTAGTATGATTAGTGATCAGTGACTTTTTTTGGCACCATGGATTTGTAGCAAAATTCCGCATTTTGCCATCTGATTTGCTGTGAAAAAATTTGCTGAGACAAAAAAAAAGTCGCCATAAGAAAAAACACTCATTGACTTGAATGCATTTAGTAGCAGAAACCAAAAAAGTTGCCACAAGTAAAACTCTCATTGATGCATTAATGCATTTGTAGCAAGTAAAATTGACACCCACTGACTTCAATGCGTTTCACAAATTTTTTAGTAGTTTGCGAATTTTTTGGTGAAGCGAAATGGGACAGATTTGCTCATCACTAAATGTGTGATGAACGAAGCAACATGATCTTGCTCACTATATTTATCTGACTTACTAATACTGTAGTTTTATCAAATCACAACAAAACATTGAACTGAAGTTTTAATAAATCAGCCCATTACTATGACATTTATCACAGTGATCTTCCTGGCTACTGTCATCCTATCGTATCTATAGCAAGAGCAGTCTGGAAAACCAGAGAGAGCGTTGTCATAGAAATAATGGTAGCAGTTGCCGTGGATACAGTTGTCATAAATAAAGTTCTATTTACAGCTTACTGACAGTTGCCATGGAGATGATAGATGTAGTTAAAATGGAAGCAGTTGCCACTGAGCCTTATTACCTTCCACTTGGCAATATATGCCATTCGTACCATTGAGCTGGTAAACATGGAATTCAGTATCTCTTTAACCTAATATTTCAACATGCTAGAACTATTATGTTTTTATTACCATCACTAAGTTGAGGTGACTGGGTAAATTAAGGGAAAAGGGGATGTGTTGATGACTGACAATGCGCGGGCTTACACAATAATTGCTACGGAAGGGCCATATCTTTTTTTTTTAAATACCATTTCCATGGACACCATGGACCATGGTGATCTTTGTATATCATCTGTTACAGTGGAGAGCATATCAATAGTTGGCAAGAACATATTGGCATGGAGTTGTCTCTGACAGTTTTCATGTTGTGCATCACAGTTGTCATACAAATAACTACCTTTAAGACCATGCGGACAACTGACAGATGCCATGGAAACAGCACTATGGTGACAAAACTTACATTTGTCAAGGAGATGACAGAAACACTTCTCATGTAGACCATGTTGACTCTTGACTAGAGATGTCGCGAACTGTTCGCCGGCGAACTTGTTCGCGCGAACATCGGGTGTTCGCGCTCGCCGGAAGTTCGCGAACGTCGCGCGACGTTCGCCATTTTGGGTTCGCCATTGTTGGCGCTTTTTTTTGCCCTCTCACCCCAGACCAGCAGGTACATGGCAGCCAATCAGGAAGCTCTCCCCTGGACCACTCCCCTTCCCTATAAAAACCGAAGCCCTGCAGCGTTTTTTCACTCTGCCTGTGTGTGCTGAAGAGATAGTGTAGGGAGAGAGCTGCTGCCTGTTAGTGATTTCAGGGACAGTTGAAAGTTTGCTGGCTAGTAATCGTTTTGATACTGCTCTGTTATTGGAGGGACAGAAGTCTGCAGGGGTTTGAGGGACATTTTAGCTTAGGTAGCTTTGCTGGCTAGTAATCTACCTTCTACTGCAGTGCTCTGTATGTAGCTGCAGTGGGCAGCTGTCCTGCTTCTGATCTCATCTGCTGACTGCTGCAATAACAGTAGTCCTTGTAAGGACTGCTTTTATTTATTTTTTTGTTGTTTTACTACTACTACTACTACTACTACTATAAGAGCCCAGTGCTATTAGTCTAGCAGTGTTGGGGAGTGGGACTGGTGTGCTAATCTGCTGCTCCTAGTAGTTCAGCAGCACCAACTTTAATTTTTTTTTTTTAATATTCATTTTTTTTTTATTTTACTTTTTTTATTTTACTACCGCTGTAGTAGTGTATAAGTTGACCTTTTAGGCATTATTTGCCCTGTAGGCATTATTTGCACACTGTTTTCTTCAACCCGCCATCGAGCTGTGTGACCTTGTTCCCATTCTGTCTAAATATCCATAATATTACCGTCTCCAGAAAAAACACCGGAGTCACTTTTTTCAAGCAGCATTCATATATTTTACGTAATCCGTATCCACCGCTGTAGTAGTGTATACGTTGGCCTTGTAGGCATTATTTGCACACTGTTTTCTTCAACCCGCCATCGAGCTGTGTGACCTTGTTCCCATTCTGTCTAAATATCCATAATATTACCGTCTCCAGAAAAAACACCGGAGTCACTTTTTTCAAGCAGCCATAATATATTTTACGTAATCCGTATCCACCGCTGTAGTAGTGTATACGTTGGTCTTGTAGGCATTATTTGCCCAGTTTTTTTGGCCACAGCCACTGAAGCACAGAGGCCAGAAAAAATATGCCATATAAATGCTGAAAATAGTCATTTTTTGCCATACGTTGACTCAACGTATATGGCAAAAAATGACTATTTTCAGCATTTATGTGGCATATTTTTTCTGGCAACTGTGCTTCAGTGGCTGCAACCAAAAAAACTGGGCAAACAATGTCTACAAGGTCAACGTATGGCGAAAAATTACTATTTTCAGCATTTATATGGCATATTTTTTCTGGCAACTGTGCTTCAGTGGCTGCGTCCAAAAAAACTGGGCAAACAATGTCTACAAGGTCAACGTTATGGCGAAAAATGACTATTTTCAGCATTTATATGGCATATTTTTTCTGGCAACTGTGCTTCAGTGGCTGCGTCCAAAAAAACTGGGCAAACAATGCCTACAAGGTCAACGTATGGCAGTTGTTTAAAGAGAACAGTAGATTACTAGCCAGCAAAGCTACCTAAGCTAAAATGTCCCTCAAATCCCTGCAGACTTCTGTCCCTCCAATACAGAGCAGTATCAAGCAGATTACTAGCCAGCAAACTTACTATCATCTGTCCCTGAAATCACTAACAGCTCTCCCCCTACACTATCTCTTCCAAGCACACACAGGCAGATTTTTCAGATACATTTTTGCCCTTGATCCCCCTCTGGCATGCCACTGTCCAGGTCGTTGCACCCTTTAAACAACTTTAAAATCATTTTTCTGGCCAGAAATGTCTTTTCTAGATGTTAAAGTTCGCCTTCCCATTGAAGTCTATGGGGTTCGCGAACCGTTCGCGAACCGCTCGCATTTTTGCGCAAGTTCGCGAATATGTTCGCGAACTTTTTTTCCGACGTTCGCTACATCCCTACTCTTGACATGGAAATGGTTGTGATGGAGTCAGTTGCATTGTGAGAGTTGCCATGATTCCATGGAGTTAGTTTCCACTTAAATTGTTGTAATGGTAATGGTTATGATGGTTTTTTTCTCTTTGTGTGTTTAAAGAGTGTTTTAATGTGGTCTCAGTGGAAACCTCTTATCATCTGTTACCATTCCCTTAATGGCAGTTATAATAGAAAACATATAGGGGGTAATTTACCTTACCATGGGAGGTAAGGGGTAGAGTGCCGACGGACACAAGCAGATGACAGTGTGTAAGGTTAAAACAAAATGGCAGATTGAGACCTTTTTTGCACACTGCATTCAACTTCACTAATAACCCATACAAAGTACATACAGTACAATTACATCTAAAAGGAGAAGGGGTATGATATGCAAGGTGTGGGGTTGGGGAAAAGCAGGAGTAAGAAAATGCGCAGATGTGGCATTGAGCATTGCATTTTAGTGCTTAAAAGGTATAAGGAGTAACCCCTAATCATTAATAGGGTAAGCTTCTCTGAATGAATGTGCTTTTAAGATATTTTGAAAGCTAGATTCAGGAAAAGGCTAATGGGTAGTGGGAGAGATTGACAGAGCATTGAGGTTCCCTCACAGAGGGGGTTGGGCTGAAGATTATGATCTATTTATGGAGACACTAAAAAGGCTATTAAAAAGTTAGAAGGAAAATCAGTAAAGGGCAATTTTGCAAAGGCAGAGCAGAAGAACAGGCTGAGCAGAGGGTAAAAGGGAAGAAAATCAACATAAATGGAGTTTATCAGAAAAAAATAAATAACACCTTTATTACGTCATTTATTACAGTTAAAAAAAAACCTCATTAAAAAAGGTAGAAGGGGCCCAGGACCTATTCCATACAGAAAATGTTTAATTATATAGCCAATATACCAATATATGACAACGTTGGTGTTTACCGTAGATATTTTAAGTCTGCTAGAAAAATCATATAAACATTACATAAACCCAATAGGCTGGTTTTGCCTCCAATAAAGATTAATTATATCTTAGTTTGGATCAAGTACAAGCTACTTTTTTAATATTACACAGAAAAAGGGAATCGTTTTATTAAAAAAAAATTGATTATTCGGATAAAATAGAATCTATGGGCGTTTCCATTAGTTGGAGCTTTCTGGATAATGGGTTTCTGGATAAATGATCCCATACATGTACAAACACTTCATGGCTAAATGCCTAAATAAAGAAATGGTTATACCTAAAAAAATTTAATTACCACACTTGGGGGCAGATTTATCAAGGGTTGAATTTTGAGTTCATGGGAGTTTTTTTTTTTTTTAAACTCCCATAAACTCCAATGAGCTTGAAATTCAACCAAAATTCGACCAACTGCAATTTATGAAAAAATTCTGATTTTTCAAACTCATGTGAATGGGATCGCCTGCAAACAAATCAAATTCATATTTAATTTGAATCGAATTCGATTCGAGTTTTTTCTCCGAAAAAAACCTTGATTTTCAGGAAGGCTACAAAGAACTCCAAACTAATCCCAGGACATCCCCCAAAAGCTAAAACAGCAATTTTGCAGGTTTAAGGTGGCGAAAAGTCGAATTTCAATTCTTAAAGGTGATCATAAATTTTGAAAATCTAATTCAAATTAAAGTTGGATTTCACTTTAAAAAAACTTGACAATATCAATTTCAAACTTCGAAATTCGAATTCGAAATTTGAATTTTCACTTCGACCTTTGATAAATCTGCTCTTTGAAGTCCTTATCTCAAATTGTGCATTTTACTTATTACAGAGCTGTCTCACTCACTATTTCATTTGCATTACTTGCGATATGTCATAAAAGATTTCACGACACGTAATATTTTCCCTTAGACGCTTTACTGCATTGCAGATTTTAATTGAGAATTTCACATTTTTATGACACTGGAAGGTGGCATTATTTTTTCAAAAAGGGAAAAATAATTCACGCAGATCAAAATGTTTGCATTGCACATTTGTTTCCCCTAATGCTCACTTATTACAAACCAAGGAAAGTGCCAAAAATACATCACACTAAATATAACACTAGTGATCAGCAATGTCAAAAGCATCTAAAGGATCAAGGAATGTTATTAAGGAGAAGTGGTTTTTGGAAACCAAACTGTAGGGGTTCAAATAATAATCAGAAAAATCAGGTCAATCAGCCATGTATTTGTATTTCAAGGAACTTTGGAGACAAGGGGAAGCACAGAGATTGGAAAGAGGTTACCAAGGCTGGAGTAGTCAAGTCCAGCTGAGAGGGAAAGATTAATGAGATACATTACATTTTTGATCCTTCCTTTTGGAAGGAACACGATTGATATTGAAGATTGATAAGGGGGAAAGCAGAAGTAATGAAACTTACTTTACCATCATTGGGAAGGAAGAACAAACAACAGTCTGAAGAGTGTTGGACAGGAGATGGATGACTAGCAGGATGATGTGTGCAATGACATTTTTATAGCAATGATTTTGCTTAATCAGAAATATCTTGAGCAGTGAAGAAAGTATATGGGTTGGGGAAAGTTGAGAAGAACTGTGCAGGTTTAGATAATGAACACATATATAAGATGCGCCAGGAGATCCCCTGGGTTTCTTACCTCCTGGCGTGTTTCTTCCTGGCTGAGGGGGCGCAGTCGTGCACTAGTATTGATGTCATCCGCATTGGCTATGCAGAAATGACTACTGCATCAGTTCGCTGGTGTCTGACGCAGAGCATCATGACATCATCACTTGGCGCGGATTGTGGATTTTGACGCCAAATTGCCTTTAAAAAGGCAATCCTCCATTTCATCAATGCCCAAGCTGGCTTCTGTTTACAAATGCTGCCGAAGCATTCCTACTCTTTAGAATATCCTGTTTTTTGACTCTTGCCTGTTTTTGGACTATGATCCTTGACCCTTTTGCCAATTTTTGACTACGACTTGCCTAATCCTTGCTGGTACCTCTTTTACAGACTTGTTACGCTCTAACTCCTTGTTGGTTCCGCAGCAGAAAGCCCGGGGCCCCAAAAGGGCGTCAGTGAACACCGGAAACCACAGGGGTCCATCTGAGTGTGCCCGCTACTTTCAAGGTTCCTGATAGACGAGTAATGTAGAGCAGCATTGCTAAGATGCTTTATGGGTGCAAAAAATTTGCTCTAACCAGGAACTGTGCCTTTGTGGCTCAATGGTAAGTGATCTTCTTTGGAGGGCTCTGGTTCTGTCATCTGCAATAGCATCTACGTGGTCCTTTTGCTATGGCAATAGTTATCATGCCAACTGCAGCTATAATCTCTCACAGTGGTGAGCTCTACATAGTTTGGTGAAAGGGGTAAAGAAAAATAAATATTATCTGCTCCATAGATCACTCATTATGTTCTTCAAGTCCTGTTTAAGTCTTCTAGGACCTATAAAGCTCATTTTATGCCGATGTTTTAAAAATCAAGGTATTTTGTTAGTCCCCTAATTATGCAAACAGTGAAACTCTGATAACCCACATACCCTCAGCTCTTCAGGCCTGCAAATTAGCTGACATTCACCTATCACTCTGTCATTTTTCATTTGTAGACTTATGATAGCATTATAACTGTCCCCTTCTCTTAGCAAGCACTGCCTACGTTCTGTTTAGATGGTGTGACTTGACATATGTTTATGAGAGTGTGTGTAGATCTATATCACAAATTACTGTCAAAAGAATGAAGAATATAATTGCAATATCCATTTGAGATATTTCCAAAGACGTGCACTGAAAGGAAAACATATTAAAATGTTAACTTTGAAGTGCAATATTAATATTCAGTAGTGTGATTTGGAAATCCTTATTTGCCCAGTGCATTCTTTATTTCCCTCTATTATATGAACTAGAAATTAAGAATGCATGACATTAGTTTCGAGAATATCAAAGTTATTTGCCTAGTTCCCTTTCACTGGAATTAGAATGTATGGTGAATTCTAATAGCTACATTACCCCCGATGCAACTGTTCCAATTTGAATAGGCAAAGTTGCTAGCATTTAGGCCAGTTATTATTCGTTTAAAGAACTCAATGCCTCTGTTTCACGCACTTGTGCTTAGGTTGATTAGGTTTCGGTTTTAAAATATTGATTGTTAACTTAAATAGAGGAGTTTAAATGCAAATATACACTGTTTTGTAAGAATATGCCTTGTACTTCCTCAGTCATCCCTTCATACCTGATTTGTTTTCTTTAATTGCGACAATGCAGAAAAAAAAGGTAGAGATTATTATTTTTTTATGGTAATAAATGAATCCCTTAATGCTAATACATTAACATGACCCTTACCACCTGGGAATGTATGCAGTAGAACCTGGTAAATATAACACAGTGCCTCCATCTTGCAAAATAGACCTAGCAAACATTACAGGAACCTGGGTACTGTTTTTTGAAATGTGCAACATCTTCTATATAACTATATACTCTTCAGCGTTCTCCTTCTAAAAGTACTTCTTTGGCTTCCATCATTTATAATGAGCTTGTCTACTTCCAAGCATTTAAAACATGACCTGGTTGGTAACACTGCTGAATGTCTTCACAGCTGGCTCAGTGCTCCATGGAACTACTTGGTTGAATAGTTGGTTTAGCAGCAGATGTTTCTCACTTGGTTAAAAGTATTGAGGTGATTGTCCTTACTATGCAAAAAAGCAACATATCCACTTGCTTATTTTGTCTGTTTGGAAAGTACAGGACAACTACAGGCAGAGTAGGCTGAGGAACTCATAGCCACAGGTATCCTGCAAATTTATTGCAGCAAGTACTATGGTACCAAATCCGATATCTCAACTGAACCGCTGTATTTGTGTGATTAAAACCACTTTAAAGTATCTTGGGTTCAGCAACAATTTGGTAACAATCCGGGACTGTTGTGAGGTATGGTCTTACTGGGTACATTTACTAAGAACCTGCAAGAAGGGCATGTCTAGAAAACAGGGACAACATATGGCATTCGGATCTAATGATTGGGTTTTTAAAGGGATACTGTCAGAGGAAAACATGTTTTTTTTTCAAAACTCACCAGTTAAAAGTGCTGCGCTGGCAGAATTCTTCACAGAAATCCATTTCTTTAAAAGAGCAAACAGGCATGGGGTTAGACATGATGTCTATTTCCCAGGTGCCCCCAACATGTGATTTGTGCTCTGCAGTTGCTGTTTACTGCTGCACTTCATATTGAAGTGATATCACCTCCCTCCCCCTCCATCAGCAGCCTATTAGCAGCCTATCAACAGAAAAATGGGCAGCTAATCAGATAGCACCGACCTGATACCTCTGCTAAAGGATTTGTTTGCATTGCTTAAAGTGTTACCTAGAATAGCACCCAAGCAGAAAAAACCCTGCCTCGTGTCTACCACTAGGTGGGGCTAGGGAGCATGTATTGGGCCATATTGAAGTACAATAGGAATGGGAGATAAATATAATAATACAAATTAAAAAATAGCTGTTGCAAAGCAGTTTCATCCTAAGTGCTGTCTCCTTCTCAAAGTTCAGAATCAGGCACGATGCACTGAGATGGCTGCCTCCACACCGATATTCCAGCTAAAAATAATACATTTGTTAGAATACTATTTTAAATGGTAGAGTAAATTATTTACAATGAAAATTTAGAAGTAAAAAGAAAACCATAAAAATTCCCTTCACTTAAATAATTTTTACACACATTTTTAGGAATGTGAACATACTGCAAAGAATGGATCATGTTATTGATTCCTATGGGTCTACGAGATAACATGTGCCCTGTGACCACTTTTCAATTTTAAATCTGGTAGGAGGTGAAGATCTCAGCATGACCCCAAATGCAAGTGCTTCTTGAATGATCACTAAGTACACCATTTTAAACACCGTTATAGCACTTATGTCCAGGGTCATGGTAAATAGCCGCTTATTACATGTTCCCATAAATATCAACCAACCAAGCAGCTTGTGTTTATTGGTTCTTCAAATAAACGTTGTGTAGGCAATACTATATGATATCTACAGTTCCCATATATAGTAAACTGTACTGTGCCTGCCAGAACAGACATCTTCTCAAGGATTGTGAGACCTGGATGACCGACATTCTGGTGGGATTGAAAATTTTGATTTTTGATTCTGTCATCCTGGCTAAAAGCACTCAGGAAGGGTTTTGTTTTAATACAATCAATTCTGTATCTATGGCACTGGGTTTCATCCAAACAGTTTGAAAGATATCTGTGAAAGCAGTCAAAATCTGATCAAGAAGATGTTTCTCTTTTGTGCGTCAAATTATATTTCTTTTTTTATTTTACATGTATATCAATAAATGTTTTGCAAAACATGACACAAGACTCATAAATATAATAAGTCATCATACCTGAATATTCTTAACATACTGAAACAGAATGCAAAGCATTTTCAATCTGACATTTAATTTACTGCGAAGTAATTAGAGTAACTTTGAAAAAATGGAAAATCTAAACAGGCTAGATATAGTAAATAATAACAGTGGGCTCAACAATTGTTCCAGTCTAACAAAGCTTAAACATATACTGTACACAAATAAAGCAGGAACCTGTATACCTGACAATAAGGCTCGTAAACCAAGTTTTATGAGTTATAGCTATATAATACACAACAGCCATAATTATATTGAAAATTATATCCATATATATATATATATAATGTTTATCTATGATACTTTGGGCCAGATTTAATTCAGTGAGAAAAAAAGGTTTATCACGTGGAAACTCATGGATGATGTTCAATGTGAGATGCAATTCAGTTTATCACATGAAAACTCTATTGAAGTCTGTGGGGAAAACACTGGAACTGGATTTGGAGAAAAGTTTTTTCTCCTCAAATTGAATCTCATCCATGAGTTTTCACGTGATAACTTTTTCTCACTGAATTGAATCTGGCCCTTTATATGATCATGGAACTCCTTGGTGGATTATAATATCCTTATGTTCGTCCTTCCCTATATAATCTCAAATCAGACAAATAAAATATATAGGGATGCACCGAATCCAGGATTCGGTTCGGGAGTCGGCCAGGATTCGGCCTTTTTCAGCAGGATTTGAATTCAGGCGAATCCTTCTGTCTGGGCGAACCGAATGTAAATCCTAATTTACATATGCAAATTATGGGTGGGGAGGGAAATCGCTTGCCTTTTCGTCACAAAACAAGGAAGCAAAAATGTTTTCCCCTTCCCACCCCTAATTTGCATATGTAAATTAGGGTTTGGATTCGGTTCGGTATTCGGCCGAATCTTTCACAAAGGAATCGGGGGTTCGGCCGAATCCAAAATAGTGGATTCGGTACATCCCTAAAAATATATCATCCATAGGTAACTCACCCTGAGTAAATTCCAGATTAATGCTCACACAGGAAAACTTTCTCTGGGGAGTTGCCGCTCTCTTAAAAGGGGTCTACACCTGTTACAAATATTGCTTCAAATATAGATGTAAAGAGATATATCCTTTAGCTTAGCATTTGACTATAGAGTATTCTTGGTGATGTTTTTCTTTAAATTAACTTTTTAGTATGATTTAGATATTCGGAGACAATTGGCAGTTGGTCTTTATTTTTTGTGGTTCTTAAATTGTTAATTATATTTCTGTTCAGCACCTCTCTAATTTGGAATTTCAGCAGGTTGCGAGAGTCCAATTTTACCTAGCCACTGGGCAGTGGTTTGAATGAGAGACTGGAAGATGGACAGGAGAAGGCATAAATAGAAAATGTAAATGGAAGGTGACAGAAGTGTATGTTATGTAAGTAAAGACCAATTAATATGTTACTATGGGGCAGATTTATCAAGGGTCGAAGTGAAAATTCTAAGTAAAAAAATTCTAATTTCGAGCTATTGTTGTGTACTTCGACTAGGGAATAATCCAAATTCTATTTGAATTTGGAAAAAATTAAAAAATTAGAATATCGAAATTTATCATGTATTGTCTTTTTAAAACTTCGACCATTCACCATCTAAAACCTGAATTTTTTAGCCTATGGGGGACCTCCAAAAAACGATATGGCGTCAAAAGTTTTTTTTGAAAATACTTTGATTCAAATTCGAACGAATACGATACGAATTTGAAAAAACGTTCGATTTTTTTTAAATAAATTTCAGTTGGTCTTTTTTTATTCGAATTTCAAAGTTATGGGAGAAAAACTCCCATTACATCAAAATTCGACCCTTGATAAATTTGCTCCTAAGAATAAGACATTCTGTAACACACCAATGGGAAAAATTGATACCATTGACTGGCTAAGAAGTGCAGAGGGGCACAAAAGTAAAAGATGGATGGCACAGGTCCCTTATGTGTATAAACTCTATGGGATATATTTATCAAAGAGTGAAGTTAGAGATCGCCACAGTCTGCTATGATGAAATTCCACCACTCTTGATTCATTTCTATGGGATTTTAAAAGGCGTATTTCTCAAAGGATAACCTTTCACTTTCACCCATTGATAAATACTATTTTAAAAATCCCATAGAAATGAATGGAGAGTGGTGGAATTTCACTCTAGAGGACTGTGGCGATCTCTAACTTCACTCTTTGATAAATATACCTAACAACTTATACAATACAAAATCTTTTGCATTTATATTGTTTGGCACCAAAATAACCCCTTTGATGTTGACATGGGCAAATCATTAAGGGTCTGGCCACATGGGAAGATTCTGGGAGATTAGTCACCAGGCGACAAATCTCCTCTTCTTTGCGGCGATTAATCTCTCCAATCTGCCTTCCACCGGGAAAATGAAAATCGCCTGGGGGCAGATTAAGTGCCTGTGGGCACGAAACGCGTAAGGAGGAGCATCAATTGGTCTGTATACCTACTTTTTAATATTCATGCTGAACAAAGAGTGATTTTTTAACTTTGAGAGAATTATTTGGAATATATCTTTGGATTTTTGACGTGGGTGCCCTTTGGAGTTGGGAGCTATATTCCAGTATCTTTTGGCCCATTTTTGACAGGCCTTTATAGATTGCAGCAGCTGAATAATAATTTTTGGTAACTTGTATCTGGTTAGCAAAAGTGCATTGTGGGGAAAAAACATGGTGATTTGTGTTTGAAAATTGCTCTTTGCCAACTGCACTGCTTCATAAAAATACATGTATGGGAGTTGTTATCTTAAAGCCTATTATACAGAAAGCTCTGGTTTACAGAAAGACCCTCATACTCCATTTTATGTAAATAATACAAAATGGGTAAAATGATTTATTTTTTCTCTGTAATAATAAAACAATAGAGGTATGGGATCCGTTATCCAGAAATGAGTTATCCAGAATGCTCCGAATTATTGAAAGGTCTTCTATCATAGATTCCATTTTATCCAAATAATTCAAATTTTTAAAAATGATTTTCTTTTTCTCTGTAATAATAAAACAGTACATTGTACTTGATCCAAACTAAGATACAATCAATCCTTATTGGAAGCAGAACCAGCCTATTGAGTTTATGTAATGTTTAAATGGTTTTCTAGTAGAATTAAGGTATGAAGATCCAAATTAGAGAAAGATGCATTATCTGGAAAACCCCAGGTACCGAGCATTCTGGATAAAAGGTCCCATACCTGTACCTTGTACTTGATCCACACTAAGATATAATTAATTCTTATTGGAAGCAAAACCACCCTATAGGGTTTATTTAATGTTTATATGATTTTCTAGTAGACTTAAGGTATGAGGATCCAATTTGAGGGAAGATCCATTATCCGGAAAAACCCCAGGTCCCAAGCATTCTTGATATTATATCAAATCGTTATGATGACTTTACGGTGTAAAGAGGCTGGAAAACCGCATTATTTTCCATACTCCCTTTTTTATACTTCTGTCATTCCAGTTCCAAGAAAGAAAAACGTTATATATATCTATTTTATAGGAAAATTTCATCAGTTAAACTATTATTACAGTAACTGATGAGTTTGTTCCAGTTTGGCAAACAACAGAAGTTCTGGAATATTTAATTACTTGCCCTCACAACTGCGATTTCTCGATCATTTTGTTCTTTACCTACCCCGAATAACATTCTTTGTAATTGTGATTTGCTGTGAATTATAGGTCAATTAAGTATTTTGTGTTATATTTCTAACAGCTTTATTGTTAAGTTCTTTGAATGAATGCCCTTTAAGATAATTTGCTAGGTTAAGCAATTACTTGTAAATGCTTTCAATTATTTCCCATTTTATCTTGCAGAAATAATTATGCAACGTATCCAATCAGATCTTCCGCTGGAATATGATAAAATAGGGCAGTTGAGTAAGTGAACAGGTCACCAACTGGAACATCTTGTGGTTATTAATCGGCGACATACAAAAAGATTGTAGCACGTACATAATTAAATGAGTTAGTGGCAAAAACTGTTTTGTCATTAGCACTTTTTAACAAAAGACACGTTAATGTTTGAAGACTAATCAATTTAGTTTGAGGTTTCCTTCATTTATATGGTAGGAATAAAACGAGAGTAAAACAAATGAAAGAGCCCCTCCCAATAGCTTCTAGATAAGTTTTAACTTTTCACTACAGAGAGAAGAAACTGCCATCTTATACTGTGAGGTTTAAGATGATACGTTTCAGAATGCAATGTTTTCTTGAAGATCGGGGCAGTAAAATAACAGCTGATATTGCTGCACCAGGTGAATCACTCACATACCTCTAGGGATTCTGGGTAATTTGGATTTAATGTTGATCAAACTAGCAGAATCTGAGAGCAGTGCTCCAAGCCTTGAAAAATGAGTCCAGTAGGGAGAATGTTTATACTGTAGAGAGAGAGAGAGAGACCATATTCTGTTTGGGACAAAGCTGTAGACAGAGAGCAGAAGAAATCAGTACTGAGCACAGAACTTTTCAATATGTGGGTATGGTCTGGATTCTAGAATCTGATGCATCCAGAAAGAGCCAGCCAAGTATTATTTGCAATGCTACATGGCCCAACACTCCTTCAACACACTTCCCTCGGTCCGCAATCTGCCATCACCACTCACTCTGATTCTTCCACTGCCACTCATTCCCCTCCACCTCTTGGTTCATATGTCACTATCACCCCCAGGTCTGCTTGCGTCCCCCCCCCCCCACACACCTGTAGTCTCTCACCCAACAATCGCTACCCCTCATGAATTACTACCTAGTTCTGGCCCTTTGTCCATGTATGAGCTGACCAATAGCTTACAACAGAAATATATGAGTATGAGTGGTCATGGCAAATAGGGGTCGATATGGATAAAAATAAAGTCTTGTATCTTTTATCCAAACACAAATTATCCAATTTTAGGTTTAGATAGCAAAGTAAATAGCAATAATAGCAAAACATTCTTGCTCCTCATACATCGCTATCTGTTCAGCATGTAGTCTGATTAGTTGGACACTATAAACAGGATTGGTCTTTAAGCTGGCTATAAATATAATGTAAATATCTGCTTGTTTGGCGAGTGGATCTTTTGCCAATGAGTCAACCTTGAGGTGGACAATTAGGCTGATCCAATTGTTTGGCACTAAGGCCAACAAATTGATCATAATTGCTTCTTTGCAGGCTGTTGGGATGAGGGCTACATGAATGCACAGATGAGGTCCTGGACCTGGCAGCAAAATCAAACCTGTCGATTTTTGGTCAGATATCAGATGGGCAGATCTGTCAGCTGGTACCATACAAGGGTAAATAAGCTGCCTTTAGATTGTTTCTTGTTCTTATCAGGCCTGGATTTACAAATCTAGCACCCCTAGGCTGCCACTGCTCATCCCTCTTCCTTTGCGTGTTTGCGCACACATGTGCAAGTTTATTTGCATTGGGTCCAGAACACTGGGGATTGGTGCACAGGAGATTTAAACAAGTAGCAAATCTTCCATGTTTCCAAAACTCGGAACCCACTCAGATCCGGCTGGGCAGCACGCCGCCCCTGAAATTCTGCCACCCTAGGCTCGGGCCTTTGTGGCCTTTCCATAAATCCGGGCCTGCTATTTCTTGTTTTCATTTAATTATTGTTTACATTATTTTCAGTCCTTTTGATAAAATGGTGGAGGGTTAAGGTTTCAGAGCGACTGATCTTAATGGACTTGCCAAAGTAATATCAATTTATATGTAACTATTTAACAAGTTCTGCCCCAAGAAAAAAAAATCATCATTTTGATGGCAGTAAGAGAGGGCTACTGTTATGGCTGAATTCCAGAATTTATCTGTTTCAGCTTTCTGAGATTGTGCTCTGACATTCTTTCCTGAAGTCTTGTATCCCTGCAGGCAGTTCCGTAAGACACCTGTCATTTGGATTTAATTTTCCCTGCAGATGAACACTACAGAGGTATTCACAGATTGTAAAATGGTCTGATCCAAATATATATATAGAACTGGCAGGCCTGCATTTGTGGAGAGGCCACCAAGGCCCGGGCCTAGGACGGCAGGATTTTAGGGGGCGGAATGCTGCCCAACCACACACACATTGGTTCAGAAACACTAGGGAGATACAATCGTTTTTTAAACTTCCGGTGTGCCAATCCCCATTGCTCCTAAAATTTGCGTGAATAAAGGGGAGGGGACAGGGGCCCCAAACAACAGTAGGCCTAGGGGCACCCTCTAGGTAACTCCGGCCCTAAAAACTCACTGTTCCCCAAGAAAGCTGAATGTGAAAGGGTGGCACAATCTAGTTCTTCTGACAAATCTGCCTCCAGCTTGGGGGTCTATTTTGACTGAATTGATTGCTGAATGTGCGATGTCAGCATATGAATATTGAACAATTAAAGAGAATAGAAGAATTTGGATTACATCAAAGGTGCCATTCTGCAACTTCCAAGCACTTGCATTACAGCCATTTGGTCTTATGGAAACACCCTTAGTTCATTTTATCATTAAATAAATGCAGGGAATTCCTCCAGGAAGCTTTTATAAACAGCTAAACATATCGAAACAGAATTCTAAAATTTTTTGCAGCCCCTAGAAATTTACAGTAAGGGGCCGATTCACTAACTTCGAGTGAAGGATTTGAAGTAAAAAAACTTCGAATTTTGAAGTGTTTTTTGGGCTACTTCGACCATCGAATGGGCTACTACGACCTTCGACTATGACTAAGACTTTGAATCGAACTATTCGAACTAAAAATCGTTAGACTATTCGACCATTCGATAGTCGAAGTACTGTCTCTTTAAGAAAAAACTTAGACCCCCTAGTTCGCCATCTAACCAAACTCAATGTTAGCCTATGGGGAAGGTCCCCATAGGCTTTCCTAAGTTTTTTTGATCGAAGGATATTCCTTCGATCGTTCGATCGCACTATTTGTGCTAAAATCCTTCGACTTCGATATTCTAAGTCGAAGGATTTTAATTCCCAGTCGAATATCGAGGGTTTATTCGACCCTTTGTGAATCGGCCCCCTAAGTGATGCATCTGAAGCTTTTCTCTGGAATATCTTCTCTTTCTAGTATAGCGAGAACAGATATGCTTCTACACTAAAAGTCCAACCCCATCTTGGCACCATTTAATGATGTAGGTAAGGTTTTGGGGGTCAGCATTTGGTCTGTTTAGAAGCAATCTGTTACAGATTCTGTATCTCACTGTGTTCCTCTACAAATTACAAGCTTTGCTATATACAGGTATGGGATACATTATTTGGAAACCCTTTATACAGAATGCTCTGAGTTATGGAAAGGCCATCTCAGACTCTGTTTTAGCCAACTAATCCAAATTTTTAAAAATTATTTCTTTTTTCTCTGTAATAATAAAATAGTACCTAGTACTTGATCCAAACTAAGATACATTATAGAAAACTAATTCTTATTGGAAGCAAAACTAACCTAATGGCTTTATATCAGGGGTATCCAAACTACGGCCCGCGGGCCAACTGCGGCCCTCGATCCATTTTTAATTGGCCCGCAGCAAATTTCAATGCCACTTGCAGGAGCGCCCCGCTATGCCGGCTGGAGGTGGGCATGGCGCAGTACGGCAATGCACAGTGGGCAGACATGGTTGTTGCAGGCAGCCAATAGGAGACGCGTGTGCTGAGCTCAGTGTACTGTCCTCAGTGGACGATTCTGCGGAGGATCAGAGGAAGCCGCACTGCCTGAAGCCAGATGTGCCTGTGAGCTTAGAGCAGCTGAAAACACTCGGAGTGGACTTGCTCTCAGTGAGTAAAGCCCCTATTACATGCGCTGCAACTTCCTGCCCTATCCTGGAAGTACCGGCACTCTCTTGTCAATCTGTAAACTAACTCCCAGCATTCCTCTATACTGCCGGCCACGGACTATACACGTGTGTCAGGGGAAAGTTTGCTTTTATCCAGTGTGTCACTGCATGCATGATTAAACCAATCACCCTTTGCCTGTCCCAGTTGCTGCGTGTCTGGCCAATTGGGAATGCTGGGAAATGTAGTTGCACTGCTTTAGACTGGTACTTGTCGGTGTGTTACAGCTGCTGCTGGTCCAGTCCCAGTGTCTATAGTGGCTTCACATTTCATTTTGCCTGGGATCCAGCATTTCAGGCTTAATGGTCGGCCCCCACACATTTTCACCTCACCAAATCTGGCCCTCGTTGTAAAAGTTTGGACACCCCTGCTTTATATGTTTACATAATTTTCTAGTAACTGTTAGGTATGAAGATCCAAATTACACAAAGATCCATTCATTTGGAAGGGTTGAACTTGATGGACTCTTTTTTCAACACGATTTAACAGTGCAACTATTCAGAAAACCCCAGATCCTGAGCATTCTGGATAACAGGTCCCATACCTGTATATAGGTGATATGATCAAGTGTTTCTCCTTTCTGTTATTTCTGTAACAAGCATTTGTTCAGATTTGAACATTTAGGGGCACATTTACTTAGCTCGAGTGAAGGAATAGAGGAAAAAAACTTCGAATTTCGAATGTTTTTTTTGGCTAATTCGACCATCGAATGAGCTACTTCGACCTTAGACTTCGATTCGAACGATTCAAACTAAAAATCGTTCGACTATTCGACCATTCGATAGTCAAAGTACTGTCTCTTTAAGAAAAAACTTCGACCCCCTAGTTCGCCACCTAAAAGCTACCGAAGTCAATGTTAGCCTATGGGGAAGGTCCCCATAGGCTTTGGTAGCTTTTTTTGGTCGAAGAAAAATCGTTTAATCGATGGATTAAAATCCTTCGCATCAAACGAAAAATCGCTCCATCGAAAGAATAGCGCTAAATCCTTCGACTTCGATATTCGACAGACGAATATCGAGGGTTAATTAACCGACCTTAAGTAAATTTGCCCCTTAGAATTATCTGAATTTCTATCATAAATGATCATCTTTTAATATTCTGACTCTTTATCTGTAACCAAATCAGATATTAAATTATAGTGTATAGTGTATTGTTAATAATAAGAAATACGTGTTCTTTTTTAATTTTCTAATGATTTGGGTAGAATTTCCTAAATCAAGAGATATTTACATGGAATACATTGTTATCCCAAATAAACTAAACTTTCCATTCAGCTTTTAACAGTTCATATATAACCACAAGATGTCTCTCTTCAATCAAACAAACAAGTTTCATCGAATAAATGAATTCTATACAATATACAGGCAACAGCAAGAGTACAGCATGTGTAAATGAGTGCCATTAATCAACCTACAAAGGAGTAACTTCAGAGAAACTACCAGGTATCATTTACTAACAGAAGTGCCGCAGTACCTCTTATAAACCAACCAGATGTTTGCAATTATAATTCTCTCTGTACTTAATGAATCAAAAATAATTGCATCTTGTAGGTTAGGTTATTGCTTCATATCGCACCAGTGTGGACTTGTGGTGACTGGGGGCTCTCAAGGGTTGTTTTCCAGGACCAATTTTTGTTAACACTGGGATATTGGTGTTAGGGCTACTTTGGATATGCATGGAATTGTGCAGAGGAAATATAGGGTTATGGGGATAATCAGGTTTGGGTGGTTATTAGCTAGGGCTAGATCCAAACATATTACCGTATATACTCGAGTATAAGCCGTCCCGAGTATAAGCCGAGGTACCTAATTTTACCTCCAAAAACTGGGAAAGCTTATTGACTCGAGTATAAGCCTAGGGTGAGAAATGCAGCAGCTTCTGGTAAGTTTCAATAAAAAAATTGAGGGTTTCTGCTCCCATTGGAGGTGCCAGCGTCTCGTTTTTGGGTGCCAGCGTCTCGTTTTTGGATGCCGGCAACCATTCTTGGATGCCAGCGAATATTCTTGGAGACTATTCTTGGGTGCCGGCGACTATTCTTGGAAGCCTGCGACTATTCTCAGGCGCCGGCGACTATTCTTAGACGCCGGCGACTATTCTTAGATGCCAGCGACCGTTTTTGCGCTTGACCCGAGTATAAGCCGAGGTTGAGTTTTTCAGCATGTTTTGGGGGCTGAAAAACTCGGCTTATACTCGAGTATATACGGTACCCCTCAACTCAGAGTGATGTTTTATGCACACCCATATGAACCCCCACACACAACCAGCAAATTTATATGGAGAACAGAGTGGTACCATAACAACTTCATACACCATACAAGGGCAGATTTATCAAGTGTCGAAGTGAAAATTTTGAACTTTCACATTTTTTGAGGGTTTTTTTATGGCCAAAACTGTGAAATTCAACTAGGGAATAGTTTTTTTAAAAAATTCAAATTCGATTTTCGAGATTTATAATACGCCACCTTAAACCTGACGGATTACTGTTTTAGCCTATGGAAGATGTCCTGGGATCAATTTGTTGAATCAAGTTGCAGCAGCCTTGATGACAAGAGTTTTCTTCGGAGAAAAAACTCAAATCAATTTTGATTAAATTTTATGCGAATTTACGGTTTGATCCTTTTTACACACATTTGCCAAATAAAATTTTTTCAATAAATTGCAATTGGTCGAATTTCGAGTTCATGGGAGTTTTAAATAACTCCCTTGGACTCGAAATTCGGCCCTTGATAAATTTGCCCCTTACACTTATAGGTTGAGTGAAGATTTTCTATACTTAGGTCCATGACTAGACAAGCTCTATAGGGGGATCCTTGCAACCCATTTTATTTTCCTTTCCTTGCAAATTTCAGCTATACCAAAAGCACATCCTATTTATCAAGTAAAATATAAGGTGAAGCAGTGGTGATGTTGCCCAGAGCAACCAATCAGAAATTAAATTTCAACAGTTAGAAATCAAAAGCAAATTGGTTTTACTATGGGCAACATCACCAGTAATTTTTTTGTTATAAAAAAATTCATGTATAAATGCAACAAACATGAATTTCTATGAATTTTTGTACTTATCTGTATCTGTGTTATCTTTTTCAAAGTGTTTGCATGGTATTTTTTGGAGGAATATATAATGTCAGGCTGATTATTATTCTTATTTTACATATATTTTCACCAGCCAAAATACCCTCAGTGCTTTGATTTTTGGGACCTCGTTTTTCTGTTCAACGTTTCCTAAATTATAATCATGTTTTTATTATGCCTTACCATGTTTATAACAAAATACACCTGTTTATGCTGGAAAAGGGGGATTTGAACAATCACAATCTCAAACAACAATCAGTGCCGTCTTTTGCAGATTTCCCATCCTTCGTTGATCTGCTATAAGAGAAACAAAACATCATTTTATATTACTCATATTTCTATGTTAATTTTTTTTTTTTTGCGCAGTCTGGCTTTTACTGCCGTGATGGAGAATTTTTACATCTGCAACATTATCTGCTAATCATTTGAGATCCCTTGCAATTAATTTATTGAATTATTTAACAAGAAAGTCTAGATTGTGACTTACACATCTGTTTCACAATTTAGCACCAAAGCTATTAACTGTGTAATTCAAATTCGTGTTCATCGCAGTTTTACTTAATGAGCCCCGTGAAATAGTGAAACCGTTTCAAAGATATAAACATTTGAAGGCACCGTTATGAGGGGTAAATATTTTAGAAAGCCATTAAACTGTGAATATTTCATGAATGACTTATACATTTAATACATTTGTAGTCTGTCTAATATTTAAAGTATTTAAATCCCCCTAATGAGTCTTTGAGCCACATCTACCAGATGGGCTTTTTTTTAAGTCAATGGAAGAGATACAAAATAAAATTTGAAATATTTAATAGAAGAATCAGATCAATTAAACATTTTTTCTGTTTTTGGTGAATAGAAGTTGATTGACTAAAGTGAGCAAAATTGCTATAAAACAGAAATCTAGCCTTAAAATTGTTTCTGTGCCATTTTTTTATACATATGTATTGCTCTTAAGGAGTATTAAAGCTTAACTAAAGAAGTAGCCTAGAAATGTTGTACATTATGTTTGGGGCTTCTATACCAGCCCAAGGCAACCACAGCCCTTCAGCAGGGAAGATATGTACCTCCAAAGTGCCCCCAGTAACGCCCCATCTTATTTTCTGCTGATTCACTGCACATGCTCTGTGTTGCTGTCACTTACTGAACTTAGGGACTGATGCACAATATATATACCGTATAAGGCTATAGTAAAAGGCACCTTTTCTCCTGAGCAATGAGCTTTACCATATATTTGCCCAAATGAGACTCAGGAAACCCAGATGTGGGCCCTTGCAGCAGTGTGGAGGCAGGACAGGTCTGGACTGGGACTCAAAATAGGCCCGGTCATTTCAAGTACACAGTGGTCCAACCAGTCTCACACCAGTCCACTCCACAGTGACTGTCTATGCCATCTTACAGCCGCCCTTCTGGCATTTGCCAGAACTCTGGGCCTGAGGCAGGGTGTAGTACAACTGTAACTGTAGTACAGAACTTATTTATTGAAGAACAAACTCAATAGCGATACATTGAGAGATACAACAGCTCAATGAGAGATAAAGCAGCAACATAGAACATCAGTGAATAGGCATGTACTCACAGCACCAATGTTCAGTATATATCCTTGCATGGTTAGAGAGAGAATACACAGCATAGACAGAGGCACTCTTAGCTTTCAGTCTTTACCATATGTGGAGCTCCTGGGTGTCTCCCTAAACCATGGCTTGACAGTTAGTCCCTACTTCTGGGCAATAAGTACTCGTGATCCTAGTCCCACTCAACGCTCCTCAGTGGAGCTTGTGTTGCTCTGATAAATAGCCCTGACTATCATGCCTCACTCCTGTATAAACAAAGTGGCCCTTCCTTGGCTAAACTTTAGGGGATTGCACAAGAAATGGGAAATTTATTTATCAGTCCCCAACCTACTTAATATATATAAATGTCACAATATAAGGCTGAGACTGATTAGTAAGTAATTATTGGCACATGGTAGCTCAGAAACCAACACAATTAGCATCAACATGTAATAATCAGCCCTGTAGCATCAGCTTATATGACAGGCATGCCTTATTTTCTACTTGATGATTTATGATGACCCCTAAGCTTAGCTTCTCAACAGCTGCTCAGATCACACCGAGCATGTGCATGTTGCAGACACTCCTAACTCCTGTGACAACTTTGAAGACCTGAATTATTACTACTAAAGACATACTGAACCTTTAGACCCAAATGTTAGACACTCCCAAGTGAATTTATTTACTTAACTGAAACTGAAAACTGGGGTGTATTCCAGGGGAAACACCTGTACCTCATCTGGATGTCGTGAGTACAACATGAAACCATATAACCTACTGTAGACCATTTTAGGTCTTCTCAGACTGACTTCACTCAATTGAACTGTGCCTATAAATGTAAGAGAGAAATGTTTTAACTGTTCTATAGTCACCAAGCTTGACTATCATTAGATTCAAACAATAAATAAAACACTTTTTACATTCAAACAACACCCACACATACAGTATATATACAGCATATTTGTTGTTTTTCTAAAAAAAGAAAGATTTACCCACTTTCTGGTAGTGTTCTGCGCCCAGAATGACAAATTAACAATATTAGCCAGCTAAAGGCATTTTTGTCATGAAAAAGCAGCACATTTAAATATAAACTGCACATTATTATAGAAAATGCAAATCCAGCAGATCTGCGGTCATTCTTCAGTTCCCAGACGCTTAGGTAGAAATCAAGTTGTCGGGATGTAGGAGTCAGGTAGAAAGGCTGCGTATGTGTTAGTATGGATGTATTTCTGTATCCATTAATAATATTTGCCCATCAATGCAAAAATGTTATTGCAGGGAAATGAATAACAACTGGTTCATACAGCACCAAAAGATACATTTATCACTGCTCTTTCAATTAGGCTCGCACCATCTGTTTCAGTCATCTGCTAACGCATTATTGTATTATTGCTATGTATTATTATATGGGAAATAAAGAAAGAAAAGGAAGGCATCTGTGGACACTTAGTTGATAATATAAAATATCGCTAGAATTAGAATTCAATAAATTTCACTGCGATGCATACTTGTCATTTGTTAAATGAATATCTATTTGCATAATTGCATATTATAAGACGGTGGAATGATGCTTTGCTAAAATAATCTAGGTATAAAAATGAGCCAAATGTTGTTTTCTTATGATCCTTACATGATTTCTAAGATGTTCTTTTAGATATCCATAAAATGGAAACTAGTGTTACTCCAAACTTCAGGCACACACACACAGATGCTTCTATAAGGTCAAACTTAAAATACAGCAGCCACTCTTTATTTTCTTCAAATTCCACCTGGGGCTCCCTCCCCCTGCCGTTTGAAAGTATGATCATTTCCCTGCAGAGTAGTTAGGGACCGTCTGAAGTTTCCTATCTGCAGCTGTCAGAGCAAGTAAAACAAAGGGGGAATTTCACTGCATACAGTCAGGTTTATTATAAAAATGGTACACATTTTTTAAACTAAAGTATATTCGACATAGGTTTCTTTTTCATTAAAAAAAAAAAAGTAAAAATTTGATTTTTCTTTACATCCTCTTTAACCCTTTCACTGCCCTTTCACTTTTGGCCAATGTGGTACTTTTGTTGCCAGACCATTTTCAAACATTTTGCGTTCTTTCACTTTAGGGGCCTTTAGTTTACCCAGGGAAATAATGTATCATTTTGTTCAGGACAACCTAAGCTTTTTGAATTCCAAAACAGAGGAAATGTCTTGCTGGTGGTTCATTGCTGCAATATTTTATGAATAGGATGATTTGCAATTTAAATGTTTTGCACCTTTTTAGTAAAGCCAGTGATCTCTAACCAGTGGTTCATAAGCAACATCTTGGATGCTGCTCCCAATGGCCTCAAAGCAGGTACATATTTTTGAATTCCAAGCTTGAAGGCACCTGTATGTTACTTTGAGGGCTGAATAAATTTTTCACTGATGCGAGTGTGCCAATGGACCTCTTGCTTATTATTCCTTTTGTTCAGCTCTTGGACAAGTGGATAGTGATGGGCAAATCTGCAAATTTTTTTGCCGTTTCGCAAATTATTCGGCGAAAATACACAAACAAATTGAAGTCAATGGGTGTCACAGTAATTTTGACATGCGACAATGTTTCACGTGAACGACAATTTTTAAACGCGCAACTATTCTGTCCAAATGCATTAAAGTCAAAGTGGGACATTCACTAAAAATCGTAGTTGCGCTCAGGGGTAGCGTAAGGTTGCGAAGTTGCGCTAGCGTTGATTCGCCAAACAAAGCGAAGTTACGCTAGCGATGGTTAATTTGCATACAGCGCCAAATTCAAATTTCAATGGAAGTATTTGTAGCATCACTACACAAGCCTGGGAAACCTTCAAAACATTAAATAAAATTTTTATTTTGCCCTACACATGTGCCCACTGTATAGTTAAGTTGCCATGAGTCAGGAAATGTAGGGGGGAAGGAGGGGAGCCCTAAAAAAAATTTCGATCTTTTTCAGCCTATCACCCATAATAAAGAAAAAACGCCAGCGTTTTTTGGGACTTAGAAAAAATTGCAACTTTTTTTGAAGCAATCCCTATCTACTCTATTGCGCTTCGCCTGGTCTGAGTGGCGAAGGAAGTCTATCGTAAAAGGTAGCGTTCAGAACAATGCGCGTGTTAGTGAATTTGCGTAGTTACGTCCGTTGCGCAGATTCGCCAGGCATAAGGGTGCGAAGTAACACTAGCGAAGTTACGCCAGCGTCCGTTAGTGAATTTGCGAAGTAACGAAAATGCCCAACGCTAGCGAATTCACACTAGCGTTAGGGGCTTAGTGAATTTGCCCCAAATGAGCGGCAATCATTTTGATGCGCGGCAATTTTTATGTGCATGGCAATTTTTTTGTTGAGGCAGATCTTTCGCCGGTGAATTTTCAACGCATTTTCGCAAAAACATTTAGTTATTTGCCAATCACTACAAGTGGACATATCTGCTAGTTTCTAGCAGTCTGCAGAATGGCATAAATGAGTGTTCTAAATAAAAATTACATATGAAAATGCCCTACATACTGTATTATGTTTACATAATATCTGCATTTGCACTAATATTTATCAATACTTGTAGTTCCATTCTGCAGGGCTTTTGGTAGCAGGCCACAAATACATTTTATCTAAAGCTCCACAGCACAAAAGACCAATAGGGTTTTGTTTAGACAGCAGATAAAAGAAGGCTGAACACACCAAAGCTTTTAACAAACACAATGAATATTTACATGTACAGGATACACATAACAAGTCAGTTATAATAAATAACCTTCATTCTTTTCTCCTAAAAGACAGTATTGATGTACTGTAACTAATTCAGCATAAACTCATGTTGAAGACAAATGTACTGGCTTATTTATTTTTAAATGAATTTTAGAAAATGGAGGCTTATGGCATATGGGTAAGTTTCTCAAGCAAGAGGGATGAGCCTATCTTTAAAGGGGGTAGTTTACTTTTTAATTAGCAACTCTCCAGTTTTATTTTTTACAGCTTCTGTTTGCTAGTTTTTAATTTACCCTGGCAACCTGTCAGGGGTTTGAATGACAGACTGAAAGATGAACAGGAGGGGGCCTGACTAGGAAGTGAAAATAAATAACAATTACAATAAAATTGTAGCCTTATAGAGCAACAATTTTTTTTGCCTGCTGGAGTCAGTGATCCCCGAATAAATGAAAAAAAAGAATACACAGAACTGTACTGTATTTTTAAAAAATGTCACAGATGTTATCGAAGGTGTGATATACCGAGTTACGATACAAAGTAGTCAACATGCACCACAAGGGACCTCTCACATAAATACACAAATATCTTCATGCAAATCCACCTAGGAGTTTTTGTTGGGTTTACAGACTTGGAGCAAATATGGACTATACTGGTTTGGCCGTATTTCGGCAGTAAAGATGATACTACTCCCCAGGATACTCTACCTCTTCAGAGTCCTCCCAGTACACTTCTCAGAGAAGACAGCTAACGCCCTACAAAAAGCCATCACACTTTTTATCTGGGATAATAAGCGTCCCAGAATAAAACTGGACATAATGACGAAGCTGAAAAACATCAAAGGAATAGGGGTAACACAGGTATTTAGATATTATACGGCAGCGAGATTATCTGAAGTGGTGGCTTTGCATAGAAATCCGACCATGCCGTGGTTGGATGTCGGAAATGGGGGCCTGACCCCGTTGGCACTGGATCAGATCATCTGGATCCCTGAAAAAGATCAGAACCTACCTGACCATCTCCCCCCTACAACAATGCGCACAATTCAAATTTGGGACAAATACAGAGAAAAGCTACATTTTTCCTCATGCAACTCGATATTCTGCACATTCCTGGGAAATAAAAAATTTCCACCAGGGGTGGAAATACAACATTTCCTTCCCTGGACTGCCAATAAAGCTTATCTATGTACAACCTTAATCAAGGGGAGAGAGAGATACGTACCTTTCAAGATCTCAAAGACAGTTTCCAGTTACCAAATGGCCAGTTCTTTCGTTACAAATACTCCATTTTATCTCTCAGACTTTTCTGCAGGGCCATACACCGCCATCAGCCCCCACACAATTTCAACTCTTGTGTAACTCCTCGGATCAAACTACCTGATATCATTATTGTACAATAGGCTTGCTGAGGACAACACCACTCTAACACAAATGTATATGTCCAGATGGGAAGGAGATATACAGGAAACAATTGAAAAGGAAAATGGCAGATAATCTGGGATAAGGCCAGTAAAACATCAGTGTGCAGTATAATACTAGAGAAGGCCTACAAATTGATATTCAGATGGTACTATACCCTTCAAAGCTGGCCCACCTATCAAGAAACACCCTCTCCCTGCAATGTTTTGGGGGCTGCGGAGAGCGGGGCACATTTTATCACATGTGGTGGACCTGCGAGATTGTTAAAGCATTCTGGAAAATGGTAGCCTATACCTTGTCAGCTATTTTCCAACATCCCATTGAGCCCAAGCCGTTATCATTTCTTCTAGGGCTGCCTCTTAAAACACTGAAAACCTCTGAATCAAATAAACTAGCAACACATATTCTCACGGCGGTAAAAACACTAAGAGCGGCCAAGTGGAAAGCAGTTCCCTACCAGATCAACAGGCCCTTCTCACTAAAGTGAAATGGATAAGAAATATGGAGACCATTAGAGCATATTTGCAGGGCAAAGGATATCAAAACGGACTATTATGGCTCCCCTGGGCGGAATTCGAGACAGCCCAGACAGAAACAAATTGACTCAAGGACTTGGCTCCTCTGCATTCACCCTCTGACCTTCCCCACCCCCTTTTGCCCCTTTCCCTTTCCTTGTCTATCAGTCCATTTCTTTTTCCCCCTTGGGAATTATAGAAAAGCTTCGTTAACAGATTAGGCAATACCGACCATGTAACACATGTTGAATAAAAGAAGGCAGTGATAATAAAGACAGCTTTATATAATGAATATAAAGTTTTATTTGATGCATAGAGTTATGTTTACAAAAGTGCTTACAAATTTGACATGCCAGTCTGTGATAATGCCACCGATATTTTTTTTTTTTATATTAAATATTGATTTTAATTTCAATAAGTTTTTATTGGGGTTTTTTCAAGTTAAATTACAGCTTTTGGTAAAAGCCTAATATATACTTTAAGTAAAAGTTTTTACATTAACACATAATGACATTAATAATCACATTAATTATTAACATTTGTATAGAATTGGTCACAAACAATATGTTTATACAGTATTCTAATAATAAACTTATATTTCAAAACATTGCTATAACAAACCTTATTGTTTGACTGCTTGTAAGAATTTTACAGAAAATAAAAATCTCTAAATAAAAAAAAAAGAATAATACATTCTATAACATAGTTATCAGTTAACTTAAAGGGGAACTATCTCAAAAATAAACATTTAATATAAGCTTCATCAGATTGAAATAAGAAATACAATCAATTAAAAATTCACTGTTTCTGAAATAATCTTCATTATTCCTCTCTCAGCATCAGTTTGTCTTTCTTCTGTCTTCATGCAGTAATTGAGTGTCAGATTGTAATTGGCAGATCCAATATATATTTTAGGGGGCTCCCTCTCCTAGCAGAAGTATTAGAGATAACTCAAATAACCGACTCCAGCGCAAACAAAATTTAAAGGGGAACTATCGCGAAAATGAAAATGTAATATAAGCTTCCTCATACCGAAGTATGAAACTTTCTAAATACAATTAATTAAAAATTCTGCATTGTTTCTAAAGTATTCAAGTTTATATTCACTATTCTTCTCTCAGCATCTGTTTCTCTTCATTTTGTCTTCATGCAGCAGTTGGGTGTCAGATGAATGATCTAATATATCTTATTAGGGCTTCCTTTCCTAGCAGATGAATTAGAGCTCACTCAAATAACTGATTCCACTACAAGCAAAATCTAACAAAATAACTGTCTTTTGCACAAATTTTGCATGTAGAGAGACGTGATGTCTGGTGATTTTATTAGAGTGAGCTTTAATACATTTTCTAAGCAAAAGGGGCCACCTTTTAAGATACATTTTAAGATACATTGGATCTAACTGTCAATAAATATCTGACACCCAACTCCTGAATGAAGACAGAATGAAGAGAAACAGATCCAGAGAGGGATAGTGAAGATAAACTTGATTATTTCAGAAACGGTACAGAATTTTTAATTGACTGTATTTACAAAGTTTCTTATTTCAGTATGATGAAAATTATATTTCATTTTCGCGATAGTTCCCCTTTAACAAAATAACTTACTTTGAAAATGACGCAATTCCTGCATAAACAGGGCCGGATTTACATAGCAGGCACTCCTAGTCCGTTGCCGTTCATCACCCCCTCCCCTTATTTTGTTTACATGCACAAATTTTCAGCATTGGGTCCAGAGTACTGGGGATTGGTGCACAGGAAAAAATTGTATCTCCTGTGAATCCCCAGTGCTTCCAAACCAATGCGAGTGTGGTTGGACAGCATGCCGCCACCCTAAAATTCTGCCCCCCTAGGCCCAGGCCTTTGTGGCCTTTCCACAAATCCGGGCCTGTGCACAAAGACAGAATAAAGAGAAACAAATGAGAGTAAGAGAGTGAAGAGTAACTTGACTATTTCAGAAACAGTACAGAATTTATAACTGATTGTATTTCTTATAACAGCATGATAAAGCTTATATTAAATTGTCATTTTCAAGATACTGTAGCTCCCCTTTAAAAGTGAACCAACCTCTTTCATTTTAATGGAAACCACCTGTCAGTAGTTTCCATGAAAACCAGATATGGGTTCTTTTCTATTAGCTGAAAAATGCTAATGGGAATATTCCTCAGATACAATAAACCTTAGTCATTTTGTTTCAAAAGTACATAAAAAAATATCCCGAAAACCCCAGATCCAAAGCTTTCACTTGCCTGTTATTGCGTCAAAGGAAAGAGACACAATTTATTTTTCTTTACTCTCTTCTTCTACAGCAAGCACTGCACAACTCATAATTCATGGTCTAATGTTAAAATTCATAGTAGTAATCTGCCCGTGGAAACTGCTCATTGACCTTGGGGAAATAACTGTGCGGGGGTCGGTAAAAAGGTGTTCAAGTTATTTTAGGTAAATTTGAATTTTGCAAATTAACTTGATTAATGCCATTCAGACTGTATCTCACTGCCATTTGCAATGATTTTCAGACAAAGCGCAACATTTTAATAGGAGAAATTTCCAAAATGATTCTTGTCTGGTGTCTTGTCTGGTGTTTCCCTTCTCTGCCACCCCTGCTTACTGTAGCATTAATGAAAGCATGCGTTAACCGATTATACAGATGTTGCTATTTGATAAAACATTTTTTTTTATGTAAAATAAATAAAGCCAAAACAATAACACCATTTTATAAAGCCTCATAAATCATGAGTATTTTAAAGAGGAAAAAAAACAGATACAAAACGAATGAAATTTCACCTAACAATAATATCCCGTGAGTTATCTACACGTCTTCAGTGCTAAATATGCAGATTGATGAAGCTCTTTAATCATTCCAGCATGATTATTTGGTAAGAACTTCAGAAAGACCTATCAAGGTCTTATGTGCATACCTGCCATTACATACTGTAGCATCATTTATTTATAAGGAAAAAATCAAGTCCATCGAGTGTTGTAATTTCAAAATTATTTTTTCCTTTTTGTCACGTTTATCTTACCAAATTAGTATTTAATTTTAATTTGCTTATGATCTCATTAGTTAGACTATAAAGCAGGTATAGATGAACCTTCCAATGATATTGTTCCCACCAATAGTGATGGGTGAATAAATTCGCCAGGTACAAATTTGAGCCAAATTTCTGCGTTCAAAAAATTTGGACGCACCTCTCGGAATAGTCGATCACATGCCAATACTATTCGGACGCCCACTGACTTTAATGCGCATGTCAAAATTGATGCGAGCATCAAAGTTGTCACGAATTGACGCGGGCGTCAAAATTCGAGCTTCGCAATTTTTTTTTCTTTTCGTGAATTTCGTGGGAAATTCGAACATTTTTCGGGACGAAAAATTCTAAAAGTCCGAATTTATTAAAAATGGTCCAATAGGATCCAATAGGCAAATTTTTGTCATAGATTTCTTGCACGAGTTTTAAAGAAATACAGTATAGAAAAACCACACATTTTTAGAGATTAGTGAAAAAAAATATAAATTTGATTGTTAGTAAATAGGACCCTAAGTAAAATATACTGGTACAATGGAAGTGGACATTGCCTGGTCCTCTGTTTCATTAGTAATTTGTGCAAGTGCTTGTACTTTCAAAAAGAGTCGGCTTAATTATAATCATATAATACACAAAAGCCATGAATATCTTGTAAATTATATCCTTATAAATGGTGAGTACTGATGTCATCAGTTATAAACGGCGAGTAGTAATATAATTTGTGTCACAGGACTAACTGCAACGTAATATAATAAATAAAGAACCCCCTGTAGCAAAATATGAGGATATTAGAAGTAACCTCGGAGTTCCATGACCTGTATCAAAACACTCGGCCTTTGCCCTTGTGTTTTTATATGGTCATGAAACTCCTCAGTTAAAATTGATGCAATTGACTGCATAGTAGCATTTCTTGGCACAAGTGTCTGCTGACCTGGCAGATGGTCTTACAGTCACAAGAGAAGAGAACGCTATTTCTCAGACCAACACCCATATTTTAAGGCAGAAGGCCACCACCTAGGGACAGGGATGGGGATGCTACAACCACATGGAAGTTTGGCCATTTTTCCTGCAGAAAAACTCTGCTAAAGTACAAAAATTCAGAAAATGGGGGCTGAAGGGACGATTTATCAAAATGATTTGCTTCCACACTTCTCCCTGTTATAGTTAGAGCTGCAGTATTTCTGGAAAGGTGATCTCTGAGGCAGCACAGAGAATATCATAAAATGGGGGCTCAAGGGAAAAGATGTAAGAGGCCAATATTTACTGCTACATAGATGGTGTAAGTGGTGTAAAATGACACAAAACCCATTTGGCTTCCCAATGTTTAAATTAATTAAATCAGTGATCATCAACCAGTAGTTCCTGAGCAACACGTTGCTCTCCAGCCCCTTGAATATTTCTCTCAGGGTCCTCAAAGCACATGCTTATTTTTGAATTCCTACCTTGAAAGCAAGTTTTAATTGCAGAAAAACTAAGTATAGTGCCATGTATAGCCTCATGTAGGCTGCTACACCACACAGGGGCTACCAAATAGCCAATCACAGCCATTATTTGGCACCCCATGGGACTTTTTCATGCTTGTGTTGCTCCCCAACTAGAGCTATGCTAGGCTAGATGAGGTTAAATGTCTCTAAAGAAATGTGTTTTAAGAGATTGAGAAGCTGTATGAATGCGGTGGGAATTTAAGAAAAGGGGGAGGCTGTAGAAAAGTCCTGAATGTGAGTGTAGGGATCCATAGGGTTATGTGTTATGTGTGCCCCTACGGCTTTAAATCCCTACACTTCCTGATCTTCCTAGTTGCTGGGCAGATGCCCATGTACTGTATCTAGTTATAATACACAAAAGCCATTAATATCCTGTAAATTATATCCTTATAAACGGTGAGTTCTGATGTCATCAGTTATAAACGGTGAGTTCTGATGTAATTTCTGTCACATGACTCATTGAAATTTTTGTATTATAATAAATACAGTACCCCCAGTTGCAAAATATGAGGATATTAGAAGTTACCTCGGAGTTCCATGACCTGTATAAAAACACTCGGCCTTTGGCCTCGTGTTTTTATATGGTCATGAAACTCCTCGGTAACTTATAATATCCTTATATTTTACAAGAGGGGGTACTTTATTCACTATATAATTTGCATAGTTGTATTTTTGGCCAAGAGGTTTTGTGATCACTTCCTG